>NC_140485.1:76358111-77103111 GCF_964271855.1 Acomys minous | reverse complement strand
GGCCCCTCTCGCTGAGTGAGGTGTTGCTAACCAAATGTGTGTTGGGCTTTGGACCTCACTTACGTTTAAGAAACACTGATCCATTAAATTCTTTGCAAAATGGTGTACACAGAAAGCCACTTGGAATGGCTCTCTCAGTTGTGCTATTCTGGAAAGCCCTGGCTTAGGTGTTGAGAAGCGAGGAGCTGCGTCTAAGCGAGGAGGGCACTCAGAGTCCGTGCAGTAGACTGATTCGGGGAGGGAGGTCGCAAGTTTTAGAGTCCTGTGCCCTTCTAAATGTGCTTCTAACCTGAGGCAAGTCACACCCTTCCCTAGGCTGTTGTTTCTATATGCAGAACCTCAGGGGAGGTGGGCTAGAGAGCACCACCTCCTTCCAGCTCTGAAAATCATACAACTCTCTAACTGCCCTGGAAAATCAAACTTTTAGCCCTTTACATAGATAGCTCATTGCTAATCGCCCTGGAGAGGCCCTGAGGAGAGTGAAGCTGGGGGAAGGGGGGACCAGAGCCACCCCTCCAGGCAATTTCAGTAATTAGTGGAGGAGGCAGCCAATTGTCTGACTGTTGAGCAGGGTGCCCAGCAGGCAGGGAGTTACACAGGCACAGTGTCAGTGCTGGCTCTGACATTCCACCAGGATGCCAAGGTGCCCACTTCTCTCACCAGTGAACTGAAAAATGTAGATCTATCTGACCTTCCCCACCGTGGATTCCAGGTGTAGGGTGTGGGATGTATAGATGTGGTGTGGGGTGGGGTGTGGCACGTGTGTGTGGCATGTGTATGTGCAGAGTGTGTGTGCGCGGTAGGAGGGGATGGCAGGCGTCTGTGTGGGAGGGAGCTGCCGCGTCTGCACGTCCACACTGACAGCTCCATAGCCATCCTTCAGCTCCATTTTATCCTGTCGAAATGACAGAGCAGCCGAGCAGTGCTGGCCAGCAGATAAACCTGTTATCTCCTCTGCTCTCCGTGCCAGCAGCTCCCCCCATCTCCTTGGTGTATGAAAAATTGACACCACCTTGGGCTGAAATCTGTTCTTAGGGAAGCTACATTTATTAGTAGCTAATGAAACCTGTGTACTGAAACTTGGGGTGGCTGGAGTGTTTCGCTGTGACATGTGACAGGCCAGAGCTTACAGAGGTACAAGGGGCACGGGCAGCTTCGGGTTGGCTTGGCTTAAAGCCCTATCCATCAGGCAGGTGACAGCTTGCTTAGTGAACTGTGCTGATGGTCAAGGTTTCTCCTGCCTAGATGGGCTGAGCTGGGAGCACGCGTGCTAAAAGGGTTTCGTGCCAAAAATGATCCTTTCATAGACCATATTTCCCTACTTGAAACACACTGCTCCAGATGCCCTCTCTGGGCCCCAGTAAGCCCTGCCCTCTTGGTAAGGTACAAAGAGAGCACTCCCTTGCAACTTTTTCGTCCACCAGTCAGCAGGTTTCAAGGGGAAAATGGCTGCAGAGTGAAGCTCTGGTTCAGTATTTGCAAAACTGTGTAAACCCCAAAGTCTCTTCTTTATTTAGACTCTGAAAGAAATTGCTTCTGGAAAGACTAGTTCAGTAAAGTAGGGAAGACGGGTTGTTATTCATGTCTTCCTCCGTACCGCCTTTTGCTTCGTTTTAGTAGGTTTTTATAAATCCACATTTGCCTAGTGCCTGTCCTTTGGGCACAGTGAGCTCCTGTGGGGCCTTTTTTCGGGCTGGTTTGGTCTGTGGTCTCCTCTTTTAACAGCCAAGGGTTGGCTTTGTTGATGGGAAACATGGCTGGTAGGGGAAACTTACAGTTTGTAGTCAGATAATATGGACTCTACTCTTTCAAGCTTGGGGTCGCAAGGTGACCTCTCTGGGCCGTCAGCTCCAGATTACTAAGACTAAGATAAAAATGGCACCTTTCGCATAGCTTGGCTGTAAGGTGTGTAGACAAAATAGGGTGCTGCCGCACAGGTACGGTAAATAGGATTGGGGAGAAGGGTACTGCGAGCCAAGCCCGTGGCCTCATGCGTGTTATGTAAGCATTCTGTCAGCTGAGCTGAGCATCCAGCCCTCAGATCAGCGTCTGAGGCAGGGGTAGGTAGAATACACACACACACACACACACACACACACACACACACACACACACACACACACATACACACACACACACACACACACACACACACACCCTGCTCCTAAGCCTGACTCTGAGTAAGACTTTTCAAAAGACAGATGGCAAACTAAGGAAAATATTCTCAACTTACACAAAGAAGGCAGTTCCCCTATAACTTACAAAGATCTCTTAGAACTCAAGATTACAAAAACTATAAGTTCACAGGAAGGTCATCCAAACGTTAGTAAACAAGGCTCATTTGTTCCCGTGACTATGCCAAAGGAAGCCCTGGTAGCTGAGGAAACATCTGAGTGTGCCTAGAAGGGGTTTGGGGGCACAGATTAGCATTTGAGTCAGATGGCTGAGTAAAGATTACCCTCACCAGTGTGGATGGGCATCACCCCATCTATTGAGTAAAGAGAAGGGGTCCAGACTGCCATCTTTCCCTGCCCTCAGACATGGTGCTCTGGACAAAGTGGGGCTTAGTATTTGGTCAGCAGCCTCAGGCCTTTGGGCTTGTAGCGGGACTGCCCCTGTTGCATCCTAGGTCTTTAGCTTGCAGGTGCCAAGGAAAAGATTCTGAGTCACCCAAGCCATCACAGGTCTCAGTATTGTAGGGTGTCCTGTGGAACCTGCTTCATAAACACAGGAAAGGAGTGTATAATAAGACTGTGTTAATCAAAGAGACAGCCTGGTTCTCCCTGCCCAGGTGTCATCGTTTCTCTTGGGCAGTGGACACTTTTGGGAAGGATATAGGGAGACAGATACTTAACAGTGTGTTTGGAGAAACAGTACATTTGGTGTGCTCTTTTTAAAAGGCAGCTTGTCAGGCCTTATTATTTGTGTATGTGTACATATAGTATGTTGGGGGTAGCACATGTGCCGCAGCTGGCACACACGTGGGAGTCAGGCCAGGATACACATAGGAGTCAGGCCAGCACACACATGGAAGTCAGGCCAGCTTTGGGAAGTCAGGTCCCTCCTTCCACTTTTATGTGGGTTCCAGGGATTGAACTCAGGTCTCCGGGCTTGCATAGCCAGTTCTGTCATCACCTGTTGAGTCACATATTACATTATTAAGGATATCCTATAAGGAAAAACATGCAAAAGTATGCCAGAGTGTGTGAATAGCATTGCCCTTAATAACAGAAAGAAAGAAAAAAAAAATCTCAAACTGGAGTCTACCAAAAATGCCCAGGAATGTCTCAGTAGTTAAATTCAGTGGCATTCTAGGTAGCCATTTAACAAATAAGTCTGTGCTAGTAAGGCTAGGTATATTTGGGAATATATGTGGATAATTTAAATTTCCTCTTGAGAATGTTAAACAAGATACTTTTTAGTTTTTTCTTGGAAGGGCAGGGTAGTGAGAGGAGAATGGGAAAAGAAAAATATTAATGTAGATACTTGTAAATATTAGATACATTTATGCCATTTTGTAGTTTAATTTTCACCGCATGCATCCATTGCTTTCTGTTGGAATAAACAATAAGGAAGCTGCTTCCTTTGGTTGCCCTGAGTTCCTCTTTCAACTTCCCAATAGCTAAGACAGAGGGAACCTTGATAAGGAAAAAAATTAATAATCATCATCAGGAAAGAAATCTGTTCCTAGCGTTGGTCCATGGGAGGAAGGGTGGTCGTGTCTTTCTGCAGCCCCACTCTACCTGTGGTCACAGTGGATCACTGTTCCCGACATGCGCACAACACACCACCCATTGGCCTCTGCATAGGCAGTCCCTGTCCTTCCCTCTTCTGTACATGGCTACCAGGGTTTAGGATTTTCAATTTTGTTTCTTCCTGTGGGAAGCATTAGGCAGATGTCCTCTGCTCCCCAGTGTCCCGTGCCTACCAAGTCACTGGCCCTGTCACGCTGCTGCACTGTGATAGTTGATTTGCTCTCTCTACCCTTAAGGAACTCCTTCCAGTTAGGGTACTGTGTCGCCAAGCACTCATGTCCTGCACACGCAGAGCTAAGTGGTGAGCAGCAGGCACGTCTGTCATCTGAGGTTGGCGCCATACAGACCTCTGTCATCAGCTGGCTTGGGGTGGGCCTCCTTGCTCTGGGCCTGGGTTTTTCCACCCGTGCAGAGAGAGTGTTGTCTCAGATACTGTCTGAAAACTGGCATTCTCAGTGGCATTCTCTGCTTCTGTGGGTGCCAGCTGCCTTCTGTGTGTGCACGGGGGTCGTTCCCAGGTGCTGCATTAAGTAATTCCCAACTTCCGGGCCTGAGTATGTGAGAGTCATTGCATTCCTTATGGCTTGTCTCACACCTGTCCATCAGCTGAAGGGAGCAGAGCCCCCAACCTGCTCACTCAACTTTGAATAGCGAAAGTGTGGGTGTTCCCACACTCCACCTTCTGGTCTTTTTTTTTTTTTTTTTTGGCTCACCCAGAGGCTTTGTTCTCCCCCCCCCCCCCAAGTGTGCCTTCAAAGCTACCCCGCGGATGCTCTCTAGAGCAGGGACTTCATGGCTCGCATAAAAGCTAGTTCTTTGTGTTCAGCATGCCAGGCAGCACGGCTCTGAACCTGAGCTGGGTGCTGTGCCCCGAGGTCCGAAGGCATTAAAAAGACCCCCCAGAACGCGGCAATGGTCTGTCGGGGGCCCACCCCCAGCCCCAGCTCTGCTTCATACAGACAGCCTGCTTCCTTCCCATTCATTTGCCAGGGCTTCCCAAAATCCCTGCTGTGTATGCCGACTGCATGGGGCTGGGGTAAGCAGTGACAAAGCACACTGGAGCCCTTGCCTTCATTCAGGCAGTGTATATTCTAAGTGAAGAAAGATGGTGAACAAAATTCACCTATTCTGGCATACATCTGCATGGTTTTCCCCTTATGGCCTATTCTTAATAATGTAATACGTGACACCCTACAATAGAGACCTGTGATGAGGGTTTGGCTCGGGTGACTCTGATTCTTATCCTTGGCACCTGCAAGCTGAAGCCCTAGGATGAGAGAGGAGCAGTCCCACCACAAGTCCAAAGGCCAGAGGGCTGGACGCACAGCTCAGCTGGCAGGACGCTTCTATGACAGGCACGAGGCCACGGGCTTGGCTCCCAGTACCCTTCTCCCGAGTCCTGTTTGAGAGTAGGTGTGGTCCCTCGCCCCCATTTACTGTGCATGTGCAACAGCACACTACCTTGTGTTCACACCTTCCAGCCGAGCTATGCCGCTGCGTATGGCAAGTAGCCCTCCTGTCCCCTCTGTCTGGCTGCAGAAGCCCCAGGGTTATAGACATGCGGGACTCCTCTCTGGCTTCTAGGGATATGAACTCAGGTCCTCATGCTTGCACAGACGTCCATTACCCTCTGAGCCGTCTCTCAGGGACCTTTTTTAATGCTTAAAGAAAAGCTGTCTTCACAGCTGGAGCCTGTGCCATGTCCTGTGCTTGTCCTCTTGTGTAAGGATGGGATAGCAGTTTCTGAGGGAGCCTCTGGGCTGCAGGGGTTCAGGAGGCTGACACAGTGTGAATGCTTACCTCCCAGGTCCCCTCAGCATCAAGTAAGGGCGGGGGGGTTCGTGCAGCCGAGTTCGGGCACTACCACACTTTGTATTTCATTCCAGGGCAGTTGCCAGGGAAAGTTACAAAGCAATCTGAGAAGTGACAGACCATTTCTTATTCATCATTCACTCACGCCCTGGCTGGGGTCTGTATTCTGCTCACGGCTCATTCCTGTAAGTGGGGGATTAGTTTGAGGTTTTGTTGTGGACAATACAAGTCAATTAATTCCAGACAAGATAGAAATTCTCACCTCCTTTTGGTCTCCTTGCTCCCTCTGTCCTTGAGGATGTTATCCCTTCTGGTCGTGGAGCTCTGCGGCATGCCCAGATGAGTTCTGTCTCCTGATGACACCATTGAGTTTGTGGTAATCAATAGCCTCCCTCAGTGATGCCTCCTCGCCTCCTCAGATAGACCAGACTGGCCTGAAGAGGTAATAATTACTGCTCTGATCTCAGTGTGTTCTCTCCTCTCCTTCCCACCCCAGAGCATGTCTGTTCGATCCTGGCTTCCCTCCTGCGCAACCTGAGAGGGCAGCAGCGGACCCGGCTTCTGAATAAATTTACCGAGAATGACAGCGAGAAGGTGGGTAACTCTGACAGTGAAGACGGATGGGGCCAGGAGCAGAGTGGTGGGGAGACAGCTCCATACCTGAGGGGTGCCAGGGCCAGAGCTTCTGCCCTAACATGCATTCGGGTCCATTGCATTGTACCTCGAAGGTTCCATTCTTTTGTTCAGTGTGCTCCCCTTGGTATGCAGCACCTCTGGGGCGACAACAGCAAACACTTGGGGATAGAGGAGACTATAAAAGCGTTTAGGTCAGGGGTGGTATGTGCACAGCACAGCCTGGCAATTGAGAACTCAGACTTCGCACTCAGAGGATCTGCAGTTGAAGCTGGTTTTGCTACTTTCAAGATACGTGGACTGCAAATGTGGCCATGCAAGCACAGAGACCAGAGTTCAGATAGCCAGAGCCCCATGTAAAGGCTGGACAGGTATGGCAGCAGCCACCTGTCATCCCGGCACTCAAAAGGCAAAGGCAAGAGATCCCCAGGGCAAGCCGGCTGACTCCTGAAGGCTAGCTGGGGTCAGTGAGGCTTCGCCAGCAAAGAAGACGCAGCAACAGCCCCGGGCCTACACACACACGCACACGCACACGCACACGTGCATGCACGCGCACACACACAGGTACAGGAAGGTGTGTGCCACTCTAAGCCTCACTTTCCCCAGCTGTAAACTGGAGACTTAGTGTTTCTTTAGAAGACTCGGTGGAGGTGATTAGCTGAGCTCTCACTAGGGCAGTGGTTCTCAGCCTTCCTGACGCTGCCACCTTTAATACCGTTTTTCATGCTGTGCTGACCCCAACCATAAAATGATTTCATTGCTACTTCATAACTGTAGTTTTGCTACCGTTATGATTTTTTTTTTTTTGAGACAAGGTTTTTCTGTTTACCTTGGCTGTCCTGGACTCACTTTATAAACCAGGCTGGCCTCGAACTCACAGAGATCTGCCTGAGTGCTGGGAGTAAAGGAGTGTGCCACCCCGCCAAGCTTACTGTTATGAATTGTAATCTAAACATCTGAGATGTACCCTGTGGAAGGGTCATTCAACACCCACCACCACCACCACCACTACCACCACCACAAGGGGTTGCAACCTAATAGGCTGAAAACCACTGCTCTAGGTGGTGGTGAGGAGGTCTTGCAAGGAAATGCTGAGCAGCCCCAGGTGGCCCGTGGAAGCTGCTGGTGATCACTAATCTAAATGAGAGTGACCACACTTCATGTCGGCAGCTCACATCCCAACCCAGAAGGACCACACAACAGCAGTAGCTACTATTATTGAGTAAGTGCTGTAGAGTGGGGAACCGGCAGCTGCCTTCACCGTGCTGTGTGAGACTACAGGTTATCCTGGTATCCACGTCCTAGTGTCCACGCCACTTGGTTTTCAGTAGGAACTGAAGCTTAAGAGACGTCATGGCATTTGAACCCAGGTCGCTGAGGACAGAAGCACATGCACCTCTTCACACTGTACGTAATAGGCAGCTCCAGGGGAGGAGAAGGAAGGCTTGGAGTCCCCTTTTAACACACAGTAATTGCATTCGTTTTGGTATCCCTGGTAGGGCTGGGCACAGCCTTCAGAGGGGTCCTGCTCTGCCTCTTCGGGCCCACCTTCGGCTGTTTGTTCTGCCCAGTAGCAATGTACTGTAGCACAGGGTGTCCCAGAGTGTCCACATTGTGACATCATTTGAAGATCTGTGCTCCAGGCTCCACACCTTTGTAGTAAGAGTGATATCACTTCCCTTTTACCTGATGTAAAGGAATCATGGCCATAGAAATATGTGGAGGGACGCGCATGAAGCCACGAGTCACCAGCCAAGGGGTGGGGCTGGGGTGCGATGTGCCTGGACTGCCTCTGGCTATGTTGGAGCAACATGATATCAGCTCTTGTGCAGAAAAATGCTGCTTGCCAAGAGCCGTGGTGGTGCCAGCCTGGCGGGTAGGTCAGAAGTCTGGCCGGGCTCCTGGCGGCACTCTTTTGTCCTTTGAAGGACCTTGGGGAAAGTGAACCTTTCCAAACCCACTCAGTGTCCCCAGGCCATGTTCCAGAATGGCTCCACTAAGCTGAAAACTGACTCAAGTTATTTCTGAACAGACGTCAAAGTCTTTTTTTCAAGTTTCTGAAGGAGTTTTTCTGGCACTCTCTTCCAACTCAAAAGCAACTAAAAAGATTTTACTCTGGCATTTTAAAAAAAGAAAAAAGAGGGGGGGGGAGATGAGCTCTGGGGCAGATCTGAACATGAAAGGTTTCGTTTGGAGGAAAGAAATCTAAGTTCTAAGTGAATATCAAGTATGTAACTTCAAGCGCCTTCTCTTTGCAAGAAGGGACTCACGTGTTTACTTATTTATTTGCTGGTAACAACTTGGATTCTCAGGAGTCCCAGAGGGGCCAGCACTCCTCTGTGCAAAAGCATGTGTTCAAGCTGATTCGTGCTGCGAGTGTGCTGTGTCCTCACCAGCGCCTCCTCCGCTCTGGGTGTGTCCCTCATGTCCATCCCCGTGTCAGAAGTGGTAGTGCGGGCGTGAAGTGGGAGTGTGCTTTTCCCTTCTCACTCCTGCCTGTGGCTCTCTTTCAGGTTGACAGACTAATGGAGCTGCATTTTAAATATCTAGGTGCAATGCAGGTGGCCGACAAGAAGATTGAAGGGGAGAAACATGTACGTATTCCTGCCCACCTCTCGCCAGTGCCTGACTCCCACTCACGCCACTCGGCCCCTCGTGTGCCTCCTCTGTACACAGGGCAGACAGGGCAGAGGCGCAGCTGCGGCCAGAGGCCACAGGCCACTGCGGTGTGCGTATGCAGCCCTTACTGTTGTTGTTGTTGTTGTTGTTGTTGTTGTTGTTGTTGTTGTTGTTGTTGTTTTGATCAAATGCCTGACGAGTTAAAGAAAGAGTTGGTTTTGGCTCACAGTTTGAAGCTGTGCAGTCTGTCCCTCTGTAGTGTGGCAGCAGGAGCATGATGCATCTGCAGTCACAAAGCAGGAAGAGGTGATGCTGGTGCTTAGCCTCCTCCTCTCTGAGGTGATGCTGGTGCTTAGCCTCCTCCTCCTCTCTGAGGTGATGCTGGTACTTAGCCTCCTCCTCTCTGAGGTGATGCTGGTGCTTAGCTTCCTCCTCTCTGAGGTGATGCTGGTGCTTAGCCTCCTCCTCCTCTCTGAGGTGATGCTGGTACTTAGCCTCCTCCTTCTCTCTGAGGTGATGCTGGTGCTTAGCCTCCTCCTTCTCTCTGAGGTGATGCTGGTGCTTAGCCTACTCCTTCTCACTGAGGTGATGCTGGTGCTGAGCTTCCTTCTCTCTGGCCCCTCAGCCCCTGGGATGACGCAGGGTGGGTCCTCCTTCTGAAAACAACCCCATAGTCATACCCACGTGTGCATTTCCACATGGTTCTAAATCTAGTCAACAGTGAAGATTAACAGTCATGGCGTAACTACCCCTCAACAAATGCTGAGGTTTTAGGAGGAAGGGTATAGGACTAGCGAGGGTCACCGTACGAGTCTAGATAAGATTTGAGACAAGCACTTCAGTTTTTCAAGACAGGGTCTCTCTGTGTAGCCTTGGCTGTCCTGGACTCACTTTGTAGACCAGGCTGGCCTCGAACTCACAGTGATCCACCAGCCTCTGCCTCCCAAGTGCTAGGATTAAAGGCATGCGCTACCACAGCCCGGCTCTAGAGCACACATCTTGATTAGGGCAAGTTTTCACATTTGTCTGTGTTCTGACCTGCAGACACTCCCCCAGCGTGTGGCCACCGTCAGTATGAGCCCTTCCTGCTTTTCACAGTCTGCAGGAACCCTAATCTTGGTTTTTTTGGATCTCTCACTTCTCACATTGAAGAGACACTTGAGGCTCTGGAGCCTGTTATCAGGAGTGCTCGGCGCCCACCCCAGTGGCAGGCAGAGCCCTGCTCCTCTGCTCTGTGCAGCGAGGCTGGAGCTGGGCGAATGTGGGCCCCGTGACCTGTTTCTTTGCCACTTTCACTCTCCCACAAAGCACAGTTCCACCAGGCAGAGCCGAAGCCCGGAACTGTTTTTCACTCTGTGTCTTCCCTGGCATCTCTAAGCCTAGTCAGTGCTCAGATGTTTGCTGATTGATCGGATTGATTGATAGAGACTTTGTTCTTCACACAGAGATAGGTCTGTAAGATAAAGGCAGAGTCTCTAAATGCTGAGCTGGGCTTAGATACCGAGGCACGCTCCGCACCCACGCCTTCATTCCATCTGGTACCTGAGGGGCACTGAGTGACTGATAGGGTGTCACAGTAAAGTAGCCTTTCTTTATGTAAGTGACAACCAGACACAAATGAAGATTCTCTAGGTCTGTGTGGGAGCAGCCATGACAGCACTGGAACTCCAGCCCCGTCTCAGCCCGTGATAGAACCTGCTGCAGCAGATTTTAAGTGGCAGAAGAAAGCCTGGGAGGGAGATTCACCACTTTGAAGTTACAGCCAGTCATGGCTTGTCCCTGTTCTTGTGTGGCTTCTAGGTCCCTTTTAGCTTAATGTTTCACTCAAGATCAGTGGACCATCCTTTGGTAACTGCTGTTTCTGACAATGGGATGGATTTAAGGCCTACAGGGAAGGCCTGGGGATACAGCTCAGTTGGTAGAGAGCTTGCGTGCAGGAAACCCTGGGCTCAGTCCCCAGCACCACGTAAACTGGGTGTGATGACATTTGCATTTAATCCCAGCACTTAGGTGGTGGAGGCAGGATGACACAAGAACTTCAGGGCTATCCTCAGCTACATAGTGATTTTGAGGCTAGCCTGGGCTACATGAGACCCAGTCTGGAAAATCAGCAGCAACAAGTTGTCCTCTGGGAAGGGAGGGAGAGAGGAGAGGGCAGGCCTATTAGAATGACAGAAATACACGTGGGCAGCTAACTTGCCATCACATCTGTAAAGGAGGATAGCGCCTCCTCTCAGTGACTGAAAACCGAGTGCAAGCTCAGTGAGGAGAAGCTGCTGCCATGCATCCTGTCTTCCATGGGGTCTCTGTGTTACCGCAGCAAGCCAGCATCCCTCTCCCTGAGCCCCCTTCTTGCCTGCTGTCCCAGCGAAGCCACCTCAGCAGAATGGTATGCTGGCACAACCAGGAGCTTTGTTTGAGGTAGCAGTAGACGCTCCAAGGAAGACCAGTAGGCACTTGGGCATTGGAGGCAGCTTGCATGTTGCTGTTTAGGTCCTTGGCGTGCTTCCCAAAAGATTATCCATTATCTGCATGGAAGAGGGGATGAAATTGATTAGCACTGATGGAGAGTGACGGCTGAGCGGCTCCCCCAGCCTCCAGCAGGCTGCTGTGTGCCACCGACTCAAGCCCTGCCATGCACTGACAAACAGCTGTCTCCTTGGTGCCAGAGCCGTTTTGCTGGGCACTGGCAAACATTCCGAGACCGTTAGTGCTCCAAGAGCCAAGGCAGGAGGGGCACGTCCGTGAGTGCCGTTTGCTGCCAGCACTTAGGCTCTGTCTTGGCAGATGAAGCCGCCTCATGGGTGTCGTGTCGTAGAGCAACACAGCCTCCCTTCCACTCCTTCCTCCTGCCGTCCCCTCTCTTAAGTCATAAGCAACTGGTTTCTCTACTCCCGTTACAGACGCCCTACCACCAAGTGGGAACCCCGCAAACACTGCTGATGTGAACAATATTTCTAAGACATTTGGATGACGGTGACCCTCAGATTAGTAAAAAATGGGTGTCTAATACTTCACTAAGCCTGCAAGGTTACCCGCTCTAGATGACAGAGTCCAATGCTGACTTTTCAGTGTGTCTACGCCACCTTTCCCTAAAAATCTCCATTTCTCTGAGTGCAGCGCACTTGCGTGTGGTTTGCACTTGACCAAGATTCAGTGGAGAGAAAACAGTCATTTGGCAAATGCCAATCAGATTCTTGGTCCGGGCCGTGCTGGACCAGGCACTGGCCAAGGACGAGAGAGGCCCATGTGCCAACTAAAGCCCCAGGAGTGACGTGCTGCTGTGGCAGGCTAGGGATCCAGAGAGCAACTTAGCAACCCTGGGGTTCTCACACACACACACCCAGTAGGGATGGGGTGTTTCCAGTCTGCTGCCAGACCCTGGGAGAAAAAGGGAAGAGCCAGGGAGCTGGGCCCAGAGCCAGGCCTTTCCCTCCCTTCCTGGCTCAGGACACATAATTTCACTGCCCCAGTCTATTTTTTAAGGTGTTTGAATTTTTATACTTAGAGAAATTGGGTAGGTAGCAGTATAGTAAAAGTAATGCCAAATAGGAAAGCCACAGCCCACGCCCAGAACCCAGGAGGCAGGCAGGGAGCCTTTTGTTTCCTTTTCTATAGGAGGTCTCCCCCCCTTTTTTTTCTGTTTGTTTGTTTGTTTTGTGTTGTTTTGTTTTTTGAGACAGGGTTTCTCTATGTAGCCCTGGCTATCTGGACTCACTTTGTAGACCAGGCTGGCCTCGAACTCACAGCGATCCACCTGCCTCTGCCTCCCGAGTGCTGGGATTAAAGGCGTGCGCCACCACGCCCAGCATGTTCTCCTATTCTTAACATTTTGCACCCCAAGCCTGTGGAAAGAACCACTTCCTGAGGGAGGTGGGTGTCTACCTTGGGTGTTAAGGAGGATTGGGGGGGGAATCTCCCTACCTCCATATCTCTCCTTAACTTTCATTTTTGCCCCTAATACTTAGTTTTAAAAAACAACAACAAACCCACACACTCCCCCACCATCGGAAATACTTCAGGATGCACACGTACATTCTGATGTAACTGCAGCAGTAGCGTAGGGTTTGGCTGCTGGTGGAACATGTCTTGTCTTGTTGCTTACAGAGCTAGGAATGGAAGCCAAGGCCTTGTGCATGCTGAGCAAATGCTCTCTCTCTCTCTCTCTCCCTGGAGCAGTGGCCCCAGTCCTGCTGCTGTGTGCACTAAGGAAATGCACGTGTGCTTGGAAGCGTGTTCTAGACTCTTCCAGCACTAGATACTTTTGTGCCTTGTCAGCTCACATTGCCTTACTGCGACAGTGTGTAACTAGAAGAGAGCGCCGTCCATGCCTTGGGCTGGTGCCCAGTGTGTTCCGGCCTCACTCAGTGTCCTTGAGATCCAGCGTGAAGTTGGACATACCCCAGGGGCTCCTGGTTAACAAGATTTGAACTTTTAAAGGCCATGTAATGTTTCCAACTCTTCCAGCAAGCAGCAGCCCTCGTGATCAGTAAATATCCAGGGCGCTTGTCTCAGCAGATTTTACTGGGCTCCCCAAACAGGCTGAAGCCCAGAAAAGACCAGGATCCCTGTGGGTTCAATGTGCAGAAGCTGCCGTCAGAGCAAGACGTAATTAGATAGGTGCTGGCAGGGATTTCTGAAAGAGGGAGGAGAGCCTTCGAGAGAGGTTTTTCTTTCTTAGTTCCTGGGAAAATTATACTCAGCAGGTTTATTCAATAAAGTGTTCTCACCACATACTTTGCACCGTAATGACTTACAAATTGCATGCTAATTTTGCCACAGTTAAATCATTCCAGGCTTTATCCTGCAAAGAAAAAGATGGACTCTGTAATGAAACAGTATCCGCGGGACTTGATATCTTAAGCAGACCAACTGTTTCTTCAGCATCCAGAACTCACTTAAAGATACGGGCAAACGGGGGTAAAGGGTAGAGTGAATGTGTGGGGTGCGTGACCCTGAGCGCCAGGTAAAGATGCAGACAGTGCGAGTCTGGCTGTCACTATTGTACTAACTATGCTGGAAGCTTCTTTGGAAGCAAGCTTTAAAGGAGAGAGAGCATCCTGCTGAGAGTTCCCCTCAGCTCATCTTTAAACCAGTGCCTCTCGCAGACTTTGTCAGCCGGTGAATTTGCCAGTAATAGCTGGGGGAGAGGGGAGGGCCTCATAGTGTCTTTTCCTCTCTCCTACTTCCCTCTGTTGGGCGCCCACAATGTCAACCATGGGCCCCTTTGGTGTCACCAGCTTCTCTGACACTCCAGTCAGTCACTGCAAGAGAAGTCAGTGGATCTGATCCTGGTGACTCTGACCTCTGCCACTAGCCTTACAGTGCTGTTCACCTTCCTCACCCAGTGAAGCTAAGCCCTCTCCTCCCTGCCACCTCCCAGGCTGGCTTTAGGGTTTGATAGTATCAGGGCTGTGCCAAGGCCTCCCACAGGCTGCAGGCTAACAGCCAGCCATCCTTGGATGTCACCCATAGGTTTTTCTGACTCCTTAAGTGCAAACCCCAGACCCTGAGGTCCCCGGAGTGGGAACACTCCAGGGCCATCCACAAATGTAAGCAATCAGACCCTGGAAGTCGTTTGCTTATTCCTGCCACACATGCATCGGGCAAGCTCTACCTGCAGTGCCGTCCCCCTTCCCCCATCCCCCTTCTCACTGCCAAGGGCTTCATCGCAGGTGACCACCCGCCTTTCCTTTTGCTTTTACACAGCACCCACCTGACTAGTCTTCCTAGCTCTAGGAGTATGCTCTGTGGTCCTTTCTCAACCTTACCGAGAGACTGTCTAAGTAGATACTCACTTAGACACCCCACCCCAACACACACACACAGACAAACCATCTGCTTGTAGATGGACCTGTACCAGACCCTGCCACATCACTCACCCATCTGCATGAAGAAGCTGGTTATACCTCCCTGGACCATGCTGTCTCAAATCTTCAGGAGCCAGGCATGGTGGTGCACACCTATAATCCCAGCATTCTGGAGACAGGGGCAGAAGACCCTCAGATCGTGTGTCCTCTGCCCAGAACACTTGTCTGCACCCTCCCCTGCTGCAGCTTGCTACCCCTCAATAGATAGCCTTCTGGGCTTGGGTATGCAGACAGTCATTAGATGTGTGTGGAGGCCTATCACATAGCAAGCAGCTACAGTGGTAGTCTCTCTCGGTTCTTAGGAGAGCCTATCCCTGAGAATGCCTGGAGGAGCTTCTCCTTGGTGTCCAAGCACACTCCTTACAGCAGTCTCGGGGTAGAGATCAGAGGCCTCTGGCTCTGGCTCTGCCTCCCCCCTGGGCATCATGGTACCTCCCTGCTTCGGTTTGCTCCTTAGCAAGAGCATGAGTGTGAGAGCGCTGGTCCTGTGCTGTGTGGGGCCTCAGCACCACTAGTCCTTGGCTTACAAGAGGAAGCTGCTTGTCAGAACTCTTGTCACAAGTGGTACTGGTCCATCTTTCCTCTAAACTGATGGAGTCTTCACTGGTAGAATTTGCTCATGTTTACTCCCCCACCCCCCCTCCCCCCCCACCCCACCCCCCCATAGAATCGGCGTTCTCCGGTAACATCTGCTATGGTGGGGACTCTGCTTCTCAGTAATGGTTGCTTTGCTCGCCATTGTCAAAATGAGCAGTTGGTGTTGGGGTTTTGTTTGTTTTTAGGGAAAGGAAGGCACCATGGTACTGAGGAGCCTGGTATAACCCAGGCTAAGCAGGAGCTCTGCCACACACAGATAGGAAAGTGTCCTGTGTTGTAGGATGAGTGAGGCTGTTGTGGGAACCTAGTGCATACAAGTGTGCTATGTGTAGTAAGTCTCTTCCTTGTGAGCAGGGCCCTGGCCTGAGAGCCCTGGAGCTGCCACCCGCTCACTACACGCACACACACACACACACACACACACACACACACACACACACACACTCTTAGACTATTTCCCAACCTAGGAAGACACGGCTTCCAGGATGCTTCGCTAGCCGTGTGCCCTATTTTAGAAGCTTTTGGAGGAAGGGCTTGCCTGGGGGGCATTTGCACCTTTCCAGTTGGGGCTGCATGTTGAGGCTCAGAGGGGTCTGTATTGCCTTCTCAAGCACCTCTTTATGACTGTCCCCTTCCATCAGCCAGAGACAGCTCACTGCCTGTCAGGGCAGATTAGAAATGGCAGCCTCAGAGCATTTCGAGGGCTTGTGACCAGCGAGAGGCATGGGGGGAGCTGGTGGGTCTGTTGTGCTCCCAAAGACAGATTAACATTTAAAGTGGAGACGCAGCTGAAGGAGAAGACACACCAGCCCGCTGCAGTAATAGCACCTTGCCGCTCCACATTCCACCTCCGTGGTATCTTTGGCGATGAATCTGTTTATTTTAGCAACCCTCCGACAGGCTTATGCTGCTGGGAACTGCAATCTGTTCCACTTACAATGCACCATTCACTCAATTACCATCTAAGATTTTATCCCAGCCCTCCTGTACTGAGTGAACAAAACAAAACCTATCAGAGTGTCTTCTCTCTCTCTCTCTCTCTCTCTCTCAAATTGATAGGGAATTTTTGGGTCTAGCTATACAGTTTCTCCTCCCTCACCCATCCTTCTTTTACAGGATGCCAGCCTAACAGTACACTCAGCTGGGTAGCCAAGGATGGTCCTCAGTTTCTCGTCCCCCTCCCCGCCTGTACCTCCCAAGTGCTGGGATTCCAGGTGTGTGCCACCATGATGGGGTTGCTGAGGCTGTACCCCAAGGACTTCATGAGCATGAGGCAGGAGACAAACAGTCTCCTGCTGGGCTACAGAACATCCTCCTCTCACTTTTAAGTTTCTTCTTTACTGGGAGAAAGGCAGGCCGGGAATCCCCATGCTTAATGCTCCTGCTCCCCACTAACTCCCACATAACAAACTCGGTGCTGGGATGCTCACCCACTAATGCTAGAGGGGGTCCATGCTACTAAGATGTCTGTTCTTCTACACTGTGCCAGGAAGCACAAGCTGGGAGCCAGTTTGTGGCCTCCTCGCCCGGCTCCACCTCTTCCCTCACTGCACCCAGGCTTCCAGTGTGGAATGTAGATATAGCCCTAGTCCTTGCCTCTTGGGCTCAGAGGAAGAAGTGCAACTCATCCAGGGCAGTGCCTGGCACCTGGGGAAGTTGTGTCACTTTTGCTGAAAGTGAGAACACTAGCGGAAGACACTAGGGAAGCATGAAGCTCTCTCTCCCGCCGGGAGGTCTGTGATGGTCACGTGATGTGATGTGTCTCAGATTTTTCCCATCTGGAATCTGAAGGTGACATCTACTACATGGGGGCCACACAGGAAGGAAGGCTTTGCAGAGAATGCACTTCCTGCTGCAGCGGAAGGCAGCCACTCTCACTTCCCGTGCACAAGGTTTTAAATCTTAACTCCCCTGTCGTGTTCCATATGCAGTCCGACATGTATAGAGAAAGGACTCTTGGGGTGTCTCCTTAACCCCTTGAATGATAGTCCCATCTAACCAGCACTTGATTTGCATACCCAGGTTGTTTGTGGATTATCTGCCCGGGTGCAGCAGCAGACCCGGGGGCTGTGTGTTTGTTGTGGGGAGGTTTAATTTACTGACAGGAAGATGATACTGAGTGGTTGGCTCTCATGCCCTGCTCACGTAGCAGTGTATGGCTCTACCACCAGCCGTTTCTTGAACTGGCTGTCCTGACCACGGCCAGCTGTCAGCCGAGCTCCATCCACACACCTCAGTCCGTCAGAAAGCTTGACGCCTGGCTGGGAAGGTGCTTCAACCGTGGATGATCTGTTAGCTGAGTATCTGTGTCAGGGTGCTGAAGGGAGGCTGGGCTGCAGGCTGGGCTCTGCGAGGACTACTCACCGCATTCTCTTTATTTATCCAGTCACGCTTGAAACGCGCTCCACCTGTTTGCAGTGCATCCCTACCACCCTGCAGGTTTGCTTGTCCAACCGTAGAGCATGGTCACTGCCATGCTTGAGACCCGGCATGACATAGGGGTTGTTCACCAGGAAAGAAACAGGATGGAGAAGCTCACAGTGAACTCTTTTAATCCTTAAGCTTTTATAATCCCCAGACACAAGTCCCAGCACTGTGCTGACAGTCATCTGGGAGTCTCGGGCACCCTTCAAGTGTCTGTCACGTGTCTAGTTTGACTTCATGGTACGAAAATACTGGGGAACCAAATCTAGTCCTTGTCTTGGAGCCTGTGTCTTAGAAAATCAAGTACGGAAGTCAGAGTTCATTCATCTTCCCTAAGTCGCCCGTGTCCATCCATAGCAAGGCCTGAGTAGAGAAAGGCAGCAATGTGCTGTCTCGTGCAAACAGAGCAGAACTAGAGACGATGCCCTGGAAAGAACTGTGCCGACCTTACTTGCTTCCCACTGGGATGGCATATAAACTCCTGTTTCTTTTGTTTCCCCTTAAGCAGTGAGGACATGTTTGTGTTGTGTGTTCCCAAACCCACAGCCCAGAATTGTAGCAGTCTAAATAAGACTCCATCCCAAAGGCTCCGCCCCTTTCTATGGCACTTCTGACGCTGCTAGGGTGGACACCTGGCCTTCAGAAGCCAGCCTCAGCCTCGGCTCTGCACAGTCAGCGTGGTGATGGCGATGCCTTTCTTAGAGATGAGCTATCGTCTTCTCTCAGATCTGCATTTGAAAATTTTACTTTCCGGTCCCAAGCCTGTATGCCTGGAGTTGAATATTGACTGGACAGGTGCTCCAAGGAAAGGGGACAAGGGGCACGTGGAGCTGGTGTCACTCTCGGGTCTGTGCTTTCCAAAGAACAGCGTGGAGAAGCCTGGGGAGTCCTCTCCAATGAAAAGGTCAGGTTGCAGGTAGGGAAAGCGTGGCAGGAAGCATTGCCGGGGTGCTGGGCCATTGAGGGGGACACAAGCAGATGGCCCAGCCTCATCCTGGAGCCCTGTGCCCCATCTCACCTTCGTTTGTCACTCTGAAATCGCTGCCTGCTGGTCACTGGTGTGGTTATGTGGTGAGTGCAGTTGTAGGTCTGCGTCCCAGCACTGCCAGCCTGGCCTTGGAGGTGGCCCTGCTTGAGCTGGTGTGAGAGCCCATGGGGAGTAAGGAGTGACTGTCTGACACCAAAGGCCACCTTCAGGGGCCCAGCTGCTCCCTTCAGGGGGTGGGTGATGCAGCAGTGGTCATTGCTCAGACCCCCTCCTGTGTTCCTGCCACACAGTCGCCTGTCACAACTAATATGCGCTGCTGCTTACTGGGAACTCATAAACAAAGCCACTCCCCTGTTCCGTCCCTCTGTTCTCTCCATGCATGGCACTCCACCACTGTGCCACCGAGGCCAGCCAGGGTGACCTCTCATCACCATTCTTTCTGTTTGTTTTGTAGTGGGCTGTTTTTGTTGTTGCTTTGTCTTGGTTTTAGTTTTTTTGTTTTTTGTTTTGTTTTGTTTTTTTGAGAAAAGGTCTCATTATGTAGACCAGGCTGGCCTCATGGAAACCATAGAGATCCACCCTGTCCTGTGTCTAGAATGTGCTGAGACTCTGTCAGATCCCAGCTCAAAGGCTCGGCCTCTCCTGCCTCTCTCAGGCCTTGTCCAGCCTCTGGGTTCCCACAGGGTTCACACAGTATGTAAGTCCTGTATCCATGGCATCTTCAGAAATGGTTCAGTCCTGTGCGTTAGGCTCCTGACGCTGTAAGCACCTGAGAAATGTGTACTGACATGTCCACCTCCGCAGCCCCAGCTCAGCACACAGGGCCCGGCACAGTTAGGTGTGGGGTGGACAGATGCAGGGGTCCCAGTCTCTCCAGAATCTTCCTTCCCTACCTTGGGGCAGTATCCTTGCTACTAGACACCTAGTGAGGCCAGGTTCTGACCCCTCTACTGTCACTTATGTTCACACAGGTGATTCAGACAAGTATCCCCTCCTCAGGGAGCTTGTATTTTGCTACCAGGCAATTGTGTAATAATGAGCAACTTCCCCTCTGTGTTCCTTCTTCAGTGGGACTAGTAATCCCTTCCCTCTCCCCTTTAATTTTTCTCATAAGGACGTGTGTGTGTAATAAGACTGCAGCCTCTATGGCAATGTAGAAAAATGCATGGTCCAGGCACTAAGTACCTTTGTGAATGGAAGTCAGGGTTGATTCCTGTGCCTCCTGGGGCAGGAAGTGAGGATCTGAGTGAGAAGAAAGTGAGGCTCTTTATACGCTGTGACACAAGCGGTGCTGTGACTGCCCTGTGAATATCAACCATTACCAGATTACCAAGGAATTGGCTACTAAATGAGGCTGAGGATTGATGCTGGTGATCCCCGGCAGAGTGGGCCTGCAGCCTGCAGCCCTCGGTGCCTTGTGGACAGGCCTTCAGGGCCGAGATGAAAAGTAGCCTTGCCTTGCTGCAGGCTGGCCCCCCGGGTAAATAAAGAAGTGCATTATCTGCAACTAAGTGGTCTCTGAAGGGCTCCTGCTGGAGATTGACGGCCATGTGCTAAGCCTTCCAGTTCCCGTGTCCCCAGGGCTCCGTCAGTGACAGGAGCCTGTGTTGTCAGAAGGAGCCATGGCCATAAAAATAGCCAGGGAATTAGGAAATGGGCCATTGTCATCACAAGCGGGGGCCCCAGCCTGCGTCTTAGACTGCTCCACGCTTGCAGCAGGCTCGTGTGTCCTCTGTTCTCCGTTCCCGGGCTCACAGCCCAGCAGCTCTTTAGTATATTCACGGGGGCCCCACCCAGCTTCCTGGACCTCACGGTCCACGGTGATGTCCACTGTCAACATGGATGATGACAGAGTCCGTGGCAGAGATGCACAGGGAGAGGCCATGTTGTCTCTGGTGCTCAGGGGATTTGGAGGAAGGAACAGGTTCTAGCCTTAAGGAATCAGGAAAGACTGTGGAAGAGGTTGCTTAACAACTGTATAGGCCTGAGAGACACTCAGGGCCCATGTTGGGAAACATGAGGCCAATGTGGGGGCAAGAATTCTCCCAGCAGTCAGTGCTGCTTGTCCACAGTTGGTAAGAGTGGCGAGGGTGGAATTCTGGAAGTGCTACAGTGACGAACAAGCGAGTGGTAAAAGCTGCTGAGTGGAACGCCATAAACGGGACAGTGGTGTGGTATGCGCATGGCATCTCTAGAAGCCTGTTTCATTGGGGATTTGTTTTTTAAAATAAGAAGTGGCTGCAAAGGAAGAGGGGTGCAGGCAGTCTGGCAGGTCTTAGAGAGAGCCTGTCATCACTGAGCAGGCGTAGAGGGGCGGTAGACCTGTGCGAAACAGCTCTCAGACATCAGGGACACTAGGGGCCACGTGTGCCAGTGCTGTCATCTGGACACTGAGGCAGGATCGGGTGAAAAGGACTAGGTTCTTGTGATTCAGAATGAAGGAGCGTGTGTTTCACAGAGAAGTCGTGCGTGAAGGCCCAATTGGGAGAATAAGGAGTGGGTAGGTAGAAGCGGCTCGTTTCCTAGAGTCGGGTGAGGGCAGGGGGGAGGTTCGAGGTAGACCAGAAGGTTTTATAAAGAACTGACACAGAGAAATGATGGCGGAGTAAGAAAAGAACCACTGGGCTGGAGAGGTGGCTCAGAGGTTAAGAGCACCATCTGCTCTTCCAAAAGGTCTTGAGTTCAATTCCCAGCAACCACATGGTGGCTCATAACCATCTACAATGAGATCTGGTGCCCTCTTCTGGTGTGCAGGTGTACATGCAGGCTGTACTGCATGTACTATATAAATAATAAATACATAAATCTTTAAAAAAAAAAAAGGAAAGAACCACTAATATCCTTCATGTGGTCATTGCGCTGTGTTACTGTGCCCCATACTAATGTACAAGCATGGTGTGTCAAACACTTATTTTTTTAATTTTTGTGAGTATGTGTATGTGCAAATGCATTTATTTGCACGTGTGTGCACATGTATGTGGAAGTCAGAGGTAATTACTCTGTACCTTTTTTCCTGAGACAAGGAGCTTACCAGTCAGCTTTGCCTGTCTGGCCAGTGGGCTCCAGGACACCTCCTGTGTCTGCACCCCTACACCCCAGCTCTGATTACAAGTATACACCCACATGCCAGCTTTTCCCGTGGGTACTGGAGGCCCGAGCTCAGGCCCTTCTGCTTGTGTGGCAGACACTTCACCCACTAAGCCACCTCCCAGGCCCCAGTCAGGCATGTTTTTAAGCAAACTAAATTTTAGTCAGGTGTGGTGGAACATGCCTTTCACCCCTGGAATTGGGAGGCAGAAGCAGGTGGAATTCTATGAGTTCAAAGCCAGCCTGTCTACCTAATGAGATCCAGAATAGAGAGAGACCCCCAGCTCGAACAACAAAAATCCCCCAATTTTAGAAAAGAGAAAAGCTGATGCTTGCTTAGGCTGCGTCTCTTCAGCTTTTCTGGGGTCGAATATGCAGGTGAGTGAGATCATGTTGCCCCCCACCCCCCAAGTCCTTAGACAGGAAAAACAAGCTTTGAACTTGCCTGTGTGGCCTCCATGGTCCACGTAGATAGATGAGGGCTACCAGAATGGTGCTCCAGGACAGAGGGAGGGGGGCAGGTGGAGACGATGGCTTTCCCCGCTGTGTGGTGGCTAGTCAGTGTGACCAGAGGGGAGGCTCGCCCTTCGCCTCTCCACACACTACCCAGCCTTTACCCGGCGCCGGTTTGCTTCCAGGACATAGTGCAACGCGGGGAGATCATAGACAGCGACATGGAGGACGAGTTCTACCTGCGGCGCCTGGACGCCGGCCTCTTCATCCTCCAGCACATCTGCTACATCATGGCCGAGGTCTGCAACGCCAACGTGCCCCAGGTAGGAGGGCTCCTGCTGCCTGCCTGGCCACCTGCATGGGGAGAAGCACAGTGCTTCCTGCAGTCCCCTCCCGTGTGGCTCCTCTCTTTCGGGTGCAGTGAGGATGACAATGTACCCCGGCGGTCCCTTTCCCCGTCCCACTCTTTGCCATCCTTGCTAGATTCGCCAGCGGGTTCATCAGATCCTGAACATGCGCGGCAGCTCCATCAAGATCGTCAGGCACATCATCAAGGGTGAGTTGGGTGCCGCTGGGTCGCGTCTCTGGAGGGGCCACTCGGGCTTGCTGGACCCCATCGGTGTCCCCAGCAACTGGTGCCCCGAATGTTCTGGGCTGAAAGCAGCAAGAAGTTCTCCTCCACTTCACCGTGCCAAGTCACCTGTGTCGAGCACAGACTGTCTGCCTGCCGCTCTGGTTCTCCTCTTCTTCCAGCCCCAGCACTAGGGCTAAGAGACGGCGGCTTTTAAAACACACACGGGATGGGAAGGCGGCACAGCTAATGCAGTGCTCACCTCACACAGCATGAGGACTTGAGCTCAGAGCCCCACCACCCATGTGGGAGGCCTGGCACGCATCGGGAGGTAGGGACAGGAGGATTCCCTGGAGCTTGCTGACCAGCCAGTCTTCCTGAATCTGTCAGTTCAGGTTCACTGAGAAAGGTGTTCAACTTCCACCTCTGGCCCCTACGTGCACGCCCACGCAAACATGTACTCACACATTGCACCCACACACTAAAACCAAAACAAAGCAGAAAACAAGGGCAGGGTTCTTAGCCGCATATAGTAAGTAGGGCAGAGAAGAAAGACATAGTAAGAAGCAGCTAGAGTTCTAGAGGCCAGAGTGGAGCCTCTGAGGGGGTCGCTTTGCAAGGCTTACCTCTCGCCCTGTGCCAGCACCGTCCCTTTGCTCTCTCACCCTCAAGAAGACCAGGAAGGCTGAGCAAGGCACTGCTTGCTTTGCAGTGGGCACTCAGGGTGAGCACCCCGCCTTCCCCCATTCTCTGTGACATCTCCCAAGTGCCCTTGGATCTTTGTCTGGACCTGACCAGGCTAGAGTAGCTCTGGAGAGGCCTCCAGTCACCCGGTGAGCCTCAGTCACAAGACAGGACTGTCTACACTGAGCTCAGCCTGCAGTAGCTCAGTGGGCCGCTCCAGCTCTGTGCTAACTGGGACATGGTGGCCTTAGATGTTCAATATGGTAACTCCACAGTTCAGGGTCCTGGTGGGTTAGTGGAGCCACTTCCCCCTCTGGACCTTGATCTGCCGACTGCTGAGATGAGGGGTTGGGCTGCATAGACTCAGAAGCTTTGCCTCTCAGTCGCTTATAGCCCACTTGCAGGCGAGAGGATGGGAAGGCTGTGGGGCCAGCTCTCTGCCTGCCTCCCGGCTCCCTCAGCAGGAGACGCAGGCTCCGTGTACCATGGGGTTGAAGGAGGTGGCTGTGGTGCTTGTGGGAGCTATTTGAGTCTCAATAAATGAGGGTCATAAAACGTGAGGTAATTATGTTCATCATTGCCGTCAGTAAGGCTCAGCTGAAGGCCTGTGGGAGGCCTCGACAGAGAAGTGGCGTGAAGCTGGTCTGTGGGGCTGACACAGCGACGTTCCAGGAGGAAGGAACAGTGTGAATGGAAGCATGGGGTGTCCAGCCATATGGCTGGCGCAGGCCTGCCAGGCTGTGGGCATGGTACCCATTGTGTCCATCTGATGATGGACGGTTACTATGAGGCCTGGGCATCTGCTCTTTTCTCCAAAGAGAAGATGGGGTGGTGGTGGGGGAGCGGGGGGCGGGGGGCGGGGGGTGGGGGGGTGGGGGGGTTGGTTCTAACCTTGTGTGGAATCCAGGTGTTCCCTTCAGTATCAGAGCCTCATGAATTCGCTAGTGCGAACCAGCCTCCTCTGAGGGTGGGGCCGTGGTGACTGCACCTCCAGCCTGTAAATGCCATTTACTTCCAACGCCCACGTGTTCAATTAGCGCTTTTGATTGCCCTTGGCTCTGCTGTCTTGCTTCTAGGCTTCCCGCCCGCCCCCCCCCCCTCCATCCCTTTAGTCAAAACAGCAAGCTTCCAAGAAGGAAAAAGTGTTGGTAGCGGCTTGAAACGTAGTAGGTGGATGTTTTCCTTTCTGAACTGTTCTGCGGTCATTCAAAACATCCAGTCAAGCCAGCCTCTGTGCTGGCTGTGTGTTCTCCAAGGGTCTGGGCAGGGCTCTCTGCTGTGGCTTCCTTCCCCCCACCGCCTCCTTCCAAGCCCAGCTCTCTCCTCACCCAGCCCTGCAGGAAGTCCCGTCCACTCTGCCTTCATACTCTGTCCTGAATCTCTTCACTCCTCTCCATCTCTGTTCCTCCCAAGCCCTTTATCACAGTCAGTGATTGTTTTTATGTGTTGGTTTACTCATTTGATCTGTCTCATGCACTAAAATGGAAACTCGGGGATGTAAGGCATGTAGCTGCCTTATTCGCCATGTCTCCTAGCTCCCGGGGCACTCGGCTCCTAATGGAACAGTGTTTCTCTGTTAGGGATTAATGAAGCTGCTGTCTCCTAAGATCCCTCCTGGCTAGCTAGGTACTGTGTCCCCAGCACCTACCCCCATGGAGTATGCAGATCTGAGCGACACAGATGGGTCAATGACCAATTACAATTCAGTCACTCAGTGGACACTGCTGTGGCCCAGATCTGCCTCCAGTGCAAGAGAGACAGTGTGGTGATCATAACGTACTAAGTGCCACCCAAGAGTAGTAACCGTGGAGCTAAGGGGCAGCACACAGGTAGGAGGGCAGTGAATGGCAGAAGAGGGGAGGCCAGAGACCTGGCAGGCTTCAGTGATCTGGACTAGATCCCAGCAGGTGGGTGGGGGTTGTTGCAGGCTATTAACTCTTTGGGTGCATGGCAAGTTTGGTAACTGTGTCACCCTGTTCGCCAGCAGCCAGTAGTGGGCAGGCAACAGATATAGGCGGGGAACTGGGCACCACTGCTTGGTTGAGAAGGCCTTATTATAACAAAAGAGTCTCAGCCCCTTCCTGCAGGCCAGCTCTGCCTCGCACATGCCCGGGAGAGCGTCTCCCAGTGCTCTGTGACCGCGAGCCCATGCCGCATCTGTGAACACCCATCACAAGGTGCAGAAGGACCCTCAGTGTGAGGTCAGTGTTGAGATCAGAGGACATGCCTGTGAATCAGGGCTGGCTCTGTGCAGGCCACCCCACAAAGCCCGCCCTCCTTCCCGACCCTGCCGCTCCCCTACCCCGTCACCATGAAAATGAGTTAAGAAACAAAGCCTCATAAAGACAGCCAGCTCATCACTCTGTCCGCTTTGATTTTAATTTTGTTTTTCAGTTTGGGTTGCTTCCCTTTTTTTTTTTTTTAACATACTAATTAGATGAGAGCTTTTTTTCTTTGATTTTATGGCCTACATATTTCCTAAGTTTTGCTGGCAGGATGACAGCTGATGTATCCCTTGAGGTCTCAGGAAACCGCTGATGAGGCAAGCCCAGCAGGGGACTTTTCCCAGGGTTTTCAGTCCCTTTTTCATAGTGTTCCTCCCTCCTTTCTGTTGGGGGGGTGCCAAGAATACGGGAATAATTGATGGCTCATTAAAGCCCTGCTTTCTGCAGACTGCTTACTCGGCGCTCCCAGGTCTAACCATCCCCAAACAGGCGGACAGGCCTGAAGACCACAGGCCCTTGAAGGAACAGAGAAAGGCAGTGCCCACTGCAGCTCCTCAAGGAGAGTAGTGGCCTCCTGCCTCCATCCCTGATGCTGCCTCAGAGCAGAGCGTGTTCACTCCTGAGTGAGCCATGCACCAACGTGGGTCTTCAGGCCTCTCTGCAACAGAAATCCAGCCCCGAAGGAAGAACAGTCCCCTACACACATACACATGTTCACGCACACATGCACGCACGCATGCACACACACGCATGAGCACCCACACTCGTGATTGCACACATGCACATGCATGCCCTCTTAGCCACATTTCTTAGACTTGGTTGTTTTAGTTGCTTCTTCCTCCTCCTCCTCCTCCTCCTTCTTTTTCGTTGTTGTTGAGACATGGTCTCCCTCTGTACCCCTGGCAGATCTTGAACTTGTAATCCTCCTACCTCAGCCTCCTGAGCAGCTGTGATTACAGGACCATGACACCAGGCCAGGTGTAGCCACACTTTTGCCATGTGTTACCTCTGGTCTTCCAGAAGCCCGAGAATGCAGGATGACCCACATAGAATGCCAGATGAGCACATAAAGACGCCAAGGCTGCCGGGGTTAAGTGGTTTCACCCAGCATATGAGTGAGCCACATGTCATTAGGGTGCCTCTTGGAAGGTTGAGATGCATTGGGCATCTAGGAGCAAGGATGGGCTTATTGGTAGAACCCTTCCCTCCTGGACCTAGAGCTAGCAGCAACCTGAACTGAGGAACCAGCAGTAAAGCTGTGGCCAATACAGTCCAGCTTCCATCTAGTGACGAGTCGGTGCTTCACCGAGCAGCTAAACTGGCCACGTGGTCCAGCAAAATGTCCTGCTAAAGCATGTCACCAACCCCAGGGTTGTCAAGCAGGCACTATGGACCTGAGGGACCTGCCTTGGCAGTTTCTACCTCATACTTGGTGTGTGTCACTGAGGTCTTCGGGATGGACGTGCTGGCCTGCCTGTCCCTCCCGCCTCCTTCATCCTGCATCTCCTAAGCAGCTCTGAGTAAGCTGTGTGCACTGGTCCAGGCCCCTGCCTGGAAAACAGCTTTCCCTTTGCCCTCCCCGCCCCCTCCCTTTCCCTCTCAACATAAACAGAACAGCTTGTATTCCATGTCTGTGTGGTAAACCTGCTGTCTAAAGTTTGCTTTAATATTTATGCGTTCAGCACTGCTGCCTGGGTTAGAGCTCCATCAAAGCCCTTATTCTAAGAGCATTTCAGATGCTGTGGAAGTAGGGAACGGAGTTGATGTCTGCCATCTCCCTCTGTCTGGCCCACCCCTCCTTCCCTTCCCCTGGTCCTCCATCACTCTCTCCTCCCCACCCCAGAGTGCTCCCCTCAGCTAGCATCTCTCTTCTTCCCTCCACGCACAGCAGAGAGAACTCTCCCCGAGACCTTTGGGAGGAATCTGTTCAATATTTATCATCTGCTGCAGCAGCTGAAATAACCGGCAGTAACCAGCACCAAGATCTGCTCCAGCCAGAACTCCAGAAACAAAGATGGAGGCTGGGAGCCCAGGCGATGGCCCCGCTGTGCTGTGGATGCAAACTGCCAGACGGAGGAGACAGTGAAGGAGCCTGAGCTGGGCCATTTGCCTGCTTTCTGGGGGTGGCCAGCTCCCTGTGGGACTCTGTCCAGTCCCTGCCCTTGGCTTGCACGTGTTTCTGAGAGCCCCAGTCCACCCACACCTGTGCCAGCCACTGAGGCCCTTACCACTGCAGCGAGTCCAGGGCTGCCCTGTGGCGCAGCTTTGGGAAGCTACAGGAGCAGATTTTTGGGTTTTTTTTCCCCCAGAGGTTAGCAACAGACAAGGGTAGGGTATTGTTTAGGTCCACAAATGCCACTTTGGGGACCAACTCACCCCTATTTCTTTCCACTGTTCAGTCTGATTCTGGGTAAATTCCAGGACTGGCCCTTCGGCCTGCCTGTGGTTGCAAGGGTATGTCAGCCATGTCTATAGAACCTGGCATCCAGTAACTGTGACCGTTGCTGACTGTTGCCATGCATGGGCTGACCTTGCCTCCCCCAACAGCCTGATTGGAAAACCTGCTAAGGTAGCCATGGGGACATGGCATTCACAGCCTTGGATAGCATAGAGATAGCTCAGCAAGGGGCTTGGCACAGTTGCTGCTGCTATGCCCTGTGCATCTGGGATGAGGTCCCTCCAGGGCAGTGGCTTGGAGCATCTACTGAGATTTGAAAAAGCAGAATGACCACACAGGACAGCAGAGTACAAGGGCCTGGTTACTGCCCCAAGAGCTCCTCGCTGACCCCAGATGACCAAGCAGGAGCTGCTGCTCACAGCCTCAAGCCTGGGTAGCCCTCCACTGGCCTCCCTTCCCCTCACAGCTTCCGGAAGCCGCCGTGTATTTTGTTTACATCTTGCCCTCTCTCACCCTCCTGGAAAGTAGGCATTGCAGAAGGCAATCCACACCTCCTCCTCTTTTCTGCTTGCTCGACTAGGGATTGAATGTGGTGCCTTGCTCATGCTGGCCAGGCAGTCTAGCGCCAAGACACGCCCGCAGCTATTGAAGGCAGCAGAGTGGGCCTCAAACCTTGAATTTCTAGAATATTCTCCCATGATGCCATGATGCTGATCATGTCTCCACACTGGAAAACACAAACTAGGGCAGAGCTTGCATGCCAGGCATCTCTCTTGCATATTTGTGCTATAACAAAATACCTAAGACTGGATGCTTTATTAGAAAGGAGGAAACTATATCCTTGAAGTTCTGGCAGCTGGCAAGTCTAAGGTCAAAATTGGCCTTTGGCATATGAGAGACAGGCCAAGAATGCCATCTGACCCCGTGTGGCAGAACAGAAGGCCTCACTTGTTCCCCCAGGGCCTTTCTGTAAGAGTCACACCCCGTCCA
Source organism: Acomys minous (assembly GCF_964271855.1). Classification (NCBI taxonomy): domain Eukaryota; kingdom Metazoa; phylum Chordata; class Mammalia; order Rodentia; family Muridae; genus Acomys; species Acomys minous. Next base: position 77,074,005 of record NC_140485.1, on the reverse strand, counting down.
TACGGGGGTCAGGGCCACAGCAGGAGCTGGTGGGACACAGATGGTGAAGCACATCAGGGCCCGTTAGGTTTGTGTTGCCTGCATGAAGGTGAGGACAGATGGGTTAGAAGACAAGACCCTTCCACAGAGAGCCTCAAGGGTCGCGGCTGTATCTGCCATGAAGGGCTGATGCTCAGTGGCTCTCAAGCCTCAGACTCACTGTCACACACTGAGATTTGAGGACAGTGTGGGAAGATACAGCTCCGGGGAACCACACCCGTGGTCCAGCCTAACTCCCCTGTCCTTTTCCCCCAGAGTACGCAGAGAACATTGGGGATGGTCGGAGCCCCGAGTTCCGGGAGACGGAGCAGAAGCGCATCCTGGGCTTGTTGGAGAACTTCTAAAACTGGGCAGAGCGTGCTGTGGACCCCTGGCTCCCTCCTGGAAATCGTTTTTACAGTTGTATGGCTTGAACAAATTAAAGCTAGTTTTGGTACTCTCGGGCTGATGTGTGTAGAAGCCTCCCACCAACCCCGTCCCAGTCTACCACAGAGGCCACAGACACCCTGACTCGAGTCATGGCAAGTGAGGAGGGTGTAGACAGTGGGCTAGCCAGATTTGTCACTGAGGGGCTGGTGATGACAGGAGGCACCTGCTGGTGGTGTACAACCCTCTGAAGCCAGCACTGCACATTCTCAGGGCTTTGGGCTGCAGGGTGAGAGGTCTGGCCACAGCAGTTCCACCACTTCTCAGGCCCCAGCGCTTCAGGCAACTCTGTAGACACAGCTTAGATCTGTGGCTGCCTGGAGCTCAGGAGCCAGGGAAGGCAGGTGAGGAACAGTCAAAGGGTGGGCGGTCTTCTCACAGGGTAGTGGAAGGGCTCTGCTGTCGGTTGTGGGGTGGTCACGTGTTTGGCGCACACACTGATACCATTGAGTTGCACATGTTAACTGGGCAAAGCAGATGTGGGCCCGACACCGCTCCGTTTGGCCTGCTTCTCTGGTCTTCTGACGCATTTCCCACAGAATCGCCAGAACACTTCACGTGGGAATTTGAACATTACTGTGTGTAACGTAAGATTTTATACTTGACTGGATATAGGGGCACACGCCTTAATCCCAGCACTTGCGAGGCAGAGGCAGGCAGATCTCTGAGTTCAAAGCTAGCCTGGTCAACAGAGTGAGTTCCAGGATAGCCAGGGTCACACAGAGAAATCTTGTCTCAAAAACACCAAATAATAAAATAATAATAATCTGGGCATGACCATGGATGGTGCTGGTGTCTTAAGCTCCTGAGAGGTTTAAGCATAAGGGTCCAGGAGTGTGGGTAAGGTCAGCAGATGACCATGACCCTTTGGATGTGTGGTTTTGACCTCTCGTGACATCTCCAGAGCAGGCTGGCAGTACCCTAGTGCTCATGGGAATGAAGAGATGACAGATGTGGTGAACACCCTTGATGCTGTTCCATCTTGTATGGCTGTGGCTTGGGAAGTGTGGTCTCACTTCCAGCTGAGGTGAAGTGAAAGCTTTACCCCTACCCCACCCCCACAAACATCCCAATCAGCCTCAGAGGGGAGTCCTCAGAGGCATGTGGAGCAGCAGTGTGGCCTTTGCACAGGCCTTTGGGTCCCAACACCACACAATAATGCCCCATGCTATTCACTGAACCCCAGGGGACCAGGGACCAGGTGGCCACCAAGCACAGGCAGCACGGGCAGAGCCAGCCCCCACGTGTGTCGGCTCTGGAAGGAAGGCTGCCTGAGGACCAAGAGGGCTTGACCCAGCTGTGTGGCTGAAGTGAGTTACACAGCCGTTACTGCTTATATCACCTCTGGCCATCGTAGCCACACACACAGCCCCTGCGTCGTGCCCCCTGCTTGGAACTCGTAGCTCTCTCACAGCAGCAGCCCTGTTTTGCCCAGCCATCCCCAGCTGTGGGAAGTCAATACTGAGGTCTCACGGCTACACCGAGCTCAGGTCCTGTGGCCAGTGAGCCACAACCCGCTGCTGCACTCCTCCAGTCCCGGTGCACTGGCTGACACGGTCTCGATCTGTCAGTGTGTTGTCTCTCTGTCGATGTGAACTTTAATGAGTCCACAGAACAGAGCGTGTGTCTGGGCGACCTATGGAATCACAGACTTTTCCAGCTAAAGTTGGTTCCCCTTTGATCATTGCTTGTTCAATACTTCTTGTATTTTTTTTTTTTTTAACTGTATTGGGTTTTTAGCCAGGTAGTCCTTACACGTAGTATCAGAGTTCACATTTTAATTTTAAAAAAAAATTGAATAAGGAGCCTCCTATTCCTTGAGCTGCTCCTTCATCCAGCCATCTTCCCAACATGTGGACAGCACTGCCCAGTCATGAGCTTCCAAAGGTCAAACATTACCCGTATGCAGGCCTGCCAGCGCAGGAAGCCAGGCTTCATAGACCTCCAGACACCAGCCCTCCGTCAGGGCCTCCCTCCCTCTACCTGCCCGCCTATCATAAGCTGCCTGAGGTCCTCCTTGCTCTAAAAGCCCCTCTGCCAAAAATAAGTCAGAACCCAGCCCCCTTAGTCTCTCAAATGAAAACACTTGCCTACCCTGTGCAAGGCCCTAGGTTCAGTACCCCAGTACCCCATCCCTACACACACACACACACACACACACACACACACACACACACACACACACACAGTTTCACAGGTGAGGAGTGGGCCCTTTCTGTTGGGTATGAGAGGAGAGGGGACAGAGAGTCTGATCCCTGTGTCTGGAGAGCGCACAGCTCCAGGGACTGTGAGGCCAGTGGGATAACGTCTACCCTAACTATACTCCACTGCATAAAGCCGAGACCTTTAAATGCGACTTGGACCCCTGTCTTCCTGCTAAGAACCCTGGACTCATGGGCTGAGGTGCCAGCTCCTGAGGTAAAATCCAAAGCTCTCCTTTCTTGGCCATCCTGTGTCCATGGCTGAGTGGCCCGGGGCACAGAGCAAAGCACCACAGAGGCAGTATTTCCTTTCCTGTCTAGATAGGATTTAAGAAACCTTAGCTAGAAAGTCCTCCTGATGGGGAGGTCGTGTCTGCCTCCTTCGCCCGCTGCTTGGTGGCGGGGTCTGCAAGCCTGAGTCTAGTGGCAGCAAGAGGGGCGAGTCTAATTGAGAGATTTGCATGCGGGCTGCATCCCTATCTGTGGGGGACCGTGGCCGGGCGCTGGAAAGCATCCCTCAGTCACCCATAGTGTTGCCAGTGCCCAGGTGGCACCTTCTGCCATTACCACAAGCGTCAATTTAGTGTCAGCAGGGAAATGAGACTGGCTTTCCTAGAGGCAAGGCTTCTTGATGAGATTTCTTACCCAGCAGCAGAGGTAAAGGCAGGCCCCCATTTCCAATCTGCTGTGTTCTTCGGTGCACATGGAAAGTGGCTGAATCACAGCGGTGGGCCTTAGTTATCGGTGCCAGGAAAAACAGCAAGCACCCCCCACTTACCTTCGCCTTTATCCGCTAACGTGCCCTTGGTAGAGGCCTGGCATATAAGGGTGCCCTGTGCCAATCTCCCCTCCAGACGCATCTCCTGACCACTCGGCCCCCTCCCTGGAAGCAGCCCCTGCTGACTAGACCAGGCGTCCCCTCCGCGTCCATCCAGGATAGGCTCATCTTGCTCCTCCCCCTTGCTTTCCGTTTGACATCTGCCGCAGGGCTCACACACTTGCCGGCTCGAACAGCCAAACAGCTCGAAGAGCCTCATTGCAGAGCTGGGCCCTGATGTAGCCGCCGGGTTAATGGGCGCACTGCTTGCTGCCGATCGTCGGCTAAGGCACCAACATGTGAGCATGCAGTGCTGGCCGTCACTCCGCACATGTGTTTAAATTCTAAAGGAGAGCTGTAAAGGCAAAGAAGAGAGGGCATTTGTCATTGTCGCCTGTGTAGACATGTCCATCAGCAACATGTATGGTGACCTCCTGCGTGGAGATCAGGTGGTTCTGTGGGTCAGTGGGGCTCTGGTGGCGTTTGGCCTGCAACTCTCTTGTGAGTCACTCCACTCAGAGCTTTAGAATGCCTTTGCAGGATGTGTGGTGTATTATTAGCTGGGAGCCCCAATGTCTCTCCAGAAGCCACAGGCCTCTCTGAGGCCACTGTGTTATCACCATCCACATTTCAGCCGGGCCTAGAGCAACCTTGGTGTAGAGGGCAGAGCTGAAAACGGAATCATCCAGCCACCACGCTCCTGATCCCAAAGCCACAGTTCCCCACCTGAAGGAAGGGATTTTGAAAAAGTAAAGAAAGTAGATGGCTCAGCAGTTAAGAGCACTGCCTGCTCTTCCAGAGGTCCTGAGTTCAATTCCCAGCAACCACATGGTGGCTCACAACCATCCACAATGAGATTTGGTGCCCTCTTCTGGCACGCAGGTGTACATGCAGGCAGAATACTGTATACATAATAAATAAATAAATACTTAAAAAAAAAAAAAAAGATAGCACAGAACATACCAGAAGCAGAAGCCTTGCTAGATGCTCAGGAGGCTCAGGATAGCCCCTCCTGCACCTGGCAACTGCAGCCCCTGTGGGTCCCCTGCCTCCCTGCGCCTATAGTGATGGTCACATGAGCCTTTCCTGTGGCCAGTCCTGAAAAGCCTCATGGGAACAAGGTGCGGGGGGGGGGGGGGGGGTCGCTAAAGCCTTGTCTCCACTTCCTGTGGCCCTTTCAATCCCTACAGAAAGAAGAAACAGCCCACTGCAGTCCAGGATGCTGAGTTCTGATCCTTAGGCAAAAGCCAGCCTCACAAGGGTGGGGACCAAGGGACAGCAGCTACAGCAGCTCCAATCTCAGTCAGCCCAGACTGTCCATAGCCGCCTCGGACCTGGGCAGGTGGGGAGAAGCCACTGGAACAGACTGTAAGGGAACCTTACTGTGTGCCTCACCACAGCCTCCAACCAGCCCACCCAGGAAACCCAGGCGCTCAGCCCAGCCTCCTGAGATACCCGCGCACTATCAGCCTCACCAAGGGGATAGCTTTGGGAATCCCACACACACTAATCTTGTGTCCCCACATGGTACCCAGGTACCTTCTCCACCTTCTACTGAACAGCCACCACGTGGCACGTAGGAACAAAGCAGGTATTATCACCACCTTGAGGGATCTCTGACCCGGAAGACAAATCGGAAGTCAGTAAACCTTGTAAACAAATGCACAGGACAATTTCTAAGAGTCAAAAAAGCAAGCAAGGTGGGGAGTGGCCAGGCTTTGCCTCTGTGTGATCTCTCTTCAGGACCCGAGCTGAGCTCCAAACGGTGTCAAAGAGACAGGGCATAGAAAAACGAGAGCAGAAGGGTTCAAGTACAGACACAGGTGCAAAAGTCCTGAGCAGAAAGAAAACACATCTCTCTCCGGAAAGCACCGAAGAGGTTACAGTGACTGAACTCACGGAGAGGTAGGGGCCAATCAGGATGGGCCAAAGCAGACTCACTGAGAGGTAGGGGCCAATCAGGATGGGCCAAAGCATACTCACGGAGGGGGCCAATCCGCATGGGCCACAGCGGGTAGGGACCAATCAGGATGAGCCACAGCGGCAGACAGATGAGCAGAGTTTCGAAGCTGGTGAGGCCAAGCCATTAATCCCAGGACTCGAGAGGGAGAGGCAGGCAGGCAGATCGCTGTGAGTTCAAGCTCCACCTGGTCTACAAAGTGAGTCTGGGACAGCCAAGGCTACAAAGAGAAACCCTGTCTTGAAAAAACAAAAACAACATACCCTTAGGAGCTCTATGCAGGCTGCGCTGTGGAAGGTGACATGACAGAAGGAGCGCTTAGGACCAGTGTAGCCCAGACCAGCCAGCCCTGGTGTTAGGAGCTGGGGGTGGGGGTGGGTGGCCATTGAAGATTGGGGTGGAGAGATGGCGGCAGAACCAGCCAGTCTCTGCACAGGAGGCTCTGCCCAGAGGCATCCGCGGCAATGAGGCCTGGGAGCTATTTCCTGGGCCCTCAGGAGCCAGGTGGAGCGGTGGAGAGGCTGGCTCAGTATATAAATATCTTTAATGAATAAATAGAAGTACTTTTAAGGCTGCCAAGTCCCATCATTTCCACCTGCCATAAAATTTCATTAGAAGCAGGCTCTGTAGGGGACAGTCAGCTGCCATAAATCCACCCACCCGCCCCTGGCCCTGCCTGGCTCCCAGGTGACCAGTCCAAGCCCATTGTTACACCCTTGCATACTCTGTCCTGGGCCCAGGGGCATTGGTCCTTCCTTCCCACACCTGAACAAGCATGAGGCCACAGTGGGCAGGGACTTGGCTTGTCACTGATAGTCGGCTCCCTGGGAAACCAGAACCCTGTAGCCTCCCTTTTAGGTTACTGGAGCTGAATTCAGGGGCAGCAGCTTTCAACACAAAGGAGCCGAGGGAACCTCAGTTTTCCAAGTGAGAAAGAAAATAGACACCCCCCCCACCCCCCACCCCCCACCCCCACCCCACCCCCGAGCAAGTGGCTATGCTAAGGTCACTCTGGATGAACAAACACAGCACTCAAGCTACCGCACAATTGCTGCGCTCTTTAGTACCAACTAAATGTTCACCGGGCCAAGCCCTCAGCAGGCACCGCCTCCCTGTCTCGGAGCCGACCCATTTTGCAGATGCAAGCACTGAGCCCCAGCAGTGGTGAGCCTGCAGCACACCTGCGTCTCTAAGTAGCCCTTTCCCTGTGTTCTCATGTGTGCTGGACCCAGGGTTGTGTCTTCTTTAGCCTCAGCCCCAGCCTGACACCCTGTAGCCCAGCCTGGCCTCAAATTCACAGCGAATCTCCTGCCTCGGTCTCTCTGGTAAGGGTACTATAAGTGGGAGTCAACCACGCCCAGCTTTACACTAGGAGTCTACAGAAAGGCTGGGGTGGGAAACATCCCCTGAGTGAGAGCAAACGCCAGCAGAAAGTCTGTGAACTGCGCATCCCTGGGACCATGATATCTTAGAAGGTTCCTCACCAGCCTTACAAATAAAACGTGGAACAGAGAAGTCAAGGATTTGCACAAGGTCACACAGGTCTCTTTGTAATGCTATCTGGGGGGGATCTTCTGGGCTCTCTGTTGAGCCCACTGCCAATGGCTGTAGGGCCAGAAAGACTAGCCAAGTGAACAGACTCAGCTGGCAACGTGCCTGGACATCCAGTCATCAGTTAAGCCCACTAAGTGGCCATCCACAGCCCAGCCAGATGTCTTCCCCTCCTCGTCACCTCAGCTCTCTGGGAGCCAGAGGCCAGGCTCCTGGCCTAGCCGCTACAAGAGAAAGTCGGTCAGGAACTGAGGGCAGGCGGAGGATCGGGACAGTGAAAGGTGCGTAGAGCAGGTGCCACTCAAAGGATTCTTCCACACAGGGTCTGTAGGTGGCCGCCCGGGGAGTGACCACACAGCACAGAGCCTGCACTGGCCAGCCCTTTCAAATTCCAGCCCAGCTGCTCCCCTGTTTTGTGACTCTGAGTAAGTCCTTTCGCCTCAGTTTCCTCATCTGCACTCTGCAGCAATGGTCTCCTCCGCGTGCTCCGCTGACGGCACCGAACTAGCACACAGGGAACAGACCCACTCACAGCGCTGAGCCATATTATATACCACCTCACCAAACATCATCCGCTGTTTCCTGGCCGCCTTCCTCTCCGGACTGAGCCGGAAGCAGAGTGTTCGTTCAGCAAGCCTGCACAAAGCCAAGTTCAGTACCCGGGATCACAGGCCTCCACCCACACCTCTGACCTGTCCCCCCCATCTCTGCTGCAGCTGGTTCTGGCATCTTTGGCCGAGGCGTAGACAGAAGCAAGCAGAGCCATCCTAGAGCAGTGGGCTGTGACCCCACCCCTCCACACTGTCCTCAGGAGAAGCCACCAGGCAACTTCACTGGCTATGGAAGACAGGGTGGCCGGGCAGGGTCTTCATCAAGGGGAGGATGAGAGTGGCTGAAAGGAAGGGTCACCACGGCTGTGAATTATCAGAGAAGACCCGGGGAAGAGGGTCAGAGCTGAGACTGACCTAGTGGGGGTTGTCGGGAAGGTGGGAGTGTTCCTGGCAAAGGAAGCAGTGAGTACACAGGCCTTGTGGCAGGAGAGTGCTGCACACACTCAGCAGACAGATGTGGTGTGGTTGAGAAGGCGAGATGGATGCAGCAGTGAGGGGCCGGGCTGGCGGAGGTTTGTTAGCCAGGAAGGAGTCGGATCACCTTTGGCCTGCAAAGGGGGCTTCACTGGACACTTATTAAACAGGGGCAAAATGGCCACAAAGGGTTTGTGTGAGGGGTAAGTGCAAGCAGGGAGGGCGAGGAGAGACTGAAATGCCACTGTGAGTCCCTCTGGCTTTTGTCTCCAATGACCCTTAAAGTGCTCAGAGCAATAACCACAAAAACACCCGAACTTGGACACAGAGGTTCCCGGAACAGCCTGTGATGGCTGCAGGGTCCCTGCCCTTGCCTGGACTGGGACTGAAGGGCAGGCATGCTGTCTTCGGCTTGAGGACAGCATGGGCTTCCTGAGGGACCACGGGGGCGTGGGACAGGGTAGGGTTTGAAGGGTCCTGTCAGAGCTGGGCCCTCTCAGACCCATCAGCCTATCCTTCTAGACCGGAAGCCTTGGCTCGGGGAAGACGCCACGGCGTGCTCAGCTGCTCCAAGTGAGGCCGGAGGCAGTGGCCGACGGAATATATCCCGGCACTCTGTTTCCTGTTGTAGCAGCAAGCACAGAAATGCAGGTGTGGGCAGTGGTCCCTCCTTCCTGGACATCAGGCAGGGCTTCCCAGAGGAGGAAACACTGACACAGCCATGGAGGGCAGGAGCAACTAACTGGGAACTATTCCAATCCAAACTGAATGGCAAAAAGGAAGCCATGGAAGACAGGGGGCCATCCCAGGGTGTAGGGCAGAGTCTAGGGCCATGGCCAGGGAGGGTAAGAGGGACAAAAAGTCACCTGGGAGGTGGATGGAAGCTGGCTGCCGCTCAGGAAAGCCAGTATGAAAGTCCTGCCATGGCGGTGGCTTCCAGAGGGGCAGTGACCTCAGGGACGAAGGGGCAGAGGACATACTGAGGGCTGTTTTGAGCCAAGCTGTTGGTAGGTTAGACCCTCTTCAGACATGTCCAACCTTTAAGAGTGCTGCATGTAGCCCAGGGTGTCTGGGAATGTGGCCCAACACATCTGTAGACCACATCGTGTCACAGTGTCCTTAGAATCCTCCCTCTAAAAGGAGCAGAGCATGTGACGCCCACCCCAAATCTCAGGGTCCCTTTCTCTCCAAACCCGCAGACTTCACTGGGTCCTAGAGCCTCTTTTGTGGGTCTTCACTGTCCAATTCTACCTGTATTCTAGAGGACAGAGGCACCACACACCTTCCCACACACCCCTGCAAGATGGGGTGACTGCTGTGTCCCCAAAAACATAAGCTGGCCTCCATCCATGCCTCCCACCATCCATCTGTCTGACTATGCATTCTTCCTCTCAACCAGCCTGTCCGTCAGGCCAGCCCCCTGCTGTGTGTCGGGGGGGGGGGCATAGGAATGACTGAACTGTCCCTGAGCTGCCCTAATAGGGGAGGCCATTGTGACAATGATGATTATAACTCAGGCAACAAGGACACGTGACTGAAAGATGAAGTTGAGAAGCTGGCAGGGGGGATGGGGGGGGGGGAGAAGGGGGGATGAGAAGAGGAGGAGGGCTCACTGCTGCCCAGCTCCTCAAGATAGTCACCCAGCAGTGTCATCATCCCAGACAAAGGACGGCAGTACACTATTAGTGTTATTAATTATCATTAAACTAATTAAATGCTAATTACAATTAAGAACATGGCTATAAAAACGCCACCTTGGATTGAAGCACCTCTGCCTCCAACCCCAGAGCGAGGGGTGCCCCAGCTTAATGTATCGTGCTGCACCCAGTAGGTGTGCAGCCAGCCCTGTATCCAAAGCCACAGCTCTGAGATAGCAAAATGCAACTCCTTGGTCTGTAGATGGGCACCCTGGGGCCTGGGAAGGGAAATGCCAGGCTCCGGGTTGCCTAAGAGTCTGATAGATTAAAGCCAAAATGCCCAGTCCGAGCTGCTGCCAAGCTCCCTTTTTCCATAACAGCTTATTTTCTTTTCTGGGGGAGTGGGGGCGGGGGGGAGAGCAGGCATCAGGACCAGCCATGCTGTTCCCAATTAAACAAGGCAAATTCTATCAGAACTGAGGTAGTGCGGCCTGGACACTAATTACATAGGCCGGTGTGAGAAGAGAGCCGCCTAGCACTAATCGCCACTGGAGCTGTTGTGTGGAGACCTCTGGGCAAGATGGGCCCCCTGGTCACCAAAAACGATCCTACTGTCCCTAACATGAGAACCCTCAGCAGCCAGCCAGGATCCAAGAGCCCATGGAGAAGACATGGACCTGACAGTGGCCATCTGTGTGGGCACAAGGCTGGACTCCCAGAACCTTCCAGAAACTTCATGGTAGGCAAGGGCCATTTAGGCTGACAGCTGGAGGTCAGGGCTTGGCAGGAGTGGGCACAACATGGCTGGTCACACACTCTTGGGAGACTCAGTCGGGGCAGTGATTTTCTGGCCTGACACTCAAGGCTCTTTCTCCAGGAAGTTTGCTTTTTCTTTCTTTCTTTCTTTCTTTCTTTCTTTCTTTCTTTCTTTCTTTCTTGTTATTATTTTTTCTTTAAAGATTTATTTATTATGTGTACAGTGCTCTGTCTGCATGTACACCTGCAGGCCAGAAGAGGGCATCGGATCTCATTATAGATGGTTGTGAGCCACCATGTTGTGGTTGCTGGGAGTTGAACTCAGGACCTCTGGAAGAGCAGTCAATGCTCTTAACCTCTGAGCCATCTCTCCAGCATCATCATCATCATCATCATCATCATCATCACTATTATTATTATTATCATCATTATTATTTTGTTTTTGTTTTTGTTTTACAGGGTTTCTCTGTAAACCCTGTTTCTTGGCTGTCCTGGACTCACTCTGTAGACCAGGCTGGCCTAAAACTCACAGAGATCCACCTGCCTCTGCCTCCCTGAGTGCTGGGATTAAAGGCGTGTGCCACCTCACCCAGTTAGTTTGGTTTTTCTTAGCAGTGTCCTGGTCAGAGGCTGCCCCTGCTGGCCCGTCCACCATGAGGCTCTGTGATGACACGCTGGGCAGGACAGCAGAGCCCTTGTTGATCATGGTCCCTATCTCCACATCGGCTGTGCCAAGGTGGACGCTGCTGGATGGGCGACTTAAAGTCCAAACAAGTGTGGGGTGCAAACTTGGACGCTGGGAGATGAAATCTAACCTAACAGGTGGCATGGCCCACCACAAGGAACTCGTGAAAAGGAAGACACTAAGAAAACGAAGAAACTACCCCAAAGGAAAGGGGACAGTCCCTGACTAACTGCTAATAGAAGAAAATAAGCAAGGTGATGCGATAAAGAGCAAACGAGTGTGTGAGAATGTGTGTGTTTAAGAGAGTTGTGTGCATGTATGCATGTATGTATTTGTGAGTGTATGAATGTGTGTGCATATATATGTGTGTATGTGTGAGTGTGCATCTATCTGTGTGTGCATGCATATGTGTGTATGTGTGTACATGTATGCATGTATTTGTGAATATGCATGTATGAATGTGTGCATGTACATGTGTGTTTATGTGTGAGTGTGCATGCATATGTGTGTGTGAGTGTGCACGTATGAATGTGTGTGCATGCATATCTGTGTATGTGTGAATGTGCATGTATCTGTGTGTGCATGCATATGTGTGAATGTGTGAGTGCGCATGCATATGTGTGTATACATTTGCATATAGGTATGTGTGCATGTGTATGCATATGTATGTGTGCTGTGGGTGGAGGGTTTCCAGATGGTTCTAGAGCATGAAAGCTGAGATTTGTAGGAGCAACCATGGGAAGAGGTGGAGGAATGACGTGAGAAGGGAAGAGATGGAGCAAACTGCAGTCGGTGAATGGACTGATGACCAGCAAGCAGGGAACGGAAGCCACGCAGGACCAAGGTCACCCAGGGGCCCTTGCTCTCCAGCAGGGCCCATCATCTCCCCAGCCCCTGGTGCCTCTCTCTGCTCTTTGAGCTCCTGCGCCCCACCGATGGCCTCCCTCAAGGTGACTGAGCGCTCTCCGATGCTCGAATTATTACTGCGCCATTAATAATCATCACCCCTCCTTGCTTTTTTTTTTTTTACCTTCTACCTCTTGTTTGTCCCTTGACATTGGACACAGACCCAAGGAAATGTCTCCTGCTCTTCTGGGTGGATCCTCCCACTGACTGGATCATGTGAGATACCCCACCCCCCAAATCTCAGGGTCCCTCCTCTTCAAAGCTCCAGACTTCATGTGTTGTCCTGGAGCCAGCTGTGGGCCCAGGTGGCCCCATGGCCGTTTCCACACGCGGGCACCTTGGGTACAGAGGATAGGATGCTACCTAGAACCCTCGTTCTAGACCCAGAGACAGAGCAGGAGGGTGGTGAGGTATAGGTCAGACAAAGAGCCAATGCAGAAATCTAAAACAAGCCCAGGAGTGGGGAGATGGCTCAGTCAGTAGGGTGCCAAGCAAGCACCAAGACCTGGGTTTGGAGCTCAGAGAAAGCAGCTGAGCGCGAGGCTGGTGGAAGGAGCTGAAGACAGGAGGCTCTCAGGGGCCCGCTGGTCGGCCAGTGGCCGAGCCAACTTCGTGAATTCCAGGCTCAGCGAGAGACCCTGTCTCAAAAGATAAAATGTATGTAGTTCAAGCAAGGAAGACACCCAACGTCTGCCGCCGGCCTCCACATGCCACACATGTGCACACGTAAGCATGAACACAAATATACATGAAACAAACAAACAAACAAACAAGCAAACAAACAAACAAACCCATGACCATAGGCTCTCACTAAGATGATGCAGATGTGACTTCAAATCTAGATGTCCCAATTCTGGCCGCTGTGTTTAAAAAACACAGAGCGCGTTTGGCTGGCTACACACTGACCTTTCCCCTGAGTCTGAAATTAGTTCAAAGTTCCAAACTATAAAAACAAAGAAGGGCTGGGGCTGGAGAGATGGCTCAGCGGTTAAGAGCACCTCCTGCTCTTCTAAAGGTCCTGAGTTCAAGTCCCAGCAACCACGTGGTGCCTCACAACCATCTATAATGTAACCTGCTGCCCTCTTCTGGCCTGCAGGTAAACAAGCAGACAACACTGTATACATAATAATAAAATAAATCTTAAAAAAAAAAAAAACAAAGAAGGCATTTATTTATTGCCGCCCCCCACCCTCTGGGGGGTCATAGGTTGGGCCAGGTAGAGACTGGGCCAGTGAAGTGGGTGGTACTTTGCCTCACTCTGCAACGGAGAGGGCGTGGGGGAGCTGAAACACAGAGGTATCCATTTCTGAGACCACACAGGCATTGGGGCAGGAACCCCTGTTACACTGAGCCCCTCCATGGATAGGGAGAGGACCAGCAGGGGTGTCCGGGGCTAGGGAGGCCAAGCACTTAGAGACTCTGAATGCCTGCTTTGGGGGTGTAAGGGCACTGAGCAGCGGCCCCACCCCTGCCCTTTACTGCCCTCAGAAGGAGGGGGAACCTCAGGGCTGCTGCGTGGTCAAAGGCTGATTGATCCTTCATGGTCCCTGGAGCTGGGTCCCCTCATCCGTACCGCAGGCTGCTGCGTGTTTTCTTGTCTCTGATTGTAAACAGATTTGACTAAAGAGGTAAATTAGAAGTTAATTAGAGAGAACATGATTGATGAGGCCGTTGGCTGTGATTGGGAGGCGTGGAAAGGATGGGGCTCCCTGTGTAGAGGCAAGGGATGAGGGAGAGGGGATGAGGGAGGTGGGATGAGGGAGAGGAGGATGAGGGAGAGTTAGGGGAAAGGTCACAGGCGATTCTGCAGAGGTAGATGCAGTAGGAGTTCACTTAAGTTTTCTGTCTTCTAGGACTTAGGGTTCAAGGCAGGACCCCAGACTGTGAGGGCCCAGGCACAGTACTCCATAAAACCTGGTAACTGAGGCCGAGGCTCCCTGGCCTCGGTATGCTGCAGCCATCCTGGGAATGGTCACCCTGGTGTGTACCCTGCCTGGAAGACACAGTACCCACAGACATGTACACCTGCCCCGAGCTCTGAGCACTGAGGCCAGGTCGACCCTGCACCTCCGTCTCCAGACTTGAGTGTGGATATTTGGAGCTGAGCCAACTCAGAGCCACAGGGCCAGCAAAACAGTACCAAAGCAGCCCCTAGACTGTGTCTCTCAGCTCCGTCTGCAGCTGGCCTTACGCCTGACCTCCAGGCTCCTCCTGACTGCATCCCCCTCAGCCACCTCCAGCTACAGGGCCAGCTCACCCTGCCCATGGGAATCTTTGTCCTTGTCCTCTTTGGCCACCTCTGGGCCCCAGATCTGCCACCAGCCTTCCTCCTTCACATCCCAGGGTGAGTAAGAGGCCATCCTACCAACTTCTTTGTTCTTTCAGGGAAAACAAGGTTCAGAAATCAGAGCGATGTGGGACTGGACCTCCCTGAAGTCAGGGTCTAGGATCAAGCCCGTCACGCCTAGCACCAGACGCCTCTTCATTCAACAGGGTTTACTGAGGCCCAGGTGTGGGCAAAGCTCTGAGCAAGGGTGTGAGCCACCTGGGCACACCTGGGGACCTCGAAGGTGGGATCCTGAAGTCCAGATCCTGGGGCCCAGGATCCTGCAGAGGGGAGACCAGGGGGCAAGGAGGCTTTGCAAGAGAGCCTGCCCTCCAGGAAGTGGTGCCTCAGGGACATGAAGCTGAGCTAGAAAGGGCATGGAACAATCTAGAAGCCACCAGAAGGACAAAGACTGGGAGAATGGGGGTGAAAAATGATCAGTAATGACCTAGGAAAGAGCTCAAAGCATGGTGGGGGGCCATGTGGATTTCATTCTAAGTGCCCATTACAGGACGAGGAGAACACACTTGAACTTGCAGCTGGGTGGGGGCAGGGCTCCTCAGCAGTGCCAGTTGGAGCTCAAAATGGAGGACGGTGGCAAAGGGGAGTGAGACTCCCAAGATCCAGGCCTGTCCAGGTAAAGGTGACCTCAGAAGTCCCTGCCCTTCCGTGGGCCTTGGTTTCCCCACTTGTACAACGCAGTAGCCCACTAACCATCAAGAGTTCCTCTACCCTATGAGCATATACAGGGGGAGGTAATCCCCCTCAGGAACAGTCATAGGGGAGGGGAATAAGGGGAAAATGGGAGGGAGGGAAGAATGGGAGGATACAAGGGATGGGATAACCATTGAGATGTAACAAGAATAAATTAATAAAAAAATTTTTTTAATTAAAAAAAAAAAGAGTTCCTCATCTAGAGAATGACCTAGAGATAGCAAGGACAACAGGCAAATCAATGGTTGATGTTTTGGGTCTCTCATGTGCTAAGGCTGAACCACATTTCTCATGAGCATCGCAATTCTCACAAAGCCTGAGACAAGAGTCGTTGTCTTCACTTGAGAAAAGGAGAAACTGGAAGGCGCAAAGAGGTGAGCGACAGTGTCCATGTAGCACAGCAGGGCTGGTCTGAGGCTGAATTCCAATACATGTGTGGGAAAATGTGCAATTGGAGTTGCATCCCTCTAGGGTGGGCAAGCAGGTGACTGTTGAGGATGAGATGCACCGGAGGACCACAGGGAGCACGTAACGAAATGTGGGTATGCACAGCAAGAAGAACCCCTTGTATAGGTCTGGCCAAGCTTCTCCCCTCTCCGGCCTCAGTTTGCCCATCAGGGAGATAGGAGTGATCACGGGCCCCTCAGGAGGTGTCAGTGCATCTGAAGCCAAGGGCGCAGCCTTGCTTGCTTGCTGTGGACCTCCGACCAACTGTGTCTGCGTCTCTAAACAACTCTGGAGGGACAGGGAAAGGGGTGCACTTCCTAGACTAGGAAACTGAGGCAAGGAGACAAGCTATGCCAGTGGTGTGCCCTGTCACTCACCACAGTGGCAGAGCAGTGGTGGCAACTCTGGACCACGGGTGACAGAAAGAAAAATAAAGGTGTGAGTGTAGCTCTGAAGACTGTTCTCCAAACTGCCCCGGCGCTCTTGGCCTGGCATCTTGAAGGGTCTCTTGCAGGGCAAGAGATTCAGAAAAGTCCTCTGCAAGGCTCGGGAACTAGAGATCATCCAAATTACAGGGGAGGGGGCCGCAGACTGCCACGAGTACAGGAGGCATGACTGGGGATGTTTCCGGTTACAAAAACAAAGGACTGAGACCGTCAGGATTAGAGGGTAACTTGTCTGCTCCTCATCTGCTGCGGTTTAATTTCATTGTGGGTGCTGGCAATGAAGCTGGAAGCTGTTCCAACCATCTAGTCACTGGGCCGCAGTGTCTGTGTCTCTAACACGGAATGGGATGCTTGCTGGATGGCTGAGGGACCTTTCCAGCCTTGAGGTACAAGAAGGGATGAGGAGACACTGGCTTGGAACCTCCCGGGACCATTGTTGACACCTGCAGGAGGGGACTTGGAACTCAGAGTAAGTGGACACAGGGCCTGCACCTGATGGATCCCAGGTCCACCGAGGAGGGAGGATTGACTCCCAGCACTGGAGGAGGCCACCCTGATTTCCTTCACCACCAAGCTGAGGTCTTAACCTCAAACATTCCCTTTGAACAGAAAGACTCCCCCTGCTTCAATGAAAAGACCCACAAAGCATCAAGTCTGTCATCTATGCATTCTGTGCCTCTAGGTACCAGGCTCATTTTGTGCAAAAGGGGGTGGGGTGAGCAGTGCCCTGCAGGGCCCTGGCATCAGGTGGGACAGGATATATACCAAGTGCTCTCCTCTGGCAGCACCCAGCCTCTGAGGCACGCTGTTCATTGTTTGCTTCAGGAAGACCCACCTTGGACCCAGGATCTGCCATCAGACAGGCTTCAGGGCACCTCCCTGGGCCTCAGTTTCCCCCAACTGCAAGATAGTATTTGCATACCAAGTCCCCAGAGGATTAAATGGAATACCACAATGTCCATACAGCACGGAGCCTGGTGCATTTTGCGCCCTTGGTGAGCCACAGCTGTGATGATTCAAAAATAACCATCCAGGCATGCATGCACCAGAGCTTACTGTGCACTGGGTCCCAAGTTCAGGTCAGGTAGAAGAAACTGCTCTGAGGTGCTCTGCTCCTTTACTAGAGGCTGGAGCTGACTGGGCAGGGCCTCCATCTGGCCTTAGGGTGCCATTGGGAATGAGAGGAGCATCATTTTGCCCTAACAAAGCCTACAGTTTGGTGGCAGGGCGGGAGGGGGTGTCATGTGTCCGCTGACTATACAACCCATGACTTCATTCGAATAGTGACAGAGGCAGTCTTGGTTTCTGTGGATGCTCTGGCTAGGGCCTCTGCTGCTTGTCTAAGACCTTTTGCTTGCAGTAGAAAGTCACAAAATAAATTGTTCACAGATGAGGGAGCAATCCTTAGTGTGAATAGCTTCCTTCTTGACTCACAGGGTTATTTGTTCCTCTCTGTCCTGCAAGGCTGAGACCCTGTTTTCTCCTGGCTTCCATCTGAGGGTTCTGGGCACAGGAACTTGGGGCAGTAGACCCTGGCCACCTGTCTGAAACTCAATAGACACAACCAAACGAGGTTAACAGCCACACCCATGGCATGAGAGTTGAAAGTGATAAGTCCTGCACCTGACACACAGAGCTTGACAGTTGCTCCTTCTCTTCCTGTGTGAGTATATGGAGACCCTGGCCTTCTAGCCCCTTCTATCTCCGAAATCTACCTTGCATTGTCCATTAGGAAAATCAGGAGTCACACATGACTACTGTCCCCTACATGGGGCGATCCAAGCTGAGATGTAGTGAGTGTGAGACATGCTCGTGTCAGTGGACTAGTGTGACACACCTCATTAGGCAATGTGTATGATTATATGTTGAAACTGCAGTATTTTGTGTGTGTGTGTGCACGCATGTGCAGAAGGGGGTCAGAAGAAGGGGGTGGTAGATCCCTGGAGCTGAGCTGGAGCCCCCCCCTCCCCTCCCCCTGCCCCCTTCTCTTTCTCACTCCCTGTCTGCATGCAGGAAGCAGAGGTTGTCTGAGAACACGGCAGGAAGGACACCATCTCCAGAGAACAAGCCGGCACAGTGAGTTTGGACTCAAGGCTTGTGGTCTAAGCCACCCTGCCTGTGGTATTTTTGTTATGGGACACTAAAACAGAAGGTCCTGGGAGCTTTACAGGTGGCTCTTGGGATGTCACAGGGTTGGGTGTACTTGGATGAGCTGCCTGGCTGCAGAGGTGACAAGGGGTTGATTGTCTGCCTGGTCAGGCAGTGACATGGAGCCTGGGATGCAGCCGGGAGGCCTGGGCTTCCAGCCTGGCTCTGGTTCCCTGTTGGCAGGTGCCATGCTCATGGCACCTCTTCTCTCTGGGCCTCAGTTTCCCAGTCTATACAAGGTTCAAGTGGAGATGGGTTTTATTTCAGTTTTAGTAACTGTCTCTTTCAGCTAGGAGCTGGGGTCTTTGTGGGGCTTCCAGCTTGGCAAGGCAGAAGCCATATTGGACAATCTCTCTCCACCCACCCCTGCCTGGCCCTGACAGTAAACCCAGGGATGAACAGAGCTTTCCTAGGTGGCCAGGAACCCTGGGGGAGGCAGAGCACTCATAAAGGTAGGCTCCATCCTGGTGGAAGGGCTGGGTCTGCCCCAGGGTGCCATGCAGGCAGAAGGCCACAAGCCTGAAGGCTCACGTGACAGGTGAGTGGTCTCTCTATGGAAGCTTCCAGGGCTCATGCCAGCTTCTGATGGATCAGGGAAGGACAGCTGTCATCAGAGAAGAGCTGGTCACAGTGCAGCCCCTATGCTGCCCTCCAGGAATGCAAGAGCAGGCAAGGCCATCATCACAAGTCAGGGGCAGAAGACAAGCACCCTTTACCCTAACATGTGCTCTAAGACACATGTTGGGCACACTGGGGTGACTGGTAAGTTGGCAGATTGTCAAACATCTCCCCCACACCAGCATCTAGGCTGTACAGGACTCTCCCTAGGGTGAGTCGCAGACTTCAATGGGCACAGCCAGCCTTCCCAGAGATTCCAAAGCTATAGACATCTCAAAACTCTGTCTAAGGGCTCAGCAGCTAAGAGCAGTGCAGAGGACCCACGTTCAGTTTTCAGAAGCCACAAGGGCCAGCTTATAACAGCCTATAGCTCCAGCTCTCAGGGATGATCCTATGCCCACTTCTAGTCTCCATGGGTACTGCGTGCAGGTACCCACACAGACACACGTAATTTAAAAATAAAAAGTGAATCTTAGAAAATGGGAAATCTCTGGCCAGGCATGGTGGTGCACCCTTTTAATTTTAGTGCTTGGGAAGCAGAGGCAGACAGATCCTCTGAGTTCAAGGCCAGCCTGACCTACAGAGTGCGCTCCAGGACAGCGAGGGCTACATAGTGAGACGTGGTCTCAAAGAACAAAACAAAGCAAGACGCAACAGTTGGTGTGTGTGGTGATGCACGCCTTTAATCCTGCTCTTAAGAGACAGAGGAGAAGCTGGGCATGGTGGCGCACGTGTTTAATCCCAGCACTCTGGAGGCAGAGGCAGGTGGATTGCTGTGAGTTTGAGGCCAGCCTGGTCTACACAGTGAGTTCAGAGCAGCCAAGGCTACACAGAAAACCCTGTCTTGGGGGCAAAAAAAGAGGCAGAGGAGGCATATAGTGGGTTCCCTGCCAGCCAGAGTTGTTGTTGTTGGTGGTGGTAGTTGTTTTTTGTTTTTGTTTTCGTTTTTAAAATCCATCTAAGCCAGTGGTGCTTAGCTGTGGCTATGCACTGGAGTAATTTGGGACACTAATGTCAACATTTCCGGTTGTGGCCTGGGCACTAACAGTTTGTGTGATATGTACCTGAGGGGTCACTTTAGCCTCCAATCAATTATCAAAGACTTCAGGTGGATGTGGATGTGGATGGTGGTGTTTATGGAGGAAGGAGAGCTGTGAAGCTCATAGAAGTCCAAAAATTTATCCAAGCTCACACAGGAAGATGATAACCAAAGCTGACCTGGGCCTGGGCCTGCATCTCACAAGAGGCTACAAAGCCCCAGGCTTCTACAGAGCCCCGGAAGGCAAGGCTTTCTATATTTCACCTTAATAATAATGGAACCTGGTACAGTCAGGGCCACTCCAGTGATGGGCCAGGAGCCTCGATAGCCGTTACTGGAGCTATAAGTCATTCTCTTTATCCAAATCTTAGGCAGCAATTTAGGAAATTTAATTAAAGGGGGAGAAATGGGGACACCTTGAGTTCCCTGCCTCCTGTTAGGATGAGTGAAATACACAGGCTATAAATGGAGGTGCTGTCGGAGACGCAGCTCTGATGTTTTATTGCCAAGTTTTATTCGCTGATGTAAACGTAATCGCTGGCAACTGGAGTTCTATTAATGCACATATTTCCACATACCCGGGGCCCCGCCTGCCCTGCCCCCATCTCTGGGCTCTTTCGCCCCTCTCCCAGGTCAGCCCTGCTGCTGTCTTAGGCATGTTGGTGCCAAGTCTGGATTTCCCTGCCGGTTTTATACCCTCCCGTGGCAGATAAGGCTTTAATAGAATTCCATCGCTCCTCTGAGCTCAGTAATGCATTCTAGAAATTAGGCAGCTATATCCTAAAGCCATTGTTCCCCCTTACAAATGGGCTCCCTCAAAGCCAGTGACCGTGGGGTCTTGATAAGCTCCGGTGAAGCCTCGCTCCCATGTTATTGGTGTGTGCAAGGCGCGGCTCCGGCTTGTGTTGCTCATTGTTAGGGCCTGATACATTTAAGTCGTTTCCCCATGAATCAGGCAGCTCAGGTATTTCCCCCCCTGTGACATTGATAGATGAGCGAGAGGAAGCCATTTAGACGGCGCTCTATAGGGCCCTGGCCCACACGGTGAATGATTTCCAATGCCTGGTTTAATTTATTTTTAAATGAAATTTGTTATTGATTCTGGATTAAAAGGACAAATCTTACGGCTGTTACCACTGACAGAGCCACAGTGCTCAAGTGACACCTTTCAAAGAGGGGAGGGAGGGTGGCCTCCCAGAGTCAAGGGGAGGGTGGAGACTCTCCAGTGAGCTCTGCTGACTTGGCACAGG
Source organism: Acomys minous (assembly GCF_964271855.1). Classification (NCBI taxonomy): domain Eukaryota; kingdom Metazoa; phylum Chordata; class Mammalia; order Rodentia; family Muridae; genus Acomys; species Acomys minous. Next base: position 77,053,014 of record NC_140485.1, on the reverse strand, counting down.
GTCCCCTGCTTGGAGCAACTTTGAGATGAGCACCTTTCCTGACTAAAGGACTTGCTCACCTCCCAAGCCTCATTTGCGTAGGAGAAATAGCAGTGATATTTGCCTCACATCATCCACGTGACTGCGAGATGCTTGCTTAGTTGTCTCCAGAGACAGTAGGTTTACTCTCTCCTGGAGCATTCCAGAGCCTGATGTGTGAGTAAGGTGCTCTTCCCTGCTGGATTCCCGGAGACTTTCCTGGGATGGTGTGTGGCTACCCCCTACCTCAGGAAACTCAGTCGGTACAGGGTCTGTGACTTGGATCTGGACCAGAGATTCAGACAAGAGACAATTACACAAGGAAGGCATGTAGCCTGGGAATTTGTTCTTCGCACCTGGCTCTGCCAGTCGTCCCTGCATCTTGCACAAGTGACTTCATCTCCTTGAGCTTCCGTCTCCTTGACCGTGAAAGGAGAACATTAGCCTCAGGGGTCGCGGATGGTGGAACCTGGTGTGGCTGGGGGCAGGGGTCCCTCCAGTGATGCTCCAGGGGCCTAGATGGCCATTCCTGGAGCTGTAAAGCCATTCGTTCTCTTTATGGAAAATTTTGGAACTTTAATTGAAGTGGGAGAAATGGAGACACCTCGAGTTCCCTGCCTCAGGGGTCATAGACACGAATATGATTTGTAAGTTTAAATTGCTGTTTAAGGAGGTGTTGTAGACAACACAAGTGGAGTGGTGTGATGCAATGGGAGAGCCCCTGAGGTGGGAGACCAAGGACTTGGACCTTGTTTGGGGACCTGGTTCTTACTTTTCTAAGCCGCAATGAGAGTTGTTGAGTTAAGGCTGCCCAGAGTGCCTGAGAGCACGGTCTCCGCAGCCTAGACCAGCAGCCTTCAAGCATTGCTTTGCTTTGGGTAGCAAGGTCAACCTTTCTGAGCCTCAGTTTCCTCCTCATCTGTAGATGACTGTGTGCAAGGAGGTACTATCATTGTTATATTACAGAGGAAGAAACTGAGGCAGAAAAATGAAGTAACTTTTCTATGGTATCAGGGCTAGCAAGTAGCTGGGACCCCTCCAATGTCATCCCGCTTGAGACTCGAAACTCAGGGTGTGGCCCTAGGACCCAGCATTTTTGAAAGTCCGTGTGCCCGTGTGCTCATATGCATGCATGTGCCCATGGGTGGCGGTCAGAGGGCCAGCACAGGTGGCAGTCACACCTCCTACCTTGTTTGAGACAGGGTCTCTTGTTGAACTGTGCACACCAGGCTAGCTGGCACCTAAGCTTCACGGGGTTATCGTGTCCCCCGCCCCCAGACGTAGGAATGCTGGGGTGGCAGGTGCACACTGCCAATCATTTTACATGGGCTCTGGGGATCTTAACTCATGTCCTCCTGTGCAGCAAGTGTTTTACCCACCTAATCATTGTCCCAGTTGCTAGAACCCACTCTTCTGCCCATGTGGCCTAATTTTCTCAAAGGCAAGTGGGGTGACTAGATTATTTGGCACAGTGTCAAGTCCACTGTGATGCAATGGGGGCTGGGGACTGGGAGAAGCTAGCAGGTATTTCTTGGGAACATTGGCTAGATGTTGGCCCATGAGGGACTCAGTGGCACAGGGGGCCTTGGCACGTTCACATATGGGGGGCAATGGGACGGGCCAGAACTCAACGGAGAGAAAGCATGCTCAAGATGGAGAAGTAGTCCGACCACAGACAAGTCAGGATTCTGAAGTAAGCATGTGACCTGGACAGCTATGCGGTCATTCCATCATGAGCCCTTCAAGTCAAGCCTTTCCTAGGCGCTGGACATGATGATGCATGGCACCTGTAAACCCAGGACTGGGTACATAAAGGCAGGAAGAAGACTGAGTTCCAGACCAGCTTCAGCTACGTAGTGAGTTCAAGGCCAGCCTGGGTTACACGAAACATTCTCAAAGGGGAAAAAAGCTAACCAACTGGCGAACAAATAAAAATTTAAAATCTAGTACCTAGAGGCTGTGAACCTGAAAGGCTATGACTTCTCCCTTCCCTCCAGCATCACTCAGTCTCTGTGTCTGTCTGCCTCTCTTCGTGTTTTGGAATGTATTTATTTGTTTCCAGTCTGTGTTTTGAGAAAGCGCAGGTTCGAGCCCAGTTCTGGAGCTGTTTAAAGAGCCCTCTGCACTGCCAGGTGATCCCGAAGGCGACCTGTCTGTGGAGCTGAAAGAGCTTTTGGCGGAGGTATCCGTGGTGCTGAATTAGTGCTTCTAAGTACATCACCTGACAGGGAATGGGGCACGGTTTTGAGTAAACTGGACTGTTCCTGGTGGCCATAGTGTGCTATCCACCATCACATCTGAAAGAGGGATGGGAAGATAGAATAAAGGCAGCGAGCACAGTGTGTCCCTCCGCTTCTTGGGTCTCTCAAAGTTTAGGTACTCGGAGCTGTGCGGGAGGCTGGATCCCCTTGGTGCTGCGTGGGGAGCGGTGTCCACGGTGCTGAACCATCGCATCTAAAATGCCCGAGAGGCGCTGTCCATGGTACTTAAAGGATGGATGGAGAGCAGTGCTGTCCTTGGCAGTGCTGAAAACACTCCAGCGAAAGCGAAGGAGGGACCCTTCCCCGGGTCAGAGGCCTTGACCAGATCTTCGCAGGACCTCAGAGAAGGCAGTCTGAAGCAATGGACTCTTCTTTAAAATGAGCCCAAGCCCTCCTTTCCTATCGCAACAACCCCAGTGAAAGGGTCAGGGGAGAAATCGGAATTGGACTGCCGCTCTTGGGAATGGAAGAGGCTTCATGCTTCACACGCACACACACACACACACACACACACACACACACACAACACACACACACACACACACACACACACACACACACACACACACACACACACACGCTCCGTTTAGACCTTTCGTCTAGGGAGAGCCTTACAGTCCAGAAGGGGGCGATCCAGTTCACTGCGTGGAGCCCCAACAGCTCTAAACTAGGAGCCCCACTAATTGCTGAGTCCCAGAGAGGGGAGCCATAAATGATAACCACAGAGGGGGCATGTGGACGCCGCGGCGCTCCCCGTTTTACACACCTAACTCCAAAGACCCTCACTACTGCTCCTGGAGGTGGCGTCTGTCCCCACTTCTCAGACGAAGACCTTGAGGAGCAGACGGTGGGGACCTGCATGATCACGCGGGGAGCCCAAGGCTGCCAGAGCTTTAACTAGCTCACCCGTATCTCATCTTGGGTGCGACCCCTGGCCCCATCCATCTGGCCTGCACGCCGCCAGGCCCTGACCTCTGCACTGCCTAGCTGGCAAAGTTGAGCGGTCCCTCCAGCGCGAGGGTCTGGCGGCAAGTGGGATGCTTTGCCCCTTATTCCAGACCATCGGATTCCTGCTCCCAACACCCTAGCATTCTGCCCCGCGGGGGGAAAGCGGGCCCCCAGGTGGTCTCCCGCACCCGGACCCGCCCCAGCCCCGCTCCCGCGCGGGAAGCCAGTTGCGAGTACCGCTTTAAAAATCCCAGCCTGGGCAAAACTTTGATGATAAATCAAGCTGCGGATCCCTCCGCCGCCGCCGGCTCAGGGCGGGGAGCGAGGGGGAGGGCGGGTGCGCGGCGGCACGAAGTGGCCTTCCGCGCAAGCGAAGAGTCCCGCAGTCGGAGGCGGCGGGCTGGGCGTGCGCTCGCTGCCTGCAGCCGGGGCCGGACCGGGGCCAGCGGGAGAGGGCGGCGGCGGCGCCAGGCAGGGCACGGCGGGCGCAGGCTCTGCAGGCTGCGGAGCCCAGATGTGAGGCGGCGGCGCCCCACGTCCGGAGCGCGCAGCATGGGGGCCCCGCTGGCCGCGGCGCTGGGCGCCCTCCACTACCTGGCACTTTTCCTGCAACTCGGTGGCGCCACGCGGCCCGCGAGCCATGCGCCCTGGGACAACCACGTCTCTGGACACGGTGAGTTCGCGCGCTGCCCCCACGGACTTCCCCCACCGAACCCCACCCCGGCCGCAGCCGCTCCAACTTGGCGGTTGCTGGGCTTGAACCTGCTATGGCTGAGACCGCGGCCCGGAGTCCCGGGGCGCCCCCTGCTGGTACTGAGGACCCACCCTGGCCCCCATTCTGGACAGCTTTGGGAGGAGGGTTCGCAAGCGCACCCCCCCATACACACACTAGCTCTCGCCCCAGCTCTCGGAAGACCTCCTCCTCGCGCGCACACGCTCACGCGGATACGCACACACCTCCGCGACCATACAGATGTCTCCAGCCGCGGACACCCTCAGCCACGCTCACTGCATCCTGCATCCCACACTCACAACTCCGCACACCCCCTCCGAGCCTCTCCTCGCTGGTAAATACACTTGTGCCCACTACGCATACACATCAGACACTGGCTAGTGGCTCACCCTGCCAGCTGGCACCCGGGCACACATGCTTCGCTTCGCCACAACTCTTGTCTGTCTGCCTGCAGACACGGATACACATGCACACACACACTTGTGCACGCACTTTGCCCACCCACTCCTCTCTGGATGCCTTTCTCCTTTGTGGGCTTAACGCTGAAGCTGCCCTTGTCCGCTTCATCGGGATCCATCCCTCCTACCGCTGGAAATGGTCCTGGTGGGCGCCAGATGCTGTTGCTTGAGACCTGCTAGCCTGGGTGGCATCTTCCTTTACCATGTGGGTGGCATCCCAGGGATAAGGTCAATGTGGGGGTGAGGAGGTAGGGACGGACAACTGGGATACACTGGAGTAGTTGAGGTCACTTCTTCCAGGCAGAGACAGGGAGTAAAGAGGAATTTAGGGTGCTTTGTTTGTCTCTGGGGGTGAACAGAAAACCCCTGAATCCTACAGGGCACCCTTCTCTTGAGCACCCCTATCTCACCTTTGCCCCCAGAGGACTGAAATGTTGAACCCTCAACTCCAGCATTGTGGGAGCAGGGAGCGAGCAAGTGTTTCCAGTACTGCCTGCCCAACTGCCTGAAGCTTCTCCCTTCCCCACAGGAACCCAAGTTGGCAGCAGCAGAGTTGAGTGGTATGAGGCAGGCAGCTCTGAGGAGGCTCCCTGCCCCTGAGCCACGCAGTATTATGGGGCAGGGACAGATGAAACCAGAAGAGACCCTGCTCCCATCCATCCTGTCCCCCAGGGGAGGCTGCAGCACCCATGCTGTGCAGCACCCATGCTGTGCAGCACCCATGCTGTGCTCTGTGTGCCCAGGCTTGGAGAGGTTTGAACAAAGGGTTGAGGGCAGGATGATTTATTCTGATGGGACTGAGTGAGGTGGGTGTGCACGGGAGGCTAGAGACCCAGGGAAGGCCTTTTAAGGGTGTTGCTGCATGAATGGGGTTGCTTCAGGAGGGAGGGGTTTGCAAAGCCACGCTTGGGATCCCTGCCTCTACACCCCACTTTGTTTGACAGAAACCTCGCTCAGTGCTTCATTTACATACCTTTGTGTCCGTCCTGATTTCTGCTGACCTGGCTGGAGAGGCGGTAAATAAAGACTATTTTGATGCTCTACTTGCAGATGGGAAATCAAGGCTCAGAGAGGTGAAGGGAGGTGTCCAAGGTCACACAGTGAGATAGTGGCTGAGCCAAGGCTGGCTCCAGGGTCTGTCAGGCGAAGCTGCACTTGGTCCAGGACATTCATCTCTCTGTCACATTCCTCCCCATTCAGGGGAAACTGGGAATCCCTCCCTTCTTTTTTCCTCCCGCTGCTCGCCCAGCTCAGTTCCTTGGCACTGTCAAAACTTACACTAGGTGGCTTCTTTGAGAAGGACTTCCCTTTCTGAGTTTCAGATCCCCTGAGGTACGAACATGGAACTCTGGGGCTTACAGTCATTCTGTCTTTGGGGCACCAGACCCCAGGACTTGGGTCATTCTTGAGCAAACAGGCTCTTCCCTCTGTGTGACAGTCTCCTCCAGCCCCGTGGTGCCTGCTGTGCAGAGGGGCCAGGGCCCCACTGTGATCTCCCCATCCCCACTCTGGACCAATCCCTGAAGGCCCAGGGGGAGATGCTGGAGGCAGACGGAGACAGAACCTACTGCTGGGAATCTGACCCCCTCCTGACTGTGCCTCTGGGTAAACGGGTCACCCCTTGGGACCTCCTGCTCTGTCCCTCAAGAAATGGCCCGGCTGCTCTGCGGGAGCCAGGCTGCCTTCTCGACATTGCCGGGGCTCAAAGTCACCAAGTCGTGGCTGCGAAGGAGCCCCACAGCTGCCCCTCTGCCGGGCCCAGCACCCTGTCACCACAGGAAGGGTCTGGAGCCACTCACTTAATCACAAAAAGAAACAGTTATTAATGATAGTGAGACGCGGCGAATAAGTGGGTCATGTCTAATAAGCCATTTGTGTTCAGGAGGAGAATACCAATTTGATAAAAGCTGTGTGTGCTGAAAAAAGCCCCGAAATTGCCGTTTAGCAGATTGGAGCCTGGTCGTTTCATTATTCCTGGGCTCCACGTGTCCTCAGCTGATTCTGGGAATACGGCCAGGTCAGGATGGTGTCTTTGGGTTGGGGGTGAAGGGTTGGGGATAAAAGTGGGGATACCTGGGGACGAGCCTGTGAGCCACAACTGCTTAGCTTGGTGTCAGCTCGTGGCTTCAGCTCCATCCGGTCCTGCCCAGCCATCAGCTATCGCCTTGCACCTGTCTGTCCCCGGGGTTGTCACACGGATTGCCAGTGACGTGGCAGGTCAGCAAGGATGTCTGTTTACTCCCAAGCCCGCTCCCACATTCACCCAACAACCCCCCCCCCCCTTCAAAGGAAGCATTGCAAAAGCTCACAGAATGCATAGTGCCTGGCTCTGAGAAGGCACCCTGAACCCCAGTACTGGAGGCAGAATAGGGAAACTCACACCTGCTCTGGCTTTCCTTATAAGAAAGGACCAGCTCACTGCTTTGCTCCCAGCAGAGGTGGGAGGCAAGGGAGCTATAGTGTTTGAGATGCCGACTACGTGTTCCAGATACCCGGCAGACCTCTTGCCACTGTGGACTCATGCAGGCCAGCATCATTTGTGTGAGGCTGGCATTAGAAACTCAAGAAAACCTTGTTCTGAGAGAGCCAACGACTTACCCAAGGTCACCAAGTCTGTACAGAGCCTAGAGGGCCAGATTCAGAGTGAAGGCATGCAGGTGGCTCTGGCGGCCCTGTCATCTTGAGTGGCAGACTCAGCCCAATCCTATAATGAACGTCTTTCTTGGCATAGCCTTCATTCCAAGGGCCCCTCCCCACTCCCAGTTCCTCAGGGAACTGGTAAAGCAGTGTGTTTCACCAAGAGAGACCAGAAGCTCAAGAAGGTGGCAGATCTTTCTGGAGTCCACATCTGAGCGCCCTGTGATTTTTCTGGGTGGGGTCAGGAAGGCCCTCGTCGGAGTCCATCAGAGTATGTGTGATATGTGTATGCCTCTCTGCCCCCCCCCCCCCGCTACCACCACCACCATTGACTCTCCTTTCCTTTCTTCCTTTTCTTTTTTTCCATTCGTTTATTTTTTTTTGAGGTGTGCTGTGGAGATCAGAGGAAACATCCTAGAATTGGTTTTCTCCCTCCACCATATGAGTCCTGGAGTTTGAACTCGGGTTGTCAGGCATGGTGACAAGCACCTTTACCTGCCGCGCCCTTCTTTTAATCGTGCTGGGGGATCGAGGTGGGGGGGGGTGGAGTGGGGGAGCCTTGTACTTGCCTGGCAGGAGCTAGCCCACTGAGCTACACCTCAGTCCCCGCCCCCCAATCTGCATTTTAATGAGCTCCTTGGTGTCTGAGGTGGGAAAGCCTGCCTCAGTCACCCATACCTGCTGGGGGATATACAGTGGAAATCACCAAGCGCTTGGGCTTTGGCTTTGGTTTCCTAAGGAAGAGTCATCTAAACAGAGAAGCCTTGAAAACCCACTGCAGCATGCCGCCCCGACCCAGCCCAGCACCGTCAATTATTAATGCCCCCCAGTGCAGACAAAGCCCTCAGCTTGGCCTGGCTCTTAGTCCAGTGAGCGATTGCTGGTCTGAGGTGGTCTGCGACGCCGGGAAGAAGCTGTGAGGTGCCCTGGAGGAGGGGCTCCGGGCCATTTGACATGCGGCTCATGTTCTGGCCTCCCAGGGTTCCTTACCTAACTGTTGGTATCTCGCCATCAATAAGCCGGCTGGTTTGGTAGCTGGACTGCTGAAGAAAATTGAGTCCCTGTCTCCTGAAGGTTACCGTGTTAAAAATGTGTGTGTTCTCCTTTGTCTCCTGCACTGGTGATTATGCATCAATTACTCTCATAAACACTCCGCCCGGGCTGAGGGCTCGCAGCCTCCTATGGGAAAAGGCCCTCAGAAATGGTTTACCTCAAGGCCTTTACACCAGTTGCTCTTGACACCTTGCCTGTCAGCAGCAGACTCCTGGGGCCTTTTTTTTTTTCCTCCAAAAAAACGGGAGCTACAGGTGGCCTCTTGGACTCTGCTCCTTGCTGCATACCAAAGATAGCAAGGGCGATGGGCAGTTTCCTTGTGGCCTGCAGGGCTACATAGCAAGACAGCCTAAATTTTTTAAAAAGCAACCAAAGTATCTTTAAGAAAGAAAGAAAAGAGAAAGAAAGAAAGAAAGAAAGAAAGAAAGAAAGAAAGGGGAGAGAGAAAGAGCAGTAACCTGGTTCATGCCCACTTCCACAGCTTCTGTCTGAGACTTTAGGGTTGATGTGGTGGTGGGAAAAGCATCTTAAGCCATCTCAGGGAGATGCAGAAAATGATGGATGGATGGATGGATGGATGGATGGATGGATGGATGGATTGGATGGATGGATGGATGGGTAGATGGGTGTGTGGATGGATGGCAAGGTAGAGGCTTGAGATCCAAATTCTCACACTTGCTCCATCCACATTAGCATATTTTTTTAAACACTGAAATAATTTAAATATCACAAGGAATCCATAGTTTACACTAAAAAAACAATCTCATGAAACTGGAGTTTCCTCAAGAGTCCTGGCCACAGCAAGCATGGGGTGGGGTGGGTAAGGCTGACTTCACGTTGTAGTGTGTAGTCTGGGCCCAGCCACTGGGTTTCTTATGGAGTGTGTTTGCCAAGTGGGTGAGGGGGTGCAAGTGGGCTTCCTCCCTGATCCAATGGTATAGCCAAAGAAGGGGCAGAGTGTTAAACACAGAGAAGCCACCACCGGGTAACCATCTGTGATATAGGATCAGATCCTCCTGATGGTTCCCTGTGGCACCCGGGTATCCCGGGGTGGGGGAAGGACGGTGGGAGGCTGAGCCTATCCCCCCCTCACAGCTAAGTACCTCCCCTCTTCCTGGATGCCACCAGTGGGATCTCTGGGGGCTGCGCTCAGCTCTACTTCACACCCCTACCCCGCCAACTGATGTCTCCATCCCTCCCAAGGCCTCCCCAGGGCCTCGGCGAGCCTGGGTCCTCCCTGAGAGATGGACTTAGGCAGAGCCCAGACAAACCTCTTACATTTTAATAGTTATGCATTTATTTTAATGTGGGCTGGAAAATATAGCCGGCACATCAAAACTGTGATTTCACAGATATGATTGCTTAGGATGAGAGTCAGAGGGTATTAAAAAAAAATGGTGGGTTTGTTTATAGGAAACCATTAAGAGCATCATAGTACAGGTGGTACCCGGGCCCCAGGGTGGGAATGGGCAGCTTTGGGGGCATGCCAGGTCTATACCGTGATGGGGGATGCTGCCAAGTGTGAGAAGCTGTTCATTCATTTGCTCGACAGATATCAATTGAGCACCTGCCTCATGTCAGGCCATTCAGCTCCTGGAAACTATTAGCGAAGTGGAAAGATAAGGTTCTTGCCATGGGCAGTTCTCGGGTCTGTGAGGGAGGCAGACAACCGTACCCATAAGGAATATTTAAGTATACTTTGTGAGGCTATTTAGGGAGCAGGGAGCCAGGGAAGGGCACTGACCTGTAGGCAACATCGGTGCCTAGAATGAACCCCCAGCACAAGCAGGTGTGCAAGCAGGACCCAGCCACTTTCTAAAAAACGGGGATGTCATGGAGGGGGATCCTGTTTTATTTCCCGAACGTCCCACCTCTGAGTCAGTGGAGGGTGGGGGAGCCAGAACTCAGCAGGTGTTTGTAAAGATCTGACATGCTGTAAGGTGGCCACACGGGCTGACTAGGAATAGGTGGAAGAGCACACAGAGAGCTCCCAGTGGGGAGAGTGCTTGCTTACACCTCAGGAACACAGGAGAGGTGAGCCTTCCCAGACCACTGTGTTGGGGTGGGGACATTGGCTTGATGCCTCTCTTCCAGATCAGAGTGAAAACGCTAGAGTGGGAGAAGGGCGGGTAGACTCTAGTGGCTTTGCCCAGCTTCCCTTTGCCTCTGCCTGGCTAGGTGACTTGCCTGCCTCTCTCCTGGCCTCAGTTTCCCGATCTGAACAAAGCTGAGTTTACCTCTAAAGGCTAGACTTCTAAAAAAAAAAAAAAAGATCCCTCTGGAGCCCAGGCTTTGCTTGTAGTAGCAGATGTGAGTAGAATTAGGGGTGGGGGCTGTGGTCCCTCACAGCCTGAGTCTTGGGGTTCTGAGCCCAAGACTCATGCAGTGTTTTCTCTGTAGACTTCCCTGCTCTCCTCTCAGCCTGTGGTCATCGTCATCACCACAAAGTCAAGGGCAACCTGGTTTCTCACATCAGGACGATGAGAGGAGCTCGGATGTGATTTACCTGGAGACACAGAGCCGTGGCAGGGCACAGCCAGGCTTAGCCTGGGCGAGGAGCACAGAGCCAAGCTCCTGTGTTTTCTGTTGCTTGCTTGGCTGCCAGCAGTGTGTGCAGGCAGCCCCTGGTTCTGAACCCGACAGTGCCCTGGCTCCCTGCCCTGGCTTGTGAGACTGTCACTGGGGATGGAATGCCAGGGAACTGAGGGTGCTGTGTTCTGCCTGAAAGAACCCACAAGGCACTCTGGGAGGCCTTTGTCAGGGAGAATGCTGGGGCCACCGTGAACATGTGTGCTGCTGTGTGTCTCCATCTGGGGATCCCAGCATAGGGAGTAATGGTTTAGCTTACAGGCGTGCCTGGAGTGTGTATTTGGGTGGCTGTCGCCGGGGTGTGGGCAGGCTAGGAGGGAGCCTAGCTATTCTTCAGCCTGCATGCCCAAGAGGCCAGCCTGGGACCCTCCGTTCTGTGGCCCTTGCTTCAGGGTCAGCCTCTTCTACTTTCCGTGGTACCCTTGGGATGTCAGCTTAGGTGCTGAAAGGGGCCTTGGGGAACTACCAGCTTGGGGTCAGCAGTGCCACCTGCCAGGTGCTGTGCCTGCCATCTGCCTGTTCTTTCTCCCAAGACCCATTTTCCCCTGGTGTTCTCAGTCACTTTTCCTCCCATTTTTCCCCCTCCTTTCTGCCTCTGTCTCCTTATCCCATTCTCTGTGTCTGCTATATCTATCTTCTCTCCGCATGCCCCTCGCCCTCTCGGAACACATGCACGCGTGCGTGCACGCATGCACACACATACACACACACACACACACACACACACACACTCCCCTCATCAAATGACATCTCATAACCACAAACATATATTACCTATTTCAGAAATGCCCACACAGAGTAGGTATTCAATAAACGTCAGCCAAATGAGTGAATGAGGAGTAATGGACGAATGAATAAGTAAGGAAATGTTGAAGCTCGGAAGGCCACGGCTTACCCAGACCAGTGGCTCCTACTTTCCTCAGTGATCAGGAGCCTCTGAGTCTAATGAGAACTACCCACTGCCGCCTTGGAAACACAACCTGGTTTGCTTAGGCTTCCAAAGAACTTGTGGGAGACCCTGAATTCCAACCCTGGCTCTCAGGAGAAATAGCCTCATCACTCTAGTAAGGAAACTGAGAGTTGTACAACCTGCTGTAAAGGCCAGCAATGGCCAGGGTCTAGAGAGCATGCTTGGACCTGGGTGCTGGTCCCTGGAGTGAGCTGTATTTTTTCCCTTTGTGTCATTGGGGAATCTAACCCTGGGTCTCACAAGTAAATGTATGTATGTACGCATGCATGTGTGTATGCATGTATGTATATATGCATGCATATATGTGTGGAGTTGTATGCCAGTGTGCACATGTAGAGAAGGCCCAAGAACAACCTTAGGTGTCTCTCCTCAGGCACAGCTCGTCTTAGTTTTTTTGAGACAGGGGTCTCTCATCGGCCTGAGACTTACTGATTAGGCCTCACTGGCTAGCCAGCAAGCCCCAGGGGTCTACCTCTCTGCCTCCCCAGCACTGCAATTACAAGCACCCCGCCCCCCCCAACTTTATGACATTGGGAATCAAACTCAAGTCATTGTGCTTGCAAAGCATGCACTGAGCGGTGTCTCCACACACCCTGGTGCAGTCTGTGGAACAGGAGCTCAGGCTGGTGTGGGAGACTGGAGGAAATGCCACCTGCCACTGAGTGTGGCTTTGTGTGGTCCCGGCATTGGCATCAGGGGAGGACAGCAATATCGTCTGGGAAGGAGGTGGGAACCGGTGTGTGTGCACACATGCATTTGTGCATGGAGTGTGTGCCCTTCCCCAGTTCATGCCTGTGCCAGGCTTCACTCCCATTGCAGACATGTCCCTATGCCCTTCCCTGCCTGGCTTGCTTCCCTCCTTCACTCCTGGCTGTCCTCCAGGTCTCCTGTGCTCCAAGCCACAGGCTGACATCATTCTGCATGCTTAGCTTGTAGAGGAAGAAACTGAGGCTCCGACAGGCATGGTCGGCCTGGGCCCCACCCAGCGTGGCCTCCTTAGCGTATTCTTGGCCTTTAGAAGTCTCAAGTGGGGCTCAATGCTCAGACCTTCAGGCTCGCTTCCTGGTTGAGGTGGGAAGGCAGAAAGCATGCAGTCGGGTGTCTGTTTTGCTTTGTGAGACTTTAAAAAAATCATTTCCGGCCTTGGAGACAGCAGCAATTACTGCCGGCTCGCTGGGGAGCTGTTTGCCGCCTGTCATCGGCCCCGGGAAAGGGTCCCTAATGGAGGCCCTGAGGCCAGAGCTCTCGGTAGTGGAATCAGCACTCAAAACAAAGCCACACTAATGGTCTCTGGGCATGCAAGCCCAGAGAGGGAGGGGCAGGCAAGGGTCCCCCGTCACTAGCCTAGTCCTGCATGCCCCTCCCCCTCCCTCTCTTCTCTGCTTTCTGGTGTTATTTGCCTCTGGCCAGGGCAAGGGACCCATAAGTGCAAAGGCCCTGGGGTGGGGCAGAACCCCTTCTGCTCAAAATTCTTGATCCTGGAATTGTCCTTAGGTTTGGAGAAGCCAGGCTAGGCCAGTCCTCTCTGAAAGAAGAGAAGACCAGAGCCTTGGAGAGGGAGGAACCATTAGGGAACCTGCTCTGTGTCGGCGTGTGAACGGTTACAAAAAAGTCATCCCCCGTGTTTTCAGGACTCCCTGGAGCTGGTGTGAGCCTCGAACACCCATTGTACAGATGAAGAAACAAGGAGTGGGCTGTGGTGAGAGAGTGTAGTGGGAGCTCCACCTCTGTCTTCTTCAGACCCCTCGTCGGATGCCACCTTAGGGTTCCCAAATGCGGATGGGCAGGGTGAGCAGGGGTTGTGACTTGGCAGACTCAAGGCTCTGGGTGGGGACCAGGGGTGGCCCCAAACCAGTCCTTGCTCTGCCCCTGCCAGCTGAGCTGCCCAAGAGCTTTGTTTGGGAGCCCCCTGGTTGTATACTTCGGCAGCTCACTCTTTTGCCACCTCCTCTCTGCCCATCCCCACCCCCACCCCCCACTCCCTCCATCTCCCCCCCCACCCCAGTTTCCTGCCCCAGACTCTCTGGGGATCGTTCTTGTCTCCCCACAGCTCTTTTTTCTTCTCTTGGCTGCATCTACGGTGCCCCTTCCTATGACCTAGAGAAAGTGCCATCCTTGCTCCTTGCTCTTGCCCCTCTCTGCCTGTTTGGCAGCAGGTAGGCATATGCCTGGGCTTTGACGTCACACCACGGGGCTCAGATCTCGGCCCTCATCCACACCAGTGAGCCCCGCTAGCCATCAGGACAAGGAGCCCCTGCTGGCTCTGCAGGACAGCCAGATAAAGAAGAAAACAGAATGTCTGTAGTCCAAAAGGACTCTGGCCTTCTTGGCTCCCTTCTGCTGGCCCTGGCATTCCTCCCTGAGCCTCCCACACCTGCCTGCCTCTCCCTCCCTCTGGCCTGTGTGGGAGGAGGAGGTAGGAATTCCACCGGGGGAAGCCTGATCAACTCCCACAATCCTGCAAGTGCCAGAATATTTTTGCTCTCCTTAAATCTCCCTAGATTTGTAATTCTGCTGCCATCTCCCTTAATGTGTGCTGGTGGCCTTGGGAGGAGCCTTGCCTCCAGCTGCTGGGTGACAGCACTGCCTGCTCAGTGGGTGCATCCATAGTGTCTGAGTGGCCTGGCAGGAAACATAAACAGGCTCCTTCCTTCTCTGTGCCTCAGTTTCCCCATAAGTAAGGAGAGGAGACTGAGAAGGGCCACTTTTCCAGTTGTAGTGGGAATCGGGTGACAATTCCTATTGCATTAAAGGCACACTTGTAAGTTGGGCAGTGGTGGCACACACCGTTAGTCCCAGCACTTGGGAAGCAGAGGCAGACGGATCTCTGAGAGTTCAAGTCCAGCCTGATCTACAAAGAAAGTTCCATGCCAACCTGGGCTACAAAGTGAGACCCTGTTTCAAGCAAGCAAGCAAACAAACAAGAAACACTTGTAGTTGGGGACATAGCCCGCTTGATAGAGTGTTGGCCTAGCATATACAAAGCCCCAGATTTTATTCCCCGGGACCACATAATTGAGCATGGTGGCCCACATCTGCAGTCTCAGGCCTTGGGAGGCAGAGGGAGGAGGATCAAAAGTTAAAGGTTGTCATCTCTGGCTGCACAGCAAGTTGGAGGTCTGCCTGGGACAGATGAAACTCTCTCTTGGGGGCTGGAGAGGTTGGTTAAGGGCACTGTCTGCTCTCCCAGAGGTCCTGAGTTCAATTCCCAGCAACCACATGATGGCTCACAACCATCTATAATGAGATCTGTGCAGGCATACATGCAGGCAGAAACTGTATATGTAATAAATAAAATAAATCTTTTTTAAAAACCTCTTTTGGAAAAGAAGAAGGAAGGAAAGAAGGAAGGAAGGAAGGAAGGAAGGAAGGACTGGCTTGTGTAATAAGGGCCAGTGAGATTGCTTCGTGGGTAAAGCCGCCAGGCCTGGTCACCTGAGCTCAGCTGGAAGGAAAGAACCAACTCCCAAAGGCTGTCTTCCCACCACACGTGTGCTTTGGCCCAAGCCCTACCCTGACGCTTCATACAAAGTAAAATAGATAAAAATGTAAAAAAGCAAGCAAACAACAAACAAAAAAAACCCACAATATGAAGGAATACTGCCACTCCCCTCTAAGCCACTGTCCTCAGTGAAAGAAGCCAAGAAGACCACGGCTTACATCTTACCACGCAGGCGTGTCCAGCAGAGATCCATCCAAAGTGGCCGTACAGAGGGGCAGCTGCCGGGGCAGGGAGACAGCTTCCTGGCTAAGGTTTCCTTTGGTGTGGTGAGACCGTGCGGGGACTAGCGGGGACTAGCGGGGACTAGCGGGGACCAGCGGGGACCAGCGGGGACCAGCGGGGACCAGCGGGGACCAGCGGGGACTAGCGGGGACTAGCGGGGACCAGCGGGGAC
This sequence comes from Acomys minous, assembly GCF_964271855.1. Classification (NCBI taxonomy): domain Eukaryota; kingdom Metazoa; phylum Chordata; class Mammalia; order Rodentia; family Muridae; genus Acomys; species Acomys minous. The sequence continues at coordinate 77,037,451 of NC_140485.1, read as the reverse complement.
TAGCTAATGTACAACACTGCTCCCAACAACTCTTCATCCTTCACTTTGGGGTTGGTGAATTTTAAGTAAAGTTCACTTCGGTTGAAAATAACTAGGGCTGCTGGGCATAGTGGCACATGCCTTTGATCCCAGCCGGCACTGGGGAAGGAGAAGGAAATAGCCCTCCTGCGTGGAAGCAGACCACCTCATCAGACAGTGGCCGTGTTATATCTTACAGCAAGCTTTTAAGGTAGACGCTGTCATTGCTCTCATTTGGGGAATACAGAAAACTGAGACGCAGCATCACCAGGCACCTGGCATACAGTTAAATAGGCAATGTATTTGTATTGGCTGTGGCAACCTTCACACACACGCACACACACCAGGGTGGGCAGAGACCCCACTCGGGTCAACATGCTCATGTCTAACCCTCATCAATGAGTAATTCTACCAATAAGTGTTAGGGACCTGCTGTGCCGCACACATCACACAACGTCTTTGCTTTCATTAGTCTGTCCCCTCATCAAAATAAGCCCCTCAGCCAATGAAGTGGGGAACCAGAGCTCAGAGATAGCAATACATCAGGCTGTAGCCCAGACCCCGACCTGCGAGTCGTGGCCCCTCCGCCCTGGCCCCTCCCCTTCCTTCCTGGTCCTTTTCCCACAGAGGCCAGCGCAACCCATACTTGTGAGGACAGGAGCTGAGGAACCTCAGGCTGCAGGGATGACCTTGGCCTTGGATCAGATGAGATGGGAGACAGCCACTGGGGTGGGTATTGCTCCTGTGCAGGAGAGAAGCCAGCTCCCACAGGGACAGATCCCGCCTTGAGATTCTCCGTTTCATTCAAAATTCATAAATTCTGTGTTCTGCTCCCTCCTGTGTCTGTTAAACTCAACACACGGCGTTCTTCTGTTCTGGAGGGAAGCCAGCGCCTTGAGCAGTTGCTTCGCAGCTTGGAGCAGAACAGACCAAAGGGTCTCCTACCTTGGTTTTTGTTTCATTTGTTCCAAGCACCGCAACTATCACAAAGTGGAGGGGAAACTGATGGCAGTGGCAGGCGAAGGCTCGGGTCTGTGGCACAGTGCCAGCCAGGCCTCGGACGTCTAAGTGTGAATTGTGGTACCAGTAAACTGGAACAGCCTGGGAAGCTGGGGGTGCCCAGGGGTACCCAACTCTTCAGAGGGATCTATATCCCAAGCCCCTTTGCTTGGGGAAAGAATGTCTCTGGATTTAACAACAAACGTCCTCTTGGCTCACCTTCCCTTTACCCGCCTCCGTTTCTGGAGCAAACTGGAGGCAGAGGCAGGAGCCCGCAACCTCGCTGGCTGCTTCGCGCATACTGTTGGTTTTTTACAGTTTCCCTCTACTGATGGCAAGCAGTGCTGATTTTCCATTTATGGCTGTAATAAAAGTCTCCTTTTAAGCTGAATTTATTCAAGTAAAATGGGAAAGATGCTTTGAAAAATAAATATTAAGTAAATAATAGCGCCGGTGGTACAGGCGCCCTGTGGAGGAGTGGAGACCGCCCGTGAAAGCTGGATGTAGGAACCTGCCTGTGACAGGCCTTTTGCTGCTCTGAGTCTCCCATCACTGCGCAGCCTTGTCAGTTTGGCAATCCAAGCTTGTCCCCTCTGCTACGAGCCTTCTCTGGCTCTCCACGCTGATGGATGCCTGCATTTCCTCAGGATCTCCACACTCTATGCCTTTTCCACATACAGTCTAACAAGCCTGGAGACGGGAGGGGAGGCTATGCTTCATGGCAGAAGAAACAGGGCATGCCCCAAACAACACCCATACCCAGCGGTCTCTGGTGTATGTGTCTGAAGTCTCCCGTGGGCTCCTTGAAGGCCAGGACCTTTCTGAGACAGAGCCTTTCTTTGAGGAGGGGGTTGGAGGGGATCAGAGTTGGTCTGACTACAAGCTCAGGCAGCCATCTTCCCACTGGAGCACACCGCACGTTCCGTCAGCCTTAGGACAGGATTCCTCCTGTTTGTCTCTCACGAGGAACACACAGCTAAGTCAGTCCTGCTTGAGACAGCCCTCTCGCTTGCTCTTTCCCTCTTTAGGTGTGGGCATTCCGTCAGGCCAAGAGTGGCCCAGGAAGAAGTCTCTCCTGAGTGGAGCCCAGAGGTATTGTCCTGTCTCCAGGGAGGAGGGGCTCTGGCTGGGGCTGCCTCGGTTGCCCTCTTTGCCTGTCTTCCGGTTTCCTTTTCTAAGCAGTGTTAAATGAGAGGGTTAGACAGGAAAACTAATCAAACCAGGAAAGCACCTATCCCCACCCAGCAGGCTTCCTAGAATGACCCCCACGTGTCACACTGAAAAAAAGAGCAGGCTTAGATAAAATGCCAGCTCTGGTGGGGGAATTTCCCAGCTAGCTCTGGAGCTGTGAACTGACTTTGTGCCTTCCTGCTCCCTCCCTGAGGACCAGGAGTCCCTGATGAAATAAACTGATGAGAGTCCACCTACGCGGGCCTGAAGGAAGTAGGGTTTCTTGTACAAGAACTGGGGTGTAAAATGGGCTTCCTGCCTTCTGTATCCCTGGGCCCTCTGAGCCTTGCTTTCTTGGGCAGCTTGAAAAGACTCAGCCTGGACTCTTCCCGGATTGTCACTAGAACTGTGACCAGTATATCCACAAGCATGGTGGGGTCCACTGAGCACCTGCTGTGTGCCTGGCCCCATCCTGAGGCCTGGGACCCAAGCTTCAGAGACAAGCCCAAAGACAACAGGCTAGTGACGAGGTCAGGAAAGCTGTGATCGAGGGGACCTCATTGGAGAGGTGGCGGGGAGTGAGCACCCCAGGAGCAAGAAGTGTTGTGTGGAGGGGTAGTCCAGATACACGCTGTGAAATGTCCACTTAGGGGCAGCTGCTAAGACTCAGGGAAGCCACTGGGGGCTTTGAAAAATGAAGGCAGCCGGGTGTGGTGGCGCACGCCTTTAATCCCAGCACTCGGGAAGCAGAGGCAGGTGGATCTCCATGAATTCGAGGCCAGCCTGGTCTATAAAGCAAGTCTAGGACAGCCAAGGCTACACAGAGAAACCCTGTCTTGAAAAACAAAAAAAAAAAACAAAACAAAAACAAAAAAGAAAGAAAGAAAAGAAAAAAGGAAAAGGAAAATGAAGTCAAACATTCAGAGCACACATTTGTCACCTTGACTATTGTTAGGTGTGTAGTGGCACAGTCAAAGTGTGTTCAGTCGGCTGAGCTGTTGTCAGGACTTATGTAGAAATTTTCTCAGTGCAGGCAGAGGCTCCACCATGACAACAGTACCTTTTCTACCGAGCACAGCCTGGCAAGAGGAGCTAAAGGCTGTGTGTGCATGTGTATATGCGCGCACTGCGTGGGTGTGGGTGTGTGTATGTGCATGTGCTCGTGAGTGTGTGAGCATATGTGATGTGTGAGCGTATGTGCTGTGTGTGTGTGTGAACGTGTGGTGTATGTGTGTGTGTGTGTGTGTGTGTGTGTGTGTGTATGTGTGTGTGTGTGTGAGCGATCTGAGCTCAGAGCAGCAGGGATGCAAGCTGGGTTGCACATTCATGGGTGGATGATTCCCCAAGATTGGCAAGAGCCCAGTAGCTTCTGGAAGGTGGACCTTTGGGGCAAAGAGGCCACAGCTGGTGGTGTTATTGAGTGAACACCTACTACACACATGCTGCCTGCGCTGTCTTCTCAGCAGCCCCTGCACTCTGTGCAGACCAAGAAACAGGCTCGGAGAAGGAAAGGGGCTGGCCCAGGTTGCACAGTGAGGGCCAAGCTGACAGGATCGGAGGCAAAGCCAGAGCTATGTGGAGGGGTTAGGCCCAGGCTGGAAGGGCCTGACGCTGAAGGACAGGACCGCCTCAGCTCACTCCTGTCTGCCCGAAGCCAAAGGCTGTCTCAGCCAGGCCTCAGCACCAGTCCCTGCAGCCGATGCCCGATAGGGCCTGGGGTTAATGAGTGTATCGCTGCCCCAATTAACAACAGAAAGGCAGCCGATGTCACGCTCAATCAAGCCCCTGTTCCTTCTCCAGCAGAATCCTAATTTGTGGACACTGGTTTTAATTGTCTTTCCTGAGTTTCCCTGAGAGTCAGCCAGGCGGGCACAGGTCCTGGGGCTGGGGAACACAAATATCTTCCCTCCAAAATCTATAACTGCACCAGTTCTGGAGACCGATTGTGGCCTCAGGAGACACCTGACCTGGAAGAAACCTGGAGGTGGTTAAAGAGGAGAGCCCCTGGGAGGCTGAGGCCTGGCGGGGCGGAGAGGAGCGGCTGGGGGCTTGGAAAGGGATGCTCAGAGATGGTCCAGACCCGGCTCCCATTTTGAAGTCCTCTAAAATTGGGTTCAGTTTAACCAGTGACTCACTCTGTGACCTTGGGCAAATTCCTTAACCTCCCTGAGCCTCAGCCTCATCTGAAAAAATGGGGACAATTAGCATGGCAGCTGCCCTGTAGGGGACAGCCACCTTGGGTCGGTGGGCTGGCCAGATGTAGGTGATGAGCGCAGTTCTGTGTGGATGTGGTCAGCTTCCTCACGTTCCTCAGCTCCCTTCTGTAGTCAGGTGGAGCAGATGAGAGTGTTGGGGTTGAGTTCTGGGCAGCTCTGGGCTCATGGTGGATGACAGTATGTAGCCTGCAGTCATGGTTCTGCAGAGCCCAGGCAGACCCACCCTCCCTTCCCTGTCCCCCCTCCCTTCTGCCCCCCCATCTGCATTTGCTCCCACAGCTAGCTTGCTCTCCTAAGGTTCCACCCCTGGCCATCAGACTGCACCCAGCTCACCTCCTCCTGGAAGCTCTTCCAGATTGCTTCCTTCCTAAGGCCGGAGCACAGCCTTGGGACACACACGCCACATTCTACTCCTTGGGATGTCCCAGGGTCTCAGCCCATCTTGCAGAAAGATAAACTGGTGCTCAAGATGGGGAGGCATTCTGAGGTGAGAGTGGAACAGGCAGCAGAGACAGGCTACCACTGGCCCAGTGAGCTCAGAATTCCCCAAACACACTGGACACCCCCCCCCACACACACACACGGCTCTGTGTGGCTGACTGTGTGTGGACAGGGAAACATGGATGCCCTGTCACATGCACAGAGCCTGCTTCCCTATCTGTCACACTGACCCTTCACTGTGAGGCTGAAACTGAGGGGACCTAAGGAAGCCCCACCACCACACCCCACCTTGGTGTTTCTGATGAGTCTGAGGGGGACCAGAGAGACACTGAACCAGAGCCCCTGTGGGGAGGGGAGCTGGCCATGGTAGCCACAGCAATGAGCTTGTAGGTTTTTGTTTGTTTGTTTGCTTGTTTGCTTTGTTTTTGGTTTTTCCGAGATGGGGTTTCTCTGTGTAGCCTTGGCTGTCCTGGACTCACCTTGTAGACCAGGCTGGCCTCGAACTCACAAAGATCCGCCTGCCTCTGCCTCCCCAGTGCTGGGATTAAAGGCGTGCGCCACCACGCCCTGCATAATGGGCTTGTAGTTTCGCTTTCACCTCCCACCTAAAGCCCCTCTCCACTCTGCTCAGGATGGTCTGTGCACTGGGGTTGAGACCAGAGGACACCGCCTTAGGGAAGTTTCCCCGATCGCCTCCGACTGAGCAAGCTGCCTCTGTGGCCTTTCTAGGCCTGTGCACCAATGACATAGCAATCCACCTGCCTTCCAGAGCTGCAGACTGGGCAGCTGGGAGCACTCCCATTGCTCTCTCTTTTTGAGAGAAAGTCTCAAGGCTGGCCTTGAACTCGCCTTGTAGCCACGAATGACCTTGAATTCCAATCTTCCTGTCTCCACTTCCTGAGTGCTGGGGTTACAGCCGTATGTCACTCTGGCCAGACTATGCTGTGTGAGGGACCCAATCCTGGGCCTCGTGCATGCGAGGCCAGCGCTGAAGTGACTCGGCTTCACCCCCAGCCCAGGGCAGCTCCTCTGTAGAAAGGGCTCTACAAGCAAAAGGCAGTGGATGCTGGAGTGCACTGGCACGATCTTTAATCCCAGCATTCGGAGAGCAGAGGCAGGGGGATCTCTGTGAGTTCCAGGACAGCCAGGACTCCACAGTAGTGAGACCCTCTGTTAAGCAAAACAGCCCCCTACCCCCAGAGTAACTAAATTCCATAAGAAGGGAGGGGGCAGCGAGTGGGGGTCCTGGGAATCAGCTGGATTGGGCTCAAAATCTGACTCTACTGTAGTATGGGGGAAGGATTTGTGGGAGCCTGGTGCCCCTCTAAGTCACAAGGACAGGCAAGGGAGCTTACTGCCTGCTAAGACAGAGGCACAGCGAGCACCAAACACTGAGGCTGTCTTAAATTGAAATATGCTTAGATTTCCACTACTTAGCATGTGCGCGCACACACACACACACACACACACACGCATGCACGCACGTACGCACGCACGCACACACGCACTCGTGCACAATGTAAAACATCTCATTAGTAACTTTATTAAATGTTGAAATAATCTCTTTGGTGTTGGTTTAAGTAAAATATATTATTAAAATTAATTTTAGCTTTAAAAAAAACTTTCTTCATGGGGAAACCAGAAAATGGGGGGTTCCTTGTGACTCGCAGGGTCATTTCATTCTTTCACTCCTGCTTCTATTGAGAAGAGCTGTCCTAGACCATCACTGGAGTTCCAGTGGAGAAGTGACCTGAGGTGGGCCCCGTCCTACGCTCTAGTCCACCCCAGGCCACAGGGCAGGGCTGTCTCAAAGACTCAAAGACTGGGACCTGGTCTTACCGACCCCAGCTCCTGGACCACCCAGACCACACTCTGCACTCTCTGAGCCTATGGAAGGGAACTGAAGACCCCAGCCAAGGTTGCTGCTGCTCCGGGGAGGGGGTGGGCAAGAGGCGGTAGCTGAGAGAGGCATGGCCCTCCCTTCCTTGGATGGCTGTCACTTCACTTGTTTCCCTTCCTTCCACTGGGAGCTGCATAGATGACCCCCTTCCTCTTGTCTGCCACACATGGCTTCTGGAATCACACTTCTGGGAGGAGGAGGAGGAGGAGGAGGAGCAGGAGGAGGAGCAGCAGGAGGAGGAGCAGGAGGAGGAGCAGCAGGAGGAGGAGCAGGAGGAGGAGGAGCAGGAGGAGGAGGAGCAGGAGGAGGAGAGGCTCCAAAGCTACCTGTGAGGCCTGATGTACTTTCCCTTGCCTACCTCTCCGATCTGAAGTGGAGCCTGCTCTGTGTGAGGGCAGGGGTACCACTCTGGCCTCTGAGTCTTAGCAATAGCATGTGGGGTAGGTCACAGGTGAGTGCCTCTACAGCCTCACATGCCTGGTCACCCAGATCTAACAAAAGGCCTGGATGGGGGTGGGGGGCACTGGGCATTGGGGGCTGAGGATGGGGGTAGAGGGATTGGGCACCCTTGGAGTCTGCTCTTGGCAAGTAAAACTTGGAAAAACATTGACCAAAAAGGCTTGGCCCAGCGTCATCAGTTGTGGGCCCTGGAGACCATTTTCTGGCCATTCAGACTCATGACTGACTTCCCACTGCAAACCAGGCCCTTTTCCCATTGCTGAAGATTGATGATGGGTAGGTGGACAGACAGACAGACAGACAGACAGACATTCAGATAGATAGATAACTCAGGAATGGCTGTTTCCTCCTGGAAGGACAGATAACACTCAGGACAGTAACCCTCCCTGTACAAAAATGGCTCCATTTAAGTGAATTAAAATAAAATTAAAATCCAGGTCCCCGATCCACACAGCAAAGTGTCATTAGTGGTCTCTATGTTAGCTTACATATGGGCCGTCTTCCCCTTCAGCTCCTATCCTAGGTGAGAAGAGCAGGCATGGGTGTGCTTTGTTAAAATACCTCCAGCTGCTGTGTGAAACCAGACTGTCTTCAGGGAAGAGAGAGAGGGAGGGACGGAGGGAGGGAGGTCCAAGTGGCTCAGCCCTGAGGCAAGGAACTGGGGTCTGGAGAGCCTCTGGGCCAGCACCATGGAGTTTCCTGAAGACCCAGTATATGTCGTGAGGGTTGAGGTAGAGAGCCAAGGGTGACTTGAGACTATGGCCTAGGTGCTTGGCACAGGCCCTGAGCTGTGAGGAGGGCAAGAGCTACTGGCACGACCAGTACAGGAGCCTGATTTCCTCCTGCCCCCTAAAGACAAGGACAGCCCAGCTCTTGGGGTAGCACCCCCGCACCCCCCACCCCCATGTTTCAAGCCATGTGCTTTACATCAAACAGGCCTTGTTTATGTACCCAGGCCTAGCTAACCCTTCCAGTCCACAGAGAAACAGGAAGGCTTTTTCTTTCTTTCTCTAGAAGCTTTATAAGCCTTGGCCTTCCAGGCTTTCTCTCAGCCCAGAGATGTTGCTGGAAGCAAACCTCCACATGGGTACCTTGTGCAGAGCAGAGACAGAGAAGCTTCCAGATGGGTGCAGTTGTCAAAGCTGATCACATAAAATTCCACTGTCCTGTGGAGGGCGGGGGGCAGTGAGGTTCCCTCTTTCCGGGGGCAGAAGACCCTCTGGGGCTAGTGTCTGTCCCTCTGAGCTGGGCCTGGGGACTGCATAGTCCAGAGGTGGGGGGCTGACAGACATCACATTCCTGAGGTGACCTGCAGTTGCTAGGCATCTACCACCTTTCTTCTGTGTGAGGTAATCTCTCCTGAGAGGAGGAAGGCATGCTAATTGCATCTCAGACAGTTTGTTTGGGGGGGGGGGAAGAGCCAGAGCATATGGAGGGGAGGGGTGTCGGGCCTGTGAAGTGGGGGTGGGTGCAGCATAGTAACCTGGGTTGGTAGGGGGTGGGGTGCTGCTGGCGCCTCCAATTGCTTATTCTGAGACTTGGTGGGAGCTGGGCCCTGCAGGAATGCCAGGCAGAGTGGCCGCCTTTCTTCTCTGCTCCCTGCTCAGCACATCTGGAGCAGCCAAGCTGGTGACCAGGGAACAAAGAATTGTAGGGCCCCACAAAGGGTGACTTGAAACTGAGCTTTGATGAGCCACAGGAGGAGCGAGGCAGGAGGTGAGGAGTAAACAGAGCCGAGGGAAGCTGAGAGAAAGGCAGGACCCCAGGCAGAGGAACAGGGCCCTCCCCCACCCCCACCGCAGCAGGACCTGGGTGTCTGGGTGTACCCCAGAGGAATTGGGAGCCTTTATGGCTGGGTTTGAGTTTAGAAGGTGGTGGGGGTTACCACACCCTAGGGTAAGGCTCACAGGGTTGGGCACTGGGTAGGGATGAATGGAAGAATCTAGAAGAATTAACATTGGCCTCCTGGCTCATTTTCAATTCAGCCCCTCTTTCATCACTCTTCTGTCCATGTCCCCCCAGGACAGTGTCTTCCCACTTACAGCTGCCCTGGGGTCAGGCTTCTGTTTCTGAGCCTTCATCTGCTTGTTCCCCCACACAGCACTGTTCACAGAGACACCCCATGACATGACAGCACGGACAGGCGAGGATGTGGAGATGGCCTGCTCCTTCCGAGGAAGTGGCTCCCCATCCTATTCACTGGAGATCCAATGGTGGTACCTGCGCAGCCACCGGGACTGGACCGACAAGCAGACGTGGGCCTCCAACCAGGTAAGACCTTGGGACACGCGTCCCTGGGGGATGCTGCAGGGGGCCCTGAGGAACTCTGTGCCTGGCATCTCTGACCTCCACAACACCTTGCTGCATTCTAGGCCGTCCCCTAGTGTCAGAGAGCCGGAGGCCAGAGGCGTGGCGCCTCTTTCAGAGTATAGATAATGTGGGTCTCAGTACCCTTCTTATTGCTTCTCCACATCACACTGGCAGTAATTTGTAGAGGGCCTTAACCATGTGGTCACACGGTTCATCCCAAGCACCCATGATTACATGCAGACAGGCTCCCTGCACTGGGTCACAGCACACACACACACACTCAGCTCTCCTCATGCAGTCTCCTGAGTTCACACTGCCACAGTCCCGACCACCTGCCCAGCACCACCCCTGCCACTCTAAGAGTTTTCTCTTAAGACCTGCACTTGCTGTGTGTAAATCAGATGGGGGCAGCCATGGCCCAAAGATAGGAGGGCTTGGCAAATAAGCAGCCTGCTTCTACTAGTGACTGAGTTGCTAAGACCCATGTCCCCCAAAATTCCTGGCAGCTCAGGTGTCTGGTTCCCTAGCTCCCCTTCGGTGTTTCCTGGCCTTCCCTCCCAAGTAAGTCAAGTACACCCCCGTCAGGTCGGCTTTCAGGGACGCCTGAGACAATGGCAACCCACACATATATCAGTGTACAGCAGCACACTGATGTATACATACCCACGTGTACCATCTTCATGTATACACACATACACACACACACACACACACACACACACACACACACACACACACCCTGCCTACAAGTCCATGGCAAAGTCTGTCTTGATTATGGGGCTAACAAGTCCCCAATACGTCAGTCCATCACACACAGATGTAGAAGGTCCCTGCGTCCAGAGGAAGCCCTTAGGAAAGGATTTTTGGGTATTTTGGAGTGTTCTGGGGGGTATTTCGGGGTGCAGGCATCCAGGACACGGCCAGGGATCCAATTGGATCTGCTACAAGCATACAGGTTCAAGTATGTGAACTGAACGTCCCAGCATAGTCCCAGATGGAGAGTGGGCACGGACTCGTAGGGACACACCACCCACATTTTTCTTTTTCAATTGACTGTACACATGGAGACACCTCCTTTATAGCCAAACACGCTCATGGGTCCAGACACCTGGCTCTTTCATCTCCCTTTGGCTGCCCTCCCGTGCATTGCCAGTAAACACAGAGCTGAGGGACCCCAATTCCAGACCTCATGACCTCTAACTAGAATCTTATTTTTTTCTTAAGATTTTATTTATTATTTTAAGTGCATGTGTGTGCCTGAGTGTATGTATGTGCACCACGTGGTTGCAAGTACCTGTGGAAGCCAGAAGAAGGTGCTGGATCCCTCAGAGCTGGGCACTGGGCACTGGGCACTAAGCTCAGGTCCTCTGAAAGAGCAGCACAGTGTTCTTATGTGCTCAGCCATCACTCCAGCCTTTAGTTTTATTCTCGTTTTGAATTTTGACTAGAATGTGTATGTGTCTCTGTGATCGGGGTTCAAGGTGACATTTCCACAGCTGTACACACTGTGATGGATGAAGTCCAGCCCCCTTGACCATGACCCTCCCTGTCCTCTGGCTCCATGGTGTTTCTTCCCCCACTCCCACCCCTAGCTAACACCTGTCTCTGCTCTCTGTTCCTCCCTCTCCCTCTCCCAACAGCTAAAAGCTTCTCAGCAGGAGGACTCGGGGAAGGACGCCACCAAAATAAGTGTGAGTTTTGATAATGACTCTTCACAAATGATCTAATGGAAGATGCAGCTGTAACAAAAAAAAATTTTTGTTGTTGTTGTTGTTTGTTTTGGTCCATTTCAGCAAGGAACTTGAGCAAGAAGATGGAGGAAATAGGAGGGGCCCTGAGAGGGGCCCCAGCTTGGTGGGTTGTTGTTTTGTTTTGTTTTGTTTTGTTTTTTGTTTGTTTTTTGTTTTGTATGTTTTTTTTTCTGGGTCTTTTTGCCAGATATTTTTTCGTTCATTGAATAGCAGGCAGGAAAAATGACAGGAGAGAGAAGATGAATTCTCCCCTGGCGGGCCAAGGCCAGGTGTGCCTCCGTGGTGTTCCATGCCTGACTCAGCTCCATTTGTCATTAGGAAGTGACAAGGTCTCCAGAGGCTGAGTGGGCTCTTTTTTGGCCCATCATGACTGATGCTGGAGCATCTCAGTGTCCCTGGGTGTGACTTCCAGAAGCAGGGACCCCAGGACTAACCTGCCTTAGGCATCCGATCTTTTTTGCATTTGTCCATTTTATCGGCTGGGCAGCTGAGGCTGGAGGGTACCGGAAGTGTGGCTAGTATTGCTGAGCCTCTTGCCCGCTGCCAGAGCCCATGGAAACCAGGGACGCCAGGGAGCTGTCGTGCGCCAGTGATTGTGGAGTCTGAGTACCGAAAGCCCAACTTGGAAGAGAGGAATTGTCAAGAAAGACGATAAGATGGGAAAACAGCATAGAGTAGAGGGGACTGTTCCGGGCATGCATGTGGCTGCGAGACTGGACCGGACTGCTAGTTCACCAGCAACACACCCAGGGTGCAGGTACCCAAGTGTTCTGGGGCAACCTTTCTACTTCCCCTTTGGCTGGGTCTCCCACAGCTTCTTAGGGACTATAGGGGAGCTCATGGCTCTGAGGCCAGTTAGGTACAGCACACCGGCACACCAGAAGCTGTGCTGCTGCCCTGGGGTTGCAGCATGGTGGCCATAGGGCCAAGTAAGGGCACTGTGGCCAGGAGGCCAGAAAGGAGGCTCCTGTAGCCACTTAGGGGAGGGGCTAGCAAGTGAGAGACCGAATGGTCAAGGCATCCCCTGGTACCTTCTGATGGGGCACGGGAACTGCAGCCACCCCTGCCCTCCTGCCCTCAGCCAAGGGCTTGCCCCTGTTTCATACTCTGAGCCAGAGGTCTCCATATAGACCAAAGCCCCTTCGAGGACACACCCTCCGTCTTGATCATGTCCCATGTCATGAGCTTCTCTGGGCTCTGGCAAAGAAAGAATTATCTAATTGATTGAGAGGATTATAATTCCAGGCTGCTAGCCTCATGAGAGGGGAATGCAATGCTAATTAGTTAAATAACATAAATGTTCTCCATGGGAGTGAGAAGTCACCCCCCAGCCATCCCCATAATCCTCATACGAGCTGGGGCTTCAGGGTCTGGTACCCAGGCCCAGCATGTCACACAGCCACACAAGCCAGCCTTCTTAAACACACAGGCCGAGCAGACCACACCCAAAGGCACACCCACAGCCTAGGTGTTTGTTTGTTTGTCTTTAAAATATATGAGGTTTATTAAATGAGCATGGGGAGAAAAGGAAAGGGGGAGGGGTACCCCAGAGAGAAGGGAGAGAGAGAGAGAGAGAGAGAGAGAGAGAGAGAGACAGACAGACAGACAGACAGACAGACAGACAGACAGACAGACTAGGTTCTTACTGTCTTAGGAAATGGTACAAACTCTTCTTCTTAGCCTTCAAGGCTCTGTGACCATTCTGCCATGCCTAGGGCCATCTGTTCCCTCCCAACCCCAGGCCTTTGCATGGACCAGGCCCTCTGCCTAGAAACCTGTCTCTCCCTTCCTTGCTCAGCTGAGGGAGGTACCCTGGGCCCAGTCCTAAGTGCACCCTTTCCCTTCCCTGCTGGGTGTGTTTCACCTGCCATTATCTACCCCTGTATTGCTTTCATGTCAGTCTCCACCAGAGACAGTCGGCCTAGGATGGGCCTGGTTCACTGTCGCATTTCGAGGCCCAATACTGAGCCTGGCACATATTAGGTGCCCAGTTACTAGTCACTGATTACTATCTCTGTCCCACACACTCAGACCAATGCATATGCAAACATGTCTGTACACATGGGCGTTACCATGCTGTGAGTGGAGGACCACAGGGCCCAGAGGACCCAGATCTCATATTCTTACACCATCTAAAAGCTAAATTTGCTAGACTGGATCCCAAGCTTTAGCTGTTGGGCCATCTTTGGGCCTTTGATGGACCACTAGGTAAACTACAGGCCAGCAATGCCGGGGCCTGTGGAGTCATAGCTTCAGCAGTTAGTGAGGGACACTTCTGAACCTACGGGGCTACAGAGGTCCAGACTCAGGGTCAGCTGTACTGACTGAGGACACCATGGGCTGGCAAGTAGCACACCAGTTGCTGAGCTCTGGGTCTGGCTTTGCCTCTTAGCTCTTTTTCTGTAATAAGATGGTGTAAGAAAACACTAGAAACTGGAATTAGCTTGGGCTGAGGGGCCCAGCCTCCAGGACTCACCTGTGGCCTGCAGATCCCTGCAAAGCTTAAGGTACCTGTGTTGTCAGCCATGTCCAAGGTCTGAGAGGGTTGCTGTGATCTAGGGAAAGCTCCGTGCCTTAGAGCTGATCACTCACTAGTGTCTGGCAGGTAGAGATGGTGCTGGCATCTTGACTTAAGATGTTCCCTATGGGGCAGGAAGCATGACTCAGTGGGTAAAGGTCCTGCTTGCCCCCAAGCCTAAGGACCAGATGTTGATCCCTGGGGCCCATACAATAGAACCAACCCCCACAAGTTATCCTCTGACCTTCACATCCATGTCAAAACAGGCACATACCTATACATTCACACACTCACAACAATTAGCTAAAAAAGAAAAAAAAATGGTCCTTCTTCTCTGAGCCTGTCAGGTGATGGCTGCATTCACAGTAGGCAAGGAATGCTTCCAAGAAAACCAGTCACTTATGCCCAATCCCCAGGCCCAAGTGGAAAAGGGCATATCCACTACTCTCAGGGGATAAAAACACACATGACAGCTGACACCACCACGGGAGGAGGATGGTTGGTCTCTGAGAGCCTGTGACCTGAGGTGACAGGGGCCTGGGGGCTCCCTGGAGAGTAGGGCTGAGGCTTTCAGGGCTGTCTGTGCTGTGTCAGCTGTGGCTAGGGTTGCAGCCAGTCAAGGAAGAGAAAATGAAATGGGGTGGGTGGGCTTTGGGAAGATACTGGAGGAGGCTCTGTTGAGGACCCAGCAGGCAGGGTCAGAGGTGGCCCCGACTCCTGCAGACGGTGCCGTCTGGATAGAAGGGTGATATCTCACATGTTTGGGGGCAGGAGCAATGGAAATCTGGGCTGGATCGGCTTCGTGGAGCAAGGTGACCACAGTAGGGCCAACTGGAGGTACTCAGATCCCAACCTGGGCTTTGAACCTGCCCAAGGGCTGGTAAAATGGCAGAGCGAGAAGAGCCTGGCCCAGGCTAGATCAACCAACACCTCCCTCCCTCCCCAGGAGCCACACAGAGGCAAGGGTCACACCATGGACACCGATGACCTGTCTTTTCCTCCTGGCCCAGCTAAGAGGACAGCGCCTGGGGTGTGTGGTTGTGGCCAGCAGGAGGCTGGCGGTTGGTTAGGGCTGGCCTGGCCAGGCTCTTTCGGCGTGATTAGGTGCTTAATCGCTGAGGCCTGTCGATGCTGGCCTGTGATTATGATTTACAGCCAGCCTGCCCTGCCGGTATGTCATTTGGCCTCTCTAGTCGCACGATTCCTGTATGAGGAGGTCCTTGCAGGCTCTTGCATCACCCCAATCGACTGAGGCAAAATAGCCCTTACTAGGGAGCCTCCGCTGCTAAGGCTTAGGGCAGGACCCCCTGGGGTACGGAGTGCTGGGGGCTGGTGAGTGGGGTGGGAGGGGCTTCTGCCCGTAGGCCACGCCCCGGGTGTGGCCAAGCACCCCTGATCTTGGGGGCCTGGCTTTCTCCCTCGGGGATCCTGGGGACGTTCGGAGACATTGTGTTGCGAAGGTGAAGCGCTTAGTTGTTTGCTGTTTGGGTCCTTGCCTGTGCTGAGGGCAAAGTCGGGACTGCAACCTTGCCTCTTTCTGGCTTCTGCCTTGCATGGCGAGGGCGCCCGTAATTATCCTGCACTGTAACATCTGTCCCACCACCCCTTGACGGAAACGTCACTCTTTTGAAGGACACCACTGTCTGTTGGCCTCTGGGAGGTTGCTGAGGGGGCAGACTGCCAGGGCCAGAGGTCTCAGCGCCAGTGTCGCCTGCGCCTCGAAGGCGGGGCGTAGGCCTCCCTCCCCAGGAGCCGCTGCTCCCAGCGCTGCGCATTATTACTCCATTAGCGCCTTGTAGGGTTGACAAATGAAGGATAATTAATATCCGTGAGGGAAACAGATGTTGAGGTAATTCGCTCCCGCTGCGCATTTGCAATGGCTTCTCCTAACTCACCAGAGAGCATGGCAGGACCGCGGGGGTCTTTCTGTGCCCTTGGTCAGGGTGATAGACTCAGCGGGCACAGTGGACTCCAGCTGAGCCCCGCACTAGGGAGGAAGCACCTGACCATTGACTCTGGTGCCTGTTTTTCTTTGGGACGTTCTGTCTGTATCCCACCCCCGTGTTTCGTGTACCATAAGCCCGTGTTTTCCTGCTTCCTGGGGGATGGGCTCTTCACCAGGGGGTGCTTACTGGGCCTGTGATGCCTCTGTGGGTCTGTCACGATGTCAGTTCCCAGCCCTGCTGCATACTGACTTGGGCTCCTGACCAGGCCAAGACTCCTTTTGGACTCTCGGTTTCCCCACCAGTAAAATGGTTACCTTGTTTATACGCACACTAAGACAAGAGGATGGCAGTAGGGCTCCACTCCAGTTGGAAAACGGGGTGAGTCCGGCACTGTGTCTTTGTGAGTTTTCTACCTTCTTGTGTGTTCCCAGCTGTGTGTCCCAGTGCAGGCTGGGAAATATGTCTACAGGCCATACCCACCATCTCAGGGGCCCTAGGGGCCCTCACTTTGGGGGAGACCAGCTGGGAGCCCACTAGGGTCCTAAAGCAGAACTTTGGGGTTAGCAGGCACAAGGCAGCTGATGCCATTTAGAAGTGGGACATTATATTCAGGGAGGGGACTGAGTGGCTGAGCAGCCTGTTAGCGTGATATCCAAAGGGTGAGATTCGCTGGATGATGGCTGGGGACTGAGCTCTACCGGAATAGGGCTAAGAAGGGTCCTTACACCCCCAACCTCCTTCCTCTTTAACATATTGTTTTTTTAACTCATAGACATGTAGAAAATTTTTCAAAAATAGATCAGAGCCCCCATACCCATCACCCAGTCTCACAAATGATGCATTTTACCCCAACTGCCTTTTCCCTTGTCATGGAAGACAAAGTTGCCAGCAGTTATGTTCACAGCACGTTTATTCACAAGAGTGCCGATCTGGAGACTACCAGAATACCAGCCAACAGGAAGCTGTAGACATGCCACGGTGCGGCCATCCGATGGGATACCACACAGCAAGGAACAGAGCCAGCTGATACTGCACTGTGTGAAAGAAAGTCAGAGTTGGCACACACTCACCACCCCCATAGAGAGTTCTGGAATGTGGCTAAAACATGATGACAGAAGTGAAAAGGTAGCCCTGGTTGGGAGTAAATACTGGCACAGGAGGGACCCAGAGTTTTAGAAAGTCTGTGTGGCTGACCCACGGGCATGAATAGGCTGTCTCCCGAGCCGGGTACCTGACCCAGGACAGTAGGGCACCAATTGTAAAATGAAACTTAAAAACTGGGTCAGGAGTCAGATGAGGTATTACAATCTAGTGTTCAGAAGGCTAAGGCAGAAGGAGCCTGACTTGGAGACCAGCCTGGACAACATAGTGAGATCCTATCTTAAAAAGAAAAAAAAAATCAAATCAATAAAAAAGCCAAAACATTACAAGCTAACACTCATTTCATCTCCAGAAGCATCCAACTGTAGTGTTCGGGTTGTCAGCCTGAGTCTCCCTCCCCCCCTTAGTTTTTTTTTTTTAACTTAATTTTTAATTTATATGCATTGGTGTGAGGGTGTCAGATCTTGGAGTTACAGACAGTTGTGAGCTGCCATGTGGATGCTGGGAATTGAACCCGGGTCCTTTGGAAGAGCAGGCAGTGCTCTTAACCACTGAGCCAGCTCTCCAGCCTCCTTCCCCCCTTAGGTTTAATTATTTTTATTCTATGTGTTTGCCTGAATATATGTCTGTGCACCACATGTATGCCTGGTGCCCATGAAAGCTAGAGCTGCTTTGTGGGTGCTGGGAATCGAACCCCGGTCCTCTGCAAGAGTAACCAGTGCACTCAAGCACTGAACCTTTTTTCCATCTTCTTGCCTCGATCTTTGTTTGTTTGTTTGTTTTTTGTTTTTGTTTTTCGAGATAGGGTTTCTCAGTGTGTAGGCTTGCCTGTCCTGGACTTGCTTTGTAAACCAGGCTGTCCTCGAATTCACAGATCCACCTGCCTCTGCCTCGAGAGTGCTGGGACTGAAGGTGTGCACCACCCACCGCCCGGCTCTGGCCTCCATCTTAAAGAACTAGAGCCTTGGCCTGGTGAGATGGCTCAGCAGGGCGCTGGCCATGAAGCCAAACACATGTTTGATCCTTAGGATCCAGATGGTGAAGTGAGAGGTCACCCCTGCAGATTTTCCTCGGCCCAAACGTTCACTGTGGAACCCCCCCTACACACACACAGACCTCACCCCTGCCCCTCAAGTCTCCTAAGGTCCACCCAAGCTCTGCTGCGAGGCTTTCGTCCTATTCCGGTTCATTCAAAAGCACCGGGACAGCCTGGGAACTTTGCCAGGATTATGCTCTGCTTCCGTGTGGAAACTCTTACAGGACAGGTTCTGGCTCACCCTTCTTCACTACCGGGGAGTTGTTTCACTACCCTGTAGGTAGGCATTAGCACTGCTTCCGTTTGTCCAAAAGCCTGCCCGTTCAACTGATGGGACGCTGACCTTGGGTCCCCTCCCTGGCTGTATCTAGGATGGGGTTAGCCTGGCAGCTTGGGCTCACGACCCCGGCCGGTCCTCACGGTGCCTCTGTCGCCCCCAGGTGGTCAAGGTGGTGGGCAGCAACATCTCCCACAAGCTTCGGCTGTCGCGGGTGAAGCCCACGGACGAAGGCACCTACGAGTGCCGCGTGATCGACTTCAGCGACGGCAAGGCCCGGCACCACAAGGTCAAAGCCTACCTGCGGGTGCAGCCCGGGGAGAACTCGGTGCTGCAGCTGCCTGACGCGCCCCCCGCAGCGCCCGCGCCGCCGCCCAAGCCCGGCCGGGAGCTGCGCAAGCGCTCTCTGCCCGAGGCCTGCAGCCTGTAGCCCTCCCGCCCCGCATGCAGTCCTCCCGGCCCTGCAGCGACGGCGGCAGAGGAGTCCCGCGTGTGCTTTGCTTGCTTATCCCCCTCCCGGCTCCGCCTCGTGCACCCCGTCCTCGCGACCAGCCCCCTGGTGAGGAGCCACGCCGGGGGCCCCACGCTCCTGTTCCACGTCTTTCTACCTGGAACCGGGTCGGGGTCGGGGGGGCCTCCAGGGAGGCGGAGCCCCACCAGCCCCACGCGGGAGGCTGCCCCGCCAGGCAGAGTTAGCACCAGCAGGCTCGCTCAGGGCCCCCGAGGCTCTCCCGGAGCCCCCCTCTGCCGGCACCCCCACTCCCAGCCCCTTCCCCCTCCACTGGACCCCCTCCACTGACACCCCACTCCCCATTCCCGATCAGGGGACACTCACCCTGGTGGTTTGTAAATATTTCTATTGGGCCCACCCCGCCCCGGAACTGGCTCAAACCTCTGGCCACCCTCTGTGATGGAGGGGAGGTGGGAGGCCCAGGGCTTTGCCTAGGGGTGAGCGGGCCCTGTGTATATGACCCAACCTGTGAGTACCAGCCAACTCCAATAAAGCGGTTTAATCCAACAGTGTTTTTGCTGGGGCTGGGAGGGGAGCCATTGGGGGGCGGGAGTGTCGGGTCACAACACTAAGCATCTGTGTCCTGGTGCTGAGAGGAGCCTGGCAGCTTTGCCCAGAGCTGGAGCTGCTGCCGGCTGCGGAGAGAGGTCCCCAAAGGGTAAGGGAAGCAGACTTTGTCGACCCCACTGCGAATACCAGCACCCGAGTTAGTCCTGGAATCTGAGGTAATCACACATACGTAAGAACCTGTGTCGGATGTTTGCATGTGGGTAAACATCTCTGTAGCTTCCATCCAGCAAACTTGCCACCCCAGGGCAGAGCCCTAGCTCGGCCCTCGGTCTCCTCCACCATTCCCTCTCTTAGAGGGAGCCCAGTGGTGACTTCCACTAATACCATTGTCGTCGTCATCTTCGTCGTCATCATCAGTTTTGGAGATAGAGTCTCATACAGCCTCGGTCCTGTTGTTTCAATCTCCCAGCGACTGGGATTACAGAAGTGTGCACTATCCCTAGTTTAGGAGGCTTGTTTTTTAGTTTTAAAACCTACAGGTACATGACCTTTTTTTTTTTTTTTTTTTTTTTTTACATCCATCTTTATTGGGAGAGGGCATATGTGCAGAGGTCAGAGAACAACCGAAGGATGTCACTTGTCTCCTTCCACCATGTGGGTCCTGAGGATGGAACTCAGGACATCAGGCTTGGGAGCAAGTGCCTTTACCTGCTGAACTGTCTCACCCACTGTGCTTGTCCCTTTAAACAAAATATTTTACTTTTTTTTTTTTTTTGAGTGCTGGGAATGGGGTTCCTTGCACATACATGCTGGGTAAATACTCTCCGGTGGAGCTGTATCTCAGCACCTATATATTTGAGTTTTGTTTTGAAACGTGGTCTCGTGTAGCTCGGGATGTCCTCAAACCCTTTTGCGTAGACAAGGGCGACCCTGAGTTCCTGATCCTCCTGCCTCCACTTCTCCAGTCCTGGGTTTACAGGATGTGATGAAGTGTGTTTCGTCTGAGTGCTTTATCTGGGGCTCCTGCTATGAGCATCTCCTCCATGTCTGCTGAGCAAGAGAGAGTGAGAGCCTTGGGAACGTCGGCCAGGCCAGTGCTGCAGGCTGTCCACTTTAGGGTCTCACGTTCTTCTAGGCCCATCATCTCCATCTCCTTGTTTACACAAGAGGAAATCAGGGACGGGGAGGGTACACAGTTTACCCTATTGCAAGCAGTAGTTGAGAGCAGGGCGTGGTGGCGCACGCCTTTAATCCCAGCACTTGAGAGGCAGAGGCAGGTGGATCGATGTGAGTTCGAGGCCAGCCTGGTCTACAAAGCCAGTCCAGGACAGCTAAGGATACACAGAGAAACCCTGTCTCGAAAAAAAAAAAAAAAGTAAAGAAAAAGAAAAAGGAAAAAAAGCAGTAGTTGAGCCTTCATTAGCCTAAAAGTCTAAAAGTTTGAGTGCTTGGCCCTAGCATGACTGGACCCCTCCAAACCCCGTCTCCCTTGCCGTGCCTGCCTGGAGGCATCCCAACTGCCATGGTTCCACTGAGAATTTAGCTGAGGATGTGTTGACATGGACCTCTCAAGCCAGTATGGCCAACAGGTCCTTTTCTTTGCATCTTCAGAAAAAAACCAATAGCACTACCTGGAGACAGGGGTGTGTCGATGTGATAAAACGGGGCCCCAAGACCTTTGAGTCACCACAGCACCCCAAGGATAGGCCCTGTATCTTCAATTCTCAAATGAGGACCCAGTTCAGAGGAGGGCAGCTAAAGGCAGGCAGGCAGGATGGATGAATAGATGGATGGATGGATGGACCAGTGGGTGGGTGGACTGATGTTTGGAAGGACTGGTGTGTGTGTGTGTGTGGAAGGATTGGTGGCTGGCTGTGGGTGGGTGTGGCGGGTGGCTGTAGGTATGTTGGTGGATGAATGGGTGGCTTCAGACATAACTAGCCATCTGTGGAGTCAGCAGGGCCTGCACCTGTTGCAGACTCTGGGTATCCGAGGTCTATTCCCCCAGATGAGGAATGCTGGGGAGACGTTATGTCCTGTGGTCATCTGGCCAGTGTCTAGCATTTATTCAAGAATATGATCCATCTCAGAAATGTCCAAAAGCAATGTTGGCCTTGGAAGGCCCAGGGCCCTCTGTGAGGGAGAAAGGCCTTGCTGGTGTTCATGATGGCAGTACCCACTAGCTGTAGCCAAACGCTCTGTGCCTGGCACTGGTGCAGGGCTTGTCACAGCAAAATCTGCACCTCCCAAAGCCCCCTCATCCCACAGGAAAATTTGTAATCCTTGCTCCAGCTCCATTGGGAAATCCTAGGGGGAGGAAAATGCCTGGACCCGACTCTTGCCCCTGCCCATCTTTGCTGCAAGGCCTCCAGCAAGGACCTCAGTTTCCCTTTCTGTATAATGGGTCTGGAAAAGTGAAACCCAAACCACAGTGAGCTGCTCTCACACATACAAGGGGGGGCTGACATCAAAAGGACTGAAGAAGAATGTTGGGGAGATGTGCAGAACACAGACCACCCACACTGTTGGGGGGGTTGGGGGCGGAAATGAGGCAGCTTTTGGGTGTCAGTCTCCACATCTCCCAGCAGGCCCAGGCCCACTCCCAAGAGAACCAGAAACACATGTCTGCACTAAAGCCTGTGGACAAATATTCATGGCAGTCACCAAGGGAAACAACCTATGCACCCATCAGCCCCGCCCCGCCCCCGTGAGAGGCTGATGAAGAGGGTGTGGTCTAGCCAGGCAGTGAAATATTACTTGGGAATGAAAAAGGAACATTTTCACGCACCGTACAGCGTGCAGGAACTCTGAGGACATCGTGATACGTAGTTTGATAGAAATACTCTAAAACCGGTTGTCCTGGTAATTGTACAACTATGTGGATTTGCTGAATCACTGAAAAGATATTTTAAGCAGGTGAATATATGGTGCGTGGGTTTCTCAATAAAGCTGTTAAAGGAAACAGAATAATCTTAACCGCAGCGCAGTGCCCACATGCCAAAACCCAGCACACGGCAGGCACTTGGGAAATTATGGCTCCTATCTATTCATCGCTGTGATTTTTAGGTGAAAGCTAGAGAGAGCTGGTGGTGGCGGCTAGCAGGATGGCGATAATGAGGCTTGGAGACAAGTCCCTAAGGTGGTGCCCAGGCCTGTCCTGAAGGCTGAGAAGAACCCCAACATTCCCTGAGGGGAGTTGCAAGTCACTTTGCTTTTTGTGCCCAACATAGGAAGAGCCTGGGCTGAGGAGATGGCCCAGTTAGTAAATTGCTTCCTGTGCAAGCATGGAGATCTGAGTTTGAGGCCCAGAGCCAACATTTTTTTCAAGATTTATTTATTTATTTATTTATTTATTTATTATTCATAAAGTATCCTGCCTGCAGGTGAGCCAGCAGGCCAGAAGAGGACACCAGATTTCACTATAGATGGTTGTGAGCCGCCATGTGGTTGCTGGGAATTGAACTCAGGACCTCTGGAAGAACCTCTGAGCCATCTCCTCCGCCCCAGAACCAACATTTTAAAAGCAGACACGATCACGATTATAATGCCAAGGCTGGGGAGGTGCAGACAGACAGGATCCCTGGGGCCGTGGCCAGTCAACTAATCAATAGATTTCAGTTCGATGGCGAGCCCCTGCTAGTTGAGGAAAGGACACTGAGATGTCTGGTGTCCACGTGCATCCACACACATATGTACATGCCACAAAGAGCAACCTGGACATTAAGGATGGTGATAGAATTCTGGATCCCCAGCCACTCTGGCTGCTGAAGCAGGAGGATTACTTGAACCCAAACCTTTTTTGTTTTGCTTTGCTGTTGGTGATGATTGGATTTTTGGTTTGGTTTGGTTTGGTTTGGTTTGGTTTGGTTTGGATACAGGGTTTCTCTGTGTAGCCCTGGCTGTCCTGGAACTCTGTAGACCAGGCTGACCTTGAATTCAGAGATCTGCCTGCCTCTGCCTCCCAAGTGCTGGGATTACCACCTCGTAAACTCAGGAATTCAAGGCTGGAAACACACACACACACACACACACACACACACACACACACACACACACACACCACAAAGAGAACTCAGTGTGGCATTTGTTCTAAATCCATGGCCTTCAGACCTCACCAGCATCTATAGCTACTGAGCAACCGCAGGCTAGCCATAGAGCCTCCCCATTGAGTTTGAATGGATATAGGCTATCCCATTGTTGGCTGGAGAATGATTTATCCAGAGGGTTCCCAAAGGCCGGGTCCTCCCGCCTCCAGGAACAAGGTTGCTTGGAGCATCCCATCTGGTGTGAGCCAGAGCACAGGCGGAGGAGCGCTTCTGTAAGGTGTCTCTATATCTTAGAACTGCAGGGTCAAAGCGCCTATGCTGTTTTGATTCCTGCTAATTACTTTCCGTAGAAGTGGGAGCAATTTATATCGCTATAAATGGTATGTGAACGTGCACCTACAAATTTAAAATCAAATGCATCGATCTGGATGATCTATGGGTAAGATGGGGTTCTCTCCCCTCACTGACTCCTGTGAGCCTGACCCAGCAGCTCTTTGATGGTCTAAGAGCCCCCCTGTTCTCCCTCTCTGGAAACTGACAGCTCAGTCTCAGCTGTCTCACTATTGACCAAGTGGGTGGCTGTCACCCGGCTGACTCGTGGCATCTCTGTGAAGTGAATTTCCAATTTGGTTTTGTCTTGCTTTTCCTCTTGACTTCTTGTTTGACAAATATTTTGTATTGTTAAGTAGTTTCAGTCTCTCTATTACTTTAGCGTTTCTGAGTTAGCTTGCATTATATAAACATAAATTTAAGTCTCTGGGAGCTTAAATTGTCTTATGGTATGAGCTACTGTCTCTATTCACTTTTCCCTTAGCTTTTTAATACTTCTAGATTGTCAGCAGCACCTGTATTCCCCCCACTGGTCCAAGAGGCTGTGAGCACCAAGCTTGGCTCCCACATCCATAGTCTCTTCCTCCATCTGATGCGTCAGTTTCATACTGTTTCAATTATTACTGTTTCATGACACATTGCAATGTGTTCTGTGGTTTTTTTTGTTTTTTTTGTTTTTTTTTGTTTTTTTTTTTTTTGGTTTTTCAAGACAGGGTTTCTCTGTGTAGCCTTGGCTGTCCTGGACTCACTTTGTAGACCAGGCTGGCCTTGAACTCACAGCAATCCACCTGCCTCTGCCTCCCGAGTGCTGGGATTAAAGGCGTGCGCCACTACACCCGGCCTGTGTTCTGTGGTTTTCTACTCCCCTTTCTGATAATGTTTTGCTTTGTTTTTGAAACAGGATTTTGCCAAATAGCCATGGCTGGCCTAAAACTCATACGTAGACCAGGCTAGCCACAAACTCAAGAGTGATCTTCATGCCACTGCCTCCTGAGTACTGGTATTAAAGGAGTGCACCACTGTGTCACCCAGCTCAAGTGTGATATTTTGTCTCCAGAACATAGTGGCGTATTCTCTTAGAACTGAATTGTGGAGTTAGAAAGCCCTCCCTCCGAATGCCCAAGGCCCTCCATCCAATCCTCAGCTCAGACAAAATTCAATTGTCATTTTAGTTGGTGTCTTAGTTACCGGTTCTGTGGCTGTGATGAGACACCATGACCAAGGCCACTTATGAAAAATATTTTTTAAAGCATTTAATTAGGGGTTTGCTTACAGCTCCAGATGGTGAGACCATGACCGTCGTGGAAAGGAGCACGGCACCAGGCAGGCGTGTGGCTGGAGCAGTAGCTGAGAGCTTCCATCTTACCCACATTCAGGAGAAAGGGGGGAGGGGAGGGAGAGGACAGAGAGAGAGAGATGAAGATAGATAGATATAAACAGATGATGGAGAAAGAGAGAGACCAAGAGCGACCAAGAGACTGAGAGAAAGAGACAGAGACTGAGAGACAGAGAGAGACAGAGAACAGAGAGAGAGAGAGAGAGAGAGAGAGAGAGAGAGAGAGAGAGAGAGAGAGAGAGAGAGAGAAGCCTGGTGAGGGCTTTTGAATGCTCAAAGCACCCCCTACTGACATACCTTCTTTAACAAGGCCACGCCTACCAACCCTTCCCAAAATAGTTCCACTAACTAGAGACCAAACATTCAGTTACAAGAGGCTACAGAGGCCAATCTCGGTCAAACCAGCACATTTGGGATTCTGTTAAATTCATGAATTAGAGCAGCAAATGCTTGCGTAGCTCTGTGTGTGTGTGTGTGTGTGTGTGTGTGTGTGTGTGTGTGTGTGTGTGTGTGTGTCTGTGTGTGTGTGTGTCTGTGTGTGTGTGAGCATTCCCACCCTGTTGTTGTGCCTCCTCATTTTAGGATGCTTTTCTGTACCTCTCCAAAAAGTATTTTAAGAACATGATGACCAGGGACTGGAGAGATGGCTCAGAGGTTAAGAGCACTGACTGCTCCTCCAGAGGTCCTGAGTTCAGTTCCCAGCAACCACATGGTGGCTCACAGCCATCTATAATGAGATCTAATGCCCTTTTCTGGCCTATATACATAATAAATAAATCTTAAAAGAAAAAAAAAGAATATGATGACCAGAGGAATATAAATATGTGTTCTAGTTATTTAGATAGATATAAATAGCATTGTGAAATATAAAAAACACTAACTGGAGAATCGAGGTGGTAGGTGTGTGGGTGTGTTCTGTACTATTAGCACAACTTTTATACATATTGAAATATTTTAGCCTTTAATCTCAGCACTTGGGAGGCAGAGGGAGGCAGATCTCTGTGAGTTTGAGGCCAGCCTGGTCTACAAAATCGAGTCTAGGACAGCCAAGGCTACACACAGACAACCCCTGTCTTGAAAAACCAAAAATAAAATTAAAAATAAATCCTTCTCAGAAGAGATGCTGACGGCTGAGGGAACATTTAGATCTTCTTTTGAGCCTGGCACAGTGGCAAAGGCCTGTCCTCCTTGACCACTTGGAAGGCTGACACAGGAGGATTGCTTGAGGCCCAGGAGTTTGAGACCATCATGGGCAACAACCTCATCCCACAGTAAAGATGTCGTCTTCTAAGTTTCCACAGTTTTTAATGGGTTGCTTGCCACTTTTCTTGCTGTTACCATTGCTTTTTTGTTTGCTTGATTTTGGCTTTTTTCGAGACAGGATTTCTCTGTGTAGTCTTTGTTGCCCTGGACTCACTTTATAGACCAGGCTGGCCTCGAACTCCTGATCTGCCTGCCTCCGCCTCCCGAGTGCTGGGATTAAAGAGGTGCACCACCATGCCTGCCTCTTTGCTGTTACCATTGCAACAAAGTCTTTTGCTATCTTCTAATGTATCAGTGTTTGTATAAATGTGAAGGCTACCAGCGTCTATATTTTGTATTTTTGATGCTGGGGCTTGAAACCAAAGTCTTGTGCCTGCAAAACACTCTCCACCACTGACTACACCTCCAGCCTGGCTTCTGTATTTTTCCCTTTTGTACCCAGTCCCTATATTGAATTTTTAATATTTGCAGTGTTTTCCCCTTTGGTTGCCCCATCCATCTCCCAGCCATGTAAATGACAACTGCATTTCTTCTGAAAACACACACTTCTTATTCTTTTCTCTTATCTAATAGTATTGGCCCAGTGTCTTCTGCTAAATGAGAATGCTAGTCAATTTTGTTTTTGTTTTTGTGTTTTTGTTTTGTTTTAGAGCTATCCTGGGATTTAAGGTGTCTACCACCGTGCCTGGCTTTATTGTGCTAATTATTTATTTATTTTTACTTTTCTTTTTTGAGACAGGGTTTCTCTTGTAGTCTGGGCTGTCCTGGACTCACTCTGTAGACCAGGATGGCCTTGAACTCACAGAGCTCCATCTGCCTCTGCCTCCCGAGTGCTGGGATTAAAGGTGTGTGCCTCCACGCCCAGCTTGTGCTTTTAACTATTGTGAATGCTTACTTCCCCCCCCCCCCCCCAGAACTGTCCAGGGTCTGTAACTGTCTTAGTCACTGTTCTATTGTTGCAAAGAGAGACACTATGACTAAGGCGACTCTTATAAAGCATTTACTTGGGGGCTGGATTACAGCTTCAGAGGCTTAGTCCGCCTCCTCTCCCTGAACTTCCAAGTTTTCTCAGAAAATTCATGCAGGCCCTGATGTTGTCATCTGGTCCAGTGAGACTGCTCTCATTCACAAGGTGGGACCTGGGACTCTGCATTGCTAGCCTGCCTCTCTGCCTGACTGGGTTGGTGAGTTGCTGGGGTATCCCTTGTGCAGAGTGAGGTGTTTGAGCAGACAGATGAGGTGAAAGCCTCCGTCATTTCTAATAAGCGGGAGAGAAAAGATGGATCTCGGATGCTGGCCGCTTGTATTACATCTGCACCTGAAACAAAGATCAATATTTGAAGAAAACCAATCAGGGCGCAGGAGTAAATAAAGTGGGGGGGTGTGAAGGAATGCCGTGGTTGGCAAGCATCCTAGGCTGTGCACCATCTGGTGTCTGAGTCCCCTTGACAACATCCCTTTCCCCACGTGCTGAGCTGTGCTCTTCCCAAAGAAGCCTTTGCTGTCACTACTGAGGCAGCCCCTGGAGCCATGTCCTCCCACGCCTCCCCCAGCTGCTACCACCCTCTCCCTCATCCTATGGTTTTTTTTTTCTTTTCTTTTCTTGATTTAGTCCTGATTTGGTTTCATTTTCTACACTCCTTTTAAATCACTTGTCTCAGAAAAAGACTTGCGGAGGCTCTGCGTGTAGGTCTTGATTAGACCTGGGGGGTGGGGGGTGGGGCGGTTCTCCCCAGCAGGAGAGACTGTCCTCACAACCTTGCACACAGCAAGCGAGTGCTCAACCTCTTATGAGCTGCAGCATTCCCAGCTTTCTTTCCTTTTCACTTTGAGACACGGTCTTACTAAGTTGGCCCAGCTGGACTTCAACTCTATAGACCAGGCAGGTCTTGAACCTGTGGGCGCTCTGACTCAGCCTGTGCCACCAGACCTGGCTCAGTCGCGAGCTCTTACTAGGACATTCAAGTGCTCTGTGGCTAGAACACAAGGTTCGCACATGGGCGTGGGAAAGCCCCACATCAGGTGGGAAAGTCTTAGCACCTTTATTCTCCTTGTATAAAACTCAGCGTCTCCTTCTACGCGGAACAAAAGGAATGCGTGTTAGCTGTCACTGTCCCATCAGCAGCTTGTGACTTTGTCACTATGGGAACCACAGAGAGACTTCCTATCATCCTTAAGTGCTTTCTGCAGGTGGCCCAGAACACTTCGCACACGCGCTGGCACTGCCACTTTAAAACTGGTTGTTACCAAGCCCGATGCTGTATTCCCTAACTTATTGTGCTAGTACAGAAGCGGGCCTTGTGGTTTGGATCGGAACTGTCTTCCATGGACCTATGAATTTAGACAGCCAGTCCCCCTAGCGGGTGGCACTGTTTGGGAAGGTTGCGTGAACCTTTAGGAAGTAGAGCCTTGCTGGATGTGCTGGACAGTTTTATGACAGCTTTGACACAAGCTAGAGTTACTGGAAGGGAGGGCGCTTCACTTGAGAAAATGTCATCATCAGATTAAGCTGTAGGCAAACCTGTAGGGCATTTTATTAGTTAGTGATTGACATGGGAGGGCCCAGACCATTTGGGGGGTGCCATCCCTGGCCTGGTGGGCCTGGGTTCTGTAAGAAAGTCGTTGAGGCTAGAGAGATGGCTCAGTGGTTAGGAGCACTGTCTGCTCTTCCAAAGGACCCGGGTTCAATTTCCAGCACCCACATAGCAGCTCACAACTGTCTGTAACTCCAGTCCAAAGGGATCTGATACCCTACACCAATGCACATAAAATATAATTAAATAAATTATTAAAAGAAAGAAAGAAAGAGAGAGAGAGAGAGAAAGAAAGAAAGAAAGAAAGAAAGAAAGAAAGAAAGAAAGTCGTTGAGCAAGCCACAAGGAGCAAGCCAATAAGCAGCATCCCTCCATGGTTTTGTGTTTTGTTGGTGGTGCTGGTGGTGTTGGTTTTTGGTTTTTTGAGTCAGAGTTTCTCTGTGAAGCCTTGGCTGTCCTGGAACTCACTCTGTAGACCATGCTGGCCTCGAACTCACAGAGATCCACCTGTCTCCGCCTCCCAAGTGCTGGGGTTAAAGGTGTGCACCACCACCACCTGGCTCCCTCCATGGCTTTTGAATCAACTCCTGGCTCCAAGTTCCTGCCCAAGTTGAGTTCCTGTCCTGACTTCTTTCAATTGTGGACTACAATGTGAAAGTGTGAGCCAAATAAACCCTTTCCTCCCCAAGTTGCTTTGGTCATGGTTTCTTCATCGTAGCAATAGAAACTAAGATGCAGAGGAAGTGGGTTACTGGGGGTGGGGTTTCAGGCTTTACTAGACCAACCCCACTGGCTGTTCTATCTTTCTGCTTCCTGAATGTGGGTGCAATGTGATCAGCCAGTCTCTGCTCCTGTCCCAACGCTTTCCTGCCTCTTGCCATGTCTTCTATGCCATGATGGGCTGTGTCCCTTAGAACTGCAAGCCAAAATAAACCTCTTCTCCTTTAGATTGCTGTGGTGGTTTGAATAGGACTGGGTCCTCTAGACTCACGTGTTTGAATGCTTGGCCCATGGGAGTGGCACTATTAGGAGGTGTGGCCTTGTTGGAGTGGGTGTGGCCTTGTTGGAGTGGGTGTGGTCTTGTTGGAGGAATCCTGTCACCGTAGGGGTGGGCTTTTGGGGTCTCCTATGTCCATGCTACACTCAGTGTGGCACACGGTCTCTTCCTTGGTGCCTGTGGATGAAGATGTGGAACTCTCAGCTCCTTCTCCAGCACCATGTCTGCCTGCATGCTGCCATGCTTCCCGCCATGATGAGGATGGTCCAAACCTCGGGACTGTGAGCCAGACCCAATTAAATGTTTCCTTTATAAGTGTTGCCTTGGTCATGGTGTCTCTTCACAGCAATGAAACCCTAACTAAGATAATTGCTTTTCAGGGTGTCTTGTCCCATAACAAGAAAGTGACTAAGACACACCTATAGAACACACCAGGGCCCCCATGTATGAGGCCTGGTTCCGTCCCTCAATCCCTCAGCACCAAACAAACAAACAAACAAAACTCAAAGCATATTTATTCCTATACCATGCTATAAAAAGATATTTTTAGGAACTGCATTTCAGTATAAATGGGTTTTCTTTTGCCATGTTTTTTTTTTCTGAGACAGAATTTCTTTGTGTCACCTTGGCTGTCCTAGACTCACTCTGTAGATCAGGCTGGCCTCGAACTCACAGCGATCCACCTGTCTCTGCCTCCCGTGTGCTGGGATTAAAAGCATGTGTCACCATGCCCAGCCCTTCTTTTGCCATTTAAAAAAAATGTAATTTAAGGGGCTGGTGAGATGGCTCACAGGTTAAGAGCAGTGACTGCCCTTCTAGAGGTCCTGAGTTCAATTCCCAGCAACCATATGGTGACTCAGTCATCTATAATGTGATCTGATGCCCTCTTCTGGTCTGTGGGTGTATATGCTGGCAGAGCACTGTATATATACATGATAATAAATAAATCTTTTTTTTAATGTAACTTAAAACTGGGTGGTGGTGGTGCATATCTTTAATCCCAGCACTCAGGAGGCAGAGGCAGGCAGATCTGTGAGTTCGAGGCCAGCCTGGTCTACAAAGAGAGTCCAGGACAGCCAAGGCTACACAGAGAGACCCTGTCTCAAAAAACAAAAACAAAAAAAAAACCAAAAAAAAAACCAAAAACCAAAACCAAAGCAAACCAAAACAAAATGGGTGTTCTTACTTCAAATGATTCAATTCAGAAAACATCCCTCAGAGTTGTACCCAGCCACTTGGGGTTTAGTTAACTCCAGATGTAGTCAAGTTGACAATCAAGAACGGCTATCACATGGATCTTCTGTGAGAGTGACAAGTATCTAATCCCTGAGCCATCTCTCCAGTCCTGACCACCATCTTGATTGTGACAGCCTCTTTGCCGAGTTGACCCTGGCACACATGCCAACAGGCCAAACAAAATCGTTAAGAAAATCAGCTGAGGGTCTCAACTTCCTATTCCTAGCCAAGAACTAGACCCACTCCTAGCTGGCGTTTGACATATTTATGGTTTACAGGAAGCCCAGGAACATTCTGATTGGCCAGGGCTTGCCTTTGTCTGCTTGAGCATACGAACTCCTTCCTCCTTGTTATGTCATCTTGTTATGTCATCTGCAGTATCTCACTGCCATCCTGGATTGTTTCCCCTCTGTCCTTGGTCTCTCAGCACCTCCCTCCTGCCTTGGTCACTCCACTGTTTCTAAGGCATGCACCATACTTTTCCCACGTGTGGTCCTCACTATCGCTGTGGGGGACAGAAACAAGCCAGCCCTTCTGTCGTTTGGGTTAGTCTGATCTCGCCCGCAGTGAACTCAGTAGACCTGGTTTGACGCTTTGATCCCTCCCTGTGGTGTGTCACGCTAGGTCACTGGTTCTCAAATTACAGCATGTGTCAGAATCATTGGAACACTGGTGAACAGTAGCTTGTTAAAATGCAAATTACTGGGCCCTATCCAGCAGGATTGGAGCAGGTCATAAAAATTTGCATTTCTTTTAAAATTCCCCATTGTTGCTGCTGGTCCTGGTGCTGCCTGTGGCCACTGTGATTCCCGAATCAGTGATCTTGGGTCTAAGATGGTCACAAATGCATGTACATTCACAGCTTCTAAAACTGCAATCACAACTCAGGTAAGCTGAACTATCTAGTCTCTCTCGACTTCGACAGCATGCACCTATTACCACGGCTCCAAAGCGCAGACAGCTCTTATACTGTTGCACTGTGTCTCAACCAGAACTCTAAATTCCGTTTCCACCCTGTGGCTCCTGAGCACTCTTCCTGTTTTCTAAGTAGGAAGTGGGAAGCAGATGCCGCCCTTGGTGCTCACAGCTTGCAGAGTGCCTGGATGATGGATGCCACTTAATCCACACACTGCCTTGAATTAGGCAACCGCCTCTTTCTAGAGAGACTGATGGATGGCCAGACGGATAAGGAATAGTAAAACAGGCAGGGCAGGAGTGGTGGTGCACGTCTTTAATCCCAGCACTCGGGAGGCAGAGGCAAATGGATCGCTGTGAACTACAAAGCACGTCCAGGACAGCCAGGGCTACACAGAGAAACCTTGTCTCAAAAAAAAAAAAGTAGTAAAACGGAAAAGGGCTGGGGTGGATGGTTCAGTGGGTAAGGTGCCTGCCATGTGAGCAGGACTCCTGAATTTGGGTCCCAGCACCTACAGAAAGCTGTGTGTGTAGCCTCAGAGCTTATGTGGCGGGACGGCAGGCAGGGACAGGAAGCTTGGCATCCAGCCAGCGTGGTCACAGTGGCGAGCAACAAAGAGGGAGGAAGGAAGGTAAAGACTCACACCCAAGGTTGTCCTCCGATTTCCACATGTGTGCCCTGGCACATGCATGCTCACACTTGCCTACATGGGCACGCACACACATGCCTACATCCATAAATCGCACATACATTCACGATTCACACGTGCATCCATGTATTACACACACATGTGCACACACATGCTTGTGTGCACCCGCCCACCCACCCACCCATATAAGATATAAAGATAAGGCCATCGCTATGGCTGAAGCTTGCTGTCAAGCTCGGTGATCTGAGCTTGAGCCCCGAAATCCACACAGTTGCAAGTTGTCTTCTGACTCCCACATGCGCATTGTAGCTTGTGTGTCCACACACACACATACAGACAATAAATAGATTAGCATAAAGGTTTTTGTTTTTAAGGTAGATAGGCAAGGCCTTATCAAGGTCATCCAGTGAGAAAATAATTACAGAGCTAGGATTGGGGTGTGGCTCACAGCACTCTTGCTAAACTGCCTTCAAGGCTCAGGACAGCCCTGCTCCTCCCCCCTCCCCCCCCCCAGCTCTTTTCTCTCTCTTGGCAGCAAGGTCATTGCCTATGGTTTTTGCCCCACACCCTGGGTTTCTGAGCCCACTTTGCTTCTGTCCTTCACTCTGCCTGCAGGAGGCTTTGCTTGCTCAGCGGCAGTTGGTATCTGAAAGCGTTAACTGTGGGCAGGTTTTAATAAAGGCCTTTTTCTAGGCTATGTCTATATAAATGTTCCAATTTAATATGCAAATGCGCTGCTGGTGATTCCGGGTGCACTGGGCCTGTACTCTTCGAGTTGCAGTTATGTTGATTTAGCCCAGGGCTTGATGGTTAATAATTTAGTAAGCAACCTTATTTTCTAATCTCCTTGGTCCTCACACCTCATCCTTCTCCACGTTAAGGGACTCGGGCCTGCATGAAGTTTTGTTTTATGAACAAACAGTTCTTGGAGAAGAACTCCATCTAAATGCTGGGGAGCCGTTCAGGTCCGGGTCGGCCGCCATCATTGTGGGATTGCTGCTCTCATTGTAAATATAATGACTTACTTTAACCCAATTCCTACTTTCTGTTATATAATCTACTTTGCCGGATATTATCATCAGCAGACCAGATTGTTTTTTGTTTGTTCAATTGTTTTTTTTTTTTTTCCAGATTTATTTATTATTAGGTATTCAGCATTCTGCCTGCACATACATCTGTAGGCCAGAAGAGGGTGCCAGATCACATTATAGATGGTTGTGAACCACCATGTGGTTGCTGGGAATTGAACTCAGGACCTTTGGAAGAGCGGGCGGTGCTCATCTCAACCACTGAGCCATCTCTCCAGCCCCAATTTTCTTTGTTTTTTGAGACAGAGTTTCTTTGTGTAACAGAGGCCTGGCTGTCCTGGAATGGGCTCTGTAGACCAGGCTAGCCTTGAACTCACAGAGATCTACCTGCCTTTGTCTCTCAGGTGCTCGAACTAAAGGCATGTGACACCACTCCCAGCTCTTAGAGTGCTTTTAGATTGCTTTTTGTTTGGTTGGTTGCTTTTTGTTTTTGTTTTGTTTTGTTTTTTGTTTTTTTTAAAGATTTATTTATTTATTAAGTGTATGAGTGCCCTATCTGCATGTACACCTGCAGGCCAGAAGAGGGCATCAGATCTCATTATAGATGGTTGTGAGCCACCATGTGGTTGCTGGAAGTTGAACTCAGGACTCTGGAAGAGCAGCCAGTGCTCTTACCCTCTGAGCCATCTCTCCAGCCCCCTTCAGATTGGTTTTTAACGTTAGTGTTGTGTCTGTAGTAGCCCTGGATGCTTGTAATTCTCCCTGCAGACCATTGCCCAGGGTACTGTTTATGCCTGTTTTCATGTTTGGCTCCGTCAGTATGTTGGGTATACCTTGTATGCGATTTTCAGCTACATTCTGAGGTTTTAAAAAAATATTTATTACTTTTTATATGCATTGATGTTTTCCCTGCATGTATGCATGTGTGGAGGTGCCTTGGCTGTCCTGGACTTACTTTGTAGACCAGGCTGGTCTCAAACTCAGAGATCTACCTGCCTCTGCCTCCCAAGTGCTGGGATTAAAGGCGTTCAGCACATGGCCTGGCTTGTTTTGATTTTTCTTTTCTCTCTCTCTCTCTCTCTCTCTCTCTCTCTCTCTCTCTCTCTCTCTCTCTCTCTCTTTCTTGAGACAGGGTTTCTCTGTGTAGCCCTGGCTGTCCTGGACTCACTTTGTAGACCAGGCTGGCCTCAAACTCACAGCAATCTGCCTACCTCTGCCTCCTGAGTGCTGGGATTAAAGGCGTGCTCCACCACACCTGGCCCTGTTTTGATTTTTCTTTTCTTTTTTTTTTCTTTTTTCTTTTATTTTACTTTTATTGACTGTCTATGATTTACACATCATGCACCAAAATCCCTCTCCTCCCCCTAGTAAAATAAAACAAACAAACAAAACATCTTGTCACAGAAGCTGTAGTGTTTCACACAATATAGCTTTTTGTCCACATATGTTTGCTTTCTTTTTTTGTTTTGTTTTGTTTTTCTTTTGTTTTTTCCAGACAGGGTCTCTCTGTGTAGCCTTGGCTGTCCTGGACTCACTCTGTAGACCAGGCTGGCCTCGAACTCACAGCAATCCGCCTGCCTCTGCATCCCGAGTGCTGGGACTAAAGGTGTGCGCCACCACCACCCGGCTCACATACGTTTACTTTCAAATGTTCATTCCTGCCATGATGACACCGGAGCAGGTGAGCTGGCCCTACCTTGAGGACAGGGAGCAGGAGAGTGGGTCCTGCCCTGACGACACACGAGAGTGGGAGAGCTGGCCCTGCCACAATGGCTCGATGACATGGGAGGGAGCGAGCGGGCCCTGCCCTGAGGCCAAGGGAGCGGGCCCTGATCCAGGGCTCTGAGTGGACCTCACCCCAACATCTACCCCATGTATGACCTGCTGGGACATCTGAAGGGGCCAGATCTGCAGATTCAAAGATTAAGAATCTCCTTGACACACGACAACAACGGGATATCCGACAGCAGTCCCAGTGAGGGTCCGGTAACGATAGTGTAGGCCTCAAACCAGACCCATGACTCGTACCTGTTTTGATTTTTCAAAACAAGGTCTCACTCTATAGCTCTGGCCGTCCTGGACTCACTATATAGAGACTGGCTTGCCTCTGCCTCCTGTAATTCCTGAACACGGGAGGTGTGTGCCACCACATTCAGCAGTATTTCCTTCCTTTAGGGGCTTGTTTGAGACAGGGTTTCTCTGTGCAGCCCTGGCCATCCTGGAACTTGCTTTGTAGACCATGCTGGCCTCAAACTCAGAGATTCACTTGCCACTGCCTCCGGAACACTGGGATTAAAGACGTGCATCACTACTACCCAGAGAAAGTTTTCTTAAGAACTCAGAATCTAGGGGCTGGAGAGATGGCTCAGTGGTTAAGAGCACTGACTGCTCTTTCAGGAGACCCAGGTTACTGTCTGTAACTCCAGTTCCAGGGGATCAGCACCCTCATACAGACACATATGCAGGCAAAACACCAATGCACCTAAAAATAAATGCATCTTTAAAAAATATTAAAAATAATATTTTAAAGCCAGGTGTGGTGACACATGCCTTTAATCCCAGCACTTGGGAGGCAGAGGCAGGTGGATCACTGTGAGTTCGAGGCCAGCTTGGTCTACAGAGTCCAGAATAGCCAAGGTTACACAGAGAAACCCTGTTTCAACACCCTCTCCCCAAATTAATTTGTTGTCAGACATAGTGGCACACATCTTTAATCCCAGTATTTGGGAGGCAGACGCAGGTAGATCTCTGGGTTCAAAGCTAGCCTGGTCTATAGAGTGAGTTTCAGGATATCCAAGGCTAGAGAAACCCTGTGTTGAAAAAAAAAACTTTTTTTCATTTATGTGTGTGAAAAATATTTATTTGTATGTGTATGTGTCTGTCTGTCCATCTGTTCCTTATTTCTGTCTCTCTGTGACAGTTTGTTCATTTATTTATTTATTTATTTATTTATTTTTTCTTTTCTGCTTTTTGAGACAGGATTTTTCTGTGTAATAGTCCTGGGTCTCATGCAGCCCAGACTGATCTTGCTGTATAGCTGGGGATGACTTTGAGCTCTTTCTTCTTTTTGTTTTTTGTTTCTTTGAGATTTTTGAGACAGGCTCTCTCTGTATAGCCTTGCCTGTCCTGGACACTCTGTGTAGACCAGGCTGACCTCGAACTCAGAGATCCCCCTTCATCTGTCTCTGGAGTACTGGAATAAAGGCGTGTGCTACCACACCCGGCAACTTTGAACTCTTGATCCTCTCGCCTCCAGCCCAAGTGTGAGCCAGCACACCCTGATTACACTTAACTAGAGGCGAAGCCCAGGCAGGGCTTTGTGTGTGCTAGGCAAGCACTCTGCCAACTGAGCTACGTCCACACGCCTAGAATATACACCAGTCAGGAGCGTGGGTCTGTGGGGAGTGCCTATCTACGATACACAAGAGCCTAGGTCTAATCCCCAGCCTTACACAAATAAATAAAAAACAAGTAAGTGAATCCATGATCAGAGGTTAGATTTACCAGTGTATTTGGCTGTGAGTTTTCAGTAAAGCTGCCACAAAAAAGTTCTCCTTCAGCCGGGCGTGGTGGTCCACGCCTTTAATCCCAGCACTCGGGAGGCAGAGGCAGGTGGATCGCTGTGAGTTTGAGGCCAGCCTGGTCTACAAAGGGAGTCCAGGACAGCAAAGACTACACAGAGAAACCCAGTCTCAAAAAAAACAAAAAAACAAAAAACAAAAAAAAGTTCTCCTTTGAAAGCTCATTAGTATACACTGAGGAGACTGATGACTCTCCCCCACTGAGCATGCTCAGAATATTACTTTCCTGTAGGTCATCCAGTGCTGCTAAGGAAGCACTTCCTGAGCCAGGAGTGGTGGTCAGCTCAGCTTCTGCACGTGGGAAACAGAAGCAGAAGGAATTTTGTGACTTCAAAGTCTGTCCGGGCTATGTGGTGAGACCCCGTCTCAGAAAACAAAACAACAGAAACCCTGTCATCTCGCTCGGTGCTGCCTTACAGACAATATGTCTATTCTAGTCTTTGAGTCTTATCTTTGAATATTTATTTGTGTGTTTTTGTGTCTGTCTGTCCATCTGTCCCTTATTTCTATCTCTCTGTGACAGTTTTTAATTTTTACTTATTTATTTATTTTCTGCTTTTCGAGACAGGGTTTCTCTGTGATAGCCTTGGCTGTCTCGGACTCACTCTATAGACTAGGCTGGCCTGGAACTCACAGAGATCTGCCTGTCTCTGCCTCCCAGAGTGCTGGGACCAAAGAGCGCCCAGTCTGTGACATGTTCTGAGTGAATTCGTCAGGATTTTCAGCTCACTAATTGCTCCTTCCACTGTGTCTCTCTCTCTCTCTTTTTTTTTTCTTTTTCTGAGTTTGCACATCTGAATTCACTTCAACAATCCTATGTTTTTTTTAGTTTTTCATTCTTTTTTCACATCAGCACGTAATTACAATTGGTTTTGTTTAATAACTTTTCTTTTTCTGGGACACTTCTTTTGCCCTTGTTAGGATTTTAAATCTGTTCTAAGGCGGCTTCCAGAATGCTTATTATGTACATTAACCACAAGCAGATTTATCTGTTGTGTTGAATTTGTTGGCACTCCCCATTTTTTAAGGTTACTTACTTCCTTATGTGTGTATGCTTGCTGCAGCACATACAGAGGTCAGAGGTCATAATGACTGAGTCATAATTTACATTCAATAAAACCACCTAGAGTGTATAACCCAGTGGCTTTTGATGAACCTACAGAGAAAAGTCTTTTCTTTACCCCTTGAACCTTTGCTTGGTCCTCTGCACTCTCCCAACCCCTTCTCCAACCCTGGCTGGACAGCACTGGTGTCCCCTCAAGATCACTTTGCATTTGCCAGAGTTCCCTGCCAATGGAATCAGGCAGGGTGGGCTCCGTGGGACATCTTTCACTGAGCCCCGGGAGGACTCCCACACTTGATGGCTTTTGGAATGACACTCTGTCACATGAGGATATGGTTATCTACTTGAATTGTGTCTGGTTTGGGGCTGGGTGACACATGTCTATTCTGGGCATCCACATGGAAGTCCTTGCATGGACACGTTTTCATTTCCCTTGGGGAAATACCGAAGAGTGTTTCCTGCAGAGTGAGGTAAGTATACGCTTAACTTCACAGAAACATCGAGGTTGCTTTGGTGTGGTAGAACTCACCTGTAATCCTAGCATTTG
This sequence comes from Acomys minous, assembly GCF_964271855.1. Lineage (NCBI taxonomy): Eukaryota > Metazoa > Chordata > Mammalia > Rodentia > Muridae > Acomys > Acomys minous. The sequence goes on along the minus strand of NC_140485.1, from coordinate 76,998,762 downwards.
GGAGGTGAGAGCAGGAGGATCAGGAGTTCAAGGCCAGCTTTGACTGTGCAGGAGTTTGAGGCTAGCCTGGTCTACTACATGAGACTCTGTAGAAACAAACCAGGAACAACAACAAAGCTGGGTGTGGTGGCGCATGGCCTGTAATTCCAGCACTCGGGAGGCAGAGGCAGGCAAATCTCTGTGAGTTTCGAGGCCAGCCTGGTAGAAAAAGTGAGTTCGGGACAAACTCTGTCTCAAGAAATGAAAAAAGAAAAAAAATAATAAAAAATAAAAATAAACAGCAACAACAAAAGGGAAGAAAAAAAGAAAAGAAACAGGAAACACGCCAACATGTCCCCATGTTGCTTCCTCCCGAGGCAGCCGCTGCCTTTGCACCTTGGCATTCTGGGTGAGGACAGAGGGCGTCTTTTAAGGCATGAACTCAGTGCCATCATCACTGCAGGGGACTTTAGAAACACTTTAGAATGAAATGTCAGGAATGGCAATGAAGGCGTTGAGGACAATCTCGAAGCATCCACTTCCTGCTGCATCCCCAGTGTCTCCCCCACCCCACCCCCATCCCACCTCTGACCCCTCAGTGCTCAGCTTCTGGCGCCCACTCTGTGAAGCCCGTGAATAAAAGATGTGCCACTCAGACATGAACTGCGAGAGCTGGCTTATGCTTTGGATTTCCCGCATTTCATCCAGTCGAAGGAAGTTCAGGGGTCCAGTTTGCTCCTTCCCAAATGTCACACAAGATGCTGTGTTAGGAGATAGTTGGCATTTCCATCCTGTTACTACAATAACACCCCTTGTCTGGGGATTCTTGTCCGGGGATACTTGTCCGGGATGGATGCTTTGCTTTCTAATGGGGCCTGTTTTAGCCAGCAGGAGGGAGGAAGAGGGGGAGAGAGAACCACACAGTCTCCCTTTAAGTATACCTGCCTGGTGCTGGGCAGTGGTGATGCACACCTTTAATCCCAGCACTTAGGAGGCAGAGGCAGGTGGATCACTGGGAGTTCGTGGCCAGCCTGGTCTACAAAGCGTATCCAGGACAGCCATGGCTATGCGGCTATGCAGAGAAACCCTGTTCAAAAAAAAAAACAAAACACCAAAACAGACAAACAAACAAACAAACAAAAACCCATCACCAACAATAAAACAAAGCCCAAAACAAAACAAAAGAAAACCCCCAAAGCAAAGTATACCTGCCTGAAGCTACCGGCCGTTTCCACTTACTAATCGCGATCTAGAACTTACTCCCATAGCCACACACCTAGCTGCAAGGGAAGCAGGGAAGCTGAGTGATGAGGCCTTCATTCTGACCCGGTGAGCACCCGGACGGATACCAGGTCTCCTGTTTAGATGAAGTTAGGAATAGATTCCTCACAGTTCACCTCAAGCCTGATTCTGATGTGAACACAGCTGTGCATACTGACAAAGCCACTGCTAGTACCTCCTGGCTTGACCACTTGGGCCCTTTTAGGTGACTCTTTCTTGAAGGTTGTCTGCTACAGAGGGCACATCAATTTAAGGACTGAATTCAAAGAAGGGGATTGGTGACTGAGTCAGCTTGCTAGTGGGGGGCTGGGGGTGGGGGCGGGGGTAGCAGAGATCTGGGTTCACCGCCTTTCCCATAGATCACCAGGCTTGCTGTCTGTGAAACCTTGCAGCCTTGAGGGATAGGATGTGTCCCAAAACTTTGTGTCCAAAATGTCGCTACAACCCATATTATTATTATTATTATTATTATTATTATTATTATTATTATTATTATTATTGGGGTTTTTTTCTTGTTTTTGGTTTTTTGGTTTTGTTTTTTTGAGACAAGGTTTCTCGTGTAGCCTTGGCAGTCCTAGACTTGCTTTGTAGACAAGGCTGGCCTCAAACTCTCAGTGATCTGCCTGCCTCTGCCTCCCCAGTGCTGGGATTAAAGGCATGCGCCATCCCGCCCGGCTTATTTTATTTTTTTGAGACAGGGTATCTTTGCATAGCCTTGGCTGTCCTAGACTCGCTTTGTAGACCTCGAACTCACAGATATCTGCCAGCTGCTGCTTCCCCAGGGCTGGATTATAGGCATGCGCCAGCGAGCCCAGCTCCATGTCTGTCAATTTAAGTTCAAATCAGTAAAGTAAAACACTCAGTGCCCACACTACATGTGAGAGAGCTAGGGACAGCTGAAGGTGTCAGGCAAGGATGATGAGAACAGGAGGCCAGAGGCACATTTGTGTCTTGTTTCAAAGGAGTCTCATTCTGGCTTCCTCCAGAAGCCGAACTGGGACAAAAGACTGGAGGGGAGCACCTTACTGGGAATAAGGTAGGGAGCAGCCAGCTTCCCTAACAGGGAGTAACCCTGAAAAGGGGCAGTAGGCAGATAGCTCAAACAGTGCACAAATGAGTTTCAGTCCTTCCGGGTGAGAGGACCGGACCTTGCTAAAAGGCCCATCACGTACATGAGGACCAGCCCATCTCCACAGGCTCTGTCCAATCACAGCTGGAGTCACATAGCTTCCCCGGGCTCTGGCCAATCCTAGGTAGAGTCACAAAGCCACAAATAAGATTCTCTTATAAGCCTTTAAAAGAACCACCTCATAGGGTGGGGGTTAGCGGGTCGCTGCCATTTTGTAGGGATGGCCGACCCCTGCACGCAGGCTGTTTCTGCAGAATAAGCGATATTTGAGTCTGGGGTCTTCCTTCGGCGATTTTCGGACCCTTACACAGTAACCCTGGTATGTTGAACAAAACTTGAAACTCAAAGCCATTCCGCCCAAGGAGGAGGAAGATGGAGCTTTGGAGGAGGATGAACCTTTGTTGATCCCTTTCCAATTCCTGCATAACTCACCAACCATTCTGGTGTAGGGGTGTAGATGGACCGGCCTCCCCCACGGCAGGATGTCCTCCGGCAAAGAAACCAAACTGGAAGAGGTTGGAAAGTGCCAGATCCACCGAAAGTGGTGAGGCCTGAGGGCTGTGAGCGGGCACCTTATGCTGTGTGTTCCAAAGGATGAAAAGCAACACACACACACACACACACACACACACACACACACACACACACACACACACGTCTTCAGACTCCCTCCCCACCCACACTCCCGTTCCCTCTACTGCAAGGCCTTAGACAATTCTGGAAGTCTGGGACACTCTTCCTGGCTCCCTGTACCTTGTCATCCACACATTCTTTAGATAACGGCTCAATTATTCCTTGTGCCTTTCCCTTCCTAGGCTCCTGTGAGGGACGCCCCCAGCCCAGCCCAGGACAGAATCAAATCTTCCCAACGCATACCGCCCCAGCCCTGTCGCACAGTGTGTCTGTCGCCTCTGAGGCTAGCAGATAAGTGCTGTCTTCTCCGTTATGCTGTAAGGAAGAGATCTGGGTTGTCGTGGTCAGAAACATAGTAGGTGTTTAAGAATGTGTGCAGGAACAAACCCGGGTCTAGAGGTGTGAAAGCTCCGAGGCCCAGAGACTCTACCAGCTGAAGAGCCCGGGAAGAGGAGGAGGCTAATTAGCAATTCATTAGGATCCATTTCCAAGTCTATAGTCAATGCTAATGACTTGTTTGTTTAAAACAGGAAGTTCTGCACTCATTAAACCCATTAGTAAGTGAAAATGTTTCTGGGGAAGCCTGGCCTCCCACACTGGAGTGTAATCTCAAGGCTGTGTCCCCTCTTCAAAAGACTTTGCAGGATTCCGTAAAGCAGGTGCCACAGGCAGGAAACACCTCGCCTGATCCCTGCCATCCCTGAGTTCTCCCGAGTTCTAACACACACACCCCTTAGATTTTGTATGCTTTGTATCATGTTATTGAGGCCCGGTGTGGTGCTGTGCTTTTTTTTTTTTTTTTTTTTTTTTTTTGTTGTTGTTGTTGTTGTTGTTGTTGAGACAGGGATTCTCTGTGTGGCTGTCCTGGACTAGCTCTGTAGACCAGGCTGGCCTTGAACTCACAAAGATTCACCTGCTTCTGCCTCCCGAGTGCTAGGATTACAGGTGTGTGTCACTGTGCCCAGCTTGTGCTGTACACCTTTAATTCCAACACTGGGAGGCTGAGTCAGGCTGATCTTTGTGAGTTCAAGGTCAGCCTGGTCTACACTGCGAGTTCCAGGCTCTATAGAGAGACTCTGTCTCAAAACATTAAAAAAAAAAAATCAAGTTATTGAATTCTGATGGAGGAAGCCACTGATCATTGTACTGAGGAGAAAGGTGATTTGTCAAGGTTGCACTGCTAGAGACTCCTAACTGACTAGGGTGCAGACAACAAATGATGGTGGAAAGCTCAGCCCTAAATGGGGCATCTGTAACCTCTCTCTCAGTGTGCACGGAGATGGAAAGGGGGCGTGGTAGGGAGGGCATCTTTGGGGGTGGGTACGATTAAGATACAGTGTTTATGTGGATGAAACCATCAAACAATAAATAAAAGATTGTTTATAAGGGCGCATGGCTGGCCTGTATGATAAATAACAAAGCCAGGGCTAGAAGCCAGAGCCAAACACAGCCTGGAGAAAAGCTTCAAAACCAACTTCCCCGAGGCAGTGCCACCCAGCATTCCTCGGGGAGCCTCTGAGTGGCTGCCAGCCTCCTTCAGGCCTTGCTTGCCCTGTCCTGCTGTTTTCACTGCCTGCTGCTCTCACGCCCATCTCACTCACAATGGCGAAGGGCTTGGCTCTCCCTCTGCCTGAGGCTTCCTTGCTTGCCAGCTGGATGGTTCCTCCAGACCTCCCATCCCCTTCAGGCTCGCTGTTGCTTTCACTAAGGCGTCCCAGCAACTGTGGGCTGTACTGTGGCCTTGGCCACAGCATCCTGCCTCCAGATCCCCTCCTGGGGGATGCTGGTACCTCCAGACATCATCTTCTCACACTAGCTTGTCCGGTTAGCTCTCCTCTGGGCCTAGTCCCTGGGAGGCAGCATTTTAAATCTTCATCTCTGGGCCTCAAACAATGCTTATGGATGTTCCGACCAACAGGGTTAGGTCTTATCATATGAGCCCTGTTGTAGCTGATCATGTGACATTAGCGGCTTTGGGTTCAAAGCCAGTGGAAGCTCTCTGTGTCTTTGGGCTAATGGATGTTCAATTTATGTGTGTTATTAACTACAGTATGAAGCTATATGTGTTTCTGTTCAGGGTGCAGAAAAGGCGGTAACAGGCAGGGCCCAACTATAATGGGAGGAAAAGGGGGAAAATGGACAGAGAGCTTCTGGTAAAGATAAGGAAACGCAGGGCAGAGGGTACCAGGCAATGCTCCAAAAGCCCTGAATTCAGCCTGGGTAATGAGGAAATACGAACAGGCCTGGTCTGTGCCTTGTGTGCACAGAGGAGTTAGGCATTTTGAGATAACTCCCTCCCTGCAGAGAGGGGTCCACATGATGGGAAGCCTCTACCACACCCCCATATCAGCATGCACTAACTACAGAACTATAAACTCACAGGGCTTTCATTAAAAAAAAAAACACAAAACTTTAAGCTGGGTGCAGTGGCACACGCCTGTAATCTCAGCACTCAGGGAGGCAGAGGCAGGAGGCAGATCTCTGTGAGTTCAAGGCCAGCCTGGTCTACAAAGAAAGTCCAGGACAGCCAAGGCTACGCACAGAGAAACCCTGTCTTGGAAAACCAATAAATAAATAAATAAATAAATAAAATAAAAATTCTTGTATGTGTATGTGTGCGCGGATCCGGCCATGTGTATGAGGTTGCTCTGAGAGGCCAGAAGAGGATGTTAGGTCTCATGGCTGTGGATTACAGATGACTATGAGCCACCCAAAACGGGGCCTGGGCGCTGAACACGGGTCCAATGAAAGAACAGCAAGCTCTCCAGCCCAGGAGCATTCTATTTTAATGATAAATCATTTTGTAGGTTACACATGCACATTTAAAAAGCAAACACAATAGTGGAAAGAGCACTTTCATTTTTGAAAATAGTATTTACTTACATATTTGTTTATTTATGGTTTTTCAATACAAGGTTTCCTCTGTGTAAGAGCCCTGGTTGTCTTGGAGCTCACTTTGTAGACCAGGTTGGCCTTGAACTCACGGAGATCTATTTATCTGCTTCTGTCTGGCATTAAAGGCATGTGCCACCGTCCCCAACTAAGAGCACTTTTGGAAGCCATTTTATCGGCCACCCTGTCCCCCTCCCAAGAGGCTGCACTTGGGCAACCTTTAAGAGAGCTGCATTAAACCAGGATCTCCCCTATGCCTCCAGTGAGACGCGGCCTGCTCCTCAGTACCACATCTTGGAGCTATACATAAGCAGTTTCGTTCTGGAAGGCTGTGTGACACACCACACATGTTCACCAGGGACTCATTAGCCTCATTTTGGCTGGACCCTTAGGTTACTGTGAATCATTTATTAGTGCAAACATGTACCAGCAAACCTGCACACGTGGTAGGAAATTCTGAGGGCTGCAGAGATGACTCAGTTAGGATCAGTTATTGCTCTTGCAGAGGGCCTGGGCTTCGTTCCCGGCACCCACATGGCAGCTCACAGGCATCTGCAACTACAGTTCCAGGGGACCCAAAGCCTTGTTCTTCTGACCTCTGTAAGCACCAGGCATGCACACGACACACGCATATGCAGGGAAAACACTCATACACATAAGATGAATATAAAAAAATTATAAAAGAAAATTTTGGAAGAGCAGTCACTCTGCATGTATATTTATGTGAGGTTGTCAGATATTATTTTTTTTTTTTCAAGACAGGGTTTCTCTGTGTAGCCTTGACTATCCTGGACTTACTTTGTAGACCAGGCTGGCCTCGAACTCACAGTGATCCTCCTGCCTCTGCCTTCCGAGTGCTGGGATTAAAGGCGTGCCCAGCAGAGGGTGTCAGATCTTAAAGTTACAGACAGTTGTGAACCGCCATGTGGGTGCTGTGATTTGAACCCTCTGGGAGAACAGCCAGTGCTCTTAGCCATTTCTCCAGCCCTAAAAGAAAATTCTGAATAGCAGGATTGCTAAATCAAAGGGTACATATGTTTACACCTTCATAGTTTTTAGAGGGCTGGAGGGTGGCTCAGCAGCTAAAAGCACATATGACTCTTTCAGAAAATCAGGGCTCAACTCCCAGTTTCCACCACATTGTGTATCTCACAACTGCCTCTAACTCCAGATGTGTATATATATGTGTACATGTGTATGAGCACCAGTATTCATGTGTGCGTGCACGCACGCGCGCGCGCGCGCACACACACACACACACACACACACACACACAGACTTGAAAACAAATCTAAACACACCTCTACAGTTTTTGTTTTTAAACATGTAGTCTAGCACTGTTCTAAGATGTGCACTGTCCAGTGTGTATTTGGACCACATGTGTCTAGTGCCCACAGATGCTAACAGAGAGTGCTGGATCCCTTGAAAGTGTAGTTAGGGTTGTGAGCTTATGTATGGGTCCTCTACAGGGGCAGTAAGTGTTCACTGCAGCCCTCTCCCCCTCTATTTGCTTTAGGAAATAACCCACAGCAGCAATGGCAGAACTGCTCAGTAGAACTTCTGTGTTGGGCATGGGTGTGGTGTGTCTCATCTGCTCCAGATGTCCGATCCCATGATTGCATTGCTTTCTGTTTTTTGCCGCAACACACAGGGCATTTGAGATGTCATAGTTTTTGTAAATAAGGGAAGTCAACACACAAACACGACTTTCACCAGATCATTTTATTTTATTTATTATTATTATTATTATTATTATTATTATTATTATTATTATTATTATTATTATTTCCAAGACAGGGTTTCTCTGTGCAGCCTTGACTGTCCTGGACTCATTTTGTAGACCAGGCTGGCCTCAAACTCAAGTGTTCATAAGGACTTAAAAAATTGATTCTGGAGTCAAATATGAGTGCCTATGGCCTGCGAGCACACTACGTTGTCCCAAATACTATGTTCCAGTGTGGTTAGTTTCATGAATACGTCAATGCCAAGTGAGGAACCTTTGCTGCGGGCCTCAGTCTGATCAATGTGCTTAGTACTTGGGGGCTGCTGGAAGCTGAGGCCCTGAAAGGATTCATCTAACAGCCATGAGGATAGCCAGCTCAAGACAGAGTAGAAAAAGAATGACTCTTGGCCGGGCGGTGGTGGCGCTCGCCTTTAATCCCAGCACTCGGGAGGCAGAGGCAAGCGGATCGTTGTGAGTTCGAGGCCAGCCTGGACTACAAAGGGAGTCCAGGACAGCCAAGGCTACACAGAGAAACCCTGTCTCAAAAAAAAAAAAAAAAAAAAAAAAAGAATAACTTTTAAGGAGCTAAAAGTAGCCCAAGATAACTTGGTTCCAGATCAGCAACATTCCAACTCTCCACAATCATGTAGGTTCTAGTCAGCCAATGGGTCTTGTAGAATCTCTAAAAGAAACACTGCCTGGGCACACACATTGCCCATATACTGTGTCACATATACTGTCCAGCCAACTTTCAAGGAGCTTGTACCAGTCACACACCCATCTTTCATATTGTCGACACTGTCTCAAGTCAGATGTTTTAGGAGGTGGGATGATGCTTGGAGCCTGATCCAAGCGCTTGTTGTGGAGCAGATGGGATGGAGGTTGCTGAAGATGTAGGGAATAGCTTGGCTATTATCTCTGGGGCTCTCCAGAGAACTAGGACCACATCTGGGGCAGAGTGAGAACACTGGGTGGGAGCCCCCTTGTGAGATGGACCTGTGGGAGGTGGGGTGCTCCGAGGTGTCTCTGCTGCACACCTGCACAGCGGGGTACGTGACAGATTCTAGGTTTCCAGCAGACACTTCAGGCTCCTCTCTCCATTCCGTTCCCTCCTCATGCCCCCCACCCCTCATCCTTTCCCTTGGAAACGGCCTTAGATTCTGAAAGGTGCTTTCCTTACTTCTGAAGCCTGTGTGGGAGGAAGCTGAGACGTGAGGGTACTGACTGAGAGAGGAGGTTGAGACCCAGCTCTGTTGTGCAGGAAGAATGGCAAATTACCCAAGGGCTGGAAGCAGAAGTGGGTGGTGGAGGCAGCCAGTCACCAGTGTCTTTTAACCCTTTCCTGCAGCAAGAGCAGGTAGCCCTGGGTGCCTGGACATGGCTGCTGCCAGGACATTCCCACAGATGGTAGGTGCTGAAGGCTTTCAAGTGAGGAGGGCCCACTCCCTCTTCGGGCTTTGCAGACAGACTTTGGCTCTGGGTAAAACTGTAGGAAAAAGGTAGCCGAGCTCCTAATGTCGGAGATGATTCCTGTGGGAAATCAGGCTGCTTTTCAGGCATGATTTGAGAAGCTGCTGCCTCCCAAAGTCAGCGGTGGTGGGGTGGAGGGGGTGCGGGTGTGGGGAGAGTGCCATTTATAAAGCAATCAGTGCTTCGCCAGAGTCCCCCATCACTCAGAATTATTTTCTGAAATTTGGCCTCTGTTCCTCACTCTGGAGGAAAGGCAATCCGGGCACTCCTGCTTCCAATCAAGCAGCCGAGGAGGACCGGGGCGAGCTACACAAAGGGAGAGGGGCCCCTGCATTGTTCCGCACAGCTGGAGCTCGGGAAAATCATTTCCTGGGCTCCTCCATGCTGCTCTGGACGGAGCCCAAGGAGGCCTCATCAGAGGCCCCCATTCATCTCACTTCGTACTTTTAAACTTTAAAGCACATATTTATGTGCCTCAAGTCGCTCGTGAACCACCGCGTGTCAAACAGCTCGGGCTGATGGAAGAGGTACATGCTCTCGTCCTGGGACTTTCAGGAACACAGTTTCACTGCCGGCCTCTCCCGCTTCCCTGGTCTTCACTCGGCTGCCAGGGGATGAATATTCCTAAAATGCTCTGGACACACCCTGTTGGAGAACCTTCTCAGATGGTCCCTCAAGGCTGGACCCTAGGCTCGGCATCCAAAGCTTTCTGTGGGTGTGGCTGAAGCTTTACCCCAAACTCCTTCCCACCCCCTTTCCAGCTGGTTGTCACTGTGGCAGGCTGCAAATGCAAGGTGATAAATGGCTGTCATTTTCCTCCTCCCTATCTCAGCATCTGCAGGCAACTAAACACAGCTCTTGCTTTAAGGGCAATGACATCATCCCAAGTTCTTCTCCCTTTGGTAAGGTGAACTGACCTGAACTGGTGGCGGCTGCCTGTGAAGATGTAGATCAGGGGTTGTCGAATTATGGTTGAGAGAAACACACACACACAGTCTGCTTATTTTGTTTGTTTTGTTTTTCAAGATAGGCTTCTCTGTGTAGCCTTGGCTGTCCTGGACTTGCTTTGTAGACGAGGCTGGCCTTGAACTCACAGTCATTCACCTGCCTCTGCCTCCCGAGTGCTGGGATTAAAGGCGTGCGCCACCACACCCTGTTCCATCTGCTTTTTTTTTTTTTTAAGACCTTTGAGCTAAAATGACTTTCATATTTTCTAAAAGAATATAAAGGGACTGGAACAACAGGCCAGTTAGTAAAGTTGCGTTATAGGCATGAGGACCTGAGTTTAATACTCAACACTGACAGAAAAGCCAGGTGTGCTGGCACAAGCTTCGTCTACCACAGCTGTGGGGTGAGGACGGCTAGATGCTTGGGGCTCACTGTCCACTGTGCTTACTACTAGGTGAGTTCCAGGCCAAGTGTAAAAATAAGATGAGTGGATCCTAAGGAAGGACATCCATGGTTGACCTCTGACCTCTACATACACCTACACACATGTGCATGTACACCTATGAACACATATCTTTCTCTCATGCATACATTAACCCACACAGGCACACACAAATAAATTAACTCGGGGGGTGGGGTTGGAAACAGGGCTTCTCTGTGTAGCTCTGGCTGTCTTAGAACTCACTCTGTAGAGCGGGCAGAGATCTACCAGTCTCTGCCTCTTCTACGGCCCAGCATAAACGAACATTTTAAAGGGGGTAATTTTTAAAAAAGCAGGTAGGCACGGTGGCACACACCTGTAATCCTAGCACTCAGGGAGGCTGAGGCAGGCAGATCGATGTGAATTTGAGGCCAGACAGGTCTACAAAGAGTCCAGGATAGTTAAGGCTACATAGCGAAACTCTGTCTCAAAAAACCAAAAACCATGGGTGGCAGAGGTAGGTGGATCTCTGTAAGTTTCAGGCCAGCCTGGTCTACAGAGAAACCCTGAAAAAAAAAAAAAAAACCAGGTTGGGCGATGGTGGTGCACACACTTGGAAGGGCTGATGGCTACTTTGGAGTGGGACCGTGCGCTAAACTCAACAGCAGGAACCCTGGACTGCATCCAGCACTGTCTGGAGCAGAGTGTGTGAAGGAGAAGGAATGGCCAGCCGTTTCTAACTGGCAAGAGGCTGCAGGAGAACAAAGGTCACACCAGGGAGACCAGAATCAAAGGCTGGGAAGGTCTGTGGGGTATTCTGGCCTCTTGGAGCTCCTGCTCTCCTGAGTCTCTTATCACTCCCAGAGCAGATAGCACGGGTGCAGATACCAGCATGATGTTTGTGTCTCCAAGCATAGAACTCTTCCACTTTCTGACAAGTCCCCGCATTCCTAGGCCCTGGCTGAGACAACTCTTCATCTTCCTGGAGCTTTTCTCTCAGAACTGAAAACAGCCACCAGCAGCCTTTCCAGGCCAGCACTTTCCCAGCTTACTGCACCCAGCGTGTGGCACTCTCCTTCTTGAAGATCCAGCGAAAGCCCTGGCATTTGCACTCTCATTGTGAGCCCCAACCCACAGGTCCTGTCAGTTCAAAGGTGGGTCATGCTGAGGGCTAACCAGGGACTCAACTGTCTACCCGATTCTTTTTTCTTTTTTTTTTAGACAGGGTTTCTCTGTGCAGCCTGGCTATCCCAGAACTCTGCAGACCAGGCTGGCCTCAAACTCAAGAGATCCTCCTGTCTCCCTCAGTGTTGGGATTAAAGGTGTGTCCTACCACCCCTCCCCCAGCATCAATCCCTCATTCCTTTTTTAAAAGGATTTATTTATTTATTGTATATGGGTGTTTTATCTGCAGAAGAGGGCATCAGATCACATTATAGATGGCTGTGAACCACCATGTGCTTGCTGGGAATTGAACTCATGGCCTCTGGAAGAGCAGGTGGCGCTCTTAACCACTGAGCCATCTCTCCAGCCCAATCCCTCATTCTTGTTCTTCAGTTTACTGCGTGGGTATATGAGTGTGTGCATATGTGTGCATGTGTCCTGTTCTACCTTTACATGGGATCTGGGATTGAATTTAAGTTGCCAGGCTTGTGTGGCAAGAGCCTTTAACAGCTGGGCCACCTGACCAGTCCCTTCCCTGTTTGACACAGGGTCCTTTGCACCTCAGGCTGGCCTCAACACTCAGTGTAGCCAAGGCTGACCTCGCAGTCCTGACCCCGCTCTCTCCAGGCCTGGCCTCACTCTGCCCTGTGTACTGATGCTATTGCACGCTGAAGGGAAGGAGCAGCTCTCCCCACCTCCTGAGCTGGAAGAGGGGAAGGCCCATGATGTGACACTGTGCTAACAAGGGCTACCTGAGTCATCTGGGTGGGCTCAAAACTAAAGTTGCTTCAGTATCATAGGAGGCACACTAATTAGTTTTTTGTTTCTTAAATCAAGTGTAACAATCTGCCTGCTGGAATCAGAAAGCAGCTTCGTCTATTTTAACTATTTGTGGAGCAGAAGCGAGTTTGGAGCACAGTGTCAGTTCCTTCTGTGCTCCCTGTCACTTCCCTCCACACCAGGTCACCCAGGGAACACAAGGCACACACTAACCAGCTATGTAATGCTCCACCTTGCTGACCTGTTCCCTCATTTGTCAGAGGCTAGGGAGTGAATTACCTGTTACTTTGTCCTGGCAGTTGGGAGCAGAGAGCCAATGATGTCATGCACTGCCATGGGCCCTCAGCCTGGGAGCAGTGCCCTCCAGGGTGGCAGAGGAGGGGCAGGGGCATATCTCTGGGGAGCTTGTCTTCATTTCATCAGATGCCTGGAGAGGCCCTATCCAGAAGGCTCAGAGCCTTCCCTGTCTCCTGATCCCTGCAGCCTTGTGCTGGACCATTGAGGCCAGACAGGAAGCCCCTGAGGACTTACCTGCAGAGCAGTAGCCACCAAGTCGTGAGGGGGCTAGACATTGCATTGCTCCATCAGGGCAGACAGTGATCAGTGGAGCTAGTCCAGTGTCCCCTCATGCCAATGATGTGCTGGAGCTGTGGATCATCACATCACTCGGGAGTGACCTGGCTGGTGCCCAGAAGGGCATTTGTTACCAGCCTCTGTGCAGGCAGAGCTGCATACTCAAATGTGCACTGTGCTAAATTCTTCAGCTAGGGAATACATTTTTTTTCTGCCTTTTCTACATAAATGGTAGTTGTGGGCTATGCATGCTGGAGAAGGAAGACTCCCAGTGCACAGGTACCCCGGGCAAAGGCAAGCCTACACGAGGGACTTGGCAGAGCAGTACTTGGCAACCCAGTGAGTGGTGACAGCTGGGCACACTAATGGCTACCAATGCAAGGGAAGTCATAGCTCCTGATGGAGGCAAATAACAGCACCTACAGAGGATGGGGTGAAGCCAGGAAATTGGGGGAGAAAAAAGCCATGCCTGAGCCAGGACTCTTGCTATTTTCTGCTTTATAGAAATTCTAGAAGAGCCTGCGCTGACCCTGGTGATGCAATTAGTAAATCCATGCCGAGACTAGAAAGAGGCCACAAATAGACAGCCTGTGTCCTCACAGCAAACCCTCCAAGGAAAGGGAGGTGCAGGGGGGAGCTGTAAAGTAGTATTAGGGGACACAACAGTACCCCACTGTATAGAGCTTAGTTTAATTCTGACCCAAACATGATGGCAGAATGAAGACACTGAGCATTTGATACCGTTCATGGATCCCTCGGGGCTTTTAGCTGCAGCCACGGTAGGCATTTGAAAGCTTGTGTAAGACATCTAGGACTAACCCTGGGGCAGCGAGCTAGGCACATGGGTACGGCTGTGTGTGAAGCAAGACTGGCCAGAGAACCCAGGGACGCTGGCTCACACAAGTGTGTACATTTTGTTTGTGGTGCTAGAATCAACCCAAGCCTTCGGCACTTTCACTGCTTAGCCACACCCATCTCAGCCCTTACAAAGGCTAGTATGGTAGTACCAACAGTAAAAAAATTAAAAAACAAAAAAACAAAATTCAAGCTGACAGGACTGGAGAGACGGCTCAGCACTTAAGAGCACTTGGCTGTTATTCCAGAAGAGCCAAGTTTGGCTCTTAGTACCTGCATGGTGACTCACAACCAACAAAACTCTAGTTCTCTAGTTCCGGGGGATCTGACACATTTTTCTGATCTCTTTTAGTACTCAACACACACACACACACACACACACACACACACACCCCTTACTTTCATACATACATGTAGGCAAAACACTCATACACATCAAATAAAATTTAAAAACTCCTTCTCTGTTAGATGTGATGGTTCCTGACTGTAATCCTCAGAAAACTGAGGAAGGAGAATTGTTGTAACAGGAACTTTTATTTGCCTGTTTCAATTATTGTCTCGGAGGATTACTGCTTCCATCTGCTGCTAACCAAGGCCTAGTCCTGGAAGCTTCTAGCTTCCATTCAATCTAACCTAGGCCTAGAGAACATTTTCAGCCTCTGAGACTTACTGCTTAATCAGCTCACCCTTTCTTGTTCTAACTGAGCACTGGGCTGGTTGGTTCACTTCAGCTGTTCTGGCCCAAACTCCTTTCTCAGCTGACTTAATTCAATCTAGCTTTTCTCTTGGCCTCTGAATTGCGCTGCTTGGCCTCAAACTAACCCCAGGAATCTGTTCTAATCTCCTGGCTCCTTCTCATTCTCTGGCTCCTTCTGTCTTCACCCACGTCTAGCTTGTTCTCTCTGTAAAACTGCCTCCCCTCTCTCTGCACTGCCCCTTAAGTAGCTTCCCTCTCCTCTCTGTCCTCATGGCAAGCTGGCTGTACGCTATTCTGTCAAATCTTTCTCTGATTTGTCACATTTTCTGCCACTCAATTAGACATCACTTTCAAACATGGGTGCTTCCTTCTACAAACTAACTTTACCGTTATTATTTCGGATTAAAGGCCTAGACCACCATGCCTGGACCTAAGCCAAAGAAGGTCTTTGGATGTGATCTCTTGCCAGAGTAGCCATGTTCTGAATTAAAATTCTTCTACAAATTGTCATGAGTTCAAGGCCAGCCTGAACTATGTAGTGAGTTCCAGAATAGCCAAGGCTACAGAGTAACATTGTGCCTTAAAAAAAAGTAGGGTGTGGGGAAGCTAGGAAGATAGCTCAACAAGTAAAGGTGCTTCCGCCAAGCCTGCTGACCTGAGTTCAATCCCTGGGAACCACACAGTGGAAGGGAGAGAAGTGATTCCGGACAGCTGTTCTCTGATGTGTGACATAGCACGTCCCACACCCTGAAGTAAAGAAATGTAAGAAAAAAAAGGTCTATCCCCCCAAAATAAGAACATTTAAAAAGATTTATTTATCTCATGAGTGTTTTGCTCATCAGTGTGTCTGTGCACCGTGTGTAAGTCTGGTGCTTGAGGATGTCAGAAGAGAGTGCTGGATCCCTTGGAACTGGAATAGGGATGGTTGTGAGCTACCGGAGGGTGCTGAGAATCGAACTTGGAGCTTGGAGCACAAGGGTGTGTGTGAGAGAGAGAGAGAGAGAGAGAGAGAGAGAGAGAGAGAGAGAGAGAGACAGAGAGAGAGAGAGAGAGAGAGAGACCGACCTGTGAGACAGAGGGGCTGTGCGGATAGTAGGCAAAAGAGTTAAACTCTTAGAGCTGCCAGCGATGTCATCTGAAAACACAGAGTGAAATATAAGTAACAGTCAGCTTCTTTCCTTCAATCCAATTTCTAAGCAGTTGTGTGATCGATCAATTTATACATCGATTGGCTGTCTAATCCACCTTCAGCACTTCTCTGTGCTGCTGCAGCCGCCTCTAGCAGGGGTGGCTGAGCTTCACTTCAGGCTGGCGGGGTCACTGTAGCTGAAGAAGCAGGAGGCGCACATTGGTGGCGTAGGGGTTGTGCTGCTCAGCGGCCCCCTGCAGCTGCACTGGGTGGAGGCTGGGGTGCGGGGCTGTGAACCGCTGCACAGGGCAGCAGAGCATATGCAGGAGGAGCCAGGTGGCGTCGGGGTCCACTTTCATCAGGTGGAGGAAGACGCTGTGGAGAGAGGGGTTCATGAGTAAGAGAGGCAGGAGGGAGGAGGCTACTGCTCGTCCCAGGAGCTGGTTACTGGACACTCTGA
This sequence comes from Acomys minous, assembly GCF_964271855.1. Taxonomy (NCBI): domain Eukaryota; kingdom Metazoa; phylum Chordata; class Mammalia; order Rodentia; family Muridae; genus Acomys; species Acomys minous. The sequence continues at coordinate 76,982,628 of NC_140485.1, read as the reverse complement.
GAAGGAATTGATCCCGATATCAAGTCACTTCAAACAGCAGACGGAACCCACTTTAGATCCTAAGACAGGGCCATTAGGATGGTTCCAAAGCCTTACAGAAACAGGTGAACAGCTTCTGATCCATTGACATGGAGTAAACAGTAATTAGTCAAGGAGAGAAGTATTGACAACACAAAAAGCTCTTCAGGGTAAAGCTAGAGTCTGAAGCCCTGCACCACAGCTGTGCCTGGGAACCTGGGCAAGCCTTAACTTCTTTCCTCACGGTCCTCATGTGCCCTGGATACACCCATTCTGGTCATTCAGCCATGGCTTCTTAAAGGGCTGGGTACAGGGGCCAATAGACTCTGTGCTCACCGGAGGCTGGGCAAGGTTCTTGAGGCAAACAGTACTGATGTCCTGTACAAACACAACCTGGAGCTCAAGGGCCAGGGTCACGGTATGCTGCCAGGAATGAAATCCTTTATCTTGACCTGAACTTTTAGCTATTATCCACTCAACTCCTGTTTCTGATCTAGGGCCACCATAGTGGACAGTCCCCTGTAAAACACACACACACACACACACACACACACACACACACACACACACACGGCTGTTTTCTCCCAGTGTCCAGGTGGTCCCCACCTTTCCCTGTCTCGGCAGCACGAGCATGGCTGCTGCTTTAGCACACTGCAGTGAGTGCCTGTTGATTAACAGGTTCTCACGAGCCTGAGGACCGGGTGACTTGAAGGATGCCCCTTCCTGGAATCTTCACAGTCTCTGAAAGGATCTGAGGAAGGTCCTGAAGTCCGACCAAGGAAGTTCAGGAACTGACTTTGCTATCATGAGTCATAGCTATGTAACCTTGGAAACTATACACTTGGTCTTGCCTCAGTTTCCCCATTGCTTTCCTTCTTCTTCTTTCCCCCCCTCCTTTGAGACAGGGTCTCATGTAGCCCAGGCTGACTTCAAGCTTGCTATGTAGCCAAGGTTGACCTTGAACTCCTAATCTTCCTGCCTCCATTTACCAAGTGCTGGTGAGTTCCTTTAGTACAACCAACCACACCTGTCTTCAGTTTTCTCATTTTTGAGGGTTTTGCTAAGGTTTAAAATACAGATCAGTCCCTACTGACTCCATTTAAGCAATTTTTAAAACATTTATTATTTATTGTGTGTGTTTAGCTATGTGTATGCTATGGCATGTGTGCAGAGATCAGGGGACAACTTGCAGGAGAGTTCTCTTTCCACCATGGAGGTCCTGGGACCAAACTCAGGACATCAGACTCCTTGGCAAGGCCTTACAATCTCTCTGCAGCCCCCAGGTATATTTTAAATTTATTTTTGAAGTTAGCATAGACAGTAATGGATTTTGTTACAGAGTTTTCACACACATGTCATTGTATGTTTTCTTGCCCATCTCCATGTGATGCATCTTTACCAGCTAAAAATACCACCAGCCCCTGTATTAGCGGATTCTACCACAGATTTAACCAGTGATAAATTAAAACAAATTCCATGTGTACTGAACACATACAAGCTCTTTCCTTGTCTCCACTCCCTAAACACAATGAAACAGGCATTCAATGTTTACACCTGTCAGGTGGTCACTGTGTGCCCCTGGAGTTGCTTCCTCCTTCCTACCAAGAATAACCATACAGTATGTATCTGAGGAACCAAATCTCATTCTTGCCAGCTATTTCTAGTGACCTCTAGCATACTTTTGAGTGTCAAATGGGAATAAAATTACTGCTAAAGAAAACTTTAGTTTAGGGTTTTTTTTTTATGTTTGTTTGTTTGGTTTTTGGAGACAGGGTTTCTCTGTGTAGCCTTGGCTGTCCTAGACTCACTTTGTAGACCAGGCTGGCCTGAAACTCACAGCGATCCGCCTGCCTCTGCCTCCTGAGTGCTGGGATTAAAGGTGTGCGCCACTACGCCCAGCTTTTAGTTTGGTTTTTAATTTCATTATTCTGAAAAACCAGTGTCCTCGAAGGAGCTGAGCCTTGCCCAATGAAGCCAGTTTTGCTTTTTTCCTTGTATGTGGGGGGAGGGAGACAGGTAGGTGGCAGGTGTAGGTGTGTGTGTGTGTGTGTGTGTGTGTGTGTGTGTGTGTGTGTGTGTGTGTGTGTATGTGCATGTGTGTGTGTCTGTGTAGGGAGGCTTTAAAAAATGAACTGGGCCTGTGCTGTGCCTAAACAATTTTAAGTTTCTTAGCTTAGGATAATCTTGTGTTTATAACCTACACAGTGCTTGCTGAAGAAGTGATTATAATATTCTAATTCATCGTTTCCACTTCACTGCAGAAGAGAGATGGGGCCTGCGTGGGAGACAATTTTTGTTTAAAAACAAAAATATCTCTGATAATTAGAGTGGTGAAGGAAATGATAAAAAACCCACTAAAAACTGGGAAGCACATTTCTGTTTACACGTGACACCGTTGACAGTTTTCCCTTGGTGCCAAAGACTGTTAGAATGCAAATGATTTCATTTGATTTTTTTCCCTCTACTTCAAGAACTGGAACAATTTCTCAAGCTGCAGCTGCTCTTCCTTTAAGGAATACTTTTATCTGGGCAGCAGTCAGCAGAAGGTGCCATGGCCCAGCTCAGCCAAAGCTCTGCTCTGCCTACAGGCTCCAAGCTGGATGGGATGCTGTATTCACCTCAGAGAGCTCCGAATAAACCGCCGACAGAAAGGCAAAGAGAGATGTGCAGAGTTCACCTGCCTTTATTAAGCAGAGTACAGTTCCTAGGAATCACTTTGGATGTCAACGTTTTGCTCTAAGGCTAACAGAGAGAAACTCTGTCTCGAAAAAACAAAAAGAAGGTGGATGGCCCAACTCGGCAAAGACAAGCAAGTTCCTCCTCCAGCCTCAGCTGCGGGAAGCAAATCATCCTGCTTCCAGAACTTGTTCCCACTTTCTCCCAAAGATGATTACAGGCAGCCCAGCCTCCCCACGGGATTGTTCTGAGGGGAGGAGAGGGGAGGGAAACACCCTGAGTGTGTAATAAAAGCACTGTTCCAGAGACAGAGCGAGGAAGAGATACAGAGATGGATGGAGAAGAAGGGGGAGAAGAGAGAGATGGGAGTGTTGAGCAACAGAGACAGCGATATACACAAACATGGGGGGGGAGAGAGAAGGGAGGGAGAGGGAGAGAAGGAGAGACATAGAGGGAGGGGGAGGAAGGGGGGGGAGAGAAAGAAAGGGGGGGGGAGGGAGAGAGAGAGAGACATGCCTGAGGGACAATCTCCACTACCAACGCTAGCAGCATCACCCGCTATGGATAATGTGCAGTCTGAAAAGGGCAAGACATTTGTCTTTTGTCTCACTCATCTCACAGTCCCCTAGTGGAGCCCAATTCTCTGCCACAGGGTTCTAATTTTGCTTATTATTTCAGAGACAGCAAAATGCAGTGTATTTTACATTCTGCATGCCTGAGGTGGGGAGTGAACCCTGTGCCATGTAAGCAGATGGCTGGCAGGCTCAGCTGCACTCTTGCTGGGTAGGAGGCATGCGGTCTGCTGAACCCTAAACACTGACAAATTCTTAACTTGAGCCCTGTTGGCCCTGCCACTGGGAGCTGAGCCTGAGGCCTCCAGAGGTCTGGCTTTGATTCTGGAGCACCTTGCTTGGGGCCACTTCCCACCCAGCCTTCCTGCATAATCAAGCCAGAACACAAAGGCAAGCCCTCTGCTTTGAGTGACCAGGGTAACTGACTGGAACATCTCCAGACAGGCAGGGACGGTTGTTGGACACGCCAAATGGCCAGTTTCATCTTTTTTCAAATCCAAAGAGAAACACTGTCTAAAGAACACTCGTACACTATTTAACTCCTGAACAAAAACTCCTTTCGCCTTCCCCTAGGCCCAGATTGGCGGCTACAGGGAGCACAGCTATCAAGAGATTACCTGGTTCCCAGAGCACGGGAGGCTCTCAGCTGTGCCTCGTGCCTCCACATGTCCCCAGGCAGGTGATTATCTCTCAATAACCTGTAGGGCCGTGTAGCTTAAATGATAACTTGACTTTAAAAAATTTAGAACTTGCCGTTAGGCAGTTTCTAAGCAACCTCTGTTTCCATGGCAAAGAAGCCTGGTGTTTATACTGATTTTTCACTTAAAATGCGGTTTTATTGAATTTCACTTCGTGCAGGCAGCCATTTCCCTGCACTTCAGCCCTATCTATAGTTGACGGTATCAGTAAGTATGTAATAAATTCTAGAGGCCAAACCAACAGAAGAAAAGCACTCCTTCAGGATCAGCACTAGGGTGCTGCAGGGAGCCACCTGGGGTGTGGTGGCCTGGGGAGGCAGGAAGTATGCCAATAGAACCTAGCTGGCTGATCCAGGGCCTTATTTTCATGGTTCAGTCATGTACAAGCACCCAGTCAGTCTAAACACTGCTAGGTCTCTGGGATGCTACAGAGGTGGTAGAGGAAGGCTGTGGTTTCAGGGACCATCTGCTGGGAAAGACAGACATGTCATAGTGTAGTTTGGCTAGACCATGGGAGGCCTGATGTGGACGCAGCCAGCCAGGGAGCATTCCTAAGGCACATGCAGGGGCAGATAGAGAGTTCCACAGCTCTGCAGCACCAGCGCTGGGTTACCCCCACCCCCGCCCAGTGGCAAAACCAAAAAGAAAGCCCCGTGTCACAGCAACAGAGTATGTCTTCACCATCTCTGTCTAGACAGCATCTGCCCAAAGGAGACTCTAGAAAACCGTCAGCCAATCAGGGTCCCGCATAGCTAAATAAACTGTAACTGAAGCCCAGGGCTCCCAGCTCTGGTGACAGGCGATTCTCTTTCTGTCAATTACTTGCCTGAGGGATCTGAATCTCTCTGTGTCTTTCTGGATCTATAAAATGCTCTCAGGAGTTGTCAGGGCAAATGCCAGAGGGAAAGGACTTGTGGTGCTGTGATCTGTTTGTTTATTTGGGGGTTATCTAGGGAAGTGTTCTGGGTATCTCTTTAGAAGCATGGTACATACTCTTTCCACATGGGCCTGAGCAAACCCACTTACTGGGAAGCAGGCCTGTTGTTCCCTTTCAGGCAGAACTGCTTCTATACCCCTCTTTCTCTGGCCATCTCCTTCTCCATTACTCCAAGCATGCCAATATTGCAAATGAGGCTGTGTGCTTCCTTTTAAACAAATGGATGCCAGGGTGTCGACTTGTCCCAGCCAGCAAGCAGTGGGGCTGTGTTCCCATACACGGTAATTTACTCTAATGGGTCTCGGTTCATTGGTTAACCAGTATTTCAAGCCTGTCCTTTCCTGCTATTCAATTTAGCTATCTTCCTTTGCTCTGAGGCTGTTTTTTGTTTCTAAATGTTGGGAATGGAGGATTATGACTGGAAGCAACAATTTACTCTCCAAATACATGCTACCAATTACCTTTGCAGCTATACTTACTTGTTAGACCTAACTATATTTACCTGTTCAAAACCATTCATCCATCGATCGACCTCCAACAAGCATACTCAGAGACTCCTATTAAAAATATTTAAATGCAGCGAGGACAGGATTTAAAACCACAAACACCAGCAGCAGTACATAATGCTAATCATGCCTCTAAAGAATCACAAGACAGAGTATCATAAATGCAGTAGAATGCTTCCATTGCTTTGTGCACAGTTAAAAGGACATGACACGGAGAGGCCCAATCTGTTAGAGACAATTCCAAAGGAAGCCAGGACCTAGAATGGTTTAAGTCTGACTAAGTGGGTTTTAAATGCAGCCTCTTCCATTTGGCTGGCTCTTCCACCTCCAGGCACCCAGGCTAAGGTCCCATGACAGTGCTGCAGGCCACTGGCTTCAAAGCTGGTCTTAGCACTGGCTGACATACTCAGGCCATATGCAATGTTTCCTGCTTCTGTGAGAAAGATGGTTCTTTTGTGACAATCTACATATCTTGCCCTCTCCTACTCAAATTATTTTTCTGTGACCAATGCTTTGGCACTAGGCCAACAGCTCCTACTGATGGGCACCATAAGAAATGGCTCCTAGAAATGTATTTTTGGTGGGGTATGATGGCACATGCCTATGATCTTAGCACTTGGCCTGTACAGCAAGAACAAGCATCACACACACAGACACACAGACACACACAAGGCAAACCAGGACACATTACAGCATTGGGAAAGTACCGGCAATACACGGTTTCAGTAGCGCAGATATCCCTGCTTTCATACCAGAAACCCAGTAACCCGCTTGGTTTGTAATCTGCATGGCAGATGTCTCTTATCTGACACCATGATACCATGCCTCTATGTGCACAGCGAACAGCTTCAGATCTGAGTGTATTTTTAGAACAATGGGCCTTGAGAAGAAAAGCAGCAGTGCCTGTCAAAAGATGGATAATAGGAAAGCTAACTACTGGGGTCTGAATTTGTCAACTATTAATCAAATGTCAAAAGGAAAACCATGAAGAGTGTCCTCATTTCCATGCCGGGTGCAGTCTGGGGGAAACAGCTTTGTAGCCAGGCCTCAAATGCGCTGCCCACCCCATTCAGGGGACCAGCTACTCATTTTGAGCTAGCCGAACTAGAGGATCACCTCTGTGGCTCCTGATTGGTTCACACAGACAGGCCTGTGTGTGGTGGGGAGAGGAGTCGGGCTCTGGCAGGGTTGAAATGAAGGGGCCTGTGCTAGTCTGTGTTGCCCAGGGTTTGAAGGCACCGGCTGGTTCTTTGATGGGCTGGGATCCTACTGCTAGGAAGAGAGCAGGGAAGTCAGTTGATAAACGAACCTTCAAACCTGCTCCTGACTTCCCCCACAAATGGAGGTGGGGAGGAGTACCCCAATTAACATTAAAAAGACCCTCTTGAGAAGAAAGCCTAGTTCAGATTTCAGTGAGTAGTACATTTAGAAGGAAGGATACATCCATATGTATACAGGAGTAACACATGCACAACACATCATATATTTGGTTAATGTCTATACACATGCATTTCTTACATGTGTGCATACATATAGAAACATACTTTGAAACACACGCTTTGTGAGGGCAAGGCCTCCTGTCTTCTCTCTGTTTTTAGCAGCCAGAACAGTGCTTGGCACAAAGGGGTTCACCACACAGTTGTCAGAGTTGACTTTCTGACCACATGAAAACAACTCATCTGTACAAAGACCCTGTGAGGAGGGCAGTACCACCATCCCCTCATAGAGGGAGGAACTGAAAAGCAACAGACCTTATGTGGCCGCGTAGTGTAGGGCGTAGAGTCTAAAGCTGGTTTTGCCCACCTGGTTCTTCTTGCTCTCACAGAACGGCCAGGTGAAGGAAGGAGAGTGAGTACTGTGCTGCCTGCTCCCCCTCCCCCACAAACAGCATCAGCACTTGCATGGTCAGAAGCTGGTACACCAGCTGGTGGCTACCTGCATCCCTAGCTAGGGCCTGGGTTGGCAGATGAGGGCAGGGGACCAAGCAGACTGGGAGCTTTGTTCTATCGTGAAACCTACTTGGCACGGGCCTCATGGCTTCACTAGTAGATACTGCCTAGTTTTATTTGCTTTTAGCCCAGAGTGAAGGTACATATGACACATAAGACCTCACTGTGGGACAGAGAGCTAGCAGGAGATTGGCCCACTGAGTGCACATACGCAAGAGAAAACTGAAATTGGGATGGGGATAAGGGTGGTTGCTCTCCTCTAGAATTCTTTTCAGTATGAAACTGTAAAAGCCCCAGTGGTGAGAGGGGCACAGAAGTGCATGCTGGGAGATATTCTGGGCCTCAGGCCCACCTGGGAATTTAAATCAGTTTAGTTTGTCTCTGCCTCAGGTTTAGGTGGGGCCAGGCTGACCTAGGGCTTACTCTCACTGACACTGCCTTCATTGCAGCTATTGGTTCACTGGCCACTCTTTCTACACCCTCAATATGATTTACTTGTTTGTCATTCATTGAAGTGACTTAAATGGGATCAGAAGCTTCCCCCAAGGCCATCACCAGTTAACAGTGACACCTGGTGGTAATAAGCAGCAAGGTTCTCTCCTGCCCCCGCCCCTCCCCCAAGTTGTAAGATTTATGCCCCTCCTTACGAGGCACATTTGCCAGATAAAAGCATTAAACTGGAATGGCATCTCCACTCTTAGCATTTACAGCCTTGGTTATATCAACCATCCCCTGATCAATTTCCATTTCCAGAGTTTACAACCTAGATGTAAAAGCCTGCCACGAAGGCTATATTTAATATAACAAATTAAAAAAGCAAACAGAGGCTTGGTCATTCTTTGGAGCCAGGAAAGCAAATAGAAGGAAGGAAAAGCCAGCCGTGATGCGGATGAAAAGGATGTTCACCAGTTGCCACCTTTGTCTGTGCTCCACATCACTGTGGCTCTGAGGCCCACAGAAGCACCTCCTCCCAGGTGCTTTCCATCTGGTAAAGGCAGGGGCTTGAGCAGTCCCTGGCCCTCCAAGCTTCCCTCACTAGCTCTCTGGCAGACAGTGGAACAGAGGGGAGCTCACCTGTTCTGAAGGGAGGTGGGCCATCTGTGGACCCTTCTGAGTTTCCCTGTTACTTCTGGAGAGTACACTGAGGTTTGTCTCTTTAAAAAACTTGCTGCAAAGGTCCTGAGTTCAATTCCCAGCAACCACATGGTAGCTCACAACCATCTATAATGAGATCTGGTGTCTTCTTCTGTTACAAAACACTGTATACATAATAAATAAATACATCTTAAAAAAAAAAAACAACTTGCTACAAGCTCCCTAAACACAACAGCTAACCCTTCTCCCAGGAGAGGGTATGTTGTGTCTCTCTGACAGTTATGTGGTGAATAGTGAGGGGAAGAGGTGGAGGCAGTAGCTGAAACGGAGGCTTCTGCGGTGGCTCATGTCATGGGATACGGTGCCCTGATTATATTGTATTTGGAGTGCAAGAGGATCAGCAAGTTTTCCAAATGGGCAGATAGGCATTCTCTTAGTAAGGGGCACAGAGGTTAAGGAAAGAGAATTAAGGACACACTGGTGAGGCCTCCTCTCACTCTCCCTCAGGACCACCATGACTGCTTCAGTAGGCTCAGTCCCACCGGGGCACTCACTCCACGAGGTAGGTGGCTCAGGGCACCAGGCCTTGGGTGACTCTTCCCATTCTGAGAGCTAAATTGATTTGATTTCTGAATTAAGGTGCCAAATCAGTTCCTGATCAAGGACAACACTGATTCCCACCTCCCAGCCCTCTCTTAAAAGTAAGTTTACAGATGAGGTGTGGGTGAAGCAATCAGTTTTGTACTTCTTCTCCTTTGCACAAGAAAGAGACAGGCCATCTGACTCAACCTCTGGTGGAAGAGAAGGTGCTGGAACAAAGGGAACAGCAGCCAAATGGTCAGGCTGCAGTCTCCTCCTCTAGCCACCTTAACACCAACTTAAGATTCAGTAAGGTCCAGTTCAGTAAGGTCCAGTTCAGTAAGGTCCAGTAAGGTCAGTTTTAGGGGCAAAAAGGAATTAGAAATGAAAAGATAAATGTATTAGCTTATTTATGGCTCTCAACTTGAAGGATGGGATGCAGTGAATGCAGGAAAAGCAGACTGGGATAGGAAGTGTGAAGATCAGATTTTCATAACTCAAAAGAACGTATTCTAAGATAAAGCCATCTTCTACTTGGGTTGCACCTTAAGTCACAGCGCAACAGCCCAGGGAGGGTCACTTTCACCCTCCCTGGAGATGCAGCTCCTTGGGACGCACCTCTATGCTCCAGAAACCATGCCTGATTCTGGGTCTCAGAGATTTGACGGGAACGGGACAGAAGGAAGCAAAGCTACCAAGCAAATCAAGAGCAAAGAATTGCAAAGACAATAAATCAATTCCAGAAGGTGCTCCCTTTCCTTGCAGGGAGTGCAGGGTTATAAGGGAGCATGCTGCTCTCCTCATTCCACAGTCGGAACAGCGTTCCCAGCTCCCTGGGTGGACTGAGGAGTTGCCTGACTCCCACCCCAGTGCAATGATCACGGCTAACTCTGCCCACGTGAAGTTAGCAGGTCAGGCAGCATGAGCAGCAGGTGTCCAGGGGCAGGCAGCTGCAATGCACAGCTGTTCCCAGCGGGCAAGAGTGCTGGGCAAAGGCGGCCAGGGTGTACTTGGGGTCGCAAGCTAAGAGTGTTGCTGTGCTCAGTTTCGGCTTAGGAGTAAAATCCTTGAAGAACTGAAATGGCTTGTGCTAGAGACACAGCTACTCTCTAACAGGCTTAGCAAAAACTCTGGGAAATTAGGTTCATGTAATTTTGGAATCAAAAGTTGTTCTTTGGGTCAGCTTACTGCCAGAAGTATGGGCTCTAGAAATGGGCACACATCTGCCTGCACTGCACAGTTTTGCACACGATCTTCTACCATATAAAACTTTGTGGCGTTAGTCACACTAGTGCTTCCCTTTGGCCTTGCTATGGAGAGAGCAGAGACATAGAAAGATGCTGCATCACTGATCACAAGGAACAGAGTAGAAAGGTGGAAACTCCAGTGAGGAGGGTTTGGGTCTCCTCCAGCACCCAGCATTTCTGCTTTGTGCCCTGCAGGAATTGTTGCTGACATTGCAGCACAGAAAAGGTCTCGTGCAGAGAGAACGCATCTAGTCAAAATACCATCTTTGGAGTTGGCACAGCTAAAGAAATCAACCTGGCAAGGAGAGAGAAAAGAGAGCAGAGATTCCCTCAACTCTGCCCGCCATTAGCAAATCATCTATAATTTAGAACAAACGTAAAGAGATGCGGGTGATGAAGCAGACGTACCTCCTGGCAGCCTCTTGTAATTTCACGGGCTGTTTGGTGCTGAGGTAAATCAAGCAGGCATCAGCCACTTTATTCAGGTCACCCTCACCTGCAGGGTGGAAAAACAAAACAAGCCTGAGGCCTTCACACTGCATTTGGGACAAGTGATAACCAATCGTTGTCTAGGGACCCAGGATTAGCCATGCAAGGTTACTCTGTCCAGCAACCAGGAATATCCTAAAGTAAAAGAACAGATGGGGGGGAGGGGCAGGGCGGACCAAAGGAAGTGTACAAGACGGGAAGTAAGGGACACAAGGGCCACTATGCACAGGATGCAAAGCAGGGACATCAAGTCATGTGCAGGCTCTGTGACCAGGAGACCCATGTGGTACCTACCTAATTCCAGACTTTCACAGAGAGGACCCAGGCCCTGCAAGACAGCCAGTTGCAGCTTGAAGGCCAGTGTGTGAGAATAAATTGGTCCAGCCCTGGCACTGATGGGGGCCTGGGTGATTAAGGAGCTGGCCAATTTTGGCAGGACGTCTTTGCAGAACCGGCTCCGTAGAAAATCACCACATCTGCTTCCCAGCGTCTGTAAAACCTGCAGAAACAGTCCCCAGCCTGGTGACTGCACATTGCTAAAGCAGCAAGAGGGCTGAAACATGCTTGGTAATTCAATTCTATCTAGGTCTCTACTTAGGGAAAAAATAGAATTACTGCTGTTAATTCCTTGCCCATGGTTTGTGATTCTGACAGTTATGAATTTGGAGGTCTCTGCTTCCAAGGCATGGATGCTTCTACCCATAAATACAGATTACATGGAGAGTAATTCAGAGGGTGCGTGGGTTGGATGAATAATATGATTAATACCTTGATTTCCTTTCCTTTTTTGAATAAGAGAGCGAGAATGAGAATGAGAATGAGAATGAGAGGGAGAGAGAAGGAGAGAGAGAGAGAGAGGGACAGAGAGGGAGAGAGAGGGAGAGAGAGGGACAGAGAGGGAGAGAGAGGAAGGAAGAGAGACAAAGGAGAGGGAGGGGGAGAGAGAGAGAGAGAGAGAGAAAGAGAGAGACAGAGAAGGAGAGAGAGGGACAGAGAGGGAGGGAGGGAGAGAGAGGAAGAGAGAGGGAGGGAAGAATGGAGGGAGGGAGGGAGAGAGAGGGAAGAGGATAGAGAGAGAGAGAGAGAGAGAGAGAGAGAGAGAGAGAGAGAGAGAGAGAGAGAGAAAGTGGTTCATGTGGATCATCTCTGGAATTTTCTTCACATCCCTTGAGAAGGCTGGGGCTTTCAACTCCCCCTAGCTGAGCAAACACACACTCAAGGTTCAGCAGCTGCCATGTGCAGGCATCAGGAGGTGACCAGACTGCGGTCTCTGCCTAAGCCAAGGCTGGTCCCTGTGGCTGGAGCCGCCAGTGTGCGCTGTGTTCCACTGCACAATCTCTCATGTACATCACCCCTTTTCTATCTTTCACAACAGGCAGTCTTTTTGCATGTTTCGTTTAAACTTTCTGTAGCAGAACATATTGAAATGTTTTGCCCTGCTGCACAAGACTGAGTGAACAGGAGGATAGGAATTTCTTTTAAGAATCAGTAAGCAAGGCTTAATGGGCACCCAGCGTCTGTCCAGTCTGTGGAGTAAGGGGCTCTCTTAGCTGCATCATATGATCTCAGGTAAAGCACTATTAATGTATCTGCATGTGGAAAAAGCAGCCCTACTTGCAGTGCACATATCTTTGTATGTTTTCATTTTCCTACACTGGCTGTCATTTCAACTCACCTATTAATTTTCATAAAGGGGAACAGTACATGTGAATAAGATTTAGTAATACCTCCTTCCCTCTCAGCCTCCCTCAGGCTCTCTCCTTACTCTTTCCACACCGCACACAAGCCTTCTCTAGCTCCTCCTTCCCTCTTTACATATACACACACACATCATTTCTTTGGTATTAATGTTAACAGTTATGTCATGAATATAAGCTGGTAGTCTTAGTATCTGCAGGAGGGCCTTAGAGGAGACACACTGCTTCTGCTGGGCACACTGACGACATTCCCAGCTCCCATCTGCCACCCCTCCACCTCTTCCCTCTGCCTCACCTTGCTCATCCACTTCTAATTTATGCTGTCTTGCATGGTAAACGTATTTCTGTAGGATGCTGTTAAGTGCTTTTTAGAACAAGGAAGGATATAAAGAAGTGAAAATTCATGTGCTAATATAAGCCAAACCTAACGAAGGCGAGTGACATCTCTTCAGGGCTGTAGTGTTTCAAAGGCCTTCACCAGAGTTTTATTTCATCCTTGACAAAATTGCACCTAAGTCTCTCCAGAAAATGGATGACTGTGGGCTTGGGCTAGGCAGAAGTGGGCCCATCACCTTGACTCTCATACAGTTTACTAAGCACAAACCTGACCTGGGTTCTATCCCTTACTAGCTGTACAATCCTGGGGCATGTTATTGTCTTTGAACTTGTTTCCTTCTTGGCCAAAAATGGAGGTACTAGGCACCTTACAGGTGACTATGACATGTTTCCATGTGGGCAATGCCAAGATTACTGCCTGGCACACAAGAGATGATCAGTAAATACTGGTGGCTTTCGCTTTACGAAGTCACTCAGCTTTAAATTCTAAAGACAGTATCATTTGGTCTCTTCTGTGCTTTTCTTATTTTTCTGTACTTTCTTCAAGGTCTGTGTCCAGAGGTCAGAGAAGGAAAAATGGAGCAGAAGATGGGGTGAGTTTTGTGCTTGGGACCTGCATCCCATGACAGATGGGTATCAGTACCTTGAAGGCTCTGAGTACTGCCAGGGGGTCATCGCTTGTGAGTCGGCACACGAGTGAAGGCCAGGCCCGATGAGCCAGGGGAAGGAGCTGGTTCTTGTGGGTCTGTAGAACCACCACACACAAACCTAGCACATCCAAGACCTGAAAGAAAAGTCAGGATTTCATCAGGCAGCCGAGCTTGAAACCATATGCCTAGGACCGAGTCACAGTTCAACAGTGAGCCTGAGAAATACATTAAGATAGTAATAGAAACTGGATAGATCTTTTGGTTCCAAAATCACATGCTCCTAATTTTCCACACCTTTGGCCACTCCTGTTGAGCTCAGTCCAGGCCATGTATTAGGGAACAATCGTGTAAAAGGGCAAAATATATAGAGCTACTGTACCATGTATGAAGGGTACAGTGCAAAGAAATGAAGAGAAACCTCTAAAGCACAGACCTTGGAAAGTGTCTCTGAGGAACAGCTTCTAAAAGACACCAATGGTGAGCAGGCACTAGTTCAGCACACAGTGAGAGTTCCTATAGCTGGACCACAACAGAGACGATCCTGAAGCTGGGCTACACCTTAGTGGCAGAGTGCTTACAGAGCATGTGCAGTGCCTTGAGTTCCATCCCTAGCATCAACACTCCCCAAACCAAACCAAAAATGACCCAGAGCTTGTCCTGCTTAAGAAATGAGACAGGGACCGGAGAGATGGCTCAGAGGTTAAGAGCACTGGTTGTTCTTCCAAAGGTCCTGAGTTCAAGTCCCAGCAACCACATGGTGGCTCACAAGCATCTAAATTGAGATCTGGTGCCCTCTTCTGGCATGCAGGCTCACATGCAGGCAGAATACTGTATAAATAATAAATAAATATTTAAAAAAGAAAGAAAAAAGAAATGAGAGCAGCCACATGAGAAGAAGAGGCCCTTAGACCACAGCAAAGACGTGTGGTCACACGATGTCAGAACAACCATAAATGGAAAGGATTTGGACCCTGTCTGACATCAACGGAGCTTCTCAGAGTCGGGTGTAGGAAATGAGCAGCAGTGGCACGGAAGGAGACAGGAAGCAGGGAGGAGGAGCAGGCTGAGAAGCTGGCAGGAGACTGAGGGTAAGCCAATCTTATCAGACAGGTTTGGCCTAGCCTAGATGCACACTGACCTTTAGTCTATTGCTGAGCACCGACAGGCAGCAATGACTGTAGGTAGTGGTCAGCACAGCAGCCTACACAGGCTTTGCAAGGATGGGAGCCCTGGGAGAGCACACAGGGTATGTGTCCATAAGTCAGAAAGGCAGAGTGAAAGAAGCTGGCCAATGGAGTCTTACATACAGGCATCACCTACAACCAGCTGACCCCACAGCTAAGGCACAGACTAGGAGAAGCCATGCCCCTGGAGGAGACAGAGTTGGCAGATAAAAGAGAAAGTTTAGCAGGCCAGAAGAGGGCAAGAGTGCAGCACCAATGGCTTTAGTGTGACTGGCTGCCTTTGTCACTGTCTAGACAAGCTACATCTTATTTTGTGGATTAAAAAATGTCCATTTCCCCCCTCTTGCCTTTGTTCTTTGCATAGAGCTCTTCAACCTTTAGAAATGTTGCTGCCTTATGGATAGATTACCCTTCTCTATCACAGTGCCTACTCATCACCTTGCTAAACCGTTTTTTAAAAAAAGATTTATTTATTAAGTATACAGGGTTCTGTCTGCATGTACACCTACACACCAAAAGGGGGCACCAGATCTCATTGTAGATGGTTCTGAGCCACCATGTGGTTGCTGGGAATGGAACTCAAGACCTTTGGAAGAGCAGGCAGTGCTCTGAACCTCTGAGCCATCTCTCCAGCCCCTCACTAGGCCTCGTAAGCTTGGATATGTGCGTGTACTGTCCTCACTCCAAAAGAGATAGGAAGCTCCACAAAGTCAGGGCTCACATCTGTACCTGTCTTCTGCATGCCCTGCACAAGGGCTCAATAGAGGAAGGGAATGAATGAGTGTGCATGTCATACACCAGGCTCTTGTATCTTGTATGAACAATCTTGTGAGGGTGATAGCCTTGCCCTCATTTTCCTCACACTGATGTAAAGGCTCACTCAAGGTTGCAGGCTAGTAAAGGGCAGAGGCTTCATGGGTTTAACTCCTATACTGACAGGCTTCTAAAAGATTTATTTATCATTATTGTATATGTCTCTGTGTGTGTACCTGTGTACCAGAGTATATGTGCCACAGCATTAATAGAGAGGTCTTGGGAGTGTGGCAAGCAGTTTTATTTGCTGAGCCATCTTGTTAGCCCAACTGATACTTTTTTTCTTATTTGAAACAGTTTCTCTGTGTAGTCCAGGCTGTTCTGGAACTTGCTTCACAGGCCAGGTTGGCCTCGAACTCATGTAGATCTGTCAGTCTCTGCCTCCCAAGTGCGGGAACTAAAGGAGTGTGCCACCATGCCTGTCACCAACTGACACTGTTAATAACTGCAATATGTATGTAGTGGCCACAAAGAGTGTTCAGAAGGCTGCTAAACAGTAACTAGGTACTAAAACTGAAATCTTGCACATCACACGTACCCCGCTCCGGACGCCCGTGGAATGTGGAATGGGAAGATGTCTTAGGGAGTCTGAAAAAGGTTCGTCACACAAATCCTGACACTGGTGGTAACATGGTGCCTTCACCCACATCAGTTAACACGGCCACTAACGTGGCTAAGGCAGTTGTTCTCCCTCCTGCTCGGGGTGGGGAGAAGTCCCTGTCCCCAATGTCCTTTCACTGAGTCACTTGTGTAGCTCAGTCCTTGTGATGGGGGCTTTGCCTGGGAACTGCTGACATATGAGAAAGTCAAATTACAGGAAGTACTAGAGCCAGGTGTGGTGGTGCACGCCTGTAATCCCAGCACTCTGGGAGGCAGAGGTAGGTGGATCTCTGAGCTTGAGGCCAGCCTGGTCTACAAAGTGAGTCCAGCACTGCCAGGGCTACACAGAGAAACTGTCTTGAAAAACAAACAAACACCAGGTGTGGTGGTGCACGCCTTTGATTCTAGCACTTGGGAGGCAGAGGCAGGCGCATCACTGTGAGTTTGAGGCCAGCCTGGTCTAGGAAATTCAAGGCTACATAGAGAAACCCTGTATCGAAAAACCAAAAAACAAACAAAAAAGAAGGAAAGAAACAGAAATAGAAATAAGGATAAGGCTCAGAAGAACCACCTTAAGTTACTAAATTGCACCCTTCATTAGGGCAACACAGAAATGATAGCCTTCGAAGCACATGGTATTCCTTGCCTTGGAGAGCTGCCAAGCGCCATGCTTTCCAAGGAAGGGGACGCAGTTCCTCTTGTCACCTGAGCTGACACAGAAAGATGTTAAAACTGTTGTCCCACAGGGAAACTCCTCTTGATGCTCCTCACGGACATCAAACATGGACAAGGAGATGAGGGAATTTGCTTGCTTATCTTGTCATCACTGACTATAACACATCTCAGACCTGCTACTCTATGCATGATGGGCCACACACTGACCTTCAGTCGGATTTTTAGATTTTTATCTGATGACAAGTGGATGCAGCGCTCCATCACGTCCTTGGCTATCTGGATGTGCATTGGCAGTGGTGGCTCCACATCTGGAAGGGTGTCATTCTCATCCACCTTGGGAGGGGCTGACTGCTCCTCTGAAATAATGGAAATGGTGACAATGTTTTAGAGAGGTGTCCCACCTAGCTTGACTGCCAGCTTCAGACTCCAGAATAGGACTTAAAAGCTAAGCTGCACAAATCAAAAAGTTTGCCAGGTGTGGTGGTGCACGCCTACAATCTCAAGTGCCTGGGAGGCAGAGGCAGGTGGATATCAGGCTCTGAGGTCAGGCACGGTTACACAGTGAGACCCCATCTCCCTCCTTGCCCCATAACCTCACCTTTGAGATACAGCACAGACTCTATGATATGCATTTCTGCAGGGGAGGAAGAGTAACAGTGCATTGGGAGGGATAGGTAATGAGATAACAGACGATTTGAAATTTTAGGTCACAGCTCTAACTTGGAGTCCTAACATGGGCCGTGTCCTGGGTGGCCTTTCCTCTGTTCTTTCCTTTCTTTCTGATTCATCCCTTGACCACCGATGGCCAAAGCTCATCATCTCTGCTAGCTTGTAAGATCTGTGGATGACCAGCACCAAAAACTTGAGAGCTGACATTATATGGCAGCCTGGTGCAATACACAGACATGAGGCTTGGACCAGGGAGCCCTAGAACCTGTTAATACCTCCTCCCACTGTGCATCACCTCACCTGCAGCAAAGGGCTAAGGCATTTGCTGCTTACAGAGTGGGTGAAGAGGACGTCACAGTTCTTATCATCTCTCCCTGCCTGAGACCCAGGCCCAATCCCATCCTCTAGGGCTTTCCTATCTCCACAGTGGCCCCACTCTGACCTGCTGTGCCAAGCTGTGAGTAAGCTTCCCACTGAGCTGGGCACTGCTTTGGTAACTTTTCTGGGTTCAGATTCCTCTGCTGGAAAACCTGAACCTTCTAACAGACGCTGTACTAGTCTCCACTAGAAGCTGAGAAGATACACAGAAATGCATCTGCAGACTGGCTTTCTTAGAGAAAGGGACCTTAGATGTATAAAGTGCCTTTATGTGGTTAAGCAGAATGTTCTTGCCAAACCTGTTATCAAGACAAACAATCTTATAAAGTCAAGGAAATCAAATGCCCAGGAAAAATGATAATTTCAAGAGTGATAGGGTTAGACTGCTTTTCCTCAGAAGAAGTTCTCCTGTTTGAAATCTGCCTGTTGTTGAGTGCTGTTTCAGGAATGGGAGCCTCTGGTTTTGGAGGAACGTTTGATTCATTCCATCTGATCCTAGCAGCTATCCACTAGAGCCAGATCTCTGTGTGCTTGTGTGTATGTGTAGTTCGTGCATGTAAAGGCTAGAAGTCAAACTTGGGTTTTACTCTTCAAAAGCTGTCCAGTTGTTGCCCTGTGTCATAGAAAGCCACGCATTCCAGCAGTTCATCAATGGGCTAGATGTTGGAGCAGACCAATTAAAAATCCTGGATCCGGCCCTGAGAGGTGTCTGAGTTGGTCAGCCCACTGACCACTGAGGCACAGGGTCCACTCTCCCAAGAATTGCAGCAGGTGATGAACATGTTCAGTTTTCCACTCTCATGACCCTGGGGCCAGCTCTCCCACCTGCCATAGATGGTGAGGGATGAGGAAGGGGAGGAGAGCATCTCTCTCTTGTCTGTGCCACCCTTCAGTAGACAAGAGGTAGAGATGTTTCTCCTATCTTTATGCCCTTGGGACTGGCTCACCTGAACCACTCAGGGCCGGCTCTATTGTGCTGCCCAGGCAAGAGGCAGGAACAGCTCTCCTGCTCCTCAGGACCAGCTTTCTTGCCTATGCTGCTACACAGTAGACAAGCTGCCAAGTTATGGGGCCAGCTCTCCGATGTTCACACCCTTGAGACTGGCTCACCCAGGGCCGGGCCATCAAGGTCAGCTCTGCTGCTCTCATGACCCCATCAGGCCATCTCTCCTACCCACTGCTGGTGGCAAGGCAAGAGGGAGGGGAGAGATCACTCCTCAGTGAGGTTCCAGTACTGATAGAGTAGCAGAAGCCAGAGGCCCCATACCAGACCAATGAGTCATCGCAACGAACATTTACAAGCAAAGAAGTGTGGACAGAAGGGTTTCCTGTGGGACACACTACAATTTACACAATGAGATTCTTTTTTTCTGTTTTGAGACAGGGTTTCTCTGTGTAGCCTTTTGACTGTTCTGGACTCACTCTGTAGACCAGGCTGGCCTCGAACTCAGTGTTCGCCACCTGCCCCTGCCTCCCAAGTGCTGGGATTAAAGGTGTGTGCCACCGCCCGGCTTCTACCTTATTTTTTGAAATAGGATTTCTCATCTGGTCTGAAGCTCACTGAATAGGCTAGGCTAGCTGGCCAGAGAGCTCAGGGACCTGCCTGTCTTCACATCCTAAATATTGGGATTATAGGCCTATGCCACCAAGCCAGGCTTTTAAAATTTTTTTAAGGTTATTTGTTTTGTTGTTTATTTATTATGTATACAGTGCACATCAGATCATACTATAGATGGTTGTGAGCCACCAGGTGGTTACTGGGAATTGAACTCAAGACCTCTGGAAGAGCAGTCGGTGCTTTTAACCGCTGAGCCATCTCTCCAGCCCATCAAGCCAGGCTTTTTATGTGAATTCTGAGGATCAAACCCAGGTCCTCATGCTTGCAGAGCAAACACTTTATTGACTGAATTATGTCACCAGCTCTAGAACCAGATAGCTTAATCACAGAAGAGAAGGTTTATTGATGGGGCTTGAATTTTGGACCGGAATGGCAACTTTGGTCATGAAAGCTGCCCAGTCACCACCCCGACTCCCTGCTCCTTCAGAGCTGCAGGCTTGAGTGAGGTTGGAGTGTGGGTCATAGAAAGGTTTGGGTTGGCTCGGCAAAGAAATAGAGAACAAAGCCAGGCAGGTTACAACCAGAGCACTCTGTCCGTGAGAACCAGGCCAGCTGAGAGCCTTGTTTGGACCTGTGCTGCTTCCCACTGCTCAGGAGGAAATCTGTTCATTCACTTTCCTGTTATACTGGTCCTGTTGGCTCTAGCGCACTAGAACCAGAGCACAGATGGGAAAAATGAAAAAGAAAAAAGAAATCTGCTCACTTCCAACCTAACAAACTAATTTGGGACTCAGTTCGATTTAGGATAGTCCTGGGACCACCAAGCTCATTATGACTTGGCATTTTATATTTGCAGAGGCGATTCTAATAATTTATTAATCCTTCTGTGACCTGAAGCTCCAGATTGAGTTTGTGAATAAAACAAGAGGCCAGAGCTGCTACTGGCTTGAACTCTCTTTTTCCCCTCTCTCATATAAATGGGTTAAAAAAAAAAAAAAAACCCAAACCACTGCAATCCTTCTCTACCAATAAAGAAAGATGAAACCCATGAATAGACAATGGACCTAAGGAAGGGGGGGGGGGAAAGCTGGAAGAAGCATAAAGAAGTATGTCCAATTTGTATTAATCAAATATATAAAAAGTGAAATAATAAGCCATTTTAAAGTTGTTAACATAGAAAAAAGTGAAACAGGTATTTTTTGCACCCTTGCCATTGTTGGGAAGATGTAGATTGACAGAACTGTCTGGAAGGCACGCTGGTCAGCATCAAATGATGCTCATACCTTGGACTGAGAAATCCCACTTTTAGGAATTTATAGAGATATGCATGTAGTAGGAAAAGATCACCCACACAGAATCATCCCTTGCCACACTGTTTATCACGATAAGGCTGGAGGCAACTTCAACTTCAGATGGGGAATGCAGTCTGTAGCTGCCTTCCCAACACCGAATGGATGTGGTTGGTACATTTAGACTCTGGTGCAGAGGATACAGGGTATAGCTCAATGGCACTGAGTCCTAGGCTCAGTCCTCATCAGCACAAAACATAGACTGTGGCTGCAATCATGTAAACATTTTTGTATTAAAAAGGAATGAGAACACATGCGCGCGCGCGCACACACACACACACACCTGTACGCATAGCACAGTATGAGGTTTGAGACAGTTTTTCTTCCACTTTCTGGAATGATATTTTGTTGTTTTCACAATGACCTGTTTCAAGGAGGAACCAGTGAAACCAAAATAAATAGCAATTACCTTCTTCTGTTACAAGGTCGGAAACATTTCCCTCTGCCACATCCTTCTCTTTGAGGTAGCGCAGCACAAAGTGCTCGATGTCCTCAGCTGTGGTGCTAGCCTCGGGAGCTGCTGCTGGTGCTTGCCTTCCTTCCTCTTCCACACAGAGCTGTGGGAGCTGCCCAGTAGAGCCTGAGTCTGGGAACCACTGGGCTGAAAGAAAATGTTATCATGATGACCCTGGTTACAGTGACGGGCACGAGCACTTTATAGGAACAACAAACTCTTTGGCAAGGACTGCACAGCTCTCTGAATTACCAAGACACTACTTTCTGGAACCCTACCATTTACCACTCCAGTCAGCCGCCTGATAACTTGCCTTCTAGTGGCTCCACTATGCAAGGCATTTTCCTGCCTTAGAGCCATATATGCTGCTCTCAAATGTTCAGAATACTTCCCCCCCACCTACTTTACATCTGGCTAATTCCAAACCACTTCACACTTTAGAACAATCAGAACTTTCCCAGTAAGGCTGTCCCTTATACAGCACAATGCTTTCCCTTTGCATTTTGTACTGTATTTGTGTGTACTGTTTGGTATGGGAATCTTCACCATGGAACTCTTGACTCTAAAATGGCCACAGCAAAGAGTGGGGACTTGAAACATGCAGCGTCCACAACAAGACTGGAGAACGAATACAAATGATGTAACTCTGAGGATAAGATATGCCCCTTATTAGAAGACAGGCATGGGGCTCAGAGGTTAAGAGCACTGGCTATTCTTCCAAAAGTCTTGAGTTCAATTCCCAGCAACCACATGGTGGCTTATAACCATCTATAGTGAGATCTTGTGCCCTCTTCTGGTGTGCAGGCAGAACACTGTATAAAATAATAAATAAATCTTTATTATATATACAGTGTTCT
This sequence comes from Acomys minous, assembly GCF_964271855.1. Taxonomy (NCBI): domain Eukaryota; kingdom Metazoa; phylum Chordata; class Mammalia; order Rodentia; family Muridae; genus Acomys; species Acomys minous. Next base: position 76,960,642 of record NC_140485.1, on the reverse strand, counting down.
GTCTGCATGTACACTTGCAGGTCAGAAGAGGGCATCAGCTCATATTATAGATGGTTGTGAGCCACCATGTAGTTGCTGGGAATTGAACTCAGGATTTCTGGAGGAGCAGTCAGTGCCCTTAACCTTTGAGCTGTCTCTCCAGCCCTGAATAATAAATAAATCTGAAAAAAAAAAAAAAGGCTTTGCAGAACTATGAGAATGAGCACTCTCACACGGGACTCTAACAGAACATACTTCTAACATGCACCACAGAATAAATCTTAACCACTCCAGTGGTTTTCAACTGTGCCCTGAGGATCCCTGTGAGGAAACCAGTCAGGGTGAATGTGGAGTGTCCACCAGGGTCCAAATTCTTTATTCAACTACTGAAGTTCTAATTTCAACCATTCTTGGATATTGAAGCCCTTCAAAATCTTTAATTAAAAATTCTGGCAAAACAAACAAAATCAAGCTGGGTATGGTGGTGCATACCTTTAATCTCAGCATTTAGGAAGCAGAGGCAGGTGGATCTGTGTGAGTTCAAGGCCAGTCTGGTCTACAGAACGAGCTCCAGGAAAGCCAAAGCTACACAGAGAAACCCTGCCTCAAAAAACCATAAACAAGTCCATGCTGGTCTACAAAGCAAGCCCAGGAAAGCCAAGTTACACAGAGAAACACTGTCTTGAAAAATAAAACAAAACAAAAAAACCATAAACCCTTTTGCAGACAGCAAGACAAAGCTGTCACTCTGAGCATCTGCTAATCTCCTTTTCATTAAGGAGCAACTGTCCAGAGCCAGAAGAATGGCAGAGGGAGGTGACAGGTTAGGGCAACTGTGACTATCACAGAACAAATGCTTGCAATGACAGTTTCCTGGCCACCATCTGGAGGTTCTTACACGTGGAGTTAAGTACCTTTTTAAAATTAATTTTTGAGACAAGGCTGAGTCCTATTGGCTTCTGCCTCCTGAGTGCTGGGAATAAGGGTGTGCTAAGCATGCCATTGCTTCAGGGCCCCGTTCCCAGGTATAAGTTAGGCTCTGGGTTCTTTCGAAGGTCCTGGTGCCCAAGTGGTTAACGTCCAGCCCCAGCATTTTCACTGCTGGGCCCACACACTCCAGATTACCTCTACTTTCAAAGCTGGTGTCAGAATGGAAAATGCCTTTGCTCACAAATGGGTTTTAAACGTATGAAAAAAAGCTCAGCTTCACTCTTAATGCAAATTACAACTATAATAAGGTGCTATTTTTCTATTGGATTAGCAAAGATCAAAAGCTCAGTAATAAAGTATGGGTGAGGGCGTGGCAAAATTGGCACTTTTACATTGCTGCTGAAGCTTAAATTGGAACAACCTCTTAGGAGAGCAATTTGATACTCTCAATCAAAAATTTAAATGTAAAGCTCTTTGAACACGTGTTGCTTTTAGGAATTTATGCTACTGATATACTGAAGGCAAAAGATAGTGCAGCAATTTTTAATTTTTTCTGTAGTGGTGGCAAAGGATGAGAAAAGACCAAAATGCCAATGAAGAAAGATCAGGTTAAGATCAGTGCTATGACACAGTGGGGTGCGATGCAGCTGTAAGACCACCACAGCCCTGTGTGCATGGGGCACACTGCCCCAGGGTACAGTGCAAGAGGAAAACGTCCTGATTTGTCTTTGTTATGAATGGTTCTGTCCTCACTGGGGTACCTGCTACTTTTTTTTTTTTTTCTCCAAGACAGGGTTTCTCTGTGTAGTCCTGGCTGTCCTGGATGCACACTGTAGACCAGTCTGGCCTTGAACTCACAGAGATCTGCTTGCCTCTGCTTCCTGGAGTGCTGGGATTACAGGCACGTTCCACTTGTTGCTTTTTAGTCAATGCATACAAAGTGTGCATGTACCTGGCTCTTTCATGACTTTTCAGAAGTTCTTTGAAAGCAAACTTCCATTCTCATCTTTAAAGAAAGCGATCTGTTAGACAGTATGATGACGACAGCAAACAGAAATCTGGCATCAAATGCTGCTCTGATATGAGAGTGCGTGGTCACTTCATTACTTACTAATATATATATTCAAAAGTTATCTAATGGGTTGTTTCAAAACTTGTGGAAAATCTGTCTCCAATTGTGCTTCACTGCAAGCTAGAAGGCACTAGATCTCACTATAGATGGGTGTGAGCTGCCATGTGGTTGCTGGGAACTGAACTCAGGACCTTTGGAAGAACAGACAGTGACAGTGCTCTTAAACTCTGAGCCATCTCTCCAGCCCTGTACTTCAATTTTACAAAGTGCTACATAGGATATTTTGACTTCCCTCCTTCAGATGACCAAAGGCATCAATAAACTAAGAAAATTCAAATTTCAAAATCCAAATGAGCAGCCAGGAGTGGTGGCTGGGTGTAAGTAATCCCAGCACTTGGGAGGCGGAGGCAGGCAGATGGTTGAGTTTGAGGCCAGCCTGGTCTACAAAGTGAGTCCAGGATAGCCAAGGCTACACAGAGAAACCCTGCCTTGAAGAAAAAAAAAAACAACCAAATCCAAATGATCTATCTGAAAAGACACATTTCCTATGGTTTTAAATTTATTATTTAATGTGTACAAGTGTTGCTTGCATGTATGTGTCTGTGCACCAAGTGTGTGCCTGGGCCTGCATTAGTCAGAGGAGGACATCAGATACCCAGGGACTGGAATTACAGATTCTTGTGACCCCCCAGGTGGGTGCTGGGAGTTGAACTTGGGTTATTTGCAAGAGCGACAAGTGCTCTTAGATACTGAGACATCTCTCCAGTTTCCTAAGCCTTTTTATAAAATGTTTACATTTCAAGCTCCAGTGTAGCAGGGATGGGATAGCTGGCCACAGACGCTGGTCCCCATCTGCGATGTCTAAGTAGTTAGCTGTCTTAATAGGAAGCCCAAGCCAGTCTAGACTAGGCGAGTCTTGCTCACAGCTGCTCTGCCAGTAGCTATTAGCTACAGACAGGTGTTATGGTTGGGACCTGAAATGCCGCCCAAAGGCCACACCCCTTAGCTGGTGGCAACTCTAAGAGCTTGGACAGGGTGGGATAAGTAATCACTGCAGGTATAATACCCCAGGAAAGCTGTCTGGTTACCAGCCCCGCTCTTCTCTCTGCCGCTGTGTCCTGATTGCCATGATTTACAAACAGCTTTTTTCCACCATGGCCCTTGGCCAACATCCCCAAGAAAGCACAGAACAAGCTGACGTTAAGTTTCAGACCACACACAGATATAAACACATCATAAGTAAATCAAATGAAATTCTAAGGGTTGTTCACACAACCTGTGGGAAGGCTGAAAAAAGATAACAGAAATAAAAACAAAACCAAAGGCAGACGAATTCTACCATATCAGTAAGTATGTTAAAAAAAACAACCCAGGACTGAAACTTCTGAATAAACCTTCCTTCTTTAGAATGTTTTAGCTTCAGGGACTTTGTCATGATTTTTGCGTGACTGCAGTCAAGACTAAACTCTCTCTTGGCCCATTTGCCCCATAGGATCACTCCAATTCCCATTTTACCCTGTATTGCTCTCTCTACACTATTTTCTCCAAACGCTTCATCTCTACGTGCCCTTGGGGCACTCACCCCACTTCCCCTCTGCCGATGTGTTCCTAGACTCATAGAGAAAGTGCCACAGCCATGAGCAGCCCGGCAGCCTCCTCCACCTTCAGGCTCAGCCTTAGTCGGACTTCCCAGAGAGGCCCTCCCTGACCGAGCAACCTGAGTAGCCCGTCCCTGTGTCTCCCTTGCATGAAGTTTTCATTTCCTTCAACGTGCTTATCAGCGGCTCGCTGAGCTTGCTTAACGCTTTCATTACTTGTTTATCATTTCTCTCTCAGTGGCAGGAAAGCTCCCTGAGTCTGTTTATCTTGTTCACTGTTGCATCCTCACTACTTAGTGTAGCACCTGACATGTAGCAGGCATTCTTTATGAGTGAAGAAGGCAATCACGCTGCTTGCGAATGTTCATGAATGAATGAGCGGACACTGGAAATGTCACCTCAGAGCAGAGCACAGTCCTTGCCGCAGCCACCTCTCTTGAGAAAGTTTCTCATATGATCTTGTCCTTTTAACCTGACAGAATGAGGTCAAGGACCTTCTCTTTGCCTGAGGCTATTAGCACTGGAGATATGTTCTTTGGATAAAGGCACCACGGTATAGTGACTTGTTTTTCATTTAATGATTAACTGTTCAGTTGAGGGATTTATTTATTGGTCTTGTTATGTACCTCAGGCTGGCCTTGAACTTATGATCCTCCTGCTTGAGTTTCCTGGCAGCTAGGATTAACAGGTATAATTTTACCAAGACTGGCTTTTTTTTTCATGGTACAAAATTGTGCTGTGCTAATATCCCTAGCAGGCACCCAACAGGCTCAAAACAGAGATGAGACAAGTAAGTCAACTTATAAAATTAAATGGTTAAAAGTAAGTGCGGTGAGGTGGCTCAGCAGTTAAGAACACTGGCTGCTTTTCCAAAAGACCTGTCCTAGCACCAACATGGAGGTTCACAGATACCTGTAACTCCAGTTCCAGGGGATCTGATGCCCTCTTTTGCTCTTTCAGGGCACTGCATGCATGTGGGTACCCACACCCACTAAACAAACAAATCTTAAAATAAAAAAAAAAAAAAGAGGTTAAGTTGGGCATAATGGTGCACACTTTTAATCCCAGCACTCAGGAGGCAGACTTCCTAGGCCAGCCTGGTCTACAGATAGAGTTCCATGTCAACCAGGGCCACACAGAGAAACCCTGCTTCAAAAAGTAAGTAAAATAAAACAAAATAAAAGGAAGGGCAAAAAGGCAAAGGCTGGAGAGATGGCACAGCAGTTAAGAGCCCTGGCTGTTCTTCCAGGAGGCCCAGGTCCAATTCCCAGCACCCATACAATGTAACTAACTCCAGTGCTGGGAGACATAGTGCCCTCTCTGGCCTTTGCAGGCACCAAGCACACATAAGTAGGCTTATAAACACATGGAGGCAGAACACTCACACATATCAAATAAAAACAAATGTTTTAAGCTTCTGGATTACTGCTGTCCACTATGGTCCATGTGGCTATAGAAACGAAACAATTAAAATTTCAATTCCCTGCTGGACATAATGGTTCACATCTATAATTTCAGCACTTGGGAAGCTGAGGCAGGGAGAATGCTGCAAATTCCAAGTTCAGACTATATACTGAGTTCTAGGATAGCGTGGGTATGAGTGAGACCCTGTCTTTAAAACAAACAAACAAACAAACAAATAAAGATCTCCAAACCAAAATATTCAAATCCCCAGTAGTTTTAGCTACACATGGCTATTGGCTATTGCACTTTGCAAAGAGACATAGAGTATCACCATCATCAGAAAATTCTATTAGAGGGTTGAGGATGGAGCTTGGTGGCAGAATACCTGCTTAGCATATGTAGGCCTTAAGTTCAACTCCCAGAGCCAACCCCGACCTAAAGGAAAGGTCCTATCTGCCACTCTAGCTCTACGTGGCTGAGCACTTTCTGCTGCTCCTGTTCTCCACCAGCACAGACGCTGGCAGCTCTAAGAAGCACCAGTAGTGACGTGGTATATTGGGAAGAATAAACGTGCCACAAATCCAACTTTATCCCTTATTAATACTGTGACCCTGGCTGAGCAGGATCTCATTGAGCCTTGGTTTTTCTTATTTGTAAAATAAAAAATGCTGTTTCTGCCTCGTCTGTATGGTTTATATCCCTTTACATAGAGCAGGGCTCGATAGATGGCAGAGATATTCAAAGTATAAAAAGTAAACAATGGAGCCCGACAATCCCCCGTGGGGTTGAAGGGACAACCTTTCCAATGTCCCCCATAGCACATTTACGAACACGGAATATAATAAGAACAGGAAAACCAGGATCCTGGCTCCTATCTCGACTGGCAAAAAACAAACAAACAAACACAAAAGGGCTTTCAATGTACCTAATGCTGCCAGCAGAGCATGCAGAACGCTGACAAAGGAAGCAGCTCTCTTATCATAAAATTGGTCCAGGGTGACCAAGACATCTTGAACCACATCTGCTACCAAAGGAAGTAGGCTAGCATCTGAGTTCTGAAGCATGACTTCCAAGACTTTTGGGGTATGAGGGTGCAGAGCGAGGTGACGCAGATTTAAAGAGATACCATTCACCAAATAGTCTGAATTTTGATTGATCAGGTGCTGTACGGAGTTATAGCCACAAGCTTGGCAAATGTCTACCATGGTGCTAGTAGCCACTTGACTAATGAGCAAGGTCCGGTCTCCAGCCTTCTCCAGTACTGGATAGAGAGCTGACATCAAAAGCAAGCGAAAATCTTTTCCTAATGCATAAGCAAACTGGCCAATCCCTTCCAACTGAATGCATATTTGCCAGATGTTACTGTTCATGGAGCAGATAGTGGGACTTGGCTTTGACAAGGCTGGAAAAGATACAACTTGGCAGGTGTGGGCACCAGATGTGATGGCCGGGAGGCCCTGCTGCTTCATCATCACCTCCTCCCCCTCCTCAGTTTCAACACAGGTAACCAAGTACCAGTTTTCTTGGCTTGTGTATTCCTCCAATATCGACTTCACAATCTCTCTCAATTCCTCTGGGCCCGTGCTTGTACTCTTGTTATGGATATCTTCTACATCCAGCCCAGCAGCCCCTACAACCAGTTCATTGAGGATCATGGCAGCTTGCTTCCGGTAAACTACAGATGTGTGGTACAGTTCCATAAAGTGGTCCACAAGCAAATACAGGTCCCCATAGTAGCCAAGGAGCTGACAGATCTGCCGCAGGAGCAGGAAGACCCTCTCGTCGGTGAAGCAGCGGAAGTGTCTCCTCTGGACTCGGCTCCATGGCTTGCCAGCTGAGGCCTCTGCAGAAGCACTCAAGTTGTCAGAGTTCCAGCGCCGCTCTTCCACCATCTTGACGTCAGCGGCCTCTAGCTCTAGTACTTGGACAAGTGCTCTGGAAAGGCGCTGCACATGGGCCACAGAGTTGAGAATCACATGTACTTTGGGGCCCAGCAGTTTTAGATACCCGAGTAACAAGGAAAGGGTAGAGAACTTGCCCTGATCATCTTGTGTGTTCATCAGGCGGGGAAGAGATGTGGCCAGAGAATGCAGGCTTTCTGACAAGATGTCAGCCAGGGCTCGGCTGCCCACCACTACTTTCTGCTCTGCAAGACGCTTTAGCACTGCACTGCACTGGGCCTGGACTTCAGGACTTTCATCATTCACCAGGCCAACTAACACCTTTAAGAGGGGACCCGTGGATTCAAGCAGGGACTGACTGCATTTCAAAAGCAGGACCTCCACAAACTGTACCAGCTCCAGCCTCGCCTTCCAGTGCGGGTGAACAGACACACAGTCAATTATCTTTCTAATAAGGATCGCTAACTTGTCGCCAGTACTTTTTACCCAGTCTGCTTCCCTGTGAATCATCAAGGCTGCCACTCTGTGCTCAACCGCCGGCTTCGCTTGGGCCTTTGGGATCCTTGAGAGCTGTTCATCAGCCATGATAAAGCCCACTGTCTTGTAAAAGACCTTCAGGGAAGACACGACAATGCTGTGGCCTTGTTTAAAGTCTCCTGTGATGACTCTGGTCAGTGCAGTTGAAATTCCAGGTAAGAAAGATGCCAACAAGTCCCCTAGCTGCTGCTGCTCCAGTTCGTCCAGGGGCCGTGCATGGTCCTGACATTCGCACTGAAGGAGGAGAACCTGCAGACACTGTAAGGCAGCGGTTTTAATCTGTTTTGACTTCTCCTGCTCTGCCAAACCCAATAGTAAAGACACGGCAAATCCTAAACGAGGCAGAATGGAGGGCTCATAAAAAGTCAGAATGATGTCCCTGTAAGCCGAGTGCATTAAGGTGCTAAGTCCCTGGATCACAGCCAATTTCAACTCCTCTGACACCGCTGCAGGTTTCTGGGAGTTGGGAGAGTACAGACAGGCTGAAAGTTCTGAGAAGAGTTCCTGGAGAAGCTCTTGCTCTCTCACACATGTTGAAGAGAGAATGAAGGTGAGGCACTCTACCACGCTCTGGATCAGGCGCTCTCTTTTGGGCCCTGGGGTCTTCAGGGCAAATCGCAAGGGGAAGAGGACGTACTGCTGTAGTTCCTGAAGGGCAGCATCACTTACAGCTTGTAACTGTGTCTGCAGATGTTCCACATTCTCCACTGTCTGGGTCTTTGTGAGCTGAACACAGACTGGACGCAGGACGCCAAAGGCCTCCTCAGGAGTGTCAAACACCGCCATTACACGGCCACCTTCCCCTCATGAAGGAAACATCCTGCAGGCTAGAGGAGGGAAGCTTCTCAGTAAAAAGGGTCAAGCTCAAAGCAAATATAAAATAAAGGTCCACTCACCCACCCATCCACCCACCATTTATGGGGCTCTGAGTGCCAGCCACTGCAAAGGGGAGCAAGGGAACCGTAAAGAACTGGTTCCTACTCTTGGAGTCTTTCTAGTTTAGTGGGGGATGTAAACATACACTACAGTCTCTAGGGATTAGGATAGACTTAAATTTAGGTATTAAGTGAGCAGGGAGGAGGCACATCCCAGGGAAAGCCAGAGTTTCACAATAGCATGCCTGAACCATGACCTGGGGGCCAATGCATAAAGTTCTGGGCTGCTGTAAAATAGTCTTGGTGTACAGGTTGGTGAATTTTCATGTATGTACAGACCTACCCAGAGCAAGCAGAGAATGTTTCTAGCACCTGAGAAGGCTTTCTCATAGCCTTTACAACTGATTCCTCTTTCCTCTGCCACTCTGACTTCTCTCTTGCCTGTTCTTGTCACTGAGAGGTTATAAGTGTATGTGTGTGTGTGTGTGTGTGTGTGTGTGTGTATTGGGGGTTGGGAGGCTATGATCAACATTATGTGGATGGTAATCTGGAGGAAGGATCAGAGCTGGGAAGAAGGGTATGCCCAGTGAGAAAGAAAACGAGGAACACAGACATCATGGGGGAAGAGATTTCAGCAACACAGAAAGTTGGATGGCCCGCAGGAAAGCAAAGGAGACAGGTTTAGAGGCAATGAAAAGGCTGAGCAGCTTAATGCCTGAAAGCTTTTCTTTTCTGTAAGGAGAAATTCAAATTCAGAGAATGACATTGAACAAAAAAGAGGATAACATAGAGCTTGAAGAGAGAAATAAAGGTCTCAAACATTCCCTTTGGGAAAACAGAGCATGTTGGGAAGACAGAAAACTATGATGCAAGGGTCTAAGGACTGAGCTGAAGCTGGAGACTATAAATGTGTAACAATGTAAAATGCTGGCATTGGGTGGAGTGATCACCCTTTGCTGAATTAGTGATCATCCGGTGTGGTGCGCTTGTTCTTCTCTCGTTGGCATGAGTGAGTACTCCTAAGTCCAGTGGCCACACAGGCTGGCAGGCCAGAGGAGCATGGTGTGTGTATGGGCCAAGACTGGCCATTCCAGAGAGCTGTGTTGGATTGTGCCTTCCAACCAAGAGAGGGCTCCAGTGCACGATCAGATACCCAGGAGACTCAGACCTCTGGAGTTCCATAGACTGTGAAGAAGGGCATTTTGAGCATCTGTGGCCCCTATGAAGCCAAGGACAGGATTCTAAGCTTCTTCATCTAGATCAGAGAAATGCCAAGTGTGGATGCCACAAGCTTGGCTGAAGACCAGCGACACCTGCCTGAGTGCTGGCGTATACAGACTATCTGGTCACTGGATTAATGAGTAGGAAAGGAAGCCTACTGTTTAATGGGGCCCTGCAGTCAGAGACAGGAGATCCATTCCACACTCCTGGAGGTGGTGAATCTTACCTGTAGTAGACCACCACTAGAGGAAGAGGAGACATTAAAAAAAAAGAACACTTCAAGAAGTTCAAATACAAAAGATATTTCTTAGCATTAAAAATATTATTTCCCATGCCCCAAAAGTCCACTTGATAAAATAATAATGAATGCATGATGGCTACCTGCTGAGACCCAGTGAGAGGCCTCGAAGGTCAAGCAGAGCTAGCTAAACCTGAGCATGGGGCTCTGGGGATAAGGTGCTTGCTGTGCAGTTAGAACAACCTCAGTTCAATCCTCTGAGAATCTACATGAAAAAAGCCAGGTGTGGTGGCATGTATTTGGGGCGGTAGAGACAGGATTCCTGGGACAGGCTGACCAGGCTGTCTAGCCTACTTAGTGAGCTGTAGGCCCTAATGAAAGCTTCTGTCTAAACCAAACAAAACAAGGCGGATGGGCCCTGAAGAATGAAACACAAGGCTACTACCTCTGCCTCCATGCACTTGTGAACCCACATGCATGAGCATCTCTCCCACGTACACATAACCATAAACATATATAAAACCAAACAAAAACATAATAGAGAGCTAAGGCAGGAAGAGGAATGAAAAAAGAAAACAATGGAATTTTTTTTTTCTTTTAGTGTGGAAACTTTTCTTCAAGTATATAGCATCTTTTTAAATTCACTTTGGCAGTTTCAGGAAAATAACTAGGGGGCTGAGGGTCCCTTAGGGTAGCAGATCCCAGGCTCAGACTGTATACAGACACAGGCTCAATGAAACAGAATGACATGGCATGTTCAGAAAGGCTTTCCTTTGTCATTTATGACCCTTGCTCAAGCTATAAACCTTGGGATTTCTGGTTTCTTCATTTTCCTCTTAGTCCTACCATTCCTCCGATTTCACCACTTCACTCTATCAATGCCTCCTTAAACCAAAGAAGATGCTCACAAACTTCATCTTGGATCAACTGTAACAGCCCCACCTCATCCCTGCACACTTGTCCTGTGTGCTGGCCCTTCTTGAATCCATACTTCAAACTGATACTAGAGTAATCTTTCAAGACCAAAATCTCGCCCCTCTTCTCCAGGCTTGACTTCCTCTCAGTGCCCGCCACAGCCACGAGCTTCTACCAAGCCCTGCAGTTTGCCAGGCTTCTGTTCACTGTATGAACCTCACTGCTCAATGCTGCCACCACACACAATTATAAAACTTGCCACTTTCAAACAGATGTACTACTCTGTATTTCTCCCTCTTTCCTACCATGTCTAGCACATACCTCTACTACAGTACCAAGAGGCTATATTTGAGCATGTGCATCTTTCTAGTTTAGATCAGGGCTCTGGGAAGCAAGAGCAATCCTATACCTGGAAGTAAGAAAAGCCCCTTGTAGTGAAATTTTGATTTCTTTAAAAAACACAGAAACAAAGCCAGGTATGGTGGCGCATGCCTATAACCCCAGCACTTGGGGAGGCAAAGGCAGGCAAATCTCTGAGTTTGAAGCCAGCCTGGTCTACAAAGTGAGTCCAGGACCCAAGGATACACAGAGAAACCTGTCTCAAAAAACCAAAACCAGCCAGGTGGTGTTGGTGCACACCTTTAATCCCAGCACTCGGGAGGTAGAGGCAGGTGGACTGCTGTGAGTTTGAGGCCAGCCTGGTCCAGGACAGTTAAGGCTACACAGAGAAATCCTCTCTCAAAAAACAAAACAAAACAAAACAAAAAACCAAAACAACAACAACAACAAAAAACCAACCCCAAAACAAAACAAAAAACCAAACAAACCAAACAAAAACAAAAACATACACAGAAGCATTATAAGAACATGTTTTTGTTTTAGTCTCAGGTGTAGGATATGGGGTTACTTCACAGCAGCTGACTATTATTTGCTTCATGCACTGGAAGGGACACAATTTTGCCAGCTACAGATAGTTTCTGTGACTGTGTGATATTTGGCATTCTGGGGACTTTTTAGAGGATATAAAAATGCTAGGGCTCCAAGAGGCAGGGTTATTGTTGGGTTGTTGTTTGAGGTATGTTAAGTAATCTTGTGCAAAGAAGAAACAACAAGAAGAAATTAGATATCCTGATGGCAAAGATCAAACTTGCCCCAAGGAGCTTGACACCCCTAACCAGCAGGAAGTAGTCAAATGCGGCACCTCTTTCCCCTCTATCCTTTTCTCTCTCCTATCTACTTTGAAAGGGTAGAAGAAAATAGGTGGAGAAACAAGAACCTACAAAGTAGCAAACCACCCCTTACATCCCTGGCAGATATTCAACATTGCTACAGATCCTTACAAATCCTGCTCTCAAGTAGGTAGAGGTATGGCAGACTGATACTCTTGCGGATACCTGAAAAGCCAGTGTGTGTGTGTGTGTGTGTGTGTGTGTGTGTGTGTGTGTGTGTGTGTGTGTGTGTGTGTGTCTCTCTCTCTCTCTCTCTCTCTCTCTCTCTCTCTCTCTCTCTCTCTCACACACACACACACACACACACACGTGTATCCCGACTAGGTACACCTTGGGAGGTCCTGCACAGAGTAGAGCTGTCATTGGAGAAAGAGACAACACAATGGCCTCCTGAGGCTAGAGAGACAAGCCTAATCTGGAGAAACTTCAAAATACAAGATTTTGGAAAGAAGGCTGCTGCTGCTGAGCCAAAACCAAGAGATATTTTGGTGCTCTTTAAAGGTAGAGTAACAAAACTGGAGGTTTGCCCTCAAACTTAAACACCTGGTTGGTGACTTGCTCGGCCCTCTTTAAACTCAGGATGGCTCCTGTTTATGATGAACGTAAGAGCAGAAGGCAGAGACCTCTGCAATGATAATACAGGAAGCACTAGCGGTCTTTTTATGTACTCTCTAACATACAAGACGACGCTTCTGAACACGTGAAGGAACAAGACAAGGTAACAGGAGAGACAGCAAAAGCACACCCTCAGACAATCTAACCAGTCCAGGTCTTTAAAAAACAAGATTAGCCAGGCGTAGTGGCACACACCTTTAGTCCCAGCATTTGGGAGGCAGAAGCAGATTAGTCTTGTCTACACTGTGAGTTCCAGGACAACCAGGGCTACTTGGGAAAAGCCTGTCTTGGAAAAACCAAAGCAAAAAATAAAATAAAAATTAATAGGGATTAAAACAGTTAAGAAACAAAAGAATATTCTCTCTCTTTATCTTTTTTTTTTGTTGTTGTTGTTTTATTTTGTTTTGTTTTTTCAAGACTGAGTTTCTCTGTGTTGCCTTGGCTGTTCTGGACTCACTCTACAGACCAGGCTGGCCTTGAACTCACAGAGATCCACCTGCCTCTGCCTCCCTGAGTGCTGGGATTACAGGTGTGTACCACCACTGCCCGGTGAACTCTTTTTTTCTCTATTTTTTTAATTAAAAAAGATAGGCAGATGGGGCGGGGGAGAGGGGAGGGCCATTTTGTTTAATAGAAGCTAAACTGAACTCAATTAATTATACTTAAAAGTTGACTGCACAGTTACTGAATTCCAGGCTTATACTTTTATTTTAGGTAGATTTTTCAACATAATTAATAATAGCTTTTTGGTTCTTTTTTTTTTTTTTTTTTGAGACAGGGTTTCTCTGTGTAGCCTTGGCTGTCCTGGACTCACTTTGTAGACCAGGATGGCTTTGAACTGATAGCGATCCGCCTGCCTCTGCCTCCAGAGTGTTGGGATTAAAGGCAAGCACCACTACGCCCGGCAGCTTTTTGGTTTTTGACTCACACATCTTAAATCTATTTTACTTCATATAAAATGTTCTCTAAATACAAATATTATTCTTTGTTTGTTTGTTTTGAGAAAATGTTTCATATGTAGCTCTGGCTGTCCTGGAACTTCACTTTGTAGATGAGGCTGCCCTTGAACTAAAAAAAAATCCACTGGCCTCTGGCTCCCGAGTGCTGGGGTTAAAGGTGTGCACCACTATGTCTAGCTAAATTATTATTGCTTTTACTTAAAAAATGATTTTTTTCCTGACATATCCTTATAGGACTGTAATCCTAGTACTTGGGATAATAAAGTAGAAAAAAATATATAAGTTCAAGTCTATCCTGGGGCACACAGTGAGACCCCACAAACATAACCAAAACTTTAACTTAAATCTTTCTTTTTTGAGTATATGTCCCCCTCCCCCATCAACTGGACACATACAGCTATGAAATACAGTACTTATAATTAAGAATACCCTGTAAGGTTTAGCAACAAATGAATTCAGCAGAAGACAAGATTAATGATGTGGAAGACAAATCAATAAAAACTGCCTAAACTCAAGCCAAGAGAGAAAAAAGAACGGTAAACAAGATGATAAAGCACCTGGGATATACTGAAAGTTCTCATGGGTCCCAGAAGGACGAACATAAAAGAAAATATGACTGAAATGCCCAGAACAAAGAATCAAAACCCAGACTGGAGAAACTCAGTAAACCTCAGGTGACTGGATGAGAGAAGCATTTACCAGCCTGTCACAGTTGTTCTACTGAAAACCAAAGGGAAAGAAACAACCGTTTCTTGTAGTAGGGTGGGAGTAAAGGACAGTCTCCCTGTGTAGCTTAGTCTGACCTCTTGTGATCCTTCTGCCTCCTAGTGCTGGGGTCCCAGCTGTGTGTCACCATGCCTAGCCAACAAGGAAAATCCTAAAAGCAGCGGAAGACTGACATATGGCTTCTCAATAGCATGACAAAAACTAGAAGTGACTAGGGTAATCTCTTTAATGGGCCAGAAGACAACTACCAACCTTGAATTTTATGCCATACAAAAATACTTTTAAAAAAAATGAAGGTACGGCTTGGGATATTGCTCAGTGGCAGAGTGTCTACCTAGCAGTCTCATGGCCCTGAATTTTAGACCAAAAACGGAGGGAATCCATTGTCGTCAGGATACACTAAGGAAAAAATAGAGTGGGAAAGTTAACCTAGATAGTAGGCATGGAAAGTAGGTAAAATAAAGAAATGGAGCTGGCCAGCATAAACAATGTTAAAATGTGCATATCACTCATCATCAAGCCTTGTGGTTTATGTGAATATGAAACTAAAACAGGGGAGGAGCTAACTGTTGAGGGCCTATAAGTGCCAGGAAATGGTAGATAACTTGTACCAGGTATACTGTATCAAGATGTCAAACACATGTCTAAATCTGGAGGATGTGCTCTTAAAAGAATTGTAAACAATTATCCTCGTTACAGGGGCAGTACAAATGGGATAATACATATTTATGATTAACCTAAAAGAAGGTGAAAATGGCCAGGAGGAGGTAGTGCATGCCTTTAATCTCAGCACTTAGGAAGCAGAGGCAGGATTTTTTGAGTTCCAGGCCAGCCTGGTCTACAGATTAAAATTCAAGGCAGCCATGGCTACACAGTAAAACCTGGTCTAAGGGGAAAAAACAAAACAAAAATGGAGAGGAAAAAAAAGGTGAAAATGATAAAAATAAAACCAACCAATGAAGCACTTTGAAAACAAATAGTAAGACAGCAGGCAGGGCCCAACTAGAGCACATTAATTCAGAGCTTCTTACAGCAGTGCTACCAGCATTTTAGCTGAGTGATAACTTGCTGATGGAGGGCTGCCCTGGGCATTGGTAGGTACTTAGCAGCTTTCCTGGCCTTTGGATTTTAGATGCTATTAGCATTCTCACTTCTATGACAACCAAAAATGTCTCCAGCTATTGCCAACTGTCTTGTGGAGTCCAAAAGTCATTCTTGGATGAGAACCACTGGGAAAGCCCACATGATCCCAATCAAAACCCCAGCAGGACTTTTCTAGAAAGTGATATCAGTCATGGTGGTGCCTGGCTTACCCTAAGTGCTAGAGAGGCTGAGGAGACAGAATTTGAGTTTGAGACTGGCTTGGATTACACTGTGAGACTTTGCTTCAAATCAAGTAAACAAACACACCAACAAACAAGAAAGGACGAGCTTCTAAATGGTTATAGGGGATGTAAAAGACAGACTTTCAAAGACAACCCTGGGGATGAAACTGGAGAACTCATCTTACCTGATTGATTTTAAGATAAATGTATCTGGAATGGTACAATCATTGCATAACGACATAAATAAAGACATATTTCTGAAAACAAATAAAGTCCAGAATTAGTATCTTATGTAGAACACTGCCCAAATTTAGCTGTACATGCTTGGCAAAGGTGACAGTGAAATGCAGTGGAGGAGTAATCTTTTCTTTCTTTCCTTTTCTTTTGAGACAGGGTTTCTCTGTGTAGCTTTGGCTGTCCTGGAACTTGCTTTGTAGCCCAGGCTGGCTTCAAACTCAGATATCCACCTGCTTCTGCCTCCCTAAAAGTGCTGAGGTCCCATCATGCCTGGCTCAAGAATGATGTTTTCAACTAAAGATGTCTCATCACTTAGCTTTCCATGTGAAAACAAGTGTAGTCATTTCTACTTATTTATGGGGAATGTGCAGCAAGACCCCAATAGGTTCCTAAGACCAAGATTATACCAAACTCTATACATAACCCTCTTTTTCCTACAAATATTTACTCTGAGGTTTAATTAAAGTAGGCAAGGGAGCTGCAGAGATGGCTCAGTGGTTAAGAGCACCTACTGTTCCTCCAGAGGACCTGATTCAAATCTCAGCATCCACATGGCAGCTCACAACTGTCTGTATCTACAAGATCTGACACTCCCACATAGATATACATGCAGGCAAAATTCCAGTGCATATAAAATAAAGGTGAAAACAAAAAACAAGGTAGGTAAAAACAGATTAACAGCAATAATAAGAATATGAGGATGTAGTTGGGCGTGGTGGTGCACATCTTTAATCCCAGCACTCGGGAGGCAGAGGCAGGTGGATTGCTGTGAGTTCGAGGCCAGCCTGGTCTACAAAGTGAGTTCAGGACAGCCAAGGCTACACAGAGAAACCCTGTCTCGAAAAACAGAAACAAACAAAAAACAAAAACAAAACAAAACAACAAAAACAGAGAATATAACCTATAATAGAGTAAGTCTGTGAATGTGCTCTCTTGTAAGGACACTTGTGATCACCAACTTGATACCACCTAGCATCATCTGGAAGTCTCGGTGAGGGATGTTCAGATCATCAAGGTAGCCTGTAGTAATGTCTGTGGGGATTGTCTTAAGAGATCCGGGAAGACCCAACCTACAGGTGGGTACCATCATTCCCTGGTTTGGGGCCTGGACTTTTTTTTTTAAGATTAGAGAGAGCTAAACTGGGTGGTGGTGGGCACGCCTTTAATCCTAGCACTCAGGAGGCAGGGCAGATGTATCTTTGTGAGTTTGAATGAGTCCAGGAAAGCCAGGAAAGCCAGGGGTACACAGAGAAACCTTGTCTCAAAAAATCAGAAAAAGCAAACAAACAGAAGAAAACAAAACAAAAAACAAAACAAAGCACCCCCCCCCAAATCCAAGAAAGAAAGCAAACAAACAAAAAAGAGTAGGGAGATCTGGCTGAGCGCGCCACATGTGGGCACTCATTCCTACTTGCTCTGGACTGTGGACGTGATGTGACAGCTGCTTCACGTTTCTGCCACTGTGACTTCTCTGTTGATGGATTGTAACCTAGAACTGTGAGCTAAAATATACTATTTCGTCCCTAAGTTGCCTTTTTTGGTCAGGATATCTTATGACAACAACAGAAATGAAACTAAGACAGTATTTTTGAACCACGAAAGTCAGAACTGTAGATTGAGGGTGGGATTTCTTTCTCTCATACTATATTTAAATGTTGAGTGTAAAATAAAGAAAAATTCTCAAAGAAAACAAGGACTTTTAAGTGGGTAAACAACACCTGACCCAAGCTCTTTCTCCCAGGGTTTTACTATATAGCCTGAACAGGCCTTAGCCTTCCTGCCTCAGCAACCAGAGAGCTGGAATTATACACACCACATACTCAACTAACAAAACTTCTTAAAAGCCTAGCATGGTGGCTCACATTTATAATCCCAGTTCTTGGGAGGCGGAGGCAGGAGGAGGACTGCCCCAAGCTCAATGCCAGCATGCGTTTAAAGCTAGCCTGGGCTATGGAGTTAAGACTGTCATATAAAACAGGATGCATAAAAGACAAATAAGACAAAATACCCTGATGTGTTGACCATTACAAGTAAAAAGGTCATCAACTCTAACTCCAGTTCCAGGGAACTGCATTCCTTCTTCTGGCCTTTGTGGGCACCGGGCATGTATGTGGTTGCGCACACATGCAGTCGAAACATACACATAAAATAAATAATAATAAAAGCTGGGTGGGGTAGTGCGCACCTTTAATCCCAATACTCAGGAGACAGAGAAAGGAGAATCTGTTGTGAGTTTGAGGCCAACCTGGTCTACAAAGCAAGTTCCAGGCCAGTCAGAGCTACATAGTGAGACCCTGTCTTAAATAACCACAATCACCACTATCCCTGCATATCCATTAGGAGGGAGGGGGAAAAAAAAGGAAACGGAAAATACTAGATGCTGGCAAGGATATGAAGCAACACAATTATCTGGAAAACTCTTCGGCAGTAGCTAATTGTGCAGAAGAGCAGGTGTACTCCAAGATTTAGCCATTCTACACCAGTAACACCCAGCAGAAACACCTATGTAAGTCCCCAAAAGACATCCTGAGGAACGGGCTAAGGATCAGAAACGTAAAGCAGATCTTTGTAAGGAAGATAGTATAACACACTGCTACTTTGATATGACTATAAAAGGCAATCATAGAGCTTTATGGGGTGGCCATGAAATTGTGCTTGTGTGACAGTATGTCAATTACAGAAGGAATTGTTTAGAGATTTAGAGCCTCAGAGTCCTTGACTCTACTCCTTTAAACTGCAGCCCTGATTATTTAACATGAGGCTGTTGCTGAGATTTGCAGTTTAAATAACAGAACAGGGGCATCTGGCCCAAACATGGCACTGGGATGGACAGGCAAGCAGAACAAGTAAACAGTTAGGAGTTGGGAGAGCAGCTGAGTAAGCACAAGCAGGATGGACGGCCATGTCTGCTGGTGGCCATCTACAGCCTTCCTAGTTTAGTGTGCATGCCATGGGTTTAGAAGCGCCACTGCAGAGGGGCCAGAAGAGACTTGCATGCCCTCCTTCTGCAAGCTTTTCTGCCTCATGTCAGAGATGCACCATACCAACAGTGGGTGAATCCAAGGAGCACTCTGTACAGGATGCACTGTTACCTTTCACAGACATTTTTATTTGTTTTGAGACAGGGTCTTTCAACATTGCCCTGGCTGTCCTTGAACTCAGAGATCCACCTGCCTCTGCCTCCAAGTGCTAGGATTAAAGGTGTGTGCCGCCACGTGGTGTGTGCTCCTTTACCGACAACCGAAGGATAAGAGAGCAGATCACAAGGCACTTACCATATTATACAAGCAGACAATAAAAGAGAGAGAAGAACGAAGCAAAAGGAGCTTGGAAACTGGATGCTAACAGAAAAGTGCTCAAAACGGGACAGGACTTATGTTGAGGAAGGACAAGCATACCTAAAATCCTGTCACAACAACAGGCCAGATGAAGACAGGTGTAGTGGTGCATGCCTGTGAGCCTAGCACTCTGGGTAGCAGAGGCAGGTGGATCTCTGTGAGCCTGAGGCCAGCCTGGTCTACAAAGTGAATCCAGGACAGCCAGGGCTACAAGAGGAACCCTGTCCTGAAACCCCTCGCCCCCACCCCCACCCCCCAAAAAAACCCCAATCCAGATGGACATAACACCTAGTAGGAGTGGTGTGTGTGCCAGGCTTCACACTGTGGTGACACTGATGAGATCACATGTTCAGGTTTTCACTTGCTGTTCCTGAATATATTCACAGCTTGCTCCCTCCTGGTCTCTTCCAGATGTGACTTGGAGTAAGGTCTTTTTATCACCTCTCTCTGAAACTGCAACTCATCCTTATTCCTCCTCACCTTGGTCCTACCAATCTCCTTTCTCTGCCTTTTATTTTCCTTCATCACAGCACTCAGTACGCTGTCAAACCAGACTACCTACCTGTTTATTATGCTTTTGGATTGAAGGCAGGCTTGCCTCCCTTTACTCAAATGCAGTTCTAAAATGTGTGATCTTGCTGGGCATAGTGGCGCACGCCTTTAATCCCAGCACGCATGAGGCAGAGGCAGGTGGATCTTTGTGAGTTTGAGGCCAGCCTGGTGTACAAAGGATAGCCAAGGCTACAGAGAAACCCTGTCTTGGGGAAAAAAGGTGTCATCTTGCCTAGTTTCTTGCTTCTGGCACTGAGTATTGTATGTTGCTAATGGCTGTGACCCACGATCTGGTTCTCTCACTGACAGAACTCTGATGAAGCTATGTGTGAACTCGATTCTGGATGAAAACCATCACATCCTTCTCTTGGGAGGAGTTTTCCCTCCAGGCAGTTGATCTGACACACCATGGATAACCTTGTACCAGTTTTTGAAGCCACCAGTTTTAGATTGTGGCTGTCCCTTAGGCTACTTTTAGACTCTAAGCCCAAAAAGGGGGCTTCTCTGATGGGGGTTTCAGTCCTAACTGTCCCAGTACGTGGCTATGTGGTTGCCATAACTTTTACCCTCCTTCAAAAGAATTGTTTGATGTAAAAGTCAGTCTGCAAAACTTCTAACCTCTAATAATTGCTATTGGAAAGAAAGACCAGGTTTGGACAATAGAGACTGGAACTTACATGTAAGAAGTTTCAATGTAAATTCCTGAAGAGGAAAAAAAAATATTGTGGTTCTATTTCTCCTCCAGCCAGGACGCCACCAAGAGCCCACCCCCCACCAGGCTGCCACTGAGTGCCACACCGGAAGTACATGCTTCTCTCGCAGGAGGGTCCAAGCTACCCCGACTTCTAGGTAGAAAGGATGAAGGTCAGAGTCCCGGGTTCTACTTCCCTCAGGATTGGTTTGATTGGCGAGTGAAGTCGATGCGCCAAGGCTCCCAATCTCACCGGGGATGTGGAAAAGAGTTTTTCCACAGTGTTACAGTTAGCTCTTTTATTTTATTTTTTTTAAGATTTATATATTTACTTATTTATTATTTATACAGTATTCTGCCTACATGTGAGCCAGAAGGCCAGAAGAGAGCACTAGATCTCATTATAGATGTATATAAACCACCATGTGGTTATTCGGAATTGAACTCAGGACCTTTGGAAGAAGAGCCGGTGCTCTTAACCTCTGAGCCCTCTCTCCAGCCCTCTTTTTAATGAGATTGCCAGAACTAGACGGCAGTAGAAACTAGGAGCTCCAAAGCTGGCTGCAATACTGCAGCATTAAAGTTCTTCGGTTAAATTGCTGTATTACAGCAGAGGATGCAGGTGAAAGACTGTGCCGGATCCAGTGACTGATAAGCAAACGTGGGTTCTGAGGCTGATCCAATCGAGAGGTCTGAGTTGACTTGGATGAACTGGGTAGCTGCCTGGTGGCAACCAGAGGAGCTCCACCAGTGACCAAGGGGTTCTACTACAGCTACCTGGCTGGCAGTCAAGCCCAGAGGTCCAGCAGTGAATCCTTCAGGGAAAAGGGGAGTCTTTTCTCCAGAAACAACGTCAAGTCTCAGATGATCTTTGATGAAACAGATAGTGCTCTCCCGCTTACTTCATTTGAAACAGGGACTTACAAACCTTGGCTGTGGGGTATAACCTTGGGGGTTGTGTCACGTGCTCCTGAGGCAGGCACAGAAAACAAGGAGCGAGCTCTTCCACGCCTTCTATTCTCAGGATGAGACTTAAATCTCAAGTTTGAGATTTCCGGGGTTTGAACATGTTCCCATCTCACTAGTCCCATGCCAATTTCCCTGGAGGCACAGTCCACAAGCCCCACAAATTAGTACTGTTTTGTTTTGTTTTTAAAGGTCACCACAGTCCTGGGGCACTTGCTCTTGCAGAGCATCTGGGTACAATTCTCAGCACTTTCATAGTGGCTCACAACCTCTGGGATTCCAGTTCCAGGGGACCTAATGACCTCTTCTGATTTCCACTGGCACCAGGCATGCATATGATACAGAGACATACACAGAGTCAAGCACTCATCTGAATAAAATAAAAACAAACAAAAACAATCTTAAAAAAAAATCACCCTATGCGAGGCACCACACTAGGCACTTACGTGTTGGACTTGTTAGTGTGGATGTGTACATTTGTGTGCAAGAACTAAGGCCTGAGGTTGTTCCACTTTTTTAAAAAAAATTTATTTGGCAGTAGAGTCTTTATTGTTTTCTCCTCTAATACTCCACAATTACAGTCAATGGATTATGAAATTACTGGGAATATTAAGACTCTTGGATTTTTTGAAGTAGGGCCTCTCACTGTATCTGTAGCATCAGCTCAGCTAGACTGGCTGGCCAATGAGTTCAAGGGATCACCTCTCTCTAACCCTTAATCGCCTCCCCCAATTCTAATATAGGCTTGTGAAAGTGTGGTTTTCTGGCTAGATTGTGTCTTACTCCTGGCACCAAGTGGCTATTTTACGCTGCTAGTGGTCATAATCCAAGGCAGGTGGTAATCTGGTTTGACAGGTGGTGACAGTGCTATGAGGAAAAATAAAATACCCTAGTGCTAGGGTCACAGGTCACACCACTGTTCCTGGATTTCCATGTCAGTGACAGGGATTGGAACTCCAGTCTTTATGCTTTTGTCGCAGGTACCTTACCTACTTAGCAATTTCCCCAGCCCCCACACTAGGTTTGTTTGTTTGAGACAGGGTCTCACTATGTAGTCATGGCTGGCCTAGATAGAACTCACTATGTAGACCAGGCTGGCTTCAAACTCACAGAAATCCACCTTTCTCTGCCTCCTAAGTGCTGGGATAAAAGGCATGCATCATTGTAGCTGGCCATGATAGATATTTTATGCCCATAAATTCCTCATCCACAAACTAAGGAGCCTAAGTCTCAGAAAGATGAAATGAGGCCCACATAGGGAACATGTATCAGACAAAGAAAGGATTTGCCTCAAGCTTGACTCCACAAGCAGGTATGCCCTTGTAATATAGTAGGGCTTTTCCAGTCTGGCTGCTCATCAGAAATAAGGGGCTACAGTTTAAGTGCAGCTTCCTGGGCTCCATTCTAGATCTACTGAAATGTCATCTATTCTGAGGGGGCCAGAATGCTTAGGAATCCACGGGTTTAAAAGTTCACAAGGTCAGCCAGGAATAGGAACCCTGTAACATGTAGTCTATACAGGCTCTGCTAAAAAAACAGGAGTTTTTCCATTGACAATCAGGTTCAGGTGTCTGGAGGAATGCTGTCTTCAGTTCAAATGACAGCGTATTTGTCTGTCTCCCCACTAAAGCCATATTCATTTATAACTGCAGCTTTGCTTGTGGTCCCCTCACTCAAAAAATGGGCAAAAGAAGCTAGATATCAAACTCTCAGCACACTGACGCTCTGTTGCATCCTGATTGGCCTTCCTCCTAGCTAGAACCAGAAAGCTACAAACCAATAAAGCATAACCACCATTGAAAAAGTTACACGCTCTGATATAAAAGTATCGTAAGTAAATCATATGAAATTCTAAGAGTTGTTCAAACAACTTGTGGGAAGGCTGAAAAAAAGATAACAGAAGTAAAAGCAGAACAAAGAAGCAGACTTGAGTTCTATCATATTGATAATTATGTTACATGTAAAGGGCCTAAATATACTAATTAAAAGGTAGAGACCGCTAGAGTGGATTTAAAATTGTGATCTAATTATAAGACCATTTATAAGAAATTTACTTCAAATAACAATAAGGTAGGAAGAACGCCAAAGGACAGAGAAGACATTACCATGCAAATGTTAATTAAAGCAACAGGAGGTGTTATGTACAGACTTCAGATCAAGGTTACCACAGACAGAGAGGAACATTATATAATAGTAAGGAGTAAGTCTACTAAAAAATAGCACTTCTAAATTACATGCACAAAACAAAGGCTGATAAATGTGTGAAAAATAAAAATAAAAAAAGTTACAAGGCAGGCAGATCCATAAGCATAGGTGGAGGGATCATCACTCCTTAGTCAAAAACTAATAAATAACCAGGCAGAAAGTCAATAAGGAAACTGAAGAAGTTACACCACCACCACTCACAAGATCTAGGCTATATATACTCCACTCCACAAGAACAGAATGTATATTCTTTTCAAGAGCCCACAGAGCTAAGATAGGTCACAGGCCTAGAGTGATGGTTTAGCAGTTAAAAGCACTTGCTACTCTTGCAGAGGACCTACGTTCAGTTGCCAGCGCCCATAGGGTGACTGCAACTCTAGTTTCAGGGCATTCGGAATCCTGTTCTAACCTCTGTGGGCACAGGCGTACATGTGACAGGCAAAACACTCAGATGCATAAAAGTGGAATAGGTGCTTGAGACAAATCCTTTGTCTAATATCTGTTCTCTGTGGGCATCACTTCTCCTTCCTGAGGCTTGGGCTCATTTTGTGGATGAGGCTGAGAAATGAGCTCAGGTCCTCTGCAAGAGCAATGCATTCTCTTAGCCACAGAGCCATCTCTCTGTTATTTTTAAACAGAATCCCATGTGCTTGGTTTTTTTCAAATAAAGACTCAGGAGCCAAAAGCTGGGGTAAAAACCTACTAGCTCAGAGGGGCAGAGAGAGCACACAGCTGACCTTCCTACTCCACCAACATCTGTAGTGGAAGTTTTGGTTTCTTAAAAAACCCAGTTATAATATATTTGTGTCTTAATCCCAAGTGTGGGATATAGGGCTGCTTTTAGTTTGTTCACAGCTGATAACATCCTTGTGTGGCTCTAAGGGGAGCGTGGTCCTTGCCAGCTGCAGACAGTTGAGTACTGAGAGGGTATAAATACCAGAGCTCAGAGACAGAGAAAAAGCTCCAAGAGAGAACACGCCAAGGAGATGGTCAGGGAAGGAAGAAGGTAGCTTGTTTGTCCTGCTGTTGCATCCACTGTGTCTGCTGTTGCTGGACCACTAGATATCCTGATGACTGAGATTGGTATTGCCCCAAAGAACCCGACAACCCTAACAAGCCAGAAGTAGCTAAAGAAAACTCCGCTCCCTCTCCTCACTAACCTTCGTCCTCTCCTACCTAGGGTTAGAAGGTTAGAAAGGAGGTAGAGGCACAAGAATCTATACTAAAATAGAGTTTAAAAGGGTACAGCAAGCGGCACCCAGACCTGGCCAGGCATAATGGGAAACTTGGTTTCTAATGTCATAGAGAGACAGCAGGTTATGAAGGAATGAAAATACTGTTTCACGATGTCAGCAAAACATTTATGGTGGCTTCTCTTGCTAGGTTCTCTCCCACTTTGCTCCCAGAAAAGATTTTCTGCTTTTATTTTGTCTTTGTCTTGTATTCAGTTTTTTTTTAAAGGTTGGGAGAATTGCTGAAAACTCAAAGTGTCATTCAATTCTCTTGTTTTGGAAAGGATTGCAGAGTTGGTTGTGCAACAAGAGAGTTTTCTGGTCAAGATGGAAGCATTTGGGAAGCAAATAGAGCCACTGATAAAGGAAAACAAAAGGGTTCACACCTGGTAACTGAGTTTCCCACTCTTGCCTCCCTGCTCCATGAACTTTCACTGCCAGGTGTGCAGAGCCCCTGCAGGAGGCAAGGGGCCGGGTAGAGCAGGAGGCTGCACAGGGCAAAAGGGTTAATCCTGAGTCAAGGGCACCTCCCTAGGAGTTGCCTGGGATTACAAGGTTACCAGCAGCTTTCCCAGTAATTGTGCAGTACATTCCTGCTAATGATGTTGGTCATGAATGATAACATAGCATTTAATAGAAATGTTGGATTTAAAGTGTTTTAAAGAGTCCATTGTTTTTTGTTTTTTTTTAAAGAATGCATTCCCCATTCATTAAACAAATATTAAGTAACTGGGCTATCCAAAATAGAATTATTCACTGGGCAGTGGTGGTGCATGCCTTTAATCTCAACACTTGGGAGGCAGAGGCAGGTGGATCGCTGTGAGTTTGAGCCAACCTGGTCTACATAAGCAAGTCTAGGACAGCCAAGGCTACACAGGGAAACCCTGTCTTGAAAAACCAATAAATAAATAAATTAATTAAAAAAAAAAGAATTATTCACCAAGATTGGAAGGTACTGGTGTCAGTTGTGCTAGAAGCTGGCCAGCAAGTACAATGGTTATTGTGATGGAGGAACAAAGCCATGAAAACAGAACAATAAAATATAGCGAGGGAAATAAGTGTTGTTAAAGATAACTGCTTGGTGAAGGACGTTATGCTGACCTACAAGAACAAATTCAATCCAATGATGCTGTGACAGAACAATGTCACTTGGCAGCTTTAAGAGCTTGGGGTATGGTTGAGGAGCCAGGGAAAAATCCACCTCATTTACTAAAATACTACAAGGCTCTGGAGAAGCCTTCACAGACTTCTTACAGAGATGGCTTAAGCTGTAAACAAAGCTGGATCAAACCCTGATGCCAGCAGGTGTGGATAGAGACCTTGGCATTTGAGAATGCAAACACTGAATTTAAGAGAGTGATTAGGCCATTAAAGGCAGGAGCAGAACCAATAGATGAATGGACAAGAGACATCACTGATATTGGCTCTCATGAGTATCATAGGATAAGCCATAACTAAAGGTCTCAGATCTCAAAATACTCACTGCTTTAACTGCGGTGAATTTGGCCATTTACAAAGAAACTGTAAGGCTAAAAGCTTCAGAGCTCAAAATGGAAGGTACATTAACTCTCAGGAAAATAGTACTTTTACTTGTAGACATGAACAAGCAGTTTCTGGCAGCAATGGAATGCCCAGGTTTTCCAGCATTTCTACAAATGCTGTGGTAAAAAAAAAAAAAAAAAAAAAAAAGCACTGGATTAATGAGGACAGATCCAGGAGGAACATACAAGATAACCTCTCGTCATCAGGAAACGAACTGAGGGGCCTGTCATCTTGAGGCCCCGCAGCAAAAACTATCAGCAGTTTTCCTTTATCCAGCCAGGAGGCAATGAGCACGCAGGGAAACCACAATTAAGTTGATGCCTTTCACCTGCTCAAACATAGAGCAGAAAATTATCTTTAGCAGATTTGTGTACCCTGCATATTCCATATATATGTTAATGCAGAAATGTATGCATAATATTTCCTTTAAAAGTTTGTTTATTTTCAGAACAAAAGACCAGACAACAATGAAACAAAAATGAAGAATTTGAATCCAGGTCAATTTCAAAAGGGCTAGCCCAGATGATTCCACAGAGACTGGACAGAAAAAGATAGAGTTAGCTTTCCCAGGAGTTGGCCAACACACCAAATTTTCTTAGGGTACCCAAAAGATGTCTTTGCCTCCAGGCAGCAAGAAGCAATTTTAAGAACATGACACCCCAATTGCCAAGAGGTGTGGTGGGTACTTTTGGTAGTTTGTTAGGTTATGGATGTTTGTTGTCGTACAGGAGGCTTAGTTGTAAGTCGTTATTGGTCATGGTCAGGGAGGAAGCAAAGCAAATGTTAAAATCAGGGATTGCTTCCTTTTAACCCTCTATCTTTTTTTTCCTCTCATTTTTCTCTCATATCTAGTGTTAGGGGAAAGGAGGGAAAAAGAGGATGATAAAAGAAAAAAAAAGGGGGGGGGAGTAGAATATAAGGCGATAGGATGAAAAGTAGATTATTGAATCTACTATTCCCCAATATTTTACATTGGTATAGGTTATTGTATATTGATAGAAATTTAAGATTATTGTGTTCAACTCTTGCTTATGCAACTCATTTATTGTATATTGATAGGAATCTAAGGCCATTTTGTTTAACTTTTGCTTAATGTATTGTACATATGCAACTCACTTGAAAATGTGATGTAAAGGTCTAGTCTTATGAAAGCTACTATTGCAAGCTGTTTAGGATAATTAAGAAACGTATGTTAGTCACTTATAGAAATAAGCTTTATTTAGTCTCTTGTATATGTTTTCAAGGTTAAGTAGACAGAACATAGCTGGAAACAAATAATGTTTGTCTATTTAGATACAGTGAGCTATGGATATAGGTGATCTTCAAACACCTCAGAGAGCTACAGAATATGGCATTTAGAGATGTTTTAATAATAAAAGGCTTTTCTGACAGAAAGGCACATCTGCTCCTGGCAGCACCTCTAATCTACTTCAAAGAAGATGATGGGCATCAAAGAAACGAATGTGGCAAGATAGCCACTGGACAAAAAACTGTCCTCACTTCAGCTTGTAACAGCAGGCTGTCCAAACTGTTGACAAGCAGGACACGAGGAAATTGACTATCCAATTTTGCAGAGACTAAGTAGGCCAGTCTTTCAAAGCTCCTGCTTCACAAAAGTCTGTCAGATATTCTGGGCTCCTAGGTTGAAGGTTAGATGCCCCAACGACACAGAGAAACCTCTGGTGACAGTCCAGGCAGTCAGCTGTCTGTCATTTCTATAGTTCTGGAAGCTGCTTCCTCTACACTTTCTACATACTTAGGTAATATTATTTCTTTCTAAAGTCTTTGATGGGTTGAAGACTAGATAGTCATAGTCTTACTACAATTAAGCTTAGTTGTTTAGAAACTAAGACAATGTTTTAGAGTTAAATAAAAATAAAAGAGTACAAAAGTAGCACTACTAGAGTACAAAAAGTAGCACTACAGATATGCCAAAAGGAAAAGGCCCCTTCTCCTTCTCTGTACTGTCTTAAAGCCCCTCAAACTGAATGTCCCTTCTTTCTACTCCCTGTGTGTCTCTCCATCCATCGTCTAGACTTCCTCTCACTCTCTAGGGCTTTTTCCTATGTTCACTCCCTGTCAACTGGTTGCTTGCTCTGCCTCTTGACCTATGGTTGACTTTATTTAAACAAATAAAACCAAAGAAATAAATGAAACACAAATATAGAATATGAATACACATACACACACCCATACCCTGGGTGGTGATTTATGCTTGTAACTCAGCATTCAAAAGGCAGAAGAAACTGGGGAGTGGTGGTGCACCCTTTTAATCAAAGCAGTGATGAGGGAGGTCTCTGTGAGTTCCAGACTAGCCAGGCTATGCACAAAGGGTTCAATTTCCAGTACTGTGGTGTGTGTGTGTGTGTGTGTGTGTGTGTGTGTGTGTGTGTATCCAAACCACAGAGAGGGGGGGAGAGATACAGAGAGACAGAGACACACAGAGACAGTTAATAAAAATGAAAAGAAAATAATACCCATAGCCACCGAGGTTTTTGTTGTATGTATTCCTACTGCAGAGGCAAATTTATAATACTGTTATCTATTAGAAAAAGGAAAAGGCTTCAAATAACATCAAACCAAAACTCATTTCCCAAGACTCTTTGGGGAAAAAGGTAAACTAACCCTAAGACAAGCAGGGGGAGGAAAATCATAAAGATCCAAAGCAAAGATTAGTGAGAAAAAAAAAATCAACAAACAAACACTGGTTATTTGAAAAATAAAATCAACAAAACAAACTTCTAGCAAGTCCAAAAGGGAAGAGAGTGAGAAAAGGAGAGAGCAATATCACACATTAACAATAACGATAAAATCGAAGAGTAGGGCAGGTTTTGCAGACATCACAAGGATAACACAAGAATACCACAAATAACTTTTCAAATTACTC
This sequence comes from Acomys minous, assembly GCF_964271855.1. Classification (NCBI taxonomy): domain Eukaryota; kingdom Metazoa; phylum Chordata; class Mammalia; order Rodentia; family Muridae; genus Acomys; species Acomys minous. Next base: position 76,931,468 of record NC_140485.1, on the reverse strand, counting down.
TGAAAACTCAGGTAGTAGTTGTCTGACTTTTATTACTACAACAAAATCTCAGAAGGCAGAGAATGCTCCTCTGCCACTCCAGTGAGGCTGTCCTCCATGATGGGGTGTGACTTTGCAGGGATTCTGCAGTTTCGAGATCACCCACGCCCTTACCACAGCCTGAAGGTCGGCCTTCACCAGTACTGTCTACAAAAAGGGCTGGAGCCATCACTGCAGCCCACACAGGTTTGCACACTATGGGTCCTGTGCTGCCTATGCTTAGGAACAAATGAGTCCAGCCATCACTGGGGATGTTTCTATCCTTGGCTCTCCATATCCTGTGCTCTGTCTCATTGTGCGCTTTCCAGTGTGGGCAGATACAGGGCACCTCTGTATGGCCTTCATATTGACAAAGGTCTTTGCAGAGAGATGAGATGGGAGGCCTGGCATGTCCCTGAAGACAGATGAAGATGAGCACAGCACAGGAATGCATTTACCGTATCCATGGGTACCCATAGGACATATCCACCATTATTTCTGTGCCAGCAGAGCTCTGAACACGGATTTGGAAAACTCTTATCCAATATCTAGCGGATTTCAGTAATCTCTCCATTTTTTTTTTCTTTCTGGTTTCTGCCTGTGGGGTCCAAGATTTTATTAAAGTTACTATGAAGAATCCCTGGGAGGAGATTTACAGATCTCCTGAATTTACAAAAGTAAAATGGGAGCATTATAAACAATTAGATTCTTTATCTTTTAGTAATTGTTTGAAGAATTACCATAACACTATAGGAGGAAGACATTCCAATGGGGCATTATTATTAAGTGCTTTCACATACATGAGTATAAATCCGTTGAGCCAGTAGAAGGAGAGCTTGCATAAAAACATTTTAATTAAAAAAGCTGACAATAGGGATGGAGAGATGGTTCAGTAGTTAAGAGTACTTGCAGTTCTTGCAGAGGACCGGAGTCCGGTTCCCAGCACCTACATCAGAAAGCTCACAAACACCTCTAACTCCAGGTCCAGGGCATCTTAACACTTTCTCTTGGCTTCTGCAGACACCTGCATTCATGTGTGTATATTCTTCCCTCCCCCAAAACACAGAAATAAAAAATAAATCTGTAAAAAAGGGGGAGGGGTTAACAATAGAAAGATTCACAGCAGGCAGATTTTTAATAGTAATTCAAATGCATTTACTACACCCTCAATTGGTACTCTTTTCGGACTTTAAATTCCATTTTCAAATTGTCAATTGTACACAGACAAAAAATGGACAGAAGCTCTGTGTGTGTGTGTGTGTGTGTGTGTGTGTGTGTGTGTGTGTGTGTGTGTGTTTCAAGACAGGGTTTCACTGTGTAGCCCTGGCTGTCTTTGACTTACTCTGTTAACCAGGCTGGCTTCGAACTCACAAAGATCTGACGCCTGTCTCTGCCTCCGGAGTGCTAGGGCTAAAGGTGTATGCCACCACTGCCCTGCAGAAGCTTTTTTTCCTTTAAAATAATGTACATTGTTATTTTGTCTGCATTTGTGAGAGGGTTGGATCCGCTGGAACTGAAATTACCTAGAGTTGTGAGCTGCCATGTGGGTGCTGGGAATTAAACTCAGTGTTCTCTGGAAGAACAACCGGTGTTCTTAACTGCTGAGCCATCTCTCTAGCCCCTGGAGAAACTTTTAAAATAAGATTTCTTTCTTTTATGTATGAGTGCTCTATCTGTATGTACACCTGCATGCCAGAAGGGGGCCTCAGATCCTAGATGGTTGTGAGCCAACACGTGGTTGTGGGGAATTGAACTCAGGACCTCTGGAAGAGCAGACAGTGCTCTTAACTGCTGAGCCATCTCTCCAGCCCCCTGCAGAAACTTTTAAACAAAGAAACTGCATTAAGCACTGGAGAGGTGGCTCAGTGGATAAAGCATTTACTGTGCAAGCAAGAGACCCCGAGTGTGAATCTCCAACACCACACAAAGCTGCCTGAACGGACTCTTAGTGATCCTACAGTGAGCTGGGAGGTAGAGAGAGAAGCCCAGCTAGCCCAGCCCATACATGGTGGTAAACAACGAAAAGGCCCTGATGCAAACCACAAAGACTCCTATCTCAGTCAAGGTGGAAGACAAAGACTGTCACCTGAGAGTGTCCTCTGACCTCCACATGTATGCTTGGCATCAACATACAAATTCACACACATGAATATGCACACATACACCATACACAAAGATTAAAAATCTACAATTTATAGGGGCTGGAAAGATGGCTCAGAGGCTAAGAGCATTGTCTGCTCTTCCAGAGGTCATGAGTTCAATTCCCAGCAACCACATGGTGGCTCACAACCATCTATGTCCTCTAATGCCCTCTTCTGGCATTCAGGTGTACATGTAAATAGGGCACTCATATACATAAATTACAAAATAAAATTTAAAAATTGCATTTATAAATGAATTAGAATACAGCAAATCTGCAGTTACAGACTCACCATTCATGTTGTTCAACAGAGTCCCACTTCAGTTGCTAATAAAAGGCTATACAACTAAAATACACACCTTGAGAGGCCAACTAGCTTGTTCTGGCTCATACTTCTGGAGGTACAAAATCTAGGATCTGTGCTAGGTGAAGTCTTCTGGCTAGCAGTGTCCCTGAAGTGGTACAGGCATCATACAACAGGAGACAGGGAATGCATGTGTGTACTTGTCTGATATTCTCCTTATTATATAAAGCTACTTTAATCAGGGGAGCTCCTTAATTGTTAATAATTCCAGTTGCTTCCAAAAGCCATCTCTCTAAATGCCAGTGTCCACTCTCTCAATGCCCCACAATGGAGACAAAGTTTCAATGCACGAAGCACTAGAGGACCCCCAAACCATAGCCAAATCACAGCAAAGACAAAATGGCTTAAATCAAATCATTAAAATGACATATTAGGAAAGATTACTGGAGATACCTTGCAACTTTTGTGGAAAACAAGTTTGCCATTTAAAACTTCATCAAAAAAGAAAGAAAGAATCTACTGGCAAATTCTAACCAGCAATAGAGACAAATGACACTAATTCTGTACAATGTAGAAAGAGAAGAAGAGGAATTCCTTTCCATCTTCTGAAGTCAGTAGGACAATACTACCAAAACCAAAGACAACACGAAACAGTAATAAAACTAAACACTAAGGTCAGGGTTAGGCTTCGGTGGTGCTCACTGTTAATCCCAGCACTTGGGAGGCAGAGGCAGGCGGATCTCTGAGTTTGAGGCCAGCCTGGTCTACCACAGGTTCAACCCCTGGGTCCTACATGGCAGAAGGGGAGACCTAACTCTGAAAAGAGGTATTATGACCTCAAAATGTGTATGTGCACACAAACATGTGCACATATATACTCAGGTACACACAAAATAAGCAAGCATTAAAACATGTAAAGGTGTTTAAGGCAGGAGAGTTGCTGAAGAAATGGCTCAGTGAGTAGAGGTGCTTGCCACCAAGCCTGACAACCTGAATTCCACCCCCAGGATCCCCATAGTGGAATGGAGAACCAGCTCCTGCAGGTTGTCCTCTGACACCCACAGGTGTGCTAGGTAAACCATACACACAAAATTAATTAATGTAACCGGCAACAACAAAACCCTAAAGATAATTTCCTTTATGTCTACACACACCCAAGTTCTAAACTTGGCAGTACACATCAAAGGGAATTGATTTCAGAGATACAAGGCTGGCTCGATATTTGAAAACCAACCACTAGAATTAATGTTACAAGGGTGAAGAGGTTAAACTGCATAATAATGTTACCTCCCTCTTCCAGACCTCTTAATGATGACACGTCCTAGGCGTCAGCCTCTTTGTGTACTTTCTCCCTTAGGACTCCTACATTTTTATCTGTAACCCAGAACTTGCCCTTGAGCTTAAGACGGTTAAATCCAATTGCCTATGTGTCTGTATAAATAGTCCTCTGTACCTGGGAGCCCCAAAGCACCAATTCAACCAAGCACAGACCAAAAATGCTTGGTAAAAACAAAACAAAACAACAACAACAACAAAACCCAACAACCCAAAACACAAAAACCCTGTGATTGTACTGAATATGTACTCTACTCTGCTCCTTAGTGCCATCTGTTCCTTAAAAGCTGTGCAACAGGGCTGGAGAGCTGGCTCAGAGGTTAAGAGCACTGATTTGCTCTTCCAGAGGTCCTGAGTTCAATCCCCAGCAAGCACACAGTGGCTCACAACCATCTATAATGTGATCTGACGGTCTCTTCTGGCCTAAAGATGTACACGCAGGCAGAGCACTGCATACATAAACATGAATCTTTAAAAAAAAAAAAGCTGTGCAGCAATGTTTACACATCCTTTACAGTGTACTGCATATAACCTAAAGATGATGTGGCACCTGTGTGTGTGCTGGGGTGCATATGCCCTAGAGCCAATCCCCCAGACTCTGAGCGGTGATTGGTGGCTGTTCCTACATAAGCATTTTCAATCAAACACTCTACTGTTTCATGCCCAAACCTGCTCTTCTTTCTCCCTCCCCACCCCCACCTCTCTTTAAAACAGACACTCCATTCTCCCAGTCCCTTAGATAAGTATTCCTGGGGCCACTTCCACCTTTGTCTTCTTTCAAATCCAAACCCAGTCTTTCAGCAAATCCTGTATTCTCTTTCTTTAAAATATCTCCATATTCTGTCCCTTTTCTCCACGGGTACAATCCCGGGCTGAGTCATCCTTTTACTTGGATTACTACAACAGCTGACAAACCGGTCTTCCTTGTACTCTGACTGTCTCCTTCACCACAGCCTTCCTTATGTAAGCAAATGTAGCGACTGTACAGTGCAGTAAGAATTAAACGCTCTGCCTTCACTTGCTACTGTGCGCTCTGAGAAACACCAGACCTTACTTATGCCTCCATGTGCCCAGGTGACATGGTCCCTCTGCACTCCCCTGGCTTCATCCCTAGCTACCCTTCTGGTTTCTACCACTCTGGCATACTATCTTTTCTATTCCACAACACTGCAAACCAGGGCTCGCAGCTGGTTTTCTCACTACCTGGAAAGACAGCTTACGTCTTGTTTTCTAAGTCTCTGCAAGCGACCTAATGTTACTTTACCCTCTCTGAAGGCATACATAACACACTCCTATGTGACCAACGTACATATATCTCAACCCCACCCATTCTCCACCTCCCTGATTTCCTGGATTTTCATGCAAAGCTGTCATCATTTTTGACTCATTTTTTATACTTTGCATGCCTGTTTCTCTATCTATCTAGCAGAAGGCAAACTCCCAAGGACATAGGCAGTTTGTCTGTTTGACCAGAACAGTGCTTCAGACACAGGGGCTCAAAAATTATTTACTATGGGCTGGAGAGATGGCTCGGAGGTTGGGAGCACTGACTGCTCCTCCAGAGATCCTGAGTTCAAATGCCAGCAACCGCATGGTGGCTCACGGCCATCTATAATGAGATCTGGTGCCCTCTTCTGGCATGCAGGTGTACATGCGGGCAGAGCATTGTATACATAATAATAAATAAATAAATCTTTTAAAAATTATTTACTAAATGAAGGAACCTTTGGTTAACATATGAAGAACTTAGGATCAGGCAACCATGAAATAGCTTTGCTATTTCCTGGCTATGCCCGAGCAAGTCTGGAAAGGCTACTCATCCACATTTTACGTGTTCTTACTATCAGTGATGGCAATCCCACTCCAGAGTACTGTTGGCAAGGACTGAAATTTAGAAGTAGTAATGTGCTGATACGCAGACTTGGTATGTGACAGTTACTCAGTACTCAGCAATTGTTTAGAGGAGCTCTGGAAAGCCACACTAGCTTAAAAGCTGCAGCTCATAATCAGGAGTAGGTGCTGACTTTTATGTTAATGAACTCGGCTTTGATCCCAGATGCTGGGGCACATTAAGATACACTCTCTTCACTCAGCCCTTAGCCATGTGATCTTGGAACTTGTGTGATCCTCATTTGTTAAACCGCGTGAATATACCTCATAGCTTTGAAAAGTGTCGAGCACACAGCAAGTTCTCATCGCGCTACGATCATGATGTAGTTCAGGTGAAAAGTCAAAGCGTGTATACTAAAGAACAGAGCAGTTAAGAAAACCAGGCTTTACAGGAATGTCTCCTGGGCTGGGCTGGGCCCACAACTAAGAAGTTTAACAACGGCCAGAAAAGCTGTGAGTGTGTGTCGTGCGCACGTTGGAGGTACAAGCATTGAGGCCAGGGGAGGATGTCAGGTGTCCGCTCAATCATCACTATCGATCTTACTCCTCTGCGACTGAGTCTTTCACTGAACCTGGAGTTAAGCTGGCAACCAGCAAGCTCCAGCGATCCTGTCTCAGCGCCAAAGCACTGGAGTTAACAGACCTGGCTCGCCAACTTGGGCTTTTTAATGATGCGATGGGAACTCAAGTCCTCATTCTTACACAGTAAGCACTCTTAACTCTTGGAGCCATTTCTCCACGTCCCTCAAAAAAGTGTTTTTCAATCGAGGTCAGCAGACGCACTGGGAGGGAAACAGGACGTAACTCCACGATTTAAGGAGAGTCCAGTACACAAAGATGTGTTTTGTGACAAAGACTAAACCACAGAACTGGACGTGATAAGGGTGGTCCTGGAGGCTGCGCGGTTTCACCAGGTGAGAAAAGGGACATCACTTCTGAAGCCAGAACAGGGGCCAAGGAGGTCTGCAAAGGGTAAGTGTCTTGAAGGAGCGCGGGGGAGGGGTGGCGGGCACTAGGCATGGAGGGACAGTGTGGCCTGGGCCAGCCACTTGAGCGACGCGGCCTTTCCCACACCCAGGTCCCTAGCTTTCTGCCTCAGTGTCCAAGATCAGCTTCAGGACGCTCCTAAGCCGCTGAGCTCCCTCTCGCTCGCGCCACTCTTACCTCGTCTTCCAGTCTTTCCCTCACTCTCCCGCCTTCTGCACCTCTAGACGGAAATGACGAATAAGAAGAGCGCCGCGCCGTGCCAGAAAGGTTCTGCCGGAGTGGGAAAAAGGTTCCGGCAAGCCTCACTGCGCCGGCGCGCGGGCGCGAGCGTCCAAAGCGCCTTTCGGTGCCTGAAGACCTGGATTTGTTCCCTCCTCCTGCCCCGTTCGAAGTCCTCTCAGCGAGGCCAAAAGAGACTGCGGCTTCCTAAGGATAGTTTTCCTCCGGCTCCGAAGCCTCTCGGCACCCTGTTGTGGCCCTTGCCCTCTGACCCCGTGGCGGCGGGGTGAGAGGTCGGGTGGCCATCTTGTGGCGGCGGCGCGGGCGGCTGTTACTGCGGCGACCTATCCCCTCCCCCTCCGCCTGGTACCCCTTAGCTGTCTGTCAGTCAGCGGAGAGTCCTGCAACCTGTCAGGAGAGGCCTGGGCCGAGTGCGGTCGCTCTCCCCGTCTCATCGGGCGGCCCAGGCCGCCCCTCACCACCGCCACCATGTCCTCCTTCTCAGAGTCGGCGCTGGAAAAGAAGCTCTCAGAGCTGAGCAACTCTCAGCAGAGCGTGCAGACCCTGTCCCTGTGGCTCATCCACCACCGCAAGCACGCAGGACCCATCGTCTCCGTGTGGCACCGTGAGCTCCGCAAAGGTGAGCACCCCCAACCCACCCCTGTGCTCGCCCATGCTTGTCCTCGTCCACTTTCCCATACCCCTCAAGCTTCTTAATTAAGCGTTGCTTTGCAGACCTGGGTCTCTGATTGAACTTCTGAGATTGGAGACGGTGTTAATCCCTTTTCTTGGAGAGGGAAACTGAGGCCCAGTAAGGTATGAGCTACTACTACTCAGCTGAGGTTCCAACCACCCAGATCCCCAGACTTGAAGTCAGTAAGCTGCTTTCTTCCTCGGGCTCCCTGACACACTTGGCGACAGTTGTTTGGTTGGGTTTGGTTTAAATCTTGACTGTTCTTGACGCTGGAAGACATTATGCACCTGACCAGTAGTCTCTGGTCAGACTGCCTACACTGACAGACCTGGTGCAAGCACTACAGGGCACGTTTCTTCCATGTTCCCGCGTCTGTGCGTTATATGTAAAACAGACACAAAGTGACCTGTACTTTGAGGTAACTTTACTCCATGTTAGTTACTAGCCATAGACTTGAGAACAGCCCTGTAAATCGGGTAGCCTTCTGCACCTGCCCCCAAATTCAGACTCGGGATCTGCCATTCACTCAGCTCTGCCTGTTACTTACCAGGCCCTGTGTTGGATACTTAATAGCAGGATGTTTCTGGCAGTTATCTGGAAGCTAAGCCTGTCTTTGTCACTTACCCCAACAGCTTAACCTCTGTGTCCTTTCATGTTTCCTTCTATAGAAAGTGGAGATGGCCGTAGTTTATGTTACTATGGCTCTATCATGTGCCAGCCACTATCTTTATGTAGGCTGCTTTTGTTTTTGTTTTAAGGTAGGGCCTCGCCATTTAGCCTTCACTGGCCTGGAACTCCCTATGTAAACCAGGCTGGCCTCAGAGATCCACCTGCTTCTGCCTCCCAAATGCTGGGATTAAGAGGGTGTGCCACTATACTGAGTGGTTCTTTTCATTGTTTTGTGGTTTTTTGTTTGTTTGTTTTTTTTAATTCCTGGGGCCTTTGAAGTAGGAATTTTACAGATGGGGAAAACCCAGGGTTCAGCAAAGCAGCTGGTGGTAAGAAGCGGGAATAATCCAGTGAACACGTAAGCGTTCTGTGGGCACAGTGCAGGCGCTCAGTAGAAGTGGTGGGTAGGACTGTTGGCTGCCCAGCGTGCGGCCTGGTCTACGCCTTGCTGTGAAGCAGCTGGCCGCGACGGTGCTCACTCATCTGTGCTGGGCTCCTTCGCAGAAGGCTGAAGAATTGAAGTTTAGTGGGAAGTAACTTGCTGCGTGCCTCTACTCTCTGAGCGTCACCCTTTGTGGTCATGAGGAAGCTGAGGTGGAGAATGGTAGACAGAGCATTTGAACTGGGGCGGCTGCCCGGCGGGCACCAAATCTAGCATTGTTTCAGGAGACTGCATGCTAGACCTCTGGCAGAGCCTCCCAGTGTGATTTGCTATACTGAGACAGGAATCCCTTCAGCCCTCTGGGGCTACCAGTCTGCTGGGCCAACCAGGTATCTACAGCATCTCTGGAGACAGGAGAAAACTGTCGGCGTCCTCTGCTGAATTCCCTTTGGCAGAATCTCTCCATCATCTTGAAATTGCCAGCCCGTCTCAGACTTCTTTTGTGAAGCCTTCCTTCTCAGTTCCTCACCTTACCCTATTTGAGTTCCTGAAAAATAGCAATTTAGAGAATATTTTCATCGCTGAAGCTCTTCTGTCTCTAGCTTTATCTGGTATGGCCTCATGTAGTAGGTAGTGTGGCATTCTTACCGCCATTTTATAGAGGATAGAGATGCAGCAAGGCCAAGGACTTGTTCAGGGTGCATCTAAGACATGGGCCCAGGGAGGACTGATACTCAGACTTAGACTTTTTCAAGTACCTAGTGCCTCAGTGATCTTAATGTGTGGTGCTGTCCCCTGCGAGTACTCTCTTCCATCCCATCATGCCATTTACCTTTACTTCATTTTTAGGTATGTCTTTTTCACTAGTTTTGTTTTGATCAGGGCCCTCAAATGCACTTAGAATTGTGTCTATTATGCAGTTAAAAATTAGTTAGTAGTTTAGTTGTGCCTCTGATGCTTCATATTTGAATAAAGGATCTAAACAGCATTGGTCCTAGTATCTGTGGCAGTCTCAGTATTGTAGACTGTGGTTTTCACAAGCTAGCCACTTATTACATGTGGCTTATAGGCATTTACAATGGCGGCAAAGGAACTACACTTTTGATATAGAATCGAAGGTTCAGTTCCTTGGTTTTCTTAGCTCAGTCAAGTGTTGGCTGGCCACCATGGCTGATGGCTATCAGGTTGCACCTTGCAGAACTAGAGTTCCTCCCCAAGCCTCGAGATACGTGTTCATCTCCTATCCGGCTCCCTTGTGAACTAAAAATGTCCCTATACTAAAGTAGAAAAGATTTTGTGCGCTGACATTGAAACTGACTAGCCCTTGTGATCTAGTCCACCCTGTTTTTGAAAGTGGCCATTTGTATCTATGAAGAAGTTGTTTCCCTGTCGAAGGCATTACCACTGTGTTTGAGTTGTCCTCAAGGTACTTACAGGATTTATAAAGATTATTTCCTCTCATTTAAGAATTGTTTCTGTTAGCTGGGCATAGTGGTACACACCTATAATCCCAGCACTCGGGAGGCAGACAGGTGGATCGATCTGAGTTCAAGGCCTGGTCTACAAAGCAACTCTAGGACAGGCAATGCTACACAGAGAGAGACCCTGTCTCGAAAAACCAAAAAAAAAAATTGCTAGAAAAGAGCAAGAAAATTGTAAAACAGAAGCAATTTTTTTTTTTTTTTTTTGGTTTTTCGAGGCAGGGTCTCTCTGTAGCCTTGGCTGTCCTGGACTCACTTTGTAGACCAGGCTGGCCTCGAATTCACAGCGATCCGCCCGCCTTTGCCTCCCGAGTACTGGGATTAAAGGCGTGCACCACCACGCCCGGCTTCTAGCAATTATTAATCGGTCCTTTTAGACTATAAGTAGAACTTCTCTCCTTTATAGAGTAGTTTGGTATTGCAGGGTTATTAGATGTTTGCTTTATTTATTATTTATTTGTTTATTTGTTACATTTGAGGCAGGGTCTCACTATGTAGCCCTGGCTGTCCTGGAACTTGCTATGTTGACCAGGCTATCTTCAAACTCCCAGAGGCCTGCTTGTCTTTACCTCCCAACTGTTAGCCCACACCTGGCTAAGATGAATTATTTTTTAATGTTTTTGTTTGTTTATTTGCTTCTTACTGTTGGCCACAATGTAGGTAAATAGTTCTTTTTTCCAGAGTACTTTGTAGCCTTTCTCTACACATCAGAAAATTAGCCAGTCTTTTAAATTTTACTCAGCAACGTGTTCTACTGGTTTGGAATGGGCTTTGGTAGGAGGTGGAAAAATACATTTTGTCATATTGTTACCCAGAGTTGAAGTAGCGGGATGTGTGTACTTTATGTTTGGCTATGTCACAGTGCCTCTACACACAGGGTACTTATATTGCTCTTTTAGGATGCCTAGTGTGCTGTAGGCCAGAAGAAAGCACTGAATCCCCTGGAACTGTAGTTAATAGATGGTTGTGAGCTGCCATGTGGGTGCTGGCAACCAAACTTTGGGCCTTTAGAAGAGCATGGAGTCTGCCCTTTTTTTGAGACAAGGTCTCACTCTGTAGCCCTAGCTGGGAACTGGCAGAGATCTGCCTTCCTCTGCCTCCTAAGTGCTATGATCAAAGGCTCTAGGAGTGATTTTTTTTTAATCAAAATAATAGTTTGTTATTATTTCTTTAAAAATTATAAAAAGAAAAGCTGTACTAACCCTGATCTGAGTGACCACAGCATATATGTTGAGTTTGGGTTACATAATTAGAAGTAAGAACTAAAAACTTTTAATATGTTTAAGTAGAGTGTTCAATTCCTCTTGTATATTTTTACTCATTGATTTTCTTTTAATTTATATGACATTTTAATTGCATCATTTTAAAAATTAGTTCTTTTTTTAAATATATCATTTCCCCTTCTTTTTCCTCCCTTCAAACCTCATATACCCCTTCTTGCTCTCTTTCAAATATATAGCCTCTTTTTTAAATTAATTGTTACATACCTATATGTATATGCATATATATTTCTGAATATAACCTGCTGTGCTAAGTCTTTACACTGTCACTTATATGCATGCTTTCAGGACTGACCATTTGGTATTGGATAAACAATTGGTATGTTCTTCAGTGGGGAAGACCGTTTCTTCTACTCTCAGGATTTCTTAGTTGCCTGTAGTTCTTTGTGTAGGGTCAAGGAATCATAGTCTTTGCTCTGTCCATGTTAGCTCATATGGTTAGGCAGTCATTTTGGTGATACTTTTTCTTAAAAGCTTTCCACCCCCTCTCTGGATCCCTGAGCCTCAGGTGCAAGGGTTGTTTTGTACATGTATTCATTGGGACTGGGCTTCACAACTGCATTTTGATTGGTTGTGGTTTTCTGTACCGGTCTCCATCTATTGCAAAGAAAAGTTTCTTTAGCTGGATACAGTGGTGCACACCCATAATCCCAGCCAGCACTTGGGGAGGCAGTGACAGATGGATCTCTGTGAGTTCGAGGCTAGCCTGGTTCACAAATCGAGTCCAGGACAGCCAAGGCTACACAGAGAAACCCAGTCTGGAAAAACAACAACAACAAAAGTTGTTTTTTAATGGGGGTGAGGAATACACTTATCAGGCACTGGGGAAGGATGTACAGCTCTACAAGTCTTTTTTGTTTTTTGTTTTGTTTTATTTTGTTTTCGAGACAGGATTTTCTCTGTGTAACAGCCCAGGCTGGCCTTGAATTCAGAAAGCTCCCTGCCTCTGCCTTCCAAGAGCTGGGATTAAAGGCATGTACCACCACGCCCAGCTTTCTACAAGTGTTCTTAATTGCTGAGCTATCTCTCTAGTCTTTTGCTATAATGCCACATTTGTAACAACAGCAAGACACTGTATCAACTATATTTATTTGAGACAGTCTCAGTATGTAGCTCTGACTGCTTAAGAACTTGCTAGCTCTAAGAAGACCAGGATGACCTCAAACTCAGAGATCTACCAGCCTCTGCCTTTCCATTGTTGGGATTAAAGGCATTCAATATCTCCTTGTCTAATTCTGTGAGCATTCCAGGATATAGTTTAAATTATAATGTACAGGTAGGCATATTGAGACCTGTCTCAAAACAAAACAAAAACTACAACATGCTTTTAAAACCCTGTTTTCAATTTGGCTTATTCTGAGTAGCTGAGTTTTAAAATGTCAGATCTTTGGCCTGCTGTGCTTTTTAAGAAAGTTTTTTTGTTTTTGCTGTTGTTATTGTTGTTGCCTTTTTTATTTTTTTGAGAGCAGTGGAGCAAAGACTAGGTACATAGTTGTTTAAAAATTGACATAAATGCTGCTAGAATTTTCTATTCAGCATTGAAGAGAACTTAGTGTTTTGAAACATCTTGTTATATTTATACTTATTTCTTTTAAAAGAAAACTAGGACCCAAAGTGCTAGTGATATAACTTTAGGATTGAGAACTTATGTGCATAGAAGCCAGAAAATTCAGTAATATCCCCCCAGGCAACTGTAACTCAGGTGTATTTCATGAAACTTTTATGGTTTAATATATGAGACCATACAGAGTAATAGAAAATAGTACATTTTGTATATGTAACAAAGACGAATTATAGGTTTTGTGGGAGTTATAATTTTGCATATTCAGATTTGAGATGTGTATAAATTTTCAGCAATAATGCAGCTCTTCTGCATGTTTGTGTTTGAGATAAGCATTCCTTAGTGTATCTAGAGAATCATCTGGACTGTAGAGACAGTGTCATTGGCTGACCATGGTTAGTCACATCTCAGAAAGTCTGTTGCAAGATTATCCTTCAAAGTTGAAGCTAAACTCAGTGTTCACTCTAGAACATTTGGTCACCAAGATTGTATTAGAAGGAGACATCCTCACAGTGCAGTGAATAAACACCTTGGCTTAGCATCAACAGCTTATCTTTATAAATTTTCATTGAACTATCTTCATTTTTGTTGCTAATTAATTAATTAATTACCCTGGATAAAATGAAATGAAGCTGATGTTTTTCATTCCCTCCAGCCACCCCCCCCCCCCCGGAAATTGTATTCCCAGATGTGCGAGTTAAAGACTTCAAGGGGTTTGTGCTATTCTATTGTTTTATTCAGACACTCACTTGACTCTGCGAGGAAACAACTCACCTTAGTATTCTTTTTGTGTGTAGGCAGTGTGTATGTTCTCACACTTGCTTGCTGTGTGCAGGTAAGAGGTTAATGTTTAGACACTATCCACCTTATATAGTGGGGTAGTGTTATAATGAAGGAAAAATCCCAATCGTTGGGTTTTGCCAGTGAAGACTCAGGAGCTAGATGCTGGTATGAAAACTTACTAGCTCAGAAAGGCAGAGAAAACACCCAGCTGACCTTCCTGCTCCACCAATGTCCCAGAAGGAAAAAGCCCTGCCTACTCAGCTAATGTCCAACTGAAAGTCCCTCTTTCCTACTTCCTGTGTGTCTCTATCTTTCCTCTGGACTTCCTGTCACTCTCTATGCCTTTTCCTATGTTCCCTGCCTGTCAACTGGTTGCTTGCTCTGCCTCTTGACCTATGATTGACTTTATTTATTCGTGTTTACAGAAAGCTCTTGGATTAAAGATGTGTGCTAGGGCTGAGCCACACCACAACTACCTGTTTAAAATACACAGAAAGTTCTTGCATTAAAAGTATGTGCTAGGATGCTGGGCATGATGGTGCACACATTTAATCCCAACACTTGGGAGGCAGAGACAGGTGGATAGCTGTAAGTTTGAGGCCAGCCTGGTTTACAAAGTGAGTCCAGGACAGCCAAGGCTACACAGAGAAACCTTGTCTTGAAAAACCAAGGGGGGAAAAGTATGTGCTAGGGTGAGCCACATAACAACTAGAAACAAGTTTTTCCAGTACACAGTCTCTAGGTTGCCAATATCCTACAACAGGGTACAATCTCTCACTTAAATCCAGAGTTCACCAATTAGGTGGGTTAGCTGCCAGCTTACCCCAGAGAACCCACCTCCACCTTGAGTTTTACTTGGGTTCTGGGCATCTAAATTCCTGACCTCATGTTTGTGTGACAAATGCCTTACCTGCTCATCTGTAATGTTCTTTAGGAATAGTCTCAAAATCATTAATTAGAATGTCTTTGCTGTAAATTAAATTGTCCTTTCTTTTTTTTTCCAGCCAAATCAAATAGAAAGCTTACTTTTCTGTACTTAGCAAATGATGTCATCCAAAACAGTAAAAGGAAAGGACCTGAGTTCACGAGAGAATTTGAATCTGTCCTTGTGGATGCTTTTTCTCATGTTGCCAGGTATGTTTTCTGTGTGTGGGGTTTATACATTTTCCACTTTTTTGTTCTGTTGATTTTGTGACAGCCTTTGTATACTGACAACTTTGTACTTTATAGAGTGTTCTGAAGGCCAAATTATGGTTTTTCTGGGCACTTAACTATCATCTCAGACATGTAAACATTTTGAAACACTAAAGAGATTCATTCTGGTAGCAGAAACACATCTTTCTCCCATGAGTTCACCTACTGGATTTCTTTCTTGAGTATGTTTTCCATGGCTGAGGTGTCTCATTAGCTTATGATCAAAAACCAGAGTTAGTAATATGAGGAAGCCTTTTAATAATGTCTCCTCAATAGCAGACCTTGGTTACGGAGACTTCTTTATTTCCTTCTTGATTTCTAGTTTGCTAAAAATAGTAGCCATTATTGTCGCTGCTAAAATAGTCATAAGTGTGGAAAAATAGATGCTTGAGCCGAATTGTAGTAAATCGCTACTCGAATTCCAGAGAGTGTTGCACTGTGGAGCACACAAGCAGCTGGGTAGAAAGCTCACAGTGGTTACAATCCTCATGTCACTCGTGCTGTTTTCATGTCTTGGTGTAGGTGTGAGTTAGGTTACCAGGAGAATTTTGGTGTTGTTTGTTTAGACTGTTATGTTTGTAAGTATGCACAAAAATACACAGACCTTTGCAAAAGAAACCAGGAAGAGTGAAAATGAGACTAGTCAGTTAAAAAATGGTCTTGGGTCTAAGGTGTGAGTGAAAGGTCTTAAATGGGATTTGAAGTCAGTATTTCTTGAAGAATTTGAAATGTTTAAAAGAATAAAGTTAGGAGTTCAAAATGTTAAAAACCACACGAAGCTTTGTAAAGCTGGAGATTTTTGCTTGGGTCTGTGGTGCTGGCTTCTGATGGACTCAGGCACTGAAGTAGCAGAATGTGTTGATAACTTGAAGAAAGTTGCAGTCTGAAACTGGAGACAGGGATTTGTTGTTTTGATGCCTCAGATACTGCTCTGTTTTAAACACCATGTGAGTGGCCTTGGATGTGTAAGTTAAGTTTTGAGCCCAAGTTTCCTACCTAGTTAAAAGGCAGGAAAACCTCTTCTCACTTTGTTATCGTGAATGCCAGCAGGGTGAGAAGCTTTGTGAGACCTGGTCTCTGTTTCACTCACTCATTTTCATGTACTACACTGCATGCAGGTGGGGAAGGACTCTTTCTGTTCCTAGCACCCAGGCTGTGTACCCTGTAGTGCCTAGCGCCCAGGCTGTGTGCCTTGTAGTGCTTAGCGCCCAGGCTGTGTACCCTGTAGTGCCTAGTGCCCAGGCTGTGTACCTTGTAGTGCCTAGCGCCCAGGCTGTGTGCCTTGTAGTGCCTAGCGCCCAGGCTGTGTGCCTTGTAGTGCCTAGTGCCCAGGCTGTGTACCCTGTAGTGCCTAGCGCCCAGGCTGTGTGCCTTGTAGTGCCTAGTGCCCAGGCTGTGTACCCTGTAGTGCCTAGCACCCAGGCTGTGTACCTTGTAGTGCCTAGCGCCCAGGCTGTGTACCTTGTAGTGCCTAGCACCCAGGCTGTGTACCTTGTAGTGCCTAGTGCCCAGGCTGTGTGCCTTGTAGTGCCTAGTGCCCAGCCTCTAGTTCAGCGAATGGCTTCACATAGTTTTTCACAGGGTGTTCTACGACATAGCAGCACTGGAGTCTGTCCTGGTGCTAAGCAGGGATTTAGTAACTATTTATTGATTCAGTTAGGATAATAGTCCTAATTGGGGAAAAGATCTGGTTTATGGGTACTATCCCTCCCCTATAGGGAAAGTAAACTAACACTTTTATTTTAAAATGATAATAATCTTCACTGTTCTAAATTAGAAAAGAATAACTAGAAAGGATTAAAAGGTGGTTACCCAAGATTCAGAGGGCTTGCTTAGCATATGGCCACATCTTAAAACTATACAGAAGCCAGGCATGGAAACACACTCCTGTAATTCCAGCACTTGGGCCAATCAAGGCTATGTAGTGAGACCTTGTCACAAAGAAAACGAAGAAATATAAACAGGAAGCATTGGGAAAATGTCTGCGCACGTTCTACCTGGCTTTTCCCAGCTCCTGTCTATAGTTCAGTCTGTTTAAAGTCCAGTTTAGACCATGTTTCTAGGCTTCTCTCCTTCACCCTCTCATCAGACCAGAAAGTACAGTAGCTACTTTAATGCTGGCAGATAGTGAACAAAAAGGTAGCTGACCCAGTGAGCCTCAAATTGATGAGCATTTTTATGATGCTTCTCCACTTCCGTCCCCAAGCTAAATAAATAAATAAATAAATAAATAAATATATCTTTAAAGTCAGAGAAAGCACAATGTTCGTAGAGTAGATTTGATTTGAATAGCAGTTTAATTGACCAGACTATGAACATGTTATCATGCTATGCTCACCAGTCCTTGTTTTCTTTAAAGTTTGGAGGTAGTTGCATTTTATCATTCAACATGTATGTTTTTTTGTTGTTTTTTTTTTTCCTATGCCACAACTGATTTAGAGCTTGGGGAACAGCAAGGAAGAAGGCAGACAAGGATGATGATGTGAGCAAGACGCTTTGAAATTATATTGACACAATTAAGTAAAATAGTGTTTTAGGGTGGGATCTTCCCTAGGCATTGTGGGTAAGGAGGTGATATTGGAGAATCTAAGGTAGAAATAACCGTGGTATTTTAAAAGGAACAAGATGAAAGCCAATGTGGCTGGATATGGTGAGCAAAGTGAGACATGGCTCCAGATGGGTCAGAGGGAAGTAGAAAGGGACCAGTTTCCATATACATTGTCTATTCTGATAGGATGTCAGCCAAGAGTTATAAGCCAGGAATGGAAAAATTCCCACAGACATTGTAAAATAGCCTTCTTTTAAAAGGCTTGTGTTGATACATACATGTGTATAACAACACTTAAAAGAGGCCATGAATTTGAAAGGGGAAATTTGCAAAGCACAGGTAAAATTGGGGCAAGAAAACAAAAGAACCTAACCCTATAACTAGGATTTGTTTTTTCTCCTTTCAGTCCATTTGTTAATTGTGCTACCATTGACCAGCTCATGAAAAGTTTAACCATTTGTGAAATAATGAATAAGAACTTTTGGCAAAAATTGTACTTAAAAAAAAAAAGTTCACTGTATTAACAGATTATCCCATTTTATACAACTATTTAACATATGATGAAAAGCTTTGTTTATTTTGTTTGTTTTTATTTTTTCAAGACAGGGTTTCTCTTTGTAGCACTGGCTGTCCTGAAACCAGGCTGGCCTTGAACTCAGAGATCCACCTGCCTCTGCCTTCTGAGTGCTGGGATTATAGGTGTATGCCACCACCACCCAGCAAGTTTCTATTTTTTTAAAAAGGCTGTTATAAGGTTGAAGAGATGACTGAGTGGGTAAAAGCCAGACTAGGTAAATCAGCAAGCTCTGGGTACAATTGAGAGACCCTGTCTTAGTGTGGAGAGTGGGTTGCGAAGGACAAGGAAGCCTGAGTTTGGAAGGTTGCTATGGTGTTGGCTAAAGTGAGATCAGTCAGGACATTTGCAGTGAGAAGGCAGTCTCCATTTATTGAATTCTGTAGATGGAGTCTTCTCCCCTGTAAAATTTACATGATGTGCTGAACTTAAGTGGGAGCTGGTAGTGAGGGAAGAGAGAATGTTGGTGTAAGTGGATGGCTGATGGCACTGTTTACTGACCTGAAGATGGAGAGATTTGATGGAGCAATGATTTCTGTTTTGTTTCAACCATGTTAAGTTTGAAATGGTTGGTTAGATGTTCCAAGGGGTAATTAAGGATAGACACTTGGGTAAACTAGTTTAAAGTTCACAGACATGCTTTCATTTTTATTACAGTTTTTGAAATTATTTTATGTATATGGACATTATATCTGCATGTACCACATGTGTGCGTAGTGCTCACAGAGACCATGCCAGGCTCCATATCTCTTGGAACTGGAGTCACAAGCTGTTGTGAGCTGCCATGTAAATGCTGGGAGTTGAATCTGGGTCCTCTGAAAGAACAGCAAGTGCTGTTAACTGCTGAGCCATTTCTCCAGCCCTCAATTTTTTAAAAAATTAAAAATTACATTTGTGTGTATATATACTCATATATTTGTACATGTGCTACAGCAAACACATAGAAGTCAGAGGACAATTTTCAGAAGTCAGTTCATTCCTTTCACCATGTGGGTCCCAGGGATTAAACTCAGGTTTTCAGGCTTGGTGGCATGCACCTTTACCTACCGAGCCATCTTCTCTGATCCTAGATTTAATTTCTTGAGAAGTAAATCAGCAGTTACTGCCAAATACATGATAATTCCTTGTTGCTTGTGGGTCTCCTTACTTCTCCCAGGTGGGTAACTTCCTCGGAGGACTCATGGCTGCTGTGATTTATTACCCCAGGGATGCAGAGGATCAGCAAAGGGGAAAGGCGCTGGGCGGTCATGCCAGCAGGTGTGGAGTTCATTCTAATGGGGAGAGACTCAGCACCCAGAGTGTTCTCTGAGGTTTTTGGAAGGCACTTCAGCCATTGCTCCTGGAAAGTTGTCTTAGCTGTCTGTCGCTGTGGAAGATTGCTGGAGATACACACAGGCATTAAGGTCTATCTGGGCTCATGGTTCCAAAAGCGTCAGTTCATGCTGCCAGCTCCATTTCTTTTGGACTGTAGGGAGGTAGAGCATCACAGCACAGGAGGGTTGGTGGACAAGAAAGGAGAGGAGCCTAGAAGTGGCCTCTCTGAAGCACATCTCCTAATGGCCCATTCAGCTGTGAGCCCATAGATGATGGTAGCACCTTCCAGGGCCTCCTTTATCTGCAGCACCCCCACGGCTAGGGACAGAGTCTTCAGTTGGGATACTTTTTGTGAGGCCACTTTATACACAAATGATTAGTTGACAGAAGATTTTTCTAGGACATAGCATTTATATATTTTTTCTTAAGGTTTATTTTTAGTTTGTGTTTGTGTGTTTGTGTGTGGAGGGCATATGTGCGCATGAATTCAGGTGCTTATGGAAGGCAGCAGCACCTGATTCTTCCTGGAGCTAGAGTTACAGTTCATTATGACTAAGTGCACTTCCTGCTGATCCACCTCTCCAGCCCCATCAATTCTCTGAGCAATTATGAAGGGATTTTCTGTTCCAGCTTTGCATGAGGTACTGTAGGAAGAGCTGGACATCATAGAAGAAAGGATTCAACTTCTACTGGGTCTGTCATAGTTTTGTTATGTATAGGATAAGAGTAATGCACAAATTAAAAACAAATATAACATACACACTCAAAGCAAAGGCTTAGGTGTCCAGCTGACACTTGAAGAAGCAATGCTGTGTATGTGTTTTACTCACTGTGACTTGGTCAGTTTTGAACATCTGTATTAGAGATGTAAAGTGTGGTTGAATTTATAATTAGAATATATATATGTATATATATAAATTTTTAAATTCAACATTCAATATATATACTTATTGTGTGGGTGATTTTATTTTCCATACCTCGATAACACATTTTTTTTTTGCTTTTATTTTTTTTCCCCTTGAGACAGGGTTTCTCTGTTACAGCCCTGGCTGTCCTGGACTCTTTGTAGACCAGGCTGGCATTGAACTCGCAGAGATCTGCCTGCCTCTGCCTTCCAGGTGCTGGGATTAAAGGCCTGTATCACCACCATTTCCAGCCTGATAGCAAATATTTTTAAAATACTTTTTTTATTAGCTGTTTCTCATACATACATTTGGTGCGGAGTAAGTTTTCATGTAGCCCAGGCTAGCCTCAGATTTTGTGTGGCCAGGGATGACTTTGAACTTATCCTCCTGCCTTCAATCCTTGAGTTCTGGGCTTATAGGAATGCACCACCATGCCTAGTTTGTGTAGTGCTGAGGATTGAACTCAGGGCTTTGTCTAGGCAAGCAACTGCCAGGTGATCTATATTCCCAGCCTCAAGCATTCTCAGTGTAGAATGAAATCTGTGTAACCTGAGAAGATAGTGCCCCTTCTTTTGTCAAACTGCTTTCTTGCTCTACCCACATCTGATTCTAGGTGCTAAAGTGGCTTCTACTTCACTGGAGTGCCTTATTTGAAAACCAGTTAGTTTAGTTAATTTGTGACTTGAATGACTTTGATGCAGAAAACTTGGAAGTCAAGTATATTTACATAACATTTTAAAAAATAAATTAAAAAACAGATTGATTTAGCCAGTATGGTTTTGGGGGGAGGGGAGAAACGAGCCCCTTAGATGGAAAGAGTACATAAGCATTCTGTGCAGCAAATGAGAGAGAGGTTCTGTAGGACAAAGAGAAGGTGGAGCAAGAAGTGTAAGTCACTGTGGGGACTGGGGGGAGAGGCCTACCTGAGGCAAAGCTGACTTCAGGGTGGAGGCCTGATGACCAGGGTGGGCAGCTGAGGTCAGAAAAGGCTGGAGGGCTTTGTAAGACTTCATCTGATCTGAGAAGAATGGAAAGAAACAAGGTGCCTTTCAACAACAGCTAGAGTTACCTTACTCAAAGTGGAGAGTAGGCTGGAGGAGGCCAGGGCTGGAGGCTGGGAGAGAGTAAGAAACGAGGCTGTCAGAGGAACCTGGGCAGAACTGGCTGCTGCTCTGGACAGGTTGTTGGCTGAGGAAGATGGGAGAGTAACTCATTTCTGCATGTGTTTTGAAAGTAGAGTAAGAGTGTCTTAGCGTAAACACCAGAGTGCTTGCTTATCGCTGAGCTCTGTAAGACTTAGCACAAGTGTTTCCCTGTTTTCATAGTGCTTATCCCTGAGTTGAAAAAAAAATATTAAAAAATCAACATAAATTTCCTGACTTGGTCCTTTGATCTCGGGTTAGTGGGCTTGCTGCTAGTAATGTATATGTAGGACACGTGGCTGGGCCAGGCTGAGCTTAGTGTAAGCTCACAGCAGTGCTGCCAGCGCTGAGGGGGGACAGGGTTCCCTTCCTGCTTGAACTTGGTATTCTTGATGGTCTTAGTAAAGAAATTTCACTTCAACCCTGGGATGTGGGGGTCTTTTCCCTCCCCTTTTTGGCATAGTCTCATTTGTCTGAGTCTGGCCTCAAACTTACTGTCGCTGAGGAGGGCTGACTTCGAACTGATCCTCTTGCTGTCACCTCCCAGTGCTTATGCAGTGTTGGGGGTTGATCCCAGAGCCAGGCAGGCACTTCACCAACTGCACTACAGCTCAACTCAAGAGTGCCCTTTTTTAAACAAATGCATTTTACTTGACTTATTTATTTGGGGAGAGGCAGTGCCTGCTTACAGGGTCAGAGGAAAACTTGCAGGAATTGGTTTTCTTCTTTTACTAGGTATGGAAATCAGGTTGTCAAGATTGGAGGCAAGCCTATTTACTTGCTGAGCCATCTTGTGAGCGTCAAGGTGTCACTTGTTAAGATGTTCAGTGTTAAGATGTTGGCTTTTATGCAGTCTCATTAAACAGACAGTGCATGGGAGCACACAGGTGGCGTGTCTTGTCCTGGGTGTCTGCTGCCATCTCATATGTTACAGTAGGGAAAAGGTTCACACTGGATTAGCTATCTCCTAGTTCAAGAGCAACATACCAGGAAAAAAGTACCTAACTTTTCTTTCAGATAAAAATTACAAAAGAGTGCGTTATTCCCAGTGCATTCCAAGATTATCCATCAGATACCTGATTGTGAACACAGAACTCAGACTAAGCCCAGTGTTAAAAGTCAATATGAAGTTGTTATGGCACATATATGTACATACTTATATTTATACATGTAGAGGTGTCGGTGTGTTCATGTAGTGAATTTAAACATTTGTGCTTTTAAAATCTTAAAGGTTTGACTCATTTTAATTTCCAATATATGTCTAGGACTCTCTTTTATAAATTGATGACTTCTGAAAAGACAAGCTGTCACAATCGAGACTGTTGATTTTGTTTGTTTTGTTTTATTTTCTGTCTGTTACAACACGTCATTAGGCTTTCCCCATTCCACCTTTCAAAGAGGAAAATGATTGCTTGGGTGATGGGATGCCTCCTCCCTGCTCACCATGTCAAGGCTGAGCAACCAAGTAGTGCAGGGTGTACCGCACTCTGGGTTTAAGCGTGTAAACTATTTTGACAGTTGTATTTTTTTAAAAGTGGGTCTGTCCTAATTAAAAACAAAAACCTTAAGCTTATATATATATATCTTTTCATCTTTTCTGGGCAGAGAGGCAGATGAAGGCTGTAAAAAGCCTTTAGAGAGATTGCTGAACATCTGGCAAGAACGAAGTGTGTATGGCGGCGAGTTCATACAGCAGCTGAAGCTGTCTATGGAGGACTCCAAGAGCCCTCCCCCCAAAGGTAGAAACATCACCACATGTTTACAGCTCTTGGTCTTTGCTCCTCCCAGTCCCACAAGAACAGCTGCAGTGGGGGCTGCTGTGGCTGCTGTGATCCACCAGCCACGTTAGGACTCCAGAGGGAGATGCTCCCGAGCGATGGTGAGATTTCTGCAGTGCTCGAAGCAGCCGGGCCTGGTTCTTGTGCTTGTGCTGCCATGCTCTCACTCCCTCACTTTCCGTGTGTTCTTCATGGTCCTTGCTCCTTCAGGAACTGTCCTTGGGCAGGGAAAGGAACAACCAAGTCCTTTAGAATTGTGGTGGATTAAAGAGTACCTCATCCTGGCCCTGACACTGACCATGGCAGGACCTTGGATAAGTCCTCTGCCCTTTTAGAACTTGGCTTTATTGCTAATAAAGCTGGTTTTGTATACTTTTACGATAGTCAGATTATTATCTATATTAATTTTGATCTTTCATGAGCTCAGGGTATCCTTGGGAAATATGTATGTGAATTTTAAAGTTCTTCTTAAGAGCTCATGTTATTCTTTCTCTAAAGTATAAGTTCAAATGTGTGGTTGGTTGTTCAGTCCCTGGTTAGCTGTGGGTTACTCCTGGCGGGCATGACATGCTTCCAAGCTATCAGCCTGTTCTGACTCCATTTATACTTACTGCTAAGAAGCAAGTCCGGCATCCAGCCATCTGATTTGAACTAGCCCACTTGAAGATTCATCTTCCTCTCACGATGCACCTGCTTCTTTGGCCAGGCTGAGTTTCTGCGTGCCCCTTCTGGATGCTTTGCTAGCCCCTTTTCTCTGTGCCTGCAGCACTTCTCCACAGCATGTCCTTCACCCCCTTCACTTCTCCAATAAAGACACTCTGGCCCCCAGGTCTTCCGTTCTGTGGGAATCCTCTTCTTGTTCTCTGGCACTGTGCACACACCTCTGCCATTGGACTAGCATGGATGGCAGTAATGTGCCTTCAACCCTTCATTTTTACTCTTCAGTCTCTTTAGGTCTAAAATTACATAGACTTTATAGTAAACTGAAAGAGGCTTTCTAAGAAAGTGTTTTGAGGCTTCAGGCCATTGTTGATTTACTTAAAGCTATTAAAAAATGCTTCTGAGAAGCAAGCTGTTTCCTGCTTTGGGCTCTGTTGCCACCACATTGTGGCCTTGGGAAGTTTCACCCTACAGTTTTGGGAAAATATCCTGCATTTTTTGCCTATGCTTCGCCTTACAGTTCATTCAGTAGATAGTGCCTGGGGCAAGCAGGAGAGCTCTTGCCTTGAAGAGCTTGAATGTCTGTTCAGGCATTGCTACAGTCTTGTTAGGCTATACTAGGTGCTTTGAAAAAGAGCACAGAGGAGTGAGAGACAATTGTGCACCCCAGGGAGCAGTCACAGATGTAGCAGTGTTGGGAATGGCTCCTTTGGGGTCTGACTTTTGGTTGCGGGCTAGTAGTGACATGTGTTGGTGCCATTTGTCTAAAGATTGTTTTCCTTCCCTTTCATCCTTTAAAGACAGACACTCAACAGGCTCCCTGGGTGTGTTGGTCTTCACAGCTCATTCTTGTCTTCTTAGGACCTAGATGACCAGTCATTTACTACAGTTCTTTCAAATAACCTATGAGTTCCCAAGAGGTTCATTTCCAAACTTGAATAGTTCTTTCATATTGTTGTATTGATTTATGGGTAATTCACTATCTTCAGGCAACTTTTATATAAGGTTGTTTTTTTTAACTTTTAAAAAGATTTTTATTTGTTTATGTTATTTATTAATTTTAAAAATTATGTATATATGAACTGGAGTTACAGACAGTTGTGAGCTGGCACGTGGGTGATGGGAACAGAATCTGGGTCCTCTGCAAGAACAGCCAGTGCTCTTAGCCACCCAGCCACCTCTTCAGTCCCACAGCAGTGTAAATTTTATTTTGATTTTATGCTCGTATTCTGGTGGCCACTGCTTTTGCATAGTACTTTTATGCTGTAGTGGCTAAGTGTGTGTGAGTCATGCCTCATGCCACACGTTAAGCAGCTACTTTGCACAGAGTATTTCATATGTAAACCATATGTTAGTGGGTTTTCCACTTAACAATACATCAATTTTTGCTTTTCAAGACTGTAAAAATGACCATGTAAATTGAAACTATGCAAAAAGAATTTAATAATCCATGTAGAAAATCATAATTCTGTGCCCTTTTTTGTCAGTTAAAACACTGACTATAAACATATAGTGAAAAGAAAAAGAGTAAAACTAGCAGTTGCTTTTGCTAAGCTCAGTGGCACATTCCTGCAGGAAGATTGTTAGTTTGAGACCATCCTGGTCTAGATTGGGATTGCAAGGCAAACTTGAGCTGTGTAGCAAACTATTTCCTTGGATGAAACCAAACAAGGAAGGGTCTTCCTAGGAGGGCAAGATCCTAAATCCCATTCTTAGCACTAGAGAAAAACAGAAAATGGAAACATTGAACTAAAGTAACTTTCATTGTAACAAAATGTTTCAGAGTAGTTTGAGCTGTCTTGCTTTCTGTGGTTTTTGTGTGTGTGTGTGTGTGTGTGTGTGTGTGTGTGTGTGAGTGTGTGTGTGTGTGTGTGTTTTCCCTTTGTTTTTTGTTTTTTGGAGACAGGGTCTCTCTGTTGCCTTGGCTATCCTGTACTCCCTTTGTAGACCAGGCTGGCCTGGAACTCACAGTGATCCACCTGCCTCTGCCTCCTGAGTGCTGGGATTACAGGCGTGTGCCACCACCATGCCCAACTGCCTTCTGTGTTTTAAAACACTGGGAGAGTTTCTTTTTCTGGGGATTACCCAAAGGGCTTTGTGTGTGTCAGCCAAGTGCTCTGTTAGGAATCTAATATCCTCTTTTTACTCTTATTTATTTATTTATTTATTTATTTATTTATTTATTTATTTTGAGACAGGGGTCTTGCTGTGTAGCCCTGGCTAGCCTTGAACTCTCAGTTCCTGTCTCAAACTTCTATCCAGCTGAGATTGTAAGTATTTGTCACTAGATACACTCTGAAGTTTCTGTAGTGAAGTGTTTTTGTGGGGCCACTTCTTCCACCATCATCCTCTTTCTTCACTTTTGCTACTAAATTGGCATCACCAGGCTCCTGCGCAGCATCAGCCTTTCTGAGTTTCTGAGTACTTGCTTCTTAGCTCCTCTCAGCGCCATTCAGATCAGTTCCACCAAAGTAACAGCTTCTTTGTTGTGCTTTCATCCTTGTGGCCAGTTCTCTACTACTTATCTTTATGGAATGTCATAGACATCTATCACTGAGAAATGGGATGGCACAGCTCAACACCCTCATGTCCCCGTGGGCTGAGAGCCAATACAGTGACCGTCATTGACAGACACTGAAGAAAGGAAGTGATTGGATATTGATTTTTGATTTGGGGACTGAAATATTACAGAAATCACTTCATCCTGGACTCAGAGTTAATACGCCTGGCAGTGAGACTTTGAAGTGTGCTGCTGGAAACTGAGGTCATTTCCCTAAACTGTGAGAGCTGTGTTCTATAGTAGCAATGTGCAAAACAAGGACAGCTTCTGCCATAAATGTGGCTGTTTTCTTCTTTCCATCCAACAAATAAAACCATAAGAAAAAAAATACAATCCATGCTATTGACTGGCCTTCCTCTCTAAACTTACCTTGTTAGTTTATAAGATAGAAAATAGGAGCTACATGCTTGGTTCCAGAAGAGACTTAAGTGAATGTGTGCATACCTTCGTGGAGAGTTACTCTGTACGTGCACCAAGTTCCAAGGCAGTGCCTGATGCCCAGTTTTTTAACAGATAAGGGTACTTGTGCTTAGTTGCTTTCATGTAGTGGAAAGAGTACAGGCTTGGGTGTTGTGCCAAGGAATTGTTTAACCTCCCTGCGCCTTTTCCACTTGCACTGGAATGCTCTCTGTGTGAGAGCTGTTGGAAAGATGAAGGTAAAGAAACCATCATAATGCCCTGCACATACTCGATGTCCAATATTTCTGTTAAATGCAGATTTGTCATTTAGATTTATTTCCCCCAGTTGTTGTGTTTGTTTTGTGTTGCCCAATGTGATGTAATAGAAATGATTTTAGAATTAACACATCTATCATAATTATGTAAAAGCACAGGGGACAATAATAAAGAATGCAACTTGCCAGCCTCAAAAGTAGTTAATTCTAGAATGGAAACTTAAATAATTTCTTCCAGTAGCATCAATCACACTTCTCAGTAATAGTTTTTTTAAAATCTTATTTTGTAATAAAATTAGGTTTATTCTAATTTTAAAGAAAGAGTTTAAAGGGTACGTGAAACCTTTGACAGTTTTGTTGATGAATTGTCCTTGTTATTTATTTTCTAAAGTGATCTTTGGAAAGCATAAAGCTGCCTCCTTCATATGCGGTGTGTTCTGTCGCCCCCATGCATGTTGGTTTACTTCATTGCATTGCCTCAGGCTTCTTGCCTTTTTACTGTTTACTTCTTTTGAAGGACAGAAGGTTCTAACTGTGATAACATGGAACATACCACTTCCAGTAGCATTCATTCTCTTGGACTCAAAGAGTCGATCTGAGATGATAGACCGGGGACGTCTTTGTCTCTTCAGTAACATAAGGAGCAGCAGCAGTTTAAAATAATTGTCAACAGAGTTAGCATGAAGCCATCTCTGAAAGTGAACGTGTTGTGTGTCCCCCCCCCACATCATTCTTAGCACTGGATGTTTATGTAGGACGTGCAGCTCACATTTGTCACTTTTCCCCATAGCAACAGAAGAGAAGAAGTCTCTAAAACGAACTTTTCAGCAGATACAAGAGGAGGAAGATGATGACTACCCTGGAAGCTACTCTCCCCAAGAC
The DNA here is from genome assembly GCF_964271855.1 of Acomys minous. NCBI lineage: Eukaryota > Metazoa > Chordata > Mammalia > Rodentia > Muridae > Acomys > Acomys minous. The sequence goes on along the minus strand of NC_140485.1, from coordinate 76,903,494 downwards.
CCTTCCGCAGGCCCCCTCTTGGTACGTGACCCTGGGCTCAGAGTGACTCCAGGTGACCTCTAACTGAAGATCATGGCCACAAGATGGCGCTTGTTGCCAGTAGTGTGGCCTGTCAAAGGGCAGCAGATGGAGTAGCAGGCCCAGAGCTTTCTAGACATCTGACTTCACCCTGCCTTTCACACCCCAACTTTACAATGAGTTTATCTTTTATAAAGTATTTGGACTTGTTTTTTGTCCCCTAAAAGTTAAAAATATCTCTAAAGAAGCCTTATGTGACCTAATACGGATGTTCTGCAGCACTTGGCTGTGCTGCTGCACTCTGCTTGCACTCTAGCCTCTGTTCTAAGCACTTTAGCAGGGAGTTAAGTCTTTAAGGACGCGTTTGCCTTACACGAGTCTTATGAAACAAGTTTGGTTTGGTTCATCTGTTCATTGTCAAAGAAAATGAGACATACACACACCACAACAGATTAAGCAACATTTAAGTAACTTGCCAAGTTGCTTAATTTGAATTAAGATCTGTCATTTCAGAATCCGTGTCTTTTGTTGTTGCTGTTTGTTTCATTTTTAATGTTTTGAGATGAGTCTCACTGTGTAATGCCAGCTGACTTTAAATTTGAGATCTTCCTTCTATTGCCAGATCACACCTGTAATATTAGCACTAGGGAGTCTGAGGCAGGAGGATTATAAGTTCAAGATCAGCTTGGCTATATAGTGAGTCCCTATTTCAAAACAAACAGTATTCCTGCCTCAGCTTCCCCATTACTAGATGGCAAGTCTTGCTATCACACTTGGCTGTCCTGCCCTGTTTGCTGGGTGAGACTGTTTCGTGGTAATCTTAACTGTATTCTACATGGACATGTGGTCAGGACAAAGGTAAATAGGGTAAGCATGTGTTAGGATTAAATTATAGCAATGTTAGTTAGCTCATATCTTTACATCTAAAACCTTTAAAAGGGAAGAGTTGGGGCGATCAACTTCCAGGGCAATCTAGTCAGATTATTGCCTTCAGAGACGCTGTCCTTAGGTTACTATACTCTGTCACCATCAGCATTGGGAGCTTTCCTGTGGTTTGGCAAAACCCCTATGGTAGATGCAGAAGATGCTTTTCTTGTTTTTAACTCTCAATGAGCTAATTCATTTTGACATTTTAATATTGTCAGTAATCTTTACTTTGTAAAGCAAACTCCAGAAAGAATTTAATCAGCCAACACACAGCTGTTCAACATCTGGTATTTCTGTATTATAGACTTTTTATACTGTAAATAATGCTTCATTTGAAATTAAGCAGCTTGAACTAGAATACATATTCTTAAGTTGCCAAAAAATGTGCTCTTTAATTTTTTTAAAGTAGAGTTCTGTATAGATTTATTTATGTGTTCATGGACTTAGAACAATTAATTTTTTGTCATTTGGAATTCATATAATTTCCATCCACAAAGTCCCCTTGCTAACAAAAGTTGTTTGTATGACCTTTGGCTTGTTTTTAATGCTAAGAATGACGGTTTTTATAATTTGCCTCTGGCTAATTTTCTCTAGCCCCTTTATGTCTTAATGGATAATACTATTTGTCTTTGTCTTTTATAGACTGAGGAGCTAATCAAAGCTTTGCAGGATTTGGAGAATGCGGCATCAGGGGATGCTACTGTTCGACAGAAGATTGCTTCCCTGCCCCAGGAAGTGCAAGATGTGTCACTGCTGGAAAAAATTACAGGTGAGAGGGCGGTTTAGCTGACCAGTAGGAAAGAAGGGATTATCTGGAGTCATGCTGATACCTGTGGGTACAGACTTTCTGTGCCATGTTGGGTATTCGCCTGTGAAACCATTCTCATGCTAAACAAAAAGTTCTTGCTGGCCAGGTAGTTCCTACTAATAGTGGTTCCTGCTCCTGCAGGGGACCTGGCTCCATTTCACACACCTACATCTGGCAGCTAGCAATACCTTTAACTACAGTTCAGGGCATCTGATGTACTTTTGGCTTCCATGTACACTCACTCATATGGCATACTTACATACAATCATACATGTAAGTAAAAATAACATAAATAAATTTTGGGGCCAGAGAGATGACTCAGTGGGTAAGAGCTCTTACTGTCTTCTCATAGGACCTGGGTTTAGTTCCCAGCACCCACATGGTGGCTCAACTGTCTGAACATCAGTTCCAGGGATCTCATACTGTCTTCTGACCTCTTTTGGCACCAGACACATAGCTGGTGTATTACGTACATGCAGGCAAACACTCATACGAATAAAAACGAGCAAAAACTTTAAATAAATAGATAAAAAATAAACCACAACGAAAAGAGGCTTTTTGGAACAGAATTTGAGTAATGATTTGAATAGTTACAGCAGAAGTGGTAGGGTGCCATAGCCTGCTGTGCTCCGAATAAGATCATTTGGCAACACAGTGCACATTTTGTATGTGGGGAGCAGCTGAGGGCAGGAAGGGATAGGCTATGACCTCAGGGCCCTTTGCTAAGAGAAAAGCAAAAGGTATGGTATATGTCTGTGTTGTTTAGTGCACTGCACACTGACAGGCCTGAAGGTGAGTCAGTGCCAAGAGTTTTAGGTGTGTTGTGTAGCTCATTCCAGTCACTCCCCATTAAACAGAGGAATTGATGAAGGGAGTGAGGTGTAAACTCACCTATTAAACAGCATGTTCTGTGCCTGCACTTGTGCCTCATGGGTTTTTGAAGAATTGTATTCTAGTGTGTAGGAAGAGTTAGCTATCTTGGCTAAAATCATACGGTGTTCTCATTGCAAAAGCCCAGTCCTTTCATCCCATTTTCTCCACAGGTCATTTCCCCTCCACCCCCATGAGCTAGCTGCTTCTCTGGCTTCCATGTTCACCTGGAGGAAGTCAAAGTTACTGAGGCAATAACTTCCTTCAGTTGGCATATTTGAGGCTCAGTGTATAACAGGTGTTCCTGGTGCCATGCCCATAGCCTTTCAGGGGTTAGATGTTAAGGAGGAGGCAGAGTTGGTTGGCAGTGAATCACGGAAGGAGATACAGGTGATCAGGGAAAGCTTTCTGATGTGGGAAACTCTGAACCTCCCTTCAGTTGGATCTGTATTCTACCACCTCTGTGAAGCCTGTCTCACCCCTTATTGAAAATGCTGACCCCTCACTCCCAAAGCCCCACTGTCTGCTGTGTAGCTCTGATCTTCAGCTGGTGACTAACCCAGTGCTATGTATGACTTCCTTCCTACTGAGAATACAGGCTTGAAGGCAGAGGGTCTCTCTTGTCTTTTGTCCCCTGCTGTCTGAGAACCATGGGAAGAGCTCAGGTATTTTTAGGTGATTGGAAGATTGTGCACTGAGTATTTGGAAGACTCATTGGGGCCAAAAGTTCACCAACTTCTTGACATAGGAGAGAGGAGCTGGATATAGGGAGTGTACATGCCTCTTGAATTTGCTGTTAAGGGGAGCAGGGAAGCAAGTTAGTAGCTTTGGATCCCTCCTGTGCTGGTGGTTCTTTAAAAAGAACAATGAGAGAGACAAGGAAAGCTTTGGAGGGACTGTCAGAAACTGTATGTTTGAGTGAGTCAGCCAGGAATGCAGAGTTCTTGAGCCCAGGTGGAAGACTGGCCTGAGGAAGCTCACCAAAGCATGGTAGGGCAGGTCAGAGCACAGCCACTGTTGACCCCAGGTGAGATCTGCTTCTGCCTTGGACTGCAGGGGGCTTTTTGTTTTTTGTGTTTGTATGTCCATTGGAGAAACTAGTTTTTTCTTTGCAAGCATTTGACACTTGGAGGTAGTCAGGCATGGGGCTCTTGTTCACTTCCCCTCTTAGCACCGGGACCTCATCTGGATTAGACCTGTACAGATCCCGTGCATGATGCCATAGTCTCTGTTAGTTTGTATGTGCATCAGTCCTGTTGTGTTTAGAAGACACTGTTTCCTTGGTGTCTTCCATCCTCACTGGCTCTTATAATCTCAGAGTTCCCTGAGCCCTGAGGGGAGGGATTTGACGAAGACATCCCATTTAGACCTGGTGTTCTAAAGTCTCTCGCTCTCAGCTCGTTGTCCAATTGTGGATCTCTGTAAGTTCTTCTATAGGAGGAAGCTTTGCTGATGATGGCTGAGCAAGACACTGATCTGATTCCGAGCCCAGTGTGGTTTTGTGTAATTCTTGAGTGATACAAAGCTATGTTTCTGGGTTGCAATTAGTATATAAATTGATCTGGTTTCCTTATGCAGGTTCTTGAGGGTGAGAATTGACTTTTTAAAAAATCTTACCTTAAAAATTACTGTTTCCTTGCCATCATTTTGCCACAGATACACTGGCATCTTAATTACTATTATAAAGAGATGAATAGTCAAGGGCTGAGCAAACTGAAAGCAGCCACACTCAAGCTTACCCACAGGCAGCACCTGCAGTCTAGAGGGCTGCACTGGTCCCCTGCCCTCTGTCACAGGCCCCATCCGTACTCCTTCCCAAGTATGTGTTCTTCTCTAGCCCTGCTGCGAAAGCCTGCTCTTTGGCCTGAGTCCCAGTTGGGGAGCCCTCAGCAGCTGATTTCCTGGTGTTCATAGAGGCAAGTGAGGACCAGATGGCTGTTCTATGCTAGAAATTCCTAAATCCCAGGGCCTTGAAAAGTCCCTGGGCTCTCAGATTTGTGTTACTGAATTGTCTGTGTAACTGCTGGGAGCTCTGGTATTCTTTGTTTCAAAGCATCACCTGCTATTTTCATCCAAAAGGCCTTGTTTTATTTATTTTTAATAAATAAATAAATAAATTTTTATTTATGTGTATGGGTGTACCTGCGTTGGACCCTCTGGAGTTGCTACCTGATGTGGGTGCTGGGAACCGAACCCCTGTTCTCTACAACAGCAATAAGCACTCTTAACCACTGAGCCATCTCTCTAGCCCGCAAAAGACTTTAAAGCAAGATGCACATGTTTAAACTGCCCCTACCACACAATTGCAGCAGTTTATTCTGGGTCTGAATTCTTTTGTCTTTGAGCATTTGGTACAACCAGCCTTTGCCACTTCTTTCCAAGAATACCTTTTCTTATACTGCAAGGTTTGTTCTCTTCCCCACCCCCACCCCAAAAGCATGGTGATGAGCCATTGTTTGGACACAAAGCAGTCTGGTCTATGATTACCAACACTTTAGAAATACATACATATACTAAGAAAAAGATATTTACCCCTTCCTTCCTTCTTTGCTTTCTTCCTTCCTGCCTTTCTTCCTTAGACTGATTGTAATTGGTGGCAGCCTTCTATGAGTGTGAGCCACCATAGTGGCACTGTTTATTTGTGTTTTCATAAACTGTTTCCTCTGAGGATCATGTTTAGATACATTTGAAAGCCCCTTCTGCCCCCCCCCCCAATGTTTCACAAGTGTGGGAGACAAATTGTCACCCAGGTGCTAGGCTCTTTCTCTGGTGAACAGGGTCCTGCAGACCAGCTGGACCACATTCTGAGCCTCTCACACAACTTTGGTTTTCCCTCATCTCTGCATGCTTAGGATGTGAGTGCTTGCTCTGTTTCTTCAGAGCAGTGGGGAAAGTATTCTTAATGTGGTAATATAAGCAAACCACTTCATCCTCTCAGAGGCAAGGGGAGTCCACCCTAAGTACTTTTCTGCAGCTTTGTTTGGAGAGCTTTTGCTTGAAGCACTTTTCAGCCTGCCAGCTTTCCTGCCTCACTTCAGGCAATTCTGAAATGTATCTTGTTGACAGAGTTGGTGCCTTTGGATTCTTGGCTAGCCAGCATTGTTGGTTCACAGGTTCTGGTTTATTCTGGGACTCTGTGAACCTTCTCTCAGGAATGTTTGCAATCGTACCTATATGATTTATATATTGTCTCTGTTTTCTGCTCTTATTTGTACTCAGACAAAGAGGCAGCTGAACGTCTCTCAAAAACAGTAGATGAAGCATGTCTGTTACTAGCAGAGTATAACGGGCGCCTGGCAGCAGAATTGGAAGACCGGCGCCAGCTGGCACGGATGCTGGTGGAGTACACCCAGAACCAGAAAGAGGTTTTGTCAGAAAAAGAGAAAAAGCTAGAAGTGAGTACATCGCAGGGCAGACCCAGACTGCCTGAATCACCATTCCTACAACCCATATTATTCCTAGATTAACCTTTTTTTTTTTTTAATCTTTTGAAAACAAATGAAATAGGACCATCTATCTGATAACTGCAATTACTGGCACCTAGTTAGAAGTTGAAGTCATGTTTTCACATGTCCAGGAAAGAAAAACTCATATTGTGAAAACAGGGGCCTCTTAGTCACTGCATTTAGGATCTTAAGGTTGTTTCAGTTTAGTGTTACAGTTAAGAAAGTGAAATTGAGGTACAGAAAGATCAGCAAAATCAAAGGCACCTAATTGGTTGTATTTGGGAATCTGAATTGTTCTGAAGTTTATTCTGACATATACACATGCTAAGACCAGTAATTCACCTGCCTGCAAGCGCTACCTGTACATATTCTAAAAGTTCAGTTGTGCTTATGTAGCCTGACTCCAGCTGTGGGCGGACCCCATTTTTTCTGAGTTTAGAGTGTGTTACTTGGTGTCTGCAGCAAGGAGGGGCTTGGGGCCACCCCTCACTGTGGGGCTTCTTAGCTCCTTGTCTCTGGGGAGCAGAGCCCGCAGTGTGGATGTGTGGGGCTTGCCTGCCCACTTGTTAGACTTGTTTCTTAGCTTCTTCTTAGTTCTGTCTGTTTAAAAGGGACATGGAAAAGAGTAGGAGAAGAAGAGGGGAGAGGAGTTGGAGAATAAGTCATAATGATCATAAGAAACACCTCGAAAAGGCCCCTCAGTAGATAAGGGAGTGGAAGACCACCCTTCTTCCAGTGGGGAAAGTCAGTGGCCCAGAGGGAGGGAACACTGAGCTAGCTCCAGTGGTTGTTGCAGCTGTCACTCTGGTCAGCTGCCTGGAGAGGCACTACCATATCCTTACCTACAGTGATTATGGAGCTGTAATGGCTAGAGGTGCTGGGGACTTGAGATGCTTAGCCAGCTTGAGTGTGCAAGGTCAGCTGGGCTGCCCGCCGTGTGGCTTTCACGTAGATTCAGCACAGACGGCCACGTATCTGCAGCGCTCGTCTTTCACTGAGGAAGCATTTCAGCACTGTACCCGGGGACTAATAAGAGATTGTAATTAATGATTCTGGTTGTAAGTCATCGTGCCATCTGTTGAACTGCCCCTTGGCGACACATTAAGGGCTTTCTCTGATCTGTCAGACATTGATTATCATGAGCAGCTGTTGTTGGGTGGAACATGGCAAGCCACCATAGAGGACAGTCTTCGAGAAGGAGACTGTTGGTAGAGCCAGTTAACTCTCTTCTGCCCCTTCCCTAGCTGCAGTCAGCTGTCTGTTTCATAGGGGCCTCCTGCAGAGTAGGTAGCTTCCTGGGCATCCTGAGAAGTTACAGGGCACAGAATGTCAAAGGTCAGTCATTCTGTAGCTTTGTAGTTCCCATTGTTACTAATTCACCGAATGGCATGGCATTGGAACCTAGCACTTGAGGATGGAGTAGGAAGATCCTGGTACTTCAAGGACTCAGAGCTCAGGGTTCCTGTTCCAAACCATATCAGCTAGGTGGGACTGTTCATTGTGAAATAAAATGAAGTTTGCTGCATTTAGAAAGGAAATGACTGGATAAAATGTAAGAGGCTGAGAGATAACATTAGCTCTTTAACAGTCTTCTCCTCTGAACCTAAGATTTCCTCTCACCCCTTATATAGACAGATCTTCTTCCATTCTGTCCTGACGGTGGCAGTAACACCCAGTGTGCAGCTTGAGCGAAGCCCCAGTGCTGCATATCCCTCCACCTTCCTTCCATAGCAGTCAGTCCTTAATGCTGCCAAATCAGAAGGCCGGTTAAATCTGGAAACCTTTTGTTGCCGTCAGTGTGTAAATGCCACAGCTGATGGACTCATGAACATACAGATGTTTTCTTGGCTGTCTTTCTCCACAGTTCTAATTTGTTAACAGTTAAATTTTTCTTTTTCTTTCTTTCTTTCTTTCTTTCTTTCCTTCTTTCTTTCTTTCTTTTTAACCGTTTATTTTCCTTTAGATAGCAAGCATCTCTTTTTTATTGAGAACTTACATTGGGTTTCTAGTAGTTTCTGAACCTTGAAGTGGAGGTGCTAGGTTAGAGTCTAGTGGGGAGGAGGACCCATTCTGGCTCACAGAAGGAAACTGTGGTCCAAGGAAGTCATTGTCTGTGTCAACAGTATAGGAAGCATACAACCAAGGGACTAAGGGAGTTAAGACAATTGACAGGGTTGGAGAGGTGGCTCAGTGGTTAAGAGCGCCACCTGCTCTTCCAGAGATCATGAGTTCAATTCCCAGCAACCACATGGTGGCTCACAACTACCTATGATGTGATCTGTTGCCCCTCTTCTGCAGTAAAGCACTCATAAACAAAAACAAAGACAAAAAAATTAAAAAAAAAAAAGGCGTGCGTGCGTGCGTGCGTGCGTGCGTGCGTGCGTGCGTGTGTGTGTGTGTGTTGAGCAGCCAGCAGTAACATGTGAGTGAAGAAAAATAAGAAAGTGTGTGGATTTTGGCACTGGAGACCCTGTGGGGAACTGGGGTTTTATCTTCAGCCACCAGTCTGTACCTGTTCAGCAGCGGACACAGGTGCAAAGATGGGTAAGCTGGGCCTCCTCAGCTGCTCAGGGCCAAGGGTGTACAGAAGCCTGTTTCCTTTCCTCAATGACTTGCCCTCCGGGGAGAGAACTGCAGCAAGCAAAGACTTAATGGGGATGTGAGAAAGCTTAGAGGAAGGAGAATCTTCTAGCTCATCCTATCTGCATTGAAATAAATCAAGAAAAAGAATTCATTATTCATAACATTAATTTGACCAGATGTTTATTAAGGATGTATGTAAAGTGTCAAATGCACACACTCTTTCTGAACACTAGATGCCTCCAGCTGGTGGCCCCTTGAAGTCTGTTGGACACCATGATGTAGATTCCTCAGGGGAAGTCACCTTTTCCTATGAAGAGAGTTACTTCTAGGTTCCATTAAGTGCAGAAAGTATTAATAAAGATGACTGTGGTAGAAAACACAATGGTTTCCCATTTGTGTATCTTTCATTTTCCTTTTAGCAGAATTAGGGCTCATTTAGAAATGATACCCTTTTTAAAAACCATTTTTATACTTCTGAGTGTCATGGTTGGCACTACTGTACCACTTTCCCCCTAAACTCCAAGCAAGGTTAAAGGGAAAGCTGACGAAAATCTGTAATACTTTGTGTCATGAACAGAGAAAACCTAGAAATCGAAAAGAAGGCTGTGGAAGGGACCAGTGTTACTAACAGCTCAGAAGTCAAGCTATGCAGTGTGGGGCCTAAAGCAAGGTTGTCTCAAAAAAGTAAAAGTCAAAGGTGCCAGAACAGCTTTCAGATGTCGCTCTCAGGACAAGGAGACTTTGATCCTTGCTGACAGCGGTGACTCTTAGGCCAAACAGCTGCTTAAAGCTCACAAACCTGGTCTAGAAAGATAGTTCAGAGATTGAGAGCACTGGCTGTTCTTCCAAAGGTCCTGAGTTCAATTCCCATCACCCACATGGTGCCTCACAACCATGTATAATGAGATCTGGCGCAGTCTTCTGGTATGCAGGCATACATGCAGGCAGAATACAGTATAAATAAAAATAAATAAATCTTTTTTTAAAAAATCCCGGTTGGGTGTTGGTGGTGCACGCCTTTACTCCCAGCACTTGGGAGGCAGAGGCAGGCGGATCGCTGTCAGTGAGGACAGCCTGGTGTACAAGTCCAGAACAGCCAAGATAACATAGGGAAACCCTGCCTCAAAAAACTAAAAAAATAAAATTTAAAAATAAAAAAATCCCAAGCCTTAGTGTGAGCAGGTTGATCAGAGTTTCTGTCTTGTCATTTTGAGTGAAAGATGGTATGCATGTGTTCATCAGAGCCATAGGATTGGGCTGTGGGCATGTGGAGGAGAGAAGCTACTTGTGCAGGCTTACAGAACCCAGGGTCAGGTGCCTGCAGCCTCACCTCCTAGCACAGCAGCTTCCGGCATTAAACCATGGTGTGTGTCCATGATCTAGATTGTGGTGTACAAAGACTGCCAAATAGGAAAGAGTGCTAGATGATTTCCTAGCTACAACTTTGTTTGTAGATTGAGGGGAAATTGTCTAACACAAATTATATAACATAAAGTTGACTATTTGAAAGGGCGTACATTTCAGTGACATTTAGTACTTCATAGTATAGAGCAGCTATCTTCTGTAAAGGCTCAAATATTTCATCACTGCAGAGGGAACCCCATCCCTGTCAGGCAGTCATCCTAACCCTGGGCCTTCACCTTCGGCTCCTGGGGACCACTGACATGCTTTCTGTCTGAACGGTGCTTCTCCTGGGGATTCTACATACTTGTGTCTCTTCTTTCAATTAGGTAATAATTTGAGATTTATTCACAAAGCACCATGTATCAGTACTTTTTTCCTCTTTAGGATGAATGTTAGTGCAAATATTTATAATTATTGCAATAGTAATAGCTAATATCTACTAGATGGATCTGCCAGAATTTGTCTGTCCATTATTATTGATGGGCGTTGGAATTGCATCTGCATTTAGTTACTGTGAGTAATGACTAGTGCTGCTGTAGCTAGTCATGTACACGTTGTTGTAGACATGTTTCCATTTCTCCTGGGCTTGTGTTACGCTAGGGTTGTGGTTGCTATGTCAAAGAGGTTCTGTATTTAACCTTTTGACACCCACTGTTTCCCATGACAGCTGCCCTGTTTTCTGCTGCCACCACCAATGTACAGGCTTCAGCTTGGTCACATCCTTGCCAGTGCTTACCACTTCTTTTTTTCTAACCAGCCTAAAACTTTGGACTTGTTCCTGTGCTAGTTGATTTTTGTTTCTCAGAGTAGTAGTGGTGATGAGCATGCCTATTCCATGATTTTTGTTGTCCTTGTTGGAAGCATGTCAGTTCAAGCCCCTTTGTCCACTTTCAAGTTAGGTTATTTGCAGTTTGAGTCTTTAGCACTTTTTTTTATTTTAATGAGTTACAACTTTACTCCAATTTTTCCTTTTGTTGCTCTTGTTTTGGGTGTTGCATCTAAGAAACCGTTGGCCAATTCCAAGACATGAAGATTTCCCACTGCATTTTTTTGGAGCTTTAGCGTCGGAGCTCTTAGTTTTAACTTCCATCAATTCTGAGTTAGTTTTGTATGTGTTGTGAGGAAGGGAACCGCCCCCTGTGGTGTGTAGATGTCCATTTGCCTGGTGGCGTTTGTTCCTCCAACTGAATGTGTGATACCCTTGTCAAAAATCATTGAATGTATGCATTTTCAGTTGCATACCACTGATTGCTGTGTGCCCTATGGTGGTGCCTCACAAGTCTTCACTCTGTTTTCTTTTTTCCTTGTTGTTTTGTGTAAGACCTCCTAAAATACCATATGAATTAAAAAATTTGCCATCGCCTTTTCGATTTCTGCACAAGGAAAAAAAAGGCCATTTGAATTTTACCAGCAGTTGCATTTAATCCTTACTAGTGGTGGGGTCTTGTCTCTCATTTAATCCTTACTGGTGGTGGGGTCTTGTCTCTCATTCAATCCTTACTGGTGGTGGGGTCTTGTTTCTTATTCAATCCTTACTGGTGGTGGGGTCTTGTTTCTTATTTAATCCTTACTGGTGGTGGGGTCTTGTTTCTTATTCAATCCTTACTGGTGGTGGGGTCTTGTTTCTTATTTAGTCCTTACTGGTGGTGGGGTCTTGTTTCTTATTTAATCCTTACTGGTGGTGGGGTCTTGTTTCTTATTTAATCCTTACTGGTGGTGGGGTCTTGTCTCTTATTTAATCCTTACTGGTGGTGGGGTCTTGTTTCTTATTTAATCCTTACTGGTGGTGGGGTCTTGTTTCTTATTCAATCCTTACTGGTGGTGGGGTCTTGTCTCTTATTTAATCCTTACTGGTGGTGGGGTCTTGTTTCTTATTCAATCCTTACTGGTGGTGGGGTCTTGTCTCTCAGTCTGTGAGTAAGAGCTAGATGACCCTGAGCTAAGCCTGCTGTAATCTCTGCAGCAGGATTTTAATAAGCATAGCAGAGCGTCACTGATATGTTTGGCATTGTGAAAGCCCTGTCTGGGCACCATAAGTCTCCTTGACCAGAGATTGAGGGTAGAAACGACACTTTTCAGTAGCCAGTAGTACTCCTCATCTCTAGAAGGCATGTATACGCACCCTCAGCGAAGTTACCAGGGTCCCCACATTACAAAGCAGAGTGAGATAGATGCCTGGATGTCCTTAAGCTAAAGAAATTTTAGTAGTCATATACTTTGAGTAGGCAGAGTTGAGCCATTTAGACAGTCCCCAAAGCATCTTGTCATGGAGCAGTGATATCTTATGCAGGGAGGTAGCAGTGATTGCAGGCAAGCATTCCAGAATGCCCTGTGAGTGAGAGAGAATCTACTCTGCTCCTCGCTGCTCTCTGTGTGCCTATGCACATGCTCTGGTGGCAAGGGAGAAATGATTCAGTAAATTGGGGCTGTTGCCGTTTCTCTACACTTGGCACCTCTTCTTGGCCTGCAATGAGTCCTTAAGAATTTGACTTCAGACAACACAGCTGGGAAGGCAGAATGATGTAGAATCCAGCATTACTATGTGACTCTTTGTATTTTTGTGCACTGCAGGTTTTAACAACTCGTGAAATTCTTTGGCTCCAATAAAGGGGCTTCTCAGCCACACTGATGGCCTGTTGGTTTTGACAGCATCCCTTCATCAGGGTACAGATGTTTAGAAGCATTTCTCTCAACAATGGGACAGTAGGTGGAGATAGAGAGCTCCCCTTTGTCAGCTTTGGAAGACATTGTTTCTCTTTCCCATATGTTAAACCCAATATCTTATCTCACTGTCCCTTACCGTATGTGCAGGCAGTCTAATCCTTGTTTTTCACAAAAGAATGAATCTCTGTGTTTTATGAGGAGCTCAAAGTCACGGTGTCAGTGTGGGATCTTCTGACCCTAGTGAACATGACTAGAGCTGGCTCACATAGAGCTTGTCACAATAGCCAAGTGGTGCCTGAGATAGGCTCAGGCTGGCCCCACATATTGCCCTTACAGTGCACAGCTCTGTCCTCACTAGACCAGCATTATCAGCTCTAAGGGCAGTTAGAACAGTTACTGAAGCAGGGCATTCTGCTTACGCCTGCCAGGTGATCATGGGGTCTGGTACCTGGATCCTTTCCATACCAGAGTTACATCTGGAGCAGCTGTCTAGCGGGATGTGAGTAGTGTGTGTGTGAGTGCAGGTGCATGTGGTTGGAACCCAGGGCCTCACCCATGCTAGGCAAGTGCTGTGCCATTGAGCTGCACCTGAACCCATTGTTGGCAGTGTTGAACACCTTCTGAGGAGCCCTCCTGAGATTGTCCTGGTGGGGGTGGCACTTGGAGTGTGTGTAGGCACAAGCTAGCTCTGCCTCTCCCCACATTCCTGCCTGCCGCTCAGCCATTCTTACTCTCCGAACACTCTGTTCTTTCTTTTGTCCTGATTGTAAAAGTAATAACGCAAGAAACTCTGGCAATACATATAGGAAAAAATAACCTCATTAGTTTATAATCTACAAAGAGGTTTTAATTTTTATCTATTTCCTTTATTTTTTATTTTTTCTGTTAAAGTTAAAATGGAGAGCCAAACATGGTGCAATGTACCTATAGTTCCATCAGTGAGAAAGTTGAGGCAGGAGGATCGTAAGTTGCAAGCCAGTGCCAGCCTGGGCTGTATGTGAGGAGGCCCTTTTCTCCCTAAGAGAAACTTGTGAGGTAAGGGGTGATGTGTAGAGTTTTCTAATCTTGTTGTTGTTTACTTTGCATAATTACTCCCCCTTGCTAACACACGTGTGAGTAGTTTGGATATTGTAGTCCCTTGTGAGCAGTTCTCTCCTCATTTTGTCTTTCCATTTTACTCTATACCTTCTCTGCCAACTCTTGGTGTTTAGACAACTTTCTTCTAGATTTCTAGAGGAGTCTCTGCGCAGACATGCAGGTATCTGCGTGTCTTTCTGCACACTGAAGGGTGTTTGTTTCAGGGTCTTCCCCCTACTCTGCATTCCTGTCGTAGGAGCTCTCGTTTTCTTCTGAAACTTACAGATACAGCTTCCTTGTCCCCAGTTAAGGAGCATCTTTGTTTTGTGAAGGAGCAAATACTGAAGAGTTATTAGACAGTGGGCTGCCTTCTGGCTTTCAAATGGTCTTGTTTACATTTGTGACAGCTGTGGGAAAATGACAGCTAGTTACAACACTGACTTGAGTGAGCATAATTTTAAGAGCAGGATTCAGATGACAGACATTTGAGCTATGGTTGCTAATTCTGCTTGGCCCATAAGTGTGTGCTATTTCAGTCTGTATTAGTGTCCCACTGTTGAGCTGGGCTTCTACTTTCACTTCAAGTGGTGCTTTGGAAAAAGGGAAATTGGAGGACAGTTGTATGCTTTGTAGTCTTAGAAGTTACATCTCTGGCTTTGTTTTGTTTTGTTTTGTTTTTTCTGTAATGCCAGGCATACATGGCTGCAATCCTCACATTCAGAAAGCTGAGGCAGGAGGATTGTAACTGTAAATTTCAACACAGCAAAGTTACCCAGCAGGGAATGTCTCTGAGTACCTTAAGACCAGCTTAGTAGTTATGAGTGGGCAGGTCCAATTCTCACACTGTCCCTGGTGGTTGCTTTGTTCACAGTGTTCACTTCTACAGGACATAGCCTGGCTGGGAGTTGTTTCCATACAGGTGGACTTGCCCCAGTGTGATCCCTTGGTAGGGAGCTGAAAGGCCTCTTCCATGCCTTCCCTGGCTTTTACCATTGTGGCTACTGCAGCCTTTTAGCTTTGATGTGATTTGGTTTTTTGTTAAGATTTATTTATTTTCATGTGTGTGTGTGTGTGTGTGTGTGTGTGTGTGTGTGTGTGTGTCTATGTATGTTTATTTGCACCGCGTGTATACAGGAGCCCTTGGAAGCCAAAAGAGAGCATCAGATCTCAGGAGCTGGAGTCCTAGTTGGTTCTGAGCCACCTAATATGGGTGCTGGGGACCAAATCCATGTTCTGGAAGAGCAGCAATTGCTCCCAACTGTTGAGCCACCTCTTGATGTGATTTTTCTCATTTGTAAGGTAACCTTTACTTCTGAGGTAGTTGTCAGTCTGTCTCATGACTCCGCATTCTGACCCTCTCTGTAGCATTTAATACTGTGTCTTCTTAGTACCTGGATTCTCTTTCCCTGGTTTTGAATCACCCACTGCTGGCTCTAGTCTTTCCCGTTCTCTAGGATCCTTTTCTCCATCTCCATCCTGTGAGGTTTGCATACCTTTAGCCTTTCTCTCATTCTAGATCTTCCCCCAAGTGACTTCCACTTCGTTTGCTTTAGTTCCCACCTGTATAGCCTTGCCTTAACCAGCTTAGACAGCTCTTCCTTCTCACTGAGTCACACTCAGCAGAACCGAGCACCTGTAATCTTAGCACGCTGGAGTGTGAGTGTGAAGCCGTGCTAGGCTGCAGAGAGCCCCTTCCCCTCTCCAGCATGCTCCTACTCACCCAGCACTTCCCCCAGGATTCCTACATCTCAGATGCGGCACGTAGCCTCCTTATGTCCCTGCCTCCTAGTTGTACCTCTTGGTTTCTCGGGCTGACGACCTCCCTGCCCTGTTGAGTGTCTGTTTTTCTTGGGTCTGCCCCACTTTGTTGCCTGTCTCCACCTCTGCCATCACCTCCCGGCTCTAGCCTTACTTGCTGATTACTTGCCTTTGTCCAGCAAGCCCTTCATGTTTTCAAAACGAAATTCTGAGCATACCATTGCCCTGCCTAAACGTTTAGGTGGCTTCTCATTGCCCTAAAATGGTCCAAATCATATTTCCTCTCATTCCTGCCATGGCTTGTTTTTCTCCTACCTTCTCCCTTGTCACTTATGGTTTGACTCTCCCTCTTCCTCATCAGCCATGGCTCCGCCCCCCTGCCCCACCTCCCATCCCCCAGTCTTTGCTACCAGCCTGTACTCTGGTATTTGCCCATGTTGGCCCTCATCTCTGGATTTATGTGGATTATTGCCTCTGCCTGTTTCTCCTTTACTTTCCACAATTTGCCCTCATCTGTTAGACCTTGTTCATCATCTGTCTGTACCTCACTGCCTCTTTGGGCAATGCACCTTCAGATTCCACCCCGGAGAGCCAAGTGCCCTTCCTGTACATGTTGCCTCAGACCCCACTTTATCCTTCAGAGCTCCGTGTCTTTTGTGGATTCATATGTCTAAGTCCTGTTTGCAGCACCATTCCCATACCGCTAACCCTCTTCAGCTCAGCTCAGGGATGGTCAGGGCTGGATGAATGTCTAAACATGGGTAAGAGTTTATCTTGGCAGGGAACTTTCTTTCCCTGAGGGTATGCCCGTGAAGTCTAGACCAATTTCTTCCTCTCTCCAGGCCTATAGATGGATGGTTTGGAATGTGGCGCCACTTAGTTGAAAAATCTGTTTTTTTGTTTTTCTTTAGTTTTGGAGGTAGGCCTTTAGTGAAGAAAGGACCTGGTCAAAGGGCCTTCCAGACGTTTAAGGCTGCATCTGATAAATTTGCTTGACGTTAAGGACAGTCGGCTTGTGAGAAGAGGATTTTGTATTTCACTAACAATTCTTTTTCTTCAACATCTCTCTTAACATGTAAGTCAGAAAGATTAAATATTGCTTGTAAAATAATGGAGACTAGGGGGACTGGATGCTCTTTTCACCTCAGACCCCATTAATTAATTCTAGTTTTTTCCAAGGCCCCTAGCCACCTGCAGTGCAGGCCTGGTTTCCATTCCTGTTATAGGCCTATCATCTCTGCAGTTGAAAGATGGAGGCAGCAGCATCAGGAGTTCAAGGTCATCCTTAGGTGCACAGCAAGGGCTAGTCAGAGTTACATAAAATCTTGTCTTAAAAAAGAGTTTTAGTATTTTCATTATACTGGTATTATATATTATGAGGGGTCCCATTGCACAAATGCCTGCATTTTGAAAGACCCAGGAGTCTTTTCAATGTATTTTATGGATTTCTATTACATTGTTAATGTATGTGTTTTGTTGCTTGTTTGTTTACTTCTGAGAACTAGAGGTTAAATGAATATGAGGCGCTCTGCCACTGAGCTGTGTCTCCAGCCCTCTTTTTATTTATTCTTTCATTTTGAGAAAGGGTTTTAGTAAGTTACCATTGCTGGCCTTGAATTCCCTCTGCAGTTGAGCTAGCTTTAAACTCACTCTGTACTTCAAACTGGCCTTGAGCTTGTAATCCACTTGTTTTAGCCTTCCAACTAGTTGGGATTACGGGCCTGCCACCACTAAGTATGACTTTAAATTGTAAATGTCTCTTTTTTTAAAACCACATTAAAGTTATCAAGAATTGCCTCATCCTAAAATTAGTTTTGTCTTTATCCTTTACAATGTTCTTAGTGTATGTACAGGCACATAGCTTTGTATTTTTCCCGTGTTTGTGCAAATCCCTATCAGATTTGTTTCCCTTATATAATTTCATGGGTATGTGTGCTGTGTCTGCATGTATGTCTGTGCATCTTTTGCGTGCCTGGTGCCCACAGTGGCCAGAAGAATGTGTAAGATTTTCTGGAATTGGAGACACAGATGGTTGTGAGCCACTTTATTGGCTAGGAATTGAACCCAGATCCTCTGGAAGAGCAGCCAGTGCTCTTAACCTCTAAGCCATCTCTCCATCCCTGAGACTTGGGTTTTTGTTGTAGCAATAGAAACATTTGGGGTCCCCAGAGGAAAAAGAAGCACCCAGAAAAACTATGTTTCAATGTTAAAGAAGCCTACTGCCATGTGACGGATGGTGCCCTGGTGGATAGACATTCCTCTGGGGAATTTTGCCTTTTGTCCTTTTGGAAGGATCTGGATGCACTTTTATCAGTGGCTTTAATAATGAAGCTGACCAGACCCAAGTTTGGGGGATGCAGCCACAGATTCTTCTTTTCCTTGTATCTTCTCCAGCATCTTCCTAAGCAGCTCCAGCCCCACTCTGGCACCCAGAGTGCATTGTTTTTGAAATGTGGTAGCTGCCCTGGAGCTGACTGGGAGAGAGGTACAGCTTAGTGAGGATTTTTGTTCCACATGGATCTTTGACAGAAAACTTAAGGCAGCATTCTTATTTCCAATATGAAGACATAAGTGCTGTTCTTTCAGCCAGATGGATGGTTGGATAGAGGTGCTTACCGAGGCTGTGATTGTAAGTGCAGGTCCTGTGAGCCATACTGGAGGATAAACCTGGTGCCATAGCAGGGCTTGGGTTAGGTTAAATCATATCCAGATAAACGTTTACTTTGTTTTTTTCTCACTAACTGGTGCTTGCATTGGAACTAAGGCCTTGTGCATGCTAGGCAAGTGCTCTCCTACAGAGCAACAAAGGCCATTTTCTCCACGTAACAAAGTGGCTTTTGGGGTTAAGGCAGTGTGGTGCCACCATTACTTACAGCAAAGTCCTTCATGATTCTCACCTGGGAGGAGCCATGCCCTATGTCCCATAGCAGGGCAGAATGTGATCAAAGAAACCGCTCTGCTGCCCCATAGCTGCTTTTAAGCAGTTCAGGCCCGCCCCAAGGTCAGTACTTATGTAAATACTCTAGCCAGGGAGAGAATGGGTTTAAGAATACTTATATTCTGGTCAGCATTTCTTATGTAAGTTGCTAGAGGAAACGCTTATAATTTTGTTTATTTCGAAATGAAATTCCTGTAGAAAGGTCACTGTGCTGTCAGCCCCTGTCACTTTTAACCCGCTTATCCCAGAGCTCATCTGCAGCATGTCAGGTCTGGCTTACTGCCCTGGCCATAAAAGGCAAAGAATGTGGCAGGCCCTGCCTGCTCCCTCCTCACTTAGTTCCTTGTACATGGTGCCTGGGTTCACAGTGTTAGCCAGCACTTTTTCCTATTGTTTGTGGCTGTGAGGCAAGACTCCAAAGCTTTGTCAGGAGCATAAATCCTAGGCATTATCTCAACACACCTGAGGCTATCTTCATTTGAAACATTCCTCGGCAGCCCCAGAAACTCTGAAAGCTCATCACAGTCCACTGGATCTTGACTCCAGTGGTGGCAGCAGGTCAGGAATGACTTGACCTGTTGTAGGTCTCTGCACTCATGTTCAGTGTGCGGGCTGGCTGCAGTAGCCAGGGGCTGAAGTATGCCCAAGTAGGAAGCAAAGAGGTGGGGCTGTTGGGTTTGCCTTGGCTTCTCCGGGGAGGCATTTGTGAAGGAAGAGAGCAACAAAGGCCTTGTGAGTTGTGGCTGGGAGGAGAGACCACAGCCAGCAAAGTGCTGCAACAGCAGCATCTTGGGGTGACCATGATGTGGCCCCTAATCTCTTAAATGCATCGGCCAACCAGTGAGGCATGAGTGGTAGATTCTGCACTTGGTTTAGAATCACACACAAGTGCAGGAGATTCTATAAACAAACAGCCTATGGATTCTGTCCTTGCCCTGTTTGAGTTGCTCCTGGTGTGCTAAAGAGACAGGAAAGCGGCACCCTTTGGGAGGCAGAATGCTCCCAGTGGGCCTCCTCATAGGAGGGTTTGGAGGTTTGCTTACAGTTATCATGTCAGGGAACATGGTGGCACACATGACACTGGAGCAGTAGCTAAGAGCTATAGCCTAATCTGTAGGTAGAGAGAGAACTAGACCTAGCATGGGCTTTTGAAACCCCCAGTCTGCCCCCAGTGACACCTTTCACCCCCAAAAGCCACACCTCCTAATCCTTCTCTAGTAGTGACACTCCCTGGTAGCCATGGATTCAAATAGATGAGCCTGTGGGGCCATTTTTATTCAGATGAATGCCATAGGTGGCATTGTGGAAGGGGCAGGAGTTGTCAAGGGTGCTGTTTTCCAAGGGAGCCTTTGAGCAACAGCTTGAGAACACACCTGCCTGCCAAGACAAAAGGCGGGAGACTCCTAGATTTTCCTGAGCTCTTCTTGCTCCTGCTCAGAACCAGAGGAAACTGGGAAGGCAGCTCGTGGGGGCTATGCTGCCCTGCCTTGGGGAACACCAAAACAGGGACAATCAGAAGTGTGAACTGAAGTTGCACTTGGGGTAGTTTTGCTTGGGCTTCTTCTCGAATGTTTTGTTAGTCTGTGACAGCATTTAAAGCTGATTTTATTTGGAAAGCCTGATTCTTCAAAAAGAGAAGTGATGGACTCTGCTCAGTGACCCATAAGAGAGTCTGCTTGACCTACTTGCCTGTGTGTCACTAAGCTGTGCCATTCAGCTGCCCTGCGAGGCCCTTCTACGGCAGCCTTTACTTGCCTTTAGGAACTCAGAAGCTATGCCTGCTCATCCTGTTGATCATTTAAACCTCTTGGTCTTTCATTTGTTCTGCTTTTGAGACAGGATCTCTGTGTAGTCCAGGTTGACTTTGTGATCCTCCTGCAATGCTGTGAGTAGTGATACATTATGTCCAGAAAGAGACCATTGGCCTGATGCCTGAGGCCAGTGTCAATTAAGTATTGGTGCGAGCAGACACTGGGGGCCTTGGCCTTGTCAAGCCCAGGCTTGAAGGTGGTTTCCACTTCCTGAAGTCCAAGTTTGAGGAAGATTTCTCTTTGTTGCTAATTTATCCAGCTACTGTGCTGGACACTGCTAGGTGAGGCAGATGCAGAGTGAGGCATATGTAACCAGAGCTTTCTGGTTTGATGGAAGAGCCCTCATTAACAGTTTACATGCATTGTCAAACTCATCTCCCTAGTGTGCCATAGTATTTGGCATTGAAGAACTGGGACTTACTGCTGGGTGTAGTGGTGTTCACCTTTAATCCTAGCACGTGGGAGACAGAGGCAGGTGGATCTCTATGAATTCAAGGCTAGCCTGGTCTACAGAAGAGGAAGGAAGGAAAGGTCAGTCTTCATGGAAAAGGCTGTTCCTGTACTTCAGGCAGGGAAGGAGGAGAAGCATCGCTAACCGTGGGCCTCTGATTCTTCCCAGTGCTTTGCATGCCCTCCTGTAAGAAAGTCTGCACAGTATGGGCCCAGCCTCAGGAACCTCCTTATCCCTACAGAATGCCTTGTAGGGAGGAAATAAGCCTCTAGGAATCTCTAAGACTCAGAGCTCATGTGGCCCAGTATTTTCTCATACAGTTTTATTAGAAGTATTTGTGAACTAAGGACAGAAAACACTGCCCCATTTCTATCATCGGGAGTCATACGCTAGAGGAATATGGAAGTTCAGCGTGTCTGAGGGGAACGTAGAACGTAGAACTGGGAACCCTGTTGCTCACCTAGCAAGGGGGAGCTGTCAAGCAAAGGTGTGGGTGAGACACCTGCTCTCTGGGCACTAAGTGGATTTGCTGAGGCAGGTGGAGCTCAGCCAGTAGTACAGGGGCAGAAGCAGGCTTTGCTAGGACCAGGAGAAGCAGGGGACCCTTCCAATGCAGTGGGCTCTGACTCATGGTGATAGTGGGGTGTGTGGTGCCTTCTCAGTGGAAGGGTATGGGGAGATCTGGGGGAAAGGTTGGCAGCATTCCTAGAGAAACTAACACAGAGACTCCTAGGAGACCTCTTCAGGGACTGTGGCAGTGAAGGGGTCTTAGACCCAGGTGGTGGCAGTTGGGTATTTTGAGATATGGAGAGTTTGTTTGTGAGTGATTGATATATAGGGTGGTCTGTAAGCTTTTAACACAAAACATGTGCTTTTACAATGAGTTGTCCAGCTTTCTCTAGAGCAGTGGTTCTCAGCCTTTCTAACACTGCGTAATGGTTTCTTATTTATGGTGACCCCCTCAACCATAAAATTATTTTCATTGCTACTTCATAACTAATTTTGGTACTGTTATGAATTGTAATGTAAATATTTTTAGAGATAGAGGTTTGCCAAAGGGATCGCAGCTCACAGGTTAAGAACTGCTGGTCTAGATGAAGCTCTGAAAAAGCTCAGGAGCATGTGAGCACCTGTATTTTTATACAACTGTTGAAGACCAATTAGAAGGATGCAATTATGCACTGTTTTACATGTTAAAACAAATATGTCACTGCTTTTTACTTTCTGACTTCATGTCCTTTCACGGAATCTCAGCATTATGGAAGCTGATGGTCTCTGATGAAGCTGGACCCTTGGAGGCTTGACAGCTGTAGTGTGGTGACAGACCTGAGGAGCAGCCTCAGTCTGCAAGTGGCTGGGACTAGCTGACTGGCCCACGGGCCAGCCCAGCAGTGTAACCAGTGTCTCCTTTTGTCTTTCTAGGAGTATAAACAGAAGCTTGCTCGAGTAACCCAGGTCCGCAAGGAACTCAAGTCCCACATTCAGAGCTTGCCAGACCTCTCACTGCTGCCTAACGTCACAGGGGGCCTGGCACCTCTGCCCTCTGCTGGTGACCTCTTCTCAACCGACTAGGACAGGTATCATACCCCAGGTTCCCATGTGTGCCAGAGAAAAGAAGCAAGTCACTATTGGAGACAGCCTCCTGGCCCCGGCTCCATTTCTTCAGCCAGCATCTGCCTCAGTAATGAAGTGGGGGAGCTCTGACTTCTCGTTCTCCTCCGGGCCCCTCCTGAGCACAGTTCAGAAGCGTGCAAATGGACTGACTCAGTTTCAGTTGTCTTTGCTAAGAATACAGACTCTCCCTCCCGCTCACTTGCTCATCCTCCTGTTGCTTTTCCATTCTTAGCGGTCTCCTACACCCACAGCCATGAAAACCATGTGTGCTGTGGAAGCTTTTGAGAGAATCTTGCTTCAAGTGGCAGCATATACTATGGAAGTCTGAGCTGGCCTTCGCCAGGTTCAGAACAGGCTCCCAGTGAGGGACTCAGGCTGCAGGCGTTGGCGCACCTGGACACCATCTGCCCACAAGGTCAGCAGCACAGCTTTGCCACAAAAAGTTTGCCAAATTTCTGACCCTTCCCAACCGTCATTTCTACTAGAGAAGTGTTGTCAAGGTTAGGTGTGTTTGTTTTATGAGATTTTAGATAATCTAGTAATAACATTCAGAGCTGATCTGGGACATAGTCACAGTGCAGGTACAGAGTGACAGCCTGGTTTCTCCCCCGCAGCCCATGCCACACTTCTCAAGGGTCCCCAGTATCAGAGCGCCTTCCTAAAGCAGGACCCTGTCTCCCATCGTGTCTGTCCCTTGCCCTCCCGCCCCGGTGCTGTGAAGGCAGCTGTTTGGATGGTGTGCCCCAGGCTGGTGTACGCTGCACAGGTGGAGTCTGGGCTCTTGTGCACGTTGCTCTTACCCTTCCTTTGGGGACTGGAGCATACACTAACGCTGCCATGTGGACATACATCCACAGCATAGTGACTAGACTTGAACATCTCTGCAGATAGGACACTGAGCATGCCAGCAGGTCAGGCCACTATGTGCACCCATGCTCCCAGGCAAGGAGAAGTATTCCCGTCTCCGGCAGAGGAAGGGAACAAGGGAGGCTAACTGGGTTTGTATGCCATTATCATGCCAGCTGACATTATGACTGAATGATGTGGGTAAGATTTTAGCTGACGTCTAGTGAAGATTGGGCCTGGACCTGAAACTCATTCTGATCTGGCAGGCTCAGTTCTGACATTGGAAAGGGCAGAAACCAGTTTGCCCTGCAAGTGTAATAGGAATTGTAGCCCAGAGACGGAGTCCAGAAGCCTGAAGTAGGAATTCAGTGACAGCATTTGAGAAGTTTCAGTACTTTGAGTTGCTGTTTTCAGGGTCACCAGAAAAGCACACACTGTTTTACATGTTAAAGCAAACCTGTGTGTCACTGTGTAGGCAGGCCTCCTTTTGAGAAGCTGCCCCACCTGCTGTGAGGGGAGAATGGTGGTACTCAGTTCCACTGTGCAGAGCCTGGTCTTGTGGAAGCCTTTTTTCACGTAGAGTGCAGGCTACTGTTTGTTTGTTCATTCTGCCTGTTCTGTCCGCATTGTTTTCTCCAGAGACTACAGGGCAGCACTGACTTGAGGGAAACCCCAGTCTCTGCTGTGGAACACTTCCCCACACAGCGTGCCACTGTAATGTCACATGCATGGGCACACGGTTTCTAAACACCTCCTGCACGCACTGCTTTCCCACAGAAGCAGCTGTTTGCCAGCCACAGACCGAAAGACTGTAGCAGCTCTGTGCGGATCACTAGGAGGAAAGATGACAACATAATGGATTTAGCCCGCTGCTATGTTTTATCCCTTGGAGTCTGACCAGCAGTCAGTGCATAATTCTTACAGCAAGATCAAGAAATGAACCTGTAGCGATTATGTATGTCAATGGGTGTGTTGGCCTCTTAACACCGATTACTAGCAGACTTCCTGTGAAGGAGTGAGTTCGTTTTAATGAAATGCTTCTGTTTTTTAATCTTCATTGTGGTGTGCCCCACGCCCCGGTCTCCCAGCTGTGTGCTTGCTTTTGTTGTTTAATTTAAATGAAACTTCTTGTCCCTGAGAGTTGACCTGGCAGGTGGGTGGGTGACTTCTGGTTTTGTGTTTATGTAGGAAATCCATAGGCCTCAAGGATCTTTCCTTGGGTCATATTCCTCAGAAAGTCCCTCTTTGTTTTTTGTTTTGTTTTTCTTAAAGGATATTTTTAAAGCTTAAATTTGTATATTAATTTAGGACTTTATTTAGAAGTATAGGCTGCCATTGGTGGCAGCAGTATATTCTGAAATGTCTCATAGATATATATTTTTGAATAAAGATGGTGTTGTTGAACAACATTATGTGATGTTTCTTCTCCCTGCCTTGTGTGGTGAGCACCTATGGAGAACACTCTGTTTTCTCCCCTTGGGACTGTTAGGATGAAGTTATCTCTGGTTCTTTCTTGGAGCTTGATTGCCCAGTAAGCCGTCCACACTGCTGCTGCACTTCCTCCTTGTGCAGGACTGAGGACTGGCAGGGAGCAGCTAGTGACTACCCCCAAACACACAGGTGACATCTTGGGAAGTCTTTGGCTGCAGTGTTTTCACTCACACTGCCAGGCCTCATTGGAATTGTTTGATTTGCAGTGTCCTGATGTTGCTCTTGGAAAAATACAAAATGATCCAAACACCATCTTTTAAAAATCCTTTGATGGATTTCTGTTCTGGTGTTGACATCCAGTGGTAGACATCCTGTGACTGAGTTAATATTATTGTTTAAGACTCAGAGTAACAAAGAAGGCCTTGGTGGTGGGATCCTCTGCAGCAACTGACGTGTTTGGAAATGGTTGGGCTCTTCCACGGTTGTGCTGCCTCCGGGTGGGGGTTGCCTGTCTTCTCTGACGCAAGGGACTTCCTTTTCAGTCATGGTAGTCCAAGTTCACTGTCAGGGAAGTTGAGATGCATATTACCTGTGTCCTTTTATTCTCTTTAGATTTTTTTTTTTAATGTGTGAGTTTTGCCTGCATGTATTTATGTGCACCGTGTGCATGCCTGGTGCCTGTAGAGACCAGAAGGCAGCACTGAGTCCTTTGGAACAGGAGTTACACATGGCTGTGTGCTAGGAATCAAGCCTGGGTCCTCTGCAAGAGCCCCACATACTCTACCGCTGCACGGTCTCTCCAGCTCTTCCCTCAACCTCTACTCGTGCTCTGTTTTAATAAAGGTTGAGTTTAGAATGTGAATCTCGGTAACTAGATCTCCCTTGTCCCAGCTGTCAGGACCTGGCTAATTCCTTCAGTCCTGCCTGTAAATAGTATGTCCATAGTTCTCTTTTGACTTTAACTAGCACTTGAGACTCGGACATGGGCCTGAGGTCCTCACAGCTGGAGATGGAGTGTGAGCTGGCGAATCTGCCAAAACATGTACCTTGTGTGATTAGAGCCGTTAACTCCGTGGGACCTTTCTGGCCCAGGCGACTCCCTCTCTGGGCCTCAGCGTTCTTATCTTTGAGCTGCGCGGTGCCTGCACAGCCTTTGAGAACTCTGGGTAGCACGTCCTGGGAGTAGGGTCCTGGACTTGCTAGATGGCCTTCAGTGGCCCCTTAGAGACTTGAGCCTGCAGGGACAAGGGCCAGGCAACATTGCTGAGGCCAGGAAGGCGGATGAGAGCCATGACGTGGCAGCTGGCAGCTGTACTGGGTTTATTTGGGGTCTTTCAGGAAAAGCCATTTTTGGGCCTGGTTTTGCTCTTTGTCCTGGAATAATTTATCTGACCAGGCGTGTTTCTCACCACCTCTGTGAGGTTTTCCATTTAAGACTCATTCTTTCACTTTCAGGCACAGATTCAATTAAGAATCCATCATTGTCCTGCGCAGTAGGTTGGGATTCATAACAGCTTTATATAGTGTTGAAAGCTCAGTTTGTTCAATGTTTTTAAGGCCAAAATAGTTGTTTTACATTAAAAATTCATTTCTACCATTGGTTTGATAAATATTAAAATTAGCATTATGAATCAGTTCATCTAAAAAAAAAAGTGGTTTTGGAAATTGCAAACCATTTTGTCTCTCTTGTGATGACCTTGGGCAGGTCTTCCAGTCAGTCACTTTAGGGACTTGGCTGCTTTTCCCAGGGAACAAGTAGGTTGACCAGTAACTGCTAAGGTCCTTCCAAGGTCTGAAGTTCAACTCCTGGGATTCTAGAACATTTCTGCCTATTGAGAATCTTCCTCATGCACTTGGTGCCTGCATAATGTTTTCCATAGTTTTGAAGTGCTGGCTAGCTGTGTGAGTTCTTAGTTATGAAACAGATAAGGCCGTCACAACCCTACCTATTGATAACTTTCAACATGTCTGTCAAATGGGACTAGTGCCAAGTCAGACAAATTAGGGGCTCAGTGCTGCCTGTGACTGTGTTAAGTAATATATGCCGGTATTTACATGCGTGTGTGATGAGAGAGGTTAAGAGTGAGATGTGTTGGAAGGCTGTACACCATAGGTGGTATTTATAGTTAAGCGAGGCAAGCCCCCATATCCTAACCCCCTCACCTAGGAGTGAGGCATTAGAACCAAAGGAAGATATTTGGGGTGAGAATTCTTTCCAAGAGCACCACTGGCCAGCGTGAGGAGTCTCCCTGCAGGAAGCAGTGGATGTCGGCAGCCTCTTCCCCCAGGACTGAGATATGAGGCCTGCATGAGCTCAGAGGGGGCACTGTAGGGTGGCTGTCCAGTGGACTATGAGGACCCCTGCCTGTCAGAAGCTAAATGGTGTGGTGCCCGGAGCTGGCTAGGTGCACAGATGGGGGATCAATAAAAGGTGTGTCCCAGCCTGGTGAGGCCTCCCACTCCTTAGGCAAAGTGGGTGAGAACAGTGGTCACATTCCTGAATGTTCTGTCAAGACGTGCTGGGAGCCAGGCGTGGTAGCACATGCCTTTAATCCCAGCACTCGGAGGCAGAGGCAGGCGGATCCCTGTGAGTTTGAGGACAGCCTGGTCTACAAAGGGATTCTAGGACAGCCATGGCTACACAGAGAAACCCTATCTTGAAACAAACAAACAAACAAAAAACAATCAAAGACATGCTGGGAAAGGAGCATGTGTGAGCCAAGAGCCAGGGAGAGGACCTCACTCTGGGAGACCCTGGGATGAGGTGAGCTTGGGAGACTAGGAAGAGAGGGTGAGGACACCCCAGAGGAGGTAGTGGAACCTTGGCCAAGCCAGGCCATGTCACGACCCCTCAGAAAGGGTTGTCTCTTCTCCCTTCCCTGGCACCTCAGTCCCTGGAGGGGTTAGAACCTTAATGAGGTCTCCCTGCCCTTACCTGCAGCCGACCTGGAACCGCCTTGCCGCTTGGCCCTGCAGCTCAGCTCTGTGGTTGTAAATAGCCATTGGAATAGCTTGCTCCCCAGCCAAGTGCGGACACCTCAGTTTTCCTGTGGTTGGAGGCACTTGCCCACTCACTGGATTACAGTGCTGCTGTTACTGGAGTCCCACCTACCTTCTGTTTATCATGTTGGTGGTTTATTTTAGGGCCTTCAATTCTCTGTTCACTATTCTATTTCTGTTACCCAAGTTGATTTCCCCAGCATTAAGCTGTAAGCTCATGAACTACCCTTCTCTGTGTCTATGTGAATACTTCCTTTTAATCGTGCTAAGATAAACAAAACATGATTGATCACCTGGCCCATTTTCAATGCTGTTTGCTGTGTTTGTGATGTTGTGCAGCCAGTACCACCCTCCAGTTCTAGAACATTCTCAACCCCCTTTAGGAAACCAGATATCCATGAAGCAGTCACTCCCACTATCCCTCACTCCCAGCCCCTGGCAAACATCCTGCTCTCTGTTTCTATCAATCTCTTAATCTAGATATTTAAAATAAATAGAATTATATAAATGTGACCTTTTGTGTCTAGCCCTTTTCACTTGGTACAGTACTTCCTGGTTGTTTTACCCGCATTTGTAGCAGGTATCAGATTTCATAGATTTCATTCCCTTCTAGACTGAAATGATGTTCTGTTGTATGCACATGCCTCATTGTGTTTATTGGCTAATTTGAAGACCTTTGGGTTGTTGGCTTTCTTTTTTTTTTTTCCTCTCTTGTCTTTGTTGATTGAGCTGCTGTGAACTCAAGTTTTGGTTTGCACACCTGTTCTCAATTCTTTAAGGTATGTAGGTATGTGCCTCTGAGTAACAATGCCAGGTCACAGGACAATTGTGGAATGCGTGAGTTGAGTACTGTGGGGATTACAATCTGTAGGAATAGACGGAGTTGTAAGGTTGGCTTATCCAGTTGGAGGCTGGCTGGCAAGATGGATGCTAGAAAGCAAAAGATCCACGATCTGCTCACCCCAATAAAGCTGGAAGCCTCAGAAAAAAGGGACCTAGTTGATACAGTCCCAGTTGGAGGCTGATGACCTGGAGGCTCCCCAGAGCCACCAGTTGGAATCACATCAAAAGCCGAAGAAAGGAGTCCGCCATCTATGGGTGATGGTAGCAAGAGTAGACGCCCTCACTCAGGAGTGGTGTGCGCATGCCTTGCTTCCTTCCCCGCCTTTCCTCTTGGTCCCTTTTGGCTCTCTTGGGTGGTATCTAGCTGGGTGTTCATCCTTCACAAGCCATCAGTCTCCTGAAAGGCTCTCACCCAGAATCTAAAAGGCAGGCTGCTTTCAAGCCAGTCAAGGTAGCTTTCCATGGCACCTGCGCATTTCCATCTGTGCTGGCGTTTGGCAGCGTTCCTGTTTCTCCATATACTCCCTGTTATATGTAATAGCCAATCTGGGAGCCTGAAGACTTGCTTCTGTGTTCTTCTAAGATGTAATGTCACCTTTATAAAGAGTGGATAGCCATTATAAATGTGAGCTAGAGGAGAGAGGTGGTGGCTTTTGTCTGTTTGATGGATGGTTCCTTCTTGTACATGGAGGCTGTCAGTCTTCGGCTAAGGCCACTGTGGGCTACATGAGGCCCACACCTATTATGGAAGGCAGCCCACTCTACTTGCTCAAACTGATTTCAAGTCTTAATGTTGACTAAAAGATACCTTCACAGAACTGTCAGGACCAATGTCTAAGTGTCAGAGCACTGTGGCTTGACAACGATACAATTTTTTAAAAAGTTTTTAAACATTTTATGTATTTATGCATGTATGTATTTTATGTTCATGGACGTTTTGCCTGTTTGTGTGTCTGTGCAGAACATGTGTGCCTGGTGCCCTCTGAGGTCAGGAAAGGCTATCACACCTCCTGGAACTGGAGTTACAGGTGGTTGTGGCCACCATGTAGGTTCCACTGTCTCCTGAGTGCTCCCAGCAACGTGAGTATACCCATGACCTTAAATATGGTGTGTGTGTGTGTGTGTGTGTGTTAGAAACGTTAAAAATCCTCTCCTAGCTAATTTGAGGCATACAACTAAATGCCATACACCAATGTTGTCTACTGTTTCAGGAACCATAAGCTGTCATTCTCTGTTCTGACAGAACCTCCCAGCCCCACCCGCCATCTGTCCTCCAGCCCTCCTGCCACTGTTCTCTGCATCTATGAGATCAGGCCTTTGCCTTCCATATATGAATGAGGGCATGCAGTGTTCTCGTTGTTGCTTTTTCTTTTTTTTTCTTTTTTTCTTTTTTTGGTTTTTTGAGACAAGGTCTCTCTGTGTTAGCCTTGGCTGTCCTGGACTCACTTTGTAGACCAGGCTGGCCTCGAACTCACAGCGATCCACCTGCCTCTGCTTCCCGAGTGCTGGGATTACAGGCATGCGCCACCATGCCCAGCTTGTTGTTGCTTTTTCACGTGGACACATCGTGTGTGTGTGTGTGTGTGTGTGTGTGTGTGTGTGTGTGTGTGTGTGACATTTGTGATAGTTATGAGCCACCATGTGGATGCTGGAAATTGGATCCAGTTTAGAAGGACCAATTGGAAGAGTAGCCAGTGTTCTTAACCACTAGGACATCTCTGCAGGTCCTCCACAGGTTTCCTTTAAGTAATTGTGCTTATTAGCATGTGTATGTATGTGTGTTATGAGGGGCAGGGGCATGTGCCATGGATTGCTTGTGGAGGTCAGAAGACAATTCTGTGGAGTTGATTCTCTGTGGGTTCTGGGACTTGAACTTGGGTCTCCAGGCCTGTGTAGTAAGCACCCTTACCTGCTCAGCTGTCTTGCTGGCCCTGAGAACCCTCCATGCTGTTTGCCATTATGAATGTACTGATTTTTGTGTTCCCAACAACAGTGTATGAGCACTCTCCTTTCCCCACATCCTTGTCAGCATCTTTTTTCCTCTTCAGTAAGAGCCATTTTAACTGTGTACAGTGGCATCTCATGGGTTTGATATTCATTACCCTCATGACACAGGTGTTGAATATTTTTTCATATACTTGCTAACTACTTTGGTGTCTTTTTTTTTTTCCCTTGAGAAAGGTCTGTGCAGAGCACTTGTCAATTTTTAATTGGATTATTTCTGTTTTGCTGTTGAACTTCTGTTTGTTCTGGACACTAATCTCTTGCTTGGTAAATAGTTTGCATATATTTTCCCCATTCTCTGAGCTGTCTTTTGCTGATTATTTTCAAGTTTGATATACTCTCACAGATGAATTTTTGTGTTTGTTTCCTGGTCCTAGATGTATTTGTGGAAGAAACTATTCTTTCCCCTTGAATGGTTTGGCTTTCTTCTCAAAACTTGTCTTTCTTAGAGCTTCACCCCCATTATTCGACTCTAGAGGCAAGGTCTTACTACGTAGCCCAGGCTGGCCCCTAATTCCTTAGTTTTTGCCTTCTGAGTTTCACGGTTATAGATGTGCGCCACCACATCTGGTGATAAAGTCTTGGATACTTTAAAGTGGGAATTTAAAAGTTCATTTGGTCATGTGATGACTTAATCAGCGCAGATTAACCTTAAGGATCTTCTTCCCCTGGCTCAACACTTAGTGAAAATGTTGGTAGTACTTAGCTTCCTGGTATAATTGTAAAACTCAAGGGTGTTCATGCCAACCCCAGACACAGTTAAAAAGCAAAATCTCTACAATCTTCAGTAAGGGTGCCGTCTGCTAGCTAAATGGCATTTTGGATAAAAATTAATGATGAAAAGTAACTAATCTATGAAGAATTAACTGCTATGGGATACCCTAAACTCAACCATGCCAGTAATTACAGAAAACGCAAGTAGTTCAAACATCTCAGAGGACAAAAGCAAGACCCAGCTATATGCTGCCTGGAAGAAACAAACTTTAACTATAAAGACACAAGTAGTTTAAAAGTAAAGAATGGGGGCTGGGAATACAGATCACTTGGTAGAATGCTTAGCTGGCTTGCATGAAGCCGTGAGTTCAATCCCCGTGTTTATAGTGTTAGTACTGGGAAGACAGAGGCAGGAGAACCAGAGGGTCAACGTCATTCTCAACTGAGACATTTGTGTTTTTTTTTTTTTTTTTACTGAGTTCATGGGCAGCCTGAGACACAGGAGACTGTCTTTTGTTTGTTTGGTTAGTTTTTAAGGTGTATTTATTTATTATGTATACAGAGTTCTGCCTACAT
The DNA here is from genome assembly GCF_964271855.1 of Acomys minous. Taxonomy (NCBI): domain Eukaryota; kingdom Metazoa; phylum Chordata; class Mammalia; order Rodentia; family Muridae; genus Acomys; species Acomys minous. The sequence goes on along the minus strand of NC_140485.1, from coordinate 76,871,711 downwards.
GTAACGCCTGTACACCAGAAGAGGGCCCCAGATCTCATTATCGATGGTTGTGAGCCACCACGTGGTTGCTGGGAATTGAACTCAGGACCTTTGGAAGAGCAGCCAGTGCTCTTAACCTCTGAGCCACCTCTCCAGCCCCTACCCCTTTTTGTTTTTGTTTTAAAGGAGTACAGATGGTAAATATATATGATGCTTATACTAAACAAATCTGGGTAATAATATTGGGGAAATGGCATCAAAGAAAAGAATATTACTATTGCTAGAACAGTTCATTTTGTAGTGGTAAAAAGCTAAGGTAATAAAAGGATGTAATCCTGAACACTTATGCATTTAATAGCAGCTTGAAAATGCATAATGCAGAAGCTGATGAAATTGAAAAGAAAGGAGACAGATAGACGATTGTAACAGAGATGTCAATACCTGTTCTCGATGATTGATGGGATGAGGAGTACGGAATCCATCTGTGTGTACTCATCCATCTCTTTTGGTAAAACCCTGGTCCCCAGTGTGATGTCTGAAAATAAAGTTTGAAGGTTGCTGCAACCAAGCAACTTGGGTCCTGGAACTCTGACCAGGATCAGCTAGAGAGTAAAGAATGGACAGACACACAGACACGCTTACAGCGAAGCTGGGATCAAGTGTCACAGTGTGGAAGCTTAGCGTGTTTATTGGGTACAGCACGGGGGCGGGTAAGATGGGGGACAAGGGACAGGGAGGGGAAACCACGGGGTAGCTAGTCTTGGTGGGAGGTCACTGTAGGGAGCAAGGTCAGGCTATAAACACGCCAGGAGGAAATGCAGTTGCCAGGCTTTGTACACATTAATCAATTGTTCATAAACACTCAGACTCAGACCCCTCCCACAAGGAGAGCTTTGCCATGCCTCTTGAGCCTGGGCATATGGGGAACCCATGGGCAGAGGCCCTGGGCATGGGCACGCCCATACCAACAATATACATTTACTCAGATCTTTACTCACTCATAGCTTTCTTTAAGCTGGCAACAGTGTAGGGTAAAAGACCTTAATGAAAAGCCAAGGAGTGGAGGGGTGGCACACACCTGTAATTCCAGCACTTGTGGAAGCAGAGGCAGGGGGATCTCTGTGAGTTGGAGGCCAGCCTGATGTACAAAGTGAGTCTAGGACAGCTAGGGCTACATAGAGAAACCCTGTCTTGAAAAGAGGGAGGGGAGGGGGGAAAGAGAGAGAGAGAGAGAGAGAGAGAGAGAGAGAGAGAGGGGGGGGGGGGGAGGGAGGGAGAGGGAGGGAGGGAGGGAGGGAGCGAGCGCTGTTAAGGAAAAACACTCTGGCCCTGGCTTGACCCAGCTCAGAGACTTAGCAATCCCTGCCAGTGAGCCAGGGACTCAGTGAGCAAACAGTGTTTCAAGAGTTAATGGTCAAGCAATACTTTTCCAACAACTCTCACTGTGCATGTTCCAAAGACCCCATAAAAGCCTGCCCCTCTGCTCAGCCCTTTGCTGTCTCTCTTCCCAGTCACAACCATTCTGTATTTTCCCCAGTAAATCTCTTGTGTGACGTTTGTTGCCTGGTGTGACTTTGTGCTATTCCTTGGCTCCCAATTGCCAAGATACGCTTGCCCCGGAAAAACACTAATTTGGTGTCATGACTCTGCTAGGCTCTCCTGGTGTCTCCTGATGTCTTCTCTCTCTCTCTCTCTCTCTCTCTCTCTCTCTCTCTCTCTCTCTCTCTGTCTCTCTCTCTCTCTCTCTCTCTCTCTCTCTCTGTCTCTCTCTCTCTCTCTCTCTCTCTCTCTGTCTCTCTCTCTCTCTCTCTCTCTGTCTCTCTCTCTCTCTCTCTCTCTCTCTGTCTCTCTCTCTCTCTCTCTCTCTCTCTCTGTCTCTCTCTCTCTCTCTCTCTCTCTGTCTCTCTCTCTCTCTCTCTCTCTCTCTGTCTCTCTCTCTCTCTCTCTCTCTCTCTCTCTCTCTCTCTCTCTCGGGGTCTGAGCCACACGGGGACCCTATCCCTCATCTCCAGTCCACAGCAATGAGCTCACCTACCACTCCACTCAGCATCCCATCCACCAGTAGTAATTCGGTAAGGTTCCCCACTGGTAGGTGTAAGTGAGACCAAGGAGGTGCCTGTTGAACATCTGGCACCCCTCTGGTACTCCTATTGGAAGTGGAGGCACCCCCTGGCCGTGGGGCTGATCCTCTTCACTGACATAGCTGCAATCCTGCAGCTTCCTTAGGCCTGGCGGGGCTATTGCGACCCTTTCCTGCCCCCTTTCTGTTTTCACCTCCCCTTCAAAACTGCCTAGAATCCGCAGCTTCTCTGTGCTCTCGTGGCTTTTGTGATACTACTGGAACCCGCTCCCAGTCCCTGGGGGACACCCACAACTAGAGGCTGCTACAACCTTTTTTCCTACCTGCCCCCATTTCACAGGGATAGTGACATCATACCCTCTTGTTTCCCCTTGGGGTGCCTCCTAGAAAACCTCCTACCTCTCCCCCTGGTACCTGATCTGAAGAACCCTAAACTTACTTGCTTTTGCAATCAAATTTGGCCTCAATATCCCTTGGATAACCAATCCCATGGCTGCCTAAGGGCACCCTAACTCCCAGTAGTACTCGGGACCTTTACAATGACTGTGAGCAATCAGAGGAATTGGAAGAGAGCCCCAATGTCCATGCTGCCTCTTTTCTCCAGCCCTCTCTCTGTTCTTCCTGTTCCCGACGCAGCTCTTCCTAGCCATGAAGCCGGAACCACATGATCCCTTCACCACGTTTGATCCAGCTAACAAGCCTCCTTCCTATTGGCCTCAACCCACAGCTCCTTCTCCTCCGACCCCTCCTATCTCCCCTTCTCACTCTTCAGCAACAGGCTACCCTAATCAGTTCTCCCTGGCACTCATTTTCAGGCCACCGTCAGCTCTTAGTCCTCCTGAAGCTGGTTCCCACTGCATCATGGGAGTTCTTCTGTCTCCCCCTACCCACCCTTTAACCTGGCTATGGGTCTCCCCTTGCAAGAAGTCACCTGGCTGGATAGCTCAGTAAGGGCATATGTCCCCTTCTTGCTAAGCCAACTCTCAGATAGAAAAAAGATTGGGGTCCTGTATCACTAATTCCTCTAGCTTTATTAGAGGATTCCATTATATGCGCAACCTTACAACCTCACCTTCCGTGACAATTATATGGGTCTCACCAACAACCTTCTTCCTGAGGAGTGCCGGTGAGTCTGGGAATAGGCTAGGACACATGCAAAGTCCACCAAATTAAAGCCCCAACTCAATCAAGGCTGAGGCAGCCCTGGACTGGGATCCTGAATGAACTACAATGTGTGTGGGGGGGTGCATTTTAGCTAGACACCAAGTCATAACCTGTTTCCTGGCCAGTCTCTGTAAGGCTATCCTAAAAGTAGTAAATTATGAAAAAAAAAATCTAAGTGGTCATCTAGGACAAGTTAAAAGAAACCAAAAACAAACAAACAACAACAAAAACACACTAGATTCCTGGACTGCTTTACAAAGACCTTCCTACAATGTACCAATCTGGATCCTAAGACCCTCAGATGGGGAACAACTCCTTATGACCTACTTCTCCCAGAGTTCCCCTGACATCAGAGCCAAACTTAAATACCTAGAGGGGGACCCCTGACTCCAGACTCCACAGGCGGGAGGCTTGGCATAGGCCTTCGAGGTGTACCATGGGAGAAATGAAAAAGCTCCAAAACAAAAATACCTGATGTTGGCTAAGGCCTTTGAGCCGACCATAGCAACTGCCCAGGCCCCCTTGCCTCCGAAAGCCTGAGCGCCTCAGGTCCCTGCTTCAGATGTGGTGGGAGGAGGTGTCACTGGGCCTGGGCCTGCCTGAGCCCACATAAACCACTTCTACTCTGTCTGAGGTGGCGTCCTGCTGACTGCCCCCATGTCCCTCATAATGTGGGACATCAGGCTCAGATCACCCTTTAGCCAACCCCTTAGGCCCACTTGCTATGGCTGCCCTGACGGCCAGCGCTCAGCCTTTATCTCTGAGCTTCCTGGTCACTGGATCCTGTTTAGCGGGGGATTCTTTTGAGGATGTGCATCCTCAGATCTTGTGGATAATATTAAAGTTGTTTTATGCTGTTCTGCTTTATGGGAAAGCTGGGACTTGGGTTATGGCTCCCTGTGCTCTAGACCCTAGCAGGCTTAAGCAAAGCACGTGGAGCATACTTATTTATTTCCTTCAGAATCTCTGTCCTGGGTCCGTCCAGGCCACCCAGCTGTGACAGAGGAAGGAGAGCAAAACAAGACAAAAGGATTTAAAGGAACTTGTTGCCATGATTGTTCTCAGCAGTAGCTACCCCTGTCTCTGGTTAATAGCTAGACTGAAAATGTGAAAGCTTAAGGAAGCGTGTGAGGACGGGAAAGCTCATGTTTTAAGGTATGTAAACGCACATTGGTTGTAAAGGTTGCGTAAGAAAGTAGTCTAAGGTAATGAGAAGTGTTTCAGATTTCTTCCTCCCTCTGTTTTGAGGGTTCAGAGTTTGAATATTGACCAGTGAAGTTCTGATAGGCTGGTAAAGTATGGACTGCTATTGTGTGTCACAAGCTCAAGATTTTAAATTTCCTTTGGTTGTATTTTGAGTATAGATTTGAAGGTGCTTCTCATTGTTTTAAAAACATCTATGTCCGGGCTGGAGAGATGGCTCAGCAGTTAAGAGCACCGACTGCTCTTCCAGAGCTCATGAGTTCAATTCCCAGCATCCACATGGTGGCTCACAACTATCTGTAATGTGATCTGATGTCCTCTTCTGGCAAGCAGGTGTACATGCAGGCAGAGCACTGTATACATAATAATAAATAAATAAATCTTTAAAGAAACAAAAACACCTCTGTCCAATCTATATGTCTAGCTCTTTGGACAGAAGAAAAATGTTCATGCTTTTTAGTCCAAACATTTTGTTACCACTTGATAGCCTGAGTCTACTCCAGCTGTTATTTTGTTTTGGTTTGTTTTGTTTTTTGTTTTTTGTTTTTTGTTTTTTGAGACAGGGTTTCTCTGTGTAGCCTTGCCTGTCCTGGATTCACTTTGTAGACCAGGCTGGCCTTGAACTCACAGCACTCTGCCTGCCTCTGCCTCCCGAGTGCTGGGATTACAGGTGTGCACTACCACTGCCCGGCTTACTCCAGCTGTTTTACAGACATCTGTTAGCTGCTTTTTCTACAGTTCGGATTTCAGTACAGATTACAGACAGTGGTGATGACAACATACCTAAAACCTTTATCTCTTCTTGTAAACAATAAATTCATGTGAGCTTCAGGGAATTGAAAGAAGACTTGGATTCCCCATTTAGGCCAACCAGACTCCAGGCAAGTACAGCCTACGTTTGCCCACCTGCCTATTCCTGAGGGTGGGATCTCTGTCCCCTGGTCTCAGGGATCCTCCCTGTCCCAGCTACCAGGACTATCAACTTGAGAGTTCCAAATATGTGGTTTTTCCTTTAAGGCCCTAAACTTTGGCTTCTCTCCCTCGTCTGTATCTGTGTCAGCAGAGGTCCACCCAGCTGGTGGACACCATCAGCTGTGGACTACAAACTGCCTCAATGACTTGAAGCCCTGGACTTGCTGAAAGCTGATATGAACCAGTTCAGCCGACGCACTTGCTCCCTGTCTCTTCCGCTGGGTCAGTGAACCAGATGAACCCCCCACTCCCACCCCACACTGCCTAAATTCCCTCCTGGCCTTTGACTAGCATTCCAGCCTTTCAGAGCCCTGACAATGGCATCCCAGTTTCAGCAGGAAGTAGTTACAAAAGAAAGCATATTGCCTCTTGTCCCCCAGCAGGCTGAAATGTTAGGTCAAAAGGAAACCCCCTGGCACAGGGAACAAATTGGCTACCTAGAGTGCCTGTTGGCATACCAGGAAAGGTACCTGTTACAGCCAGATTTACCCAAATCCATCAACAGGTAGATTATTTAGCTGAAATTATTCTACAGTATGATAGGGCACGCCACCTGCTTTATGCAGAACAAGGAGATTATTGGGTAGCTTTAAGAAAAAAAAATCTTGTTCAATGCAAACCGCTTGAAAACCATCAGAGAAAACCATCTAGGATTAGATCTACTGCCAGTGGGGAAGGGTGACCTTTACCTCTTCCTCAGGGAGAAATGTTGCTTCTATGCCAACCAATCCAGGATAATAAAAGACAAGATCTGACAACTCCAGACAGATCTCCAAACGTGTAAGGACAGCTCAGTCCCCCTGGCAGTGGATCCTTGACAGGCCAATATGGAGGTGGTTATTGTCCTTCGTGGCCTCCTTGCCCTCCTTTTCCTAATCCTACCAATTGCTCCCTGTTTTATAAACATCTTGTCTGGATTTTTTTTTTTTTTCAGACAATTATAAGGATTTCTAACCAGACCTTTAATCAATGGTTACCACAAGATGATCAGCCCCCTACCTATAGCCTCAGAGGCCTATGACCCCCGGTTATGCCCTAATGGTGAAAATCAAGCTTGCCCCAAGGACTTTGATATCCTCATACGGCGGGGTGTAGTCTAATGATAATGTTGCCGTCTTTCCCGACTTCTGGTTAGTTATCAATAGTAAACCAAAAAGGGAGGAATGCAGGGTAAAAGGACCAAGGGAGAACACCCTGCCCCTGCCTTGACTCTGAGCTCTGGTGACTAGGAAATCCCTGCCCCCGCCTCCTAATTCAGCATTAACAGCCAAACAATGTTTCAGGGTTAATGGTCAAGTAGTACTCCCTACCACGCTGAACTTTTCCAGTAGTTTACTGTAGATGCTCCAAAGATTCTATAAAAGCCCTCCCCTTTGCCCAGCCCTCTGCTGTCTCTCTTCCCAGTCAGAGAAGCTGCCATTCTGTGATTTTCCCCAATAAATGTCTTGTGTGCAATTTGTTATGTGGTGTGACTTTGTGCAATTCCTTGACCCCCAATTGCCAAGCTACCCTTGCACTGGTAAAACACTTTAAACAGACATTGTGTCCCCTCTCTGGCCTCCCAAGTGAGGGCACAACACAAAAGTGCTATCTACAAGCCCAGCATTCAGTTGTCTCCAGAACTCAGCCACACTGCCTCCTGGACCTTGGATTTCCAACCTCTAAAACAAAGAGTAACACACTTCCATTATTCAAGCCACCTTGGCTTTGGTGTTTGCTATGGCAGCCTGAGTGGGCCAACACAAGGAAGCAGACTCAAACATCAACTGGTCTGACCCAGTGATAATTCTCCAGCCCTTTTGCCCAACTTCTTGGAGAATATGAATTCTTCTCCAGGTCAGAGGTAACAGTAAAGGCTATAAAGCAAATATAACTATCTTGCTTGGTTGGTTCATTTTGTTTTTTGAGACAGGGTCTCACTATGTAGCTTTGTCCTGGAACTCACTATGTAGACCTCATACTTAAGAGATCTACCTGCCTCTACTTCCATTAACGGTATGCATTACTATGCCCTGAAAATCTAATGAAATTTAAAAACCTTAGGAAGTATGTTCTCTTACCATTGGGGAATAAATTAGAAAATAACACCAAAAAGAAATCCCCTTTCAATATCTGGAAACACACATGCATTTAAAAAAAAAAAATCAAAGGGAAAACTGGGCACAGTGGTTGCAAGCCTATTATAATCCAAGCTCCAGGGAGGCAGAGGCAGGTAGATCTCTGTGAGTTCGAGGCCAGTCTGGTTTACAGAGCGAGTGCAGGACAGCCAAGGCTACACAGAGAAACACTGTCCCAAAGAAAGAAAGAAGAGAAAGAAAAGAAATATTTAGAGCAGATGAAAATGAAAGCACAAGCTGTCAAATCCTCAGAAACACTTTATATACTGTGAATAGGAAAGCAGCAGGAAAAACAGCAGCAGAAAATTCAGTGCCACAAACATTGGTCTTGAGTTTGGATCCCCAGAACCCACATTAAGGGGGGGAAAAAACCCTGTGATGCTGGCCGTAATCCCAGTGCTAGAGTGAGGTGGGCACGTCTGGAAGCAGGCAGATCACTGAAGTTCTTGGCCAGCCCCATCAAAATGACCAACTCCCAAGGCTGTGGGGCTAGTCAGTAAAGGGCTTGCGCAAGTATGAAGACCTAAGTTTGGCCTCTCGGCACCCATGTCAAAGCCAGATGTGACAGCGTATACCTATAGCCCTAGCCCTGAGGGACAGTGTGGCTCCAGGGGCTCCCTGGCAGCCAGTCTGGGCAAAATGATGAGCTCCAGGAGAGTGGCTGGGGAGATGACCAGTGGCTGAGGCTTCTGCTGCTGAGCTGGACAGCATGAGCCCCATCCCCAGAAACTACATGGTGGAAGGAGAGAACTGACCTCCACACACATGCCATAGCATGGGCATGCATGCACACAAATAAACAAAAGTGTAATAAAAGAAATTTAAAGGTAGAACAACAGAGGAAGATACCCAGCATTGACCTTTGGCCTCTATGTGCACATAGATGAGCAAGCACACTGTACACACACATGCACACACACCTTTATACACGTACACACACATGGACACACAAAATACCAACTACAGTTTTTTCAAGAGAGAGAAAGTCTGGCTTCAACATGCACATATATGGTCAAGCACACGGCACACACATACACCTCTTTACACACACACCCCGTCACACACTTTCACACATACACACCCCTTTACACACATGCACACATGCACATGCAAATATTAACTATAGATCTTTCAAGAGACACCTGAAAGAAAGTCTGGCCTTGACGTGCCCATACATTGTCAAACACACTGCTTCACACACTCATTTATACACACCTTCACACATACACAGCCCTTTACACACACACACAAATGCCAACTATAAGTTTTCCAAGAGACACCCAAAAGAATGTGAAGATAGACTCACAGGTCAGGCTTAAGCAAAGGTGCAGAAAAGTGAGGCACCCTACACTAGGGAGGTGGGTGTCCCTCTTTACTTCCCACGCCACCTCAGTGACTGTACAACAGTCTCATCTTACAGATGGGGACATGGAAGGTCTGAGAGGTCACCGCTCACCCAAGGGTGTGAAGGATGGAGTTCAACACCCAGGCCTGCCTGGCTCCAGCTTTGCTTTTGTCAAACTCCATAGATAGTCGGAGTCTGGACTTGGGAAACACACTGCCTTTTGTTTTACACAAGGAAGAAACTGAGGTCCAAAGAAAAGAAATCTTTCTCTGAGTTCCTCTAGCTATTTCTTGCCTCCAGATTTATTGCTCTGTTATTACAGCCAACAGGAGGTGAGCGGCATAACAGAACCAGGCTTATCTACTGTAATGTTAACGTGGCACGGATGACCGCTGCTCCAAAAGAGATCATTGTACTTCTGTTAGTGTTGTGAGGGAAGAACCAGCTGCCTCAGTGTGTGTGTGTGTGTGTGTGTGTGTGCACGAGCATGTGTGTGTGAATATGTATGTATGCAGGGATGTGTATATAGTATATTTCTGTGTGTATATGTGTATACACATGTGTGTAGGGGTGTGTAGAGGTGGTTGTGTGTGTTTATATGTTTATATGTGTGTGTTTGGGGGTATGTATGTATGCATGAGGAAGTGTGTATGTGTGTGTAGACGTGTGTGATGTGGTGTGTGTGCTCACACGCACAGATGTGTGATATGCTGGACATGGAACTCAGGGCCACTGAGGCACATCTCCAGCCCAGCTGACAGTTATCAATCAATTCTGAAGCCTGGGTTATGTCTGTTGCCCTTGCTAGGCCCCAGAGCCCTCACCTCTCACATTAGAGAGTCCAGGACACTTTCAAAATAATAGGAAAAAGAAGATGCAGACATTTATGGTAAGAGGACTCAGGCTGTAATGTTCTTTTTGGTGCTGTGGTGTGTGCGTGCATGCTTGTGTGCAGGGGTGTGTGTGTGTGGTGTATTTGTGTGTATGGTATTTGTGCACACACACAAATGTGTGTATGATGTATATGTGTGTGCATGTGTATGTTATGACATTTTTATCTTCGTGGCAGTTTTGGGTGCTGCTGTGGTGCTTGCAGAATTCTTCTGAGGAGAGCTAGCCACTGCAAGACCTGAGTTGCTCAGAATGCCTTTTCCATAGCACAGCACAGGGACCAACCAGCTTCTCTCACCTGCTTCTATAGGTACGGTTTTCCAAGAACACAGGCTCGCCTGTGCACTCACATGTGGCTACAGTGCTCTGCCCCATGGCCTTGCTGGGCAGTTGAGACAGACACTGTATGTCCCACACACTCTAAAATACTTTGCCAAGTGCATGAGTCCTATTGCCACATCCCAGGGTGGGCGAGAGCAGTTAGCATGGTGTGTGTATGCCGTGAAGGGCAGCGCGCTGAGGATGTCAGCCTCTGTGTGGCTGCCAAGAAACACGCCCTACACAGGTACTGGATAAAGCAGTATTTTACAGGAGAATAGTCAGCTTGGCTTCTGTGATGGACACTGCTCCCCCAGGACCCTCTGACTAGGACCAGTTCTGGGCAGTGAATTACAGCATGTCACAGCTCCCTCTGCAGGGGCCCTTTACAGAGTAGGCTTTGTAGAGCTCTGGCTTCAGATGGCATGCTCCTCATGCCAGCAGAGACTGTGATGGCTCTGAGTTATCTGGCTTTAACTAATGAGGTCATCATGTGTTTCCAACACGTGCACTTTCAGGCTCTCAAGAACTTACAGTGGGTACGTCTCTGCTCTCTGGCTTAGGGACCTACTGGGTAATGCAGTGGCCTAGGGACCTACTGTGTAACACAGCCTCTAGATATGCACTGGGCTCAAAGCTAGGTTCAAATGTGTTTCATTCTTCTAGAAAGGAATTCGGTAACATCACACCCCCCCACTGAGGAATTTGTTTCCACTTCACTTAAACCAAATGAGTCCACTCAGAATGCGCCAGGCTCAGGCAGAGAGCTTTGAACCTGGACTCCAGTGGAAGCCCCAGATGGATGACTGCAGAGCTGACCCTATCTGCTTTCAGACCTCCCTGGACGCTCTCTCTGGAGGTGAGCACTGTGCACTGTGCAGAGAGGCGGCACACTGGGGGTTACAAGTGGGTGTTCACCTCAGACCCTGGTGGGGTCAAATTGCAACCTCATCATTTAACTGGCTTCTGTGTGGGTTTCGTGATCCAAGTGATAAAATGATGGTCAGTCCTATCACAGAGGTGTGTGCAGCAGGGGCTTGATTTCACACTGCTCACCTAAGCCGAGCCACATACTTCTTTTGTTGTTGGGGTTTTTGTTTTTTGTTTTGTTTTAGTTTTCGAGACAGGGTTTCTCTGTGTAGTCTTGGTTGTCCTGGACTTACTTTGTAGACCAGGCTGGCCTTGAACTCAGCGATCTGCCTGCCTCTGCCTCCTGAGTGCTGGGAGGTGGCACACACCTTTAATCCCAGAACTTGGGAGGCAGAGACAGGTGGATCGCTGTGAGTTCGAGGCCAGTCTGGTCTACAAAGTGAGTCCAGGACAGCCAATGCTACACAGAGAGACCTTGTCTCGAAAAGGCAAAAAAAAAAAAAAAAGCCATGTGCCACCATGCCCTGCGAGCCACATATTTCTTGAGGACACCATTTGCTGATGCAGAGTGCTGGCGGAGAGGGAGCCTAGGCTGAGAACCAGCTCCGGCTGGATGCAGCCTTTCTCCTCTGGAGAGGCTGCTGCAAGAGCGCCATGCTTTTTAAGGTCACAGCTGTTGTGACAAGATGCTGAAAGGGACGCCAGCCAGTCATAGGAGAGTGGACAGACCTCCAAGGAAGGGCTGGAGGACCCAAAAGGTCATAGCCTACAGAGGAAGGGAGAACAAATGGGGTGTGCTTGGGGGGGACGGACTGTGCATGTGTGTGGGTCACGTAAGGCGGATGGCTGCTATTTGGAGGATAAAACTGGGACCAAGAGCTAGGAGTTCTAGGGGGAAGAGCTACTGAGGTGGCTGACCCTCTTCAGCTAGGGCAGAGCCCCTTCTTTACAGAGAGAATTAAATAGACTACAGCACGCCAGAGCCTTCCCAGATGCAAGAATCTAGACTCCTGACATGTCTGTTGGCTTTGAGATGGGGGTGACTGGTAAGGATGGTAGGAACAAGCCCCGCTTCTATTTTAAAGCTGGATGCTCACCAAGAACTAGATAAAGGCTGTCCTCAGAGATTTCCCAGGCTGCCTCCTGATGAAGTGCCCAGTGCCCTGACACTGCTTGGGACCCGCCCATTTCTGGAAAGGTTGGGGGGTCAGCCCAGATCGGCACCATATGAGAAACTTGGTCATTGCTCAAGAATCCAGAGGAGGCCCTCAGACACTTTTGATATTTGCCGAAATTGCCTGCGAAACTTCAGAAGGGCCATCCAGACATGGCTTTGGTGTACCCAGAGCGCAGCTGCATCTGGACTTCGCTGCATGGCCTGAGCCATCCCCTGCATCGCCTTTCTTATCTGCCTACATGAGCAAGACATGCTGACAGTGAGGCAATCAAAGTTTATGAGGTCTGGAAGGACGTCCTGCCATGACCTGTTTCCGATAAGCCGTGGCTTGAACCAGGCTCTCCCTCGCCTTCCCCGCCCTTTGCAACGATCTGAACAAGGGGACAAACTAGTAATGACCTCCCTGTGACTAGAGGCTTCCCACCCAAGCCAGTGCAAACTCAACCGGGCTGCAGTGGAAGAGGGGCTGTAAATGCCCTAGGGCTGGGGAGGCAATGAGAAGCTAAAGAGTGGATCAAGAGAACGTGGCCCTTGCACGCAGTGCAGTTTATTCTGTCATAAAGAAGAACAAGATTCAGGAACTTTCAGGGGAGTGGGCATGATCTTAGGCCAAGTGTGCCCAATCCACAAGACAAATGAGTATTTTCTCTAATACACAGAATCTAGATGTGCTTGTGTGTGTGTGTGTGTGTGTGTGTGTGTGTGTGTGTGTGTGTGTGACATAAAAGCAGAAGAAGATCTGTCGCTGGGAGAAAGAAGAAAAGTGGGGGTTGAGCAAGAATGGGTGGGGTAGGGGGTGGCGAAAATGAACCAAAGAGGGGACAAGCCTGTGTGAGGGTGATCCCAACACTCGGGAGGCAGAGGCAGGCGGATCGCTGTGAGTTTGAGGCCAGCCTGGTCTACAAAGTGAGTCCAGGACAGCCAAGGCTACACAGAGAGACCCTGTCTCAAAAAACCAAAAAAACAAATAAACAAGCAAACAAAAAATCTCCTTGTTTCATATTCACATTTTAAAGCCTCCATTTCCTTCATGATAACAAACAGATGAAAGAAGGAAGGAAGCAAGCTGGAGAAGAGACTAGTGTGTGTGGCTGTGGACACACAGCCAGCCATGCTTAGTTCAGCCAAGTGTCGGCACGCTAGACTGCATCGCAAGCTGGTTTGATTTTCCCTAAGTAAGGGAAGCCGGACCCCTGGGTTGCCACGTGAAAACTCTCAGTTTCAGAATACCGGTTTGCCACTCTTATTAGAAGTGGTCCCCTCCTGTAGGGGCCAGTGGCAGACGTCCACACAGCAGACTGTGGTGGTGGGTTGGGTGGGCTACTCAGTTCTAGAAGCACCCTGATAGCCTTTCACCAGAGCTGGACCCCATCCTCCCTGAGTACAAGGGGCCCAGGCTTGGAGCTTAGCCGTGCTTTCAGGGCTCATATCCCCCCTTTGGAGTTCACATAGAATATTCCAGGCCAGCTCTAAAGGTCTATAACCTTCCTAGAGGGAACTCAAAGGAGTAGAATTTATAAATATGGAGGTGGCTCCTGATTGGGGCAAAACAACAGTTTCCTGAGTGGCTACATGTTTTTAGGTACTGCCAACACTGCAGAAAGAATTTACCAGGAGTCTTTGGCAGTGGCTTCCAGAGACCTTGAGCCAGGGACTCAAGGCTGACAGAGTGATCAGCTGGCATTTGTCAGCTGCCCTTAGTGAAGGCTCAGTAGTAATGGATGCACGTGGGGCTTGTGACATGGAAATTGGCAGGGGAGCCAGTCACACTGCAGGCCTGGCTTCTTGTCAACAGTCTTACTGACTACAGTGGCTCCATGTTGGCTCTGGGTCTCAGTTTTCTCTCCTAACATGAAGAGACAGCTGATTTCTGAATCTTCTCTTCACCCCAGAGTTGTGTCACACTAATGGGTGAATGTTTTCCAAACTGCTCTTTAGCATCAGAAATGCATGTGTATAAGAGAGCATGCTAGTGTGCGAGTATGCTTGTGTGCATGGACACGTACGTACCTGCATGTGGATGTACGTAAAGGCCACAGGGCAGCCTCAGATGTCATTCCTCAGGTATCAGCCATCATTTTTTTTTTTTTGAGACAGTGTTTCTCACTGGCTGGAGCTTTTTAAAAAATACTTTATTAATTCATTCATATTACATCTCAATGGTTATCCCATCCCTTGTATCCTCCCATTCCTCCCTCTATCCCGCGTTCCCCCTACTCTCCTCCCCTATGACTGTGACTGAGGGGGACTTCCTCCCCCTGTATATGCTGACAGGGTATCAAGTCCCTTCTTGGTAGCCTGCTATCCTTCCTCTGAGCGCCACCAGGCCTCCCCATGCAGGGGACGTGGAGCTTTCCCAGAAGGCTAAGCTGGCTCGCCATTAAGCTGCAGCGGTCGGCCTGTTTCTGTCTCCCTGGAACTGGGATTACAAGTGACATAACAGCCTAGAGGTTAGATTCAAGTCATACTTGGCATACGGGACTTTCCGTAACTGAACTATCCTCTCAGGCCCCTTAGGTTTGTCTGTCTGTCTGTCTGTCTGTCTGTCTGTCTGTCTGTCTGTCTGAGACAGGGTCTCCCTATGGAACGCACTTGACCTGAACCTTGTGATCCTTCTATGTCAGCTTCACAAGCTGTGTACCTATTTTGTGACGCCCACATTTCTTAATCAGTCGCTGGGCAAGAGGCATGACGGGGACAGTTAGCAAAACTAAACCTAGCTGGAGTTGAGATGTAGTGCAGTTAGCGGAGTGTTGCCTAGCACCCCATAAACGGAAGCAGGTGTTACACACCTAGCACCCCAGTACTCATGAGGTAGGGGCAGAAGATCAGAAGTTGAGGCCGTTCTTGGCTACATGGCAACTTTGAGGACAGCCTGGGCTGCATGAAATCCCGTCTCAAAGATTACAGCAAAACCTGAAGACCGTATTTGTCTGGCACAAGCAGTCATGAGGAAGACGTGATGGCCAGTCTCCAAAAAAAAAAAAAAAAAAAAAAGGATGTTCACAGAACATACGGTCACAAGACATATAAGTGTTCACAGCTAGTTCAAACCTGACTGAGGCGGGCAAGGACAGCTCCTTTGAGGAAATGACTCAAGATCAGGTCCAAAGGGCAAATTGGGATTGATCAAGACAAGAAAAGCCATTCTAGAAGAGGAACAATGGGCAAAGCCTGGCTCAGGAGGGTGCGAGGCATGGCCAGTAAGGTTTGGGGAGAGCTGCACCTGCAGATGTTGGAGGTCCAATGCCTGGATCTCTAGAGAGTGTCATGAAGATGAATCTGCCCCCAATCTCTGAGTCCGTGGATGCCAGGTCCCTGCAACAGCTTCCATGGGGAAGACAGCCTCTGAGCTGGCCCTGCGAACCCCACTTCCTTGTTTTCACACCCTTTTATCAAGGTCTCCTCCCAAGCATGGGTTCACTCATTGACTGGAGTCAAACCAGCTAGAGGAATCACATGGGGAGGTCAGTGTTGCAATGACATGTGACAGGCTTGGAAGTGGATCTTCTGAAGCCTGTCAGCAGCAGCCTGTGAGGAATTGTGGGACCTGATCTTGCCCCCAGGCAAGCCTTGTGGAGACTGTCTATAAGGCTAATGCCTTGATTGCAGCCTCTCAGAACCCTGGTGAGTCAGAGTCACTCAGCTAAGCCATGTTCAGACCCCACTCTCAGAAACAGATGGAATTAGCTCATGGTTCTGGCTGCTATGTCCTGGGTGACTGCTGCCATAGAAGAATGTGGTAGCCCATCTCCCTCGGGCTGTGCCTGGCTTCACTGGCTGGGCATGGAAAGGGTAGCCCTGGGGCCTGCACTTGAAGGGAGGCAGCAAAGAGTTATTCAGAGGCTAGGAGTAGTTGGTACCGCTGTCAGCTCATCCCAGGCCTCCCAGGATGCTGGTTGGAGGAGGGGCTCTTGTTGGGGAAAGGGACATTCTAAAAGCTGAAATTTATCAGCAGCTTCACCGCCCTCCATCTGTCCATAATGTGGGCAGCAGTGAGCAGAGCCAGTGAAGTTGCCTGGCCCAGGTACCCAACAGGCATCAGCTCCAACCCAAAGTCGGCTGTGTTCAAAGTCAGGAGAGAGACGTCAGGGCTTACCGTGGTACTGAGAGCATCAGAGAAGGAAGCCTCTGGGATGCAGAGTCTATATACTGGCCAGCTCTGCCGGTCCAATAACCTTGGTGAAGCAGGCACAGGCATAAACCCATTTTGCACAGGAGAAGATGGGCATGGGTCTTGGGACTGTACAGTTCAGGACTGTCTTGTTAGTCTGGCCCCAAAGTTGTTCAGCCTCCCCAGCCCCCTCTGTAGGGAAGATTAGTGCTTTAGCCGTTAAGGGGAGCTACTTTGGGATAAGATGGAAGAGCTGCAGAGGCAGCAATCCCCATCCACACCTGTTCTTATGAAATCAACCGGGCCGTGGCATGTCATGGAAAGTTCCATCTGAAACAGCTAGAGAACCAAACCAGGCAGCATGGCCTGCCTGAGAATGTGTGGTCTGCTCTGAGCATGGTCCAAGTCTCAGGTCTCCATGTACTGTGTGTCTGGGAGCTAAGAGCGGTTTCCAGCTCCTGGGCATTTATCATGGTGGGGACTCAGGGAAATCAGACATGAAAAGCTGCAAGCACAGAGCAATGAGCAGGGTAGATGCTTGGACTGGCGCTGCTGTTTGTAAAGCTTCGTGAAGGGGTGCCTGAGGGGGTGCATTTTGGAGAGCTTTACTTTGGGCTGTAGCGGCTGTGACAGAGACCTCCTCTTAGTTGACACTTATGAGAGGGCTCTGGCCCAACACCCACCTCCAGTGGCACACACACTCAAGATAGGAAGCCAGTCTGATATGGTGGGGGTTAAGGGAGGAGGAGAAATGATCTGATGCAGCCCCCTTACCCCCCACCCCCTAGCCCCCCACCCCCCACCGCAAACAAAAGCCGATTAGACAGAGGCAAGATGAGATGAGGGATTGCTGCCACCATTCCCGGAGCCGTAAATCTTGGCTCACTGTCCTGGCAGATTCAGGGAGATTAATTGGACTCAGAGGAACCAGAGGCTGCCTCCCAGGGCCTCTGAAGAAGAGCTGAGCGCCTGCTTGGGAAAGGACCAACTTCTAACTTAGTTCCCAAATCCATATCCACCAGCGCTGAAGGCAGCTGCTACTGAACTCTTCCAGTAATAGTTGCTTGTTTGCACATAGAGGCATCGGTTTCCATCCCTAAACGTTCACAAGAGTTTCTTGCCTATTCCACACAAATGTTTCACTGGCAGCTTCCTCGAGTCCCTACCACATGCCAGTGGTATGAGAAGGGAAGTGCTGGTCACTGCGCAGGAATGGGTCTCTACTCTCAGGTGGTGAGGCACATTCACTCAGTCTCCTGCCGATGATGAGGTCTGGAGGTCGGAAGTATCCAGGATCGGGATTGGTGTGAAAACAGAAACACATTCAGTAGACTGTACTTTGGACTTTGATTTGAAATGTGTTATTTTGTGGGCTGGCGATTTGAAGCAAAATTGTCTCCTGAGATACTACCGGGCAGAGACGAGGGGTCCCAGCTCCAAACCAACCTCACCGTCACAAAAAAAGGCAGTGGACCCCACTAAGCCTCCGCGGGTTAAGGATTGTCTTAGTTACTTTATACGGCCATTCCAGAGAGTTAGCGTCCATGCCCAGCATGGCGGGGAGCACGGCAGCAGTCAGGCGGGACTGCTGGAGAAGCAGCTGAGGGATCACATCCTGATCTACAAGCAGGAGGCAGAGCTAACTAGAAAAGCCAGTCTCCACACGCCTCCTAATCCTTCCCGAAACAGTTCCACCCACTGGGGACCCAGGCATTCGAAGGTATGAGCTGATGGGGAGCATTCTCCTTGAAACCACCACAGGGGTATTTGGAGCATCTTGCTTAAAACATTTCCACCTTCAGTGGCTTAATCTGGCTGCAATACTGTCATACATTGCCGGCCACAGCAGGCAATAAGTGGGAGGAAAATTAGAATGGCGAGGACTGTAGATGTGATGCAGAGATGGACTAAGTGCAGGGGCCTGAGTTCAGTCCTCAGCATCCATGAAAAAAGCCAGGCAGAGTCAGGAGCATCCCCGAGGCTTGCTGGCAAGACAGTCTAGCTGAAGCAGTGAATTCCCGCTTCAGTGAGAGACCATGTCTCAAAAAGTAGGATTGAAGGGCAGTTAAGGAAGACATATAGTGACTGCATGCCCACACATGACTATTTGTACACAATACATGCACACACACACACACACACACACACACACACACACACACACACACACAAGGACTGTGGTAGCAGTGATTCCGAGTCATTTCTGGATTCTTCTGTTCAGGCTCGTGTTGCCCTTGTATTCTTAAGAGTTTGTTTTTAGCGCTGGGCAGTGGTGGTTTAATCCCAGCACTCTGGAGGCAGAGGCTGATGGATTGCTGTGAGTTTGAAGCCAGCCTTGTCTACAAAGCAAGTCCAGGACAGCCAAGGCTGCACAGGGAAACCCTGTCTCAAAAAACAAACTGACAAACAAACAAAAAGAGTTTGTTTTTAGGTTACATTGTCTTGGAACCAGGTGCTGGCAGGAGCTGGCTTTGGGTAGCTTTAAAACAAAACAAAACAAAACAAACAAACAAACAAACAAACAAACAAAAACAACAACCACTCAGGGTTGAATGGAGGTTAAAGGCAGCTAGAGGTGGGGAAGGGAGCGTGGGTCAGACTCGGGGGACTGTTGAAAAGTTTGGTCAAGGGCAAATGATGATGGAGTCTGTCTTTTAAAACCCTTCTGGTGTCTGAGAGGAGAGTGAGAAGCAGAAGGACCCAGGACCCTGGGGTGCCAGTGGGCTCATGCTCAGGGTGATCCTGGGCACCTGAGGCGGGGAAGTCAGACTCAGTTGGCTTGGGAGTGAAAATCATCAGGTTTTGATGGGCAAAGGCTGAGGACAATTTGTAGGTTTCGGTTTTGAGCAACTAAATGGCCAGTGATGTCCTTTACTAAGAGGGAGCAGGTTAGAAAGGAGGATTCTTTCTGGATCCTTAGGAAGCCCCGGACCCTCAGCAGCAGCCTCACGGGGATGTGAGCGGACGGTGCTTGTGTCATCCTAGTGTTCAGAGGCGAGGTGGCTGGCTAACACACAAGTGAAGGTAGCCGAGTTGAGCCAGTGGTGTCAGATGAAGTGTGGCAGTGAACTCTCGAGTGTCCCGTCATCTGGGGTCAACAGGAAGAAGAGCAGGCAGGGTGGAGGAGACCAGGAAGAAGTAGCCAGTGAGCTCCAAAGAGAACCAGGAGGGTGCTGAGCCCTGGCAGCCCAAAGGAGGGAACGATTTCAAAAAAGGATATGGCCAGTCAAGTGCTGTGGCCAGGATGCACCCCAGTGAGAATAACATTAGGTCGAACTTAGGAAAGCCATTTGACATGATTTCTTTCACCTCCAAGATAAAAGGCTGGCCCATGTCTCTTCCGTTAAGCATGCACAGAGGCTGAACTTGTGCTGTATTTACAGCAGTTTATAGAGCCAGGGAGATGGCTCTGAGAGTAAAGTGTTCACCGCACAAGTCTGAAGATCGGAGTTCAAACCCCATATGCTCATGTAAAAGCCAAGCAGAAGGAGCCCAGGGACTTTCTGGCCAGCATTCTAGCTGGAATGCCAAGGTCTAGGCCCAGTGAGAGACATGGTTCCACAAAATCAGGTGGAGAGTGATGGGGCACGTAATGTACGTCCTGCTGTTTGTAAAAGAGGGGTGTAGATAGTGAAGAACACCTGTTGTGTGCCCGTGAGGGCATCTCCACAGAGCGTTAGCTAAAGGGTTAGTTTACAGAGAGCTGTAAAACGTGGGCAAGCAAAAGGCCCAAAGAGACAGACATGTTGCTCTCTCTCTCTGTTTCCTGGGCACCGTGAGGAAAGTCCTCTGCTCACTGTGCCCTCCCGGTCAAAATGAACCCCAAGCCTCTGATGCCATGAGCCAACACGAGCCCTTTTCCTTAATGTTGTTCCAGTCAGATAATTCCTCACAGCAATGAAATGTTTGGCTAACATAGCATTTTAAATAGCTATCTTATTAGCTGTAAGATGTAGGTCTCCCCTGTCTGAGTTAGAAATTCTTGCCTCCCTCTGCCCACCTGTAACCCTCCCTGGAGGCAAGCCCCATGTCCTTAAAACAACGTCTATCTGGCTAACCACACTGGAACTCATCGGTCTTCCTCGTTTGATCACTTTGTGTTTACTTTTTTTTTTTTAAAGTGGTATTTCCACAGTGAACGAATTGGTGAGTCAGGTCTGGCATGTTCCACTACGAGCTCATTTCTTGAAGAGAGGTTGATGTGAGAAGATGGACATTTACAGTGAATCCTACACATATTTTAAAAAGATACCACTGATAGCCAGGCAGTGGTGGCATACACCTTCAATCCCAGCACTTGGGAGGCAAAGGCAGGCTGGATCTCTGAGTTTGAGGCCAGCCTGGTCTAGAGAGAGTTCCAGGACAGCCAGGACTACACAGAAAAACCCTGTCTCAAAAAACAAAAATTAAAAAAAAATTTTTTTTAATTTTAAATTAAAAAAAAAAAACCAGCCAAGTGTGGTAGCACACGCCTTTAATCCCAGCACTCAAGAGGTAGAGGCAGGTGGATCACCGAGAGTTCAAGGCCAGCCTGGTGTACAAAGTGAGTCCAGGACAGCCAAGGCTACATAGAGAAACCCTGTCTTGAAAATCAAAAACAAAAACAAAACAAACAAAAACAAAAAAACCCCAACCACCCAAAAAACAAAAACAAATTAAAAAAATAAAGATGCCATTGTTGTTATTATTTAAATGTGAAATGCCCCCTGCAAGCTCATGAACTTGAACATTTGTTCTCTGCTTATGGTACTGTCTTGTCAGGAGGCTGCAGACCTTTAGCGGAGGCTCATGGGTTATCTCCTTACCTGATTTTAGCCTGAGCACACGTCTGCTCCCCACGCTGTTAGTGATCCACTAAGGTTTGAGTGAACAGTCTCCAGCTCTTGCTGCCATGGACCCCACTTCAATGGGCGACTGTGACTTCCCTGCCACCGTACTCTCTCAAACCGTAGGCCAAAATAGGTGCTTCCTCTTTAAACAGCTGAGGACAGCACAGAGCTGAGGACAGTAGTTAATACGGATGCCTGTTGCACGTCGGTCCCAGTGCTGGTCTCCAGGTTCTCAGAAGGCAGGAGGATGTGGTCTTCTGTCTCCAAAAGTTCATAACAAAGTAGCAGAAGCCAAGCGAGTCCTTAAATCACGCAGACTCTAATAAATGTCATCAACCCAAGGGGCGCCCTTTAATCATTGCTTAGTGAGTGCTGAGCAAGAAGTTCAGAGGACAGACACACATGTGCTTCTGACTGGAGTCTATTGAGGAAGTCCTTGTAATGGCCTTTGAGCTGGGTTCTTGGAAGTCAACGACTTTTTGTCACTCGGAGAAACAGAAGAAGGTAGCATTGGCTTAGGTAAGACAACAGCCTGAACAAAAACTTGAGTGCCTTCTTAGTTTAAGATTTTATTTTTTTACTCATGTGTGTATTTGTGTGGCTGCACATGGGTGTGTATGAGTGCAGTATTCACGGGAGCCAGAGGCATCAGATCCCTCTGGAGCTAGACTTTCCAGTGCTTGTGAGCCCCCTGATGTGGCGGCTAGGAATGGAACTCGGGCCTTCTGCAAGAGCAGTCTGTCCCCTTAGCTGCCGAGGCAGTTCTTCATCCCCATGTCTTCCTATTTTAAAATGGCACAGCTTACGAACCACAGCACTCACCCCCCACCCCACCCCCGAGATTGTGGAGTCACGTGTGTTCAAGTCTGGTTAGGACTTGCATAACCATCATCATCAGCATCTTGAAGATTACAGGGTTTTCATCATCCCCAAAGAAAACACTCATTAGCGGTCTCTCTCGGCCCCCCATCCCCACGCCCCCATGGCTAATCTACTTCTGTCTATTGGTCTGACAGATTTGGGGATGTTTCGTATACAATGTGTGGTCTGTTATGAGCATCTTCTTCCAGATAGGAACATGTTTTCAAACCACACCCTTGTACACACATCACCGCTTCCTTCCTTTTCATTGCAGGATAATACTCCGCTGTGAAGATAGCCCCCATCTGCCCCCTTGTCATGGCATGCAAGGGTAGATTGTGCCCACTCTTGAGCTGCTGTGAATGCTCATGTACAACTTTTGTGTGGATGTGGGTTTTTTCTCGTTCTGGTTTCACCCTAGGAGGAAGCAGTGGGTCAGATGTTTGCTCTTTTGCTTAACCTTCTGTAATATAGAATTGTTTCCTCAAATAGCTGTACCACAGAGTGTCACAGCAGAGCTGTGAGAATGTCCCAGGCTTTCCACATTCCACATTTGCCTGCCATTATCTGCCTTGGGGTCACAGCCTCTATGTGGGGGTGCTGTCTCATCTCCTTGTGGTTTTGGAGTGAAAATTTCTCAGTGGTTCTAAGTATCTTTCCATGTGCTCAGTAAGCCTTTATATAGAGCGCCTCCCTCCCTTTCCTCCAGCTTCGTGTGTGTGTGTGTGTGTGTGTGTGTGTGTGTGTGTGTGTGTGTGTGTATGTGTGTGTGTGTATGTGTGTGTGCTCAGAGCTCCTCCCTCCCTCTTCTCCAACTTCTTGTTGTGTGTGTGTGTGCATGTACATGTGTGTGTGTGTGCATGTACATGTGTGTGTATGTGTAAAGCTCTTTATATAGAGCTCTTCACTCCCTCTCCTCTGACTTCTTGTGTGTGTGTATATACATATGTGCCTGTGTGTATGTGGATGTATATATGTGTGTGCACATGTGTACATTTTCTGCAATTTGTAAGACTTCAAAAGCAAGCCAAGCACGGTGGTGTACACCTTTTTTTTAAGGTTTTTTTTTTTTAAGATTTGTTTATTTTACTTAATTGTTTATGGGTGCTTTATCTGCAGATCACATTATAGATAGTTTTGAGCCACCGTGTGGTTGCTGGGAATTGAACTCAGGACCTCTGGAAGAGCAGGCAGTGCTCTTAACCTCTGAGCCATCTCTCCAGCCCGGTGGTGCACACTTTTAATCCAAGCACTCGGGAGGCAGAGGCAGGAGGATCTCTGTGAGTCTGAGGCCAGCCTGGTCTACAAAGTGAGTCTAGGACAGCCAAGGCTACACAGAGAAACCCTGTCTCGAAAGAAAGAAAGAAAGAAAGAAAGAAAGAAAGAAAGAAAGAAAGAAAGAAACAAAAAAAGAAAGAAAGAAAAGAAAAGAAATATAGAAAGAAAGAAAGAAACAAAGAAAGAAAGAAAGAAAGAAAGAAAGAAGGAAAAAGACTTCAAAAGCATTTGAAGAGACTGGTAAGAACAATTGATTCCTGCCAGGCATAGTGGCGCACACCTTTAATCCCAGAGACAGGGGAATCTCTGAGTTCAAGGCTAGCCTAGTGTACAGAGAAATCCTGTCTCAAAAACAAAAGGATTCCCAGAGGGAGTGGGCAGATACAAGTAAGGGGATAACAATCGGGATGTAATCTGTATAAATTATAATACATTTTATAAAACTAAAAACAAAACAAAAAAGAACAATAGATTCCGCCTCTGGGTCCCCATGAAGGGCTGATGGGAAACGCCTGCACAGTGCTTCCATCTGGATCCCACCCCACTTAGGGCCAGCCCGTGGTTACTGGGATTATTGTTAAGATCTCGTTCTGGGGCTGGGAAGATGGCTCAGTGGTTAAGAGCACTTTCTGCTTCCACAGGGGACCTGAATTCAGTTCTCAACCACCCCATCAGGTGGTTCAAAATCACTTGTAACTCTGGTTCTAGGGGATCTGACATCTTCTGGTCCCTACCTGCAGGCATGTATACACGTAAGCACACGCATAGACACTTAAACTAAAATAAATACATCTTTTTAAAAAACCAAAAAGTTGTATTGAAAAAATAACCCAGTTCTGACCACAATTTGATGGTGAGTCACTTTGCTGGGCTTCATTTTCCTCAGGGCCACTAGGGGCCTCAGTAACACAGACTGCAGCAGCAGTAAGTTCAAGATGCTCTCCTCGCCCCCCACCCCCCACCCCCACAGAAGGAGTGGGCCAATGAAACAGGGAAGAGAAAGAAGGGGGAGGAGGTCTCTTGTGATGGATGAGAGACAAATTGCTAAGACCTGGCACTGCCAAGCATTGGGTGTGGGCCACTTGTCAGCCATGAGCAAGGTTGGCCAGGAGCTGGAAAGAATGGAGGGGGAGTTGGCAGAGAAAACCCTTTAGGGGGCACGGGGCCTGGTGGTGCCTGGTAGGGCTTGGGCTGCCAGTGCTCAGCTTCAGCCAGCCGTGTAGGGCAGGACCACTGTAGCTCAGGAAAGCATCAGAGACCAGCCTCCCTTCTCCTCAGTCCCCATCGTGGCCCCTGCACGATCCCCTCTTTCTATCTTTGCCCCAAACCTCCCAGCCTGCGTCCTGTCTGCCTCTCCCCTGCTATGTCCCCTATGGAAGGCTTCTCTGCCGTCTCTCCGTAGGTCACTTCGCAGTTGCCCATTTCAGGTCTCCCCACTTCTGCTGCAGCCTGACACCCCCTCACTGGACACAGCTTCCTAGAGCAACAATATTGTCTACGGCTGCTGCCGTCAACGCACAACCCTCCAAAGGGCACCAACCTTGACACCCCAACTCTCTCCTGCCCTGAGGGTAGGCTTAACTGCCGCTGCAGGCCAGACAGCATTCCGAGTCAAGGGTGACATGTATATAGAAAAGTCACGAATCAGCTGTGTGGGGGTGGGGTGAGGGTGGGGGGCTCATGTCTGTAATCCCAGTACTTGCGGGGTGAGGCAGGAGAATTACTAAGAGTTTGAGGCCTGGGCTACATCTCAAAAGAAAAAAAGGGGGAGTCGTGGAGAAATGGTTTAGAGGGTAAAATGCTTGCTTGGGAATTGTGAGAGTGGAGTATGTCGTATCCTCTCATATAAAAGGTGGCCACCTAGAATCCCAGCCCTGGGGAGGCAGGGACAAGGGATGCCCAGAGCAAGCTGGCCAGTTAAACTAGCAGGAATTGGTGAGCTCCAGGCTCAAGGAGTGCCCTGGCCACAACACATTAGATGGAGGTTGCACCCCCCATGGGTGTATATGCATGTGCATGTACTACCACACACGCAAGCGTACACATAAAGACGGGCATAGGGATGCAGCTTACTTAGAAGAGAGCATGCCCAACATGCCCAAAGCCCTGGATTGCATCCCCAGCACTGCATGCATACTCAGGAGTTGGAGGCAGGAGGATGAAAAGTTTGGGCTCCGTCCTCTACTCAGAGCAGTCTGAGTCTGGTGTGACCTACAGGAGACCCCGCCTTAATTAAGACAGCTCTGTTATTGTGAGAAAGATACAATGGCAAAAGCAGCTTAGGAGGAAAGGCTTTATTCCAGTCCCAGAGGGATATGGTCCACTATGGAGGGGAAGATGTGACGATGGGACCAGGGTGCAGGCCGCACGAGTGAGTGAATTGGCAGCGGGCTAGGCTATAGCCTCAGATGTCACCGCCACTGAGGTTCTACCTCCTAATGGTTCCCCACCAGCTCCTCCAGCTGGAACCAAGTGTTCAAACATGTGGGTCTATGTAGGACATTTTATATCAACCCCCTCCCCAGGTGGGGGTGGGGTAGGGGAGGAAGGAGGAAGAGGAGACGCAAATGTAAACTGCGCAGTTACCAGCGTCTTTTGGTGAACATCCCAGCCACACTAACAGCATCCAGACTCAGAACACTGCGGGGGGGGGGCCCCCAGAAGCCTCCTGTCCCAAGTTCCTCTTCTGAACTTATAGGTCCTTAAAGGTCACCGCCATGCTGACTTCCATCAACTTGGATCAGCTATGCCTGCGAAGGAATGTCACAGTGAGCAAAACTGTTCCATCGGTGCTCACTGGCAGGTAAGATGCTGCCTGATGTCCCACAGTAGCATGTTGGTCATTTCTCCTCCCTATGGCATTACATGCATGACTGGCCACCAATTCCATAGCTTTGCTGTGAGCATTGGACCCTACTGTGTTGTCAGTTCTGGACTATCCGTGGAGAAAGATGCCCCGTGAATTCTCACTTGTAGCTTTTGGCAGGCATGTGGGTTCCCATCTGTCCACTCTATGGCCAGCAAGGCTTGCTGGCCCTCACGGAGAGAAGAGCATGCCTCTAGCCACCCTTCTGCCTTCTGGGGATGTGCCAGCTCTCTCTTCCCCTAGCCTGCTCCACATCTTCACTGACACTGTGTGTGTGTGTGTGTGTGTGTGTGTGTGTGTGTGTGTGTGTGTGTGTGAACATGAGTTACAACTTACTGACGCACTGCTATTTGGACTTCACTGTGGTGTGACAATATTCTCACACGACTGTTTTCCATTTGCTAAGCCACATTTTAAAAAATTAATAATGACAGGCAGTGGTGGCGCACGACTTTAATCCCGGCACTCAGAAGGCAGAGGCAGGCAGATCTCTGAGTTGGAGGCTAGCCTGGTCTACAGAGGGAGTCCCAGGACAGCCAGGCCTACACAGAGAAATTCTATCTTGAAAATCCAAGAAATATAAACAAACAAATAAACAAACAAACCACAGAAGAGCAGGCGTAACTTTAGCACGTAGGAGGCGGAGGTAAGAGAATCAAGGGTCCAGCGTCATCCTTGGGCTACATAGTGAGTTCAAGACCAGCCGGGGCTACAGGAGGCCACGTGTCAAAACAAACAAATGAATGAATAAACAAACAAACAAACCAAAAACCTCCATCCCAAAGCAAGCTCATGTGAGCTAGTCAAGCCTTTCTTGTAAAGTGGGGTTTGGCCCAGCCATAGGCGACTGAGGGAGGCTAGGCTGCACATGGGTGTCTGGTTGGTTGTGTAGTAAATACAGTATGTGGAAGGCCCTGAGGAGTTTGTGGGGCACTCACAGTGGGAGGAGGGTGCTCAAGTGGAGGGCAGAGCGTATGTCCAGGTTCCTTTCTCAATCATTTCTCCATCTTATTTTATTTTATTTTTTGACACAGGGGACTAATGGAGCTTTATGTTTCATCTAGACAGCTGGCCAGGGACGCCAGTCTAGGGAGCTTTGGGAATCCTCCTGTCTCTGCACCCCCAGTGCTGGGGTTATAAGCATGTGCTGCCACGCTTCACTCTCTGTGTTTCTGTCTCTGCCTCTGTCTTTCTCTCTGCCATGGGTTCTGGGATCCAAACCCAGGTCCTGACCCCTGAGCAGCAAAGCCCTTTACCTACTGAGCCCTCTCTCCGGCCCATACACGCAGTTTTACTATAAAGTTTTAAACCTATGTTATGACTCTTTGTAAGTGGACAAGTGCATATTTTTCTAACTTCTTAATTTTATTTCCTCTGGCAAGGCAACTGTAGCATTATGTTTTTTATTTTGACAGATCGGATTTACGGAGAATACAAAAGGAAAATGATGAACCTCGATTTGGACACAAAAGTAAATATTTAGTGAGACTGTGAAAGGAAACCACAGCAAATTGTTGGAGACTTCTAAGCTGCAGATTCCTTTCTTCTGAAGTCTCTGAGGCCGTTTCCCAGAAATCACTTTCTCTCACATGCTTCCTGAGGTAACTGGGCCCTTCCTGGAACACAGTGCAGCTCTCAGCTGCTGGGCCCTCACAGATGTGTGTCCCAGCTGACATAGCCTTTGCTTCCTAGAAAATGGCCTCTTCCACCTTCCTTCCTGACCTCTTCCCCCTCCCCCCCTCCTCCCCCCTCCTCCCCCAGTTCACAGGCTGCCCCACCTCCTGAAACACAGTTACTGTACTCTCTGCCTGTCCCTGGCTGATCCTCCTCAGGCTCTGGTCCCCACAGCGGCTTCCCTTTCTTTGCCGGAGTCCACCCTGTGTGTGTAAGGTACACTATACTGGTTAACTGGCATGCGCTGTTTGAGCTCATGAGAAATTGCCTCTGGAGGGGAGATTCACCCCAACCCCCATTTCAGACCCAAACATGTGTGTCTCAGAATGTCCTCTTAGGCCTCTTTGTCTGGGGGTGGGATGGCCACGCAACTCTAGGATAGGGAGTGAAAGGAAACAACAAATTAGCTGACGAGTAAAAACATTGTGTCCTTAAAACAGCTAGAAAGTATCCATTCTGAGCAGACTGCTATGTTCCTCCCACGATGGAAAGCTTAATTATAGCCCATTCTAGGTTGGTTTCTGATGGATGCTGTAACCATCAGTGTTGTGGGGTGTTTGTTTGTTTGTTGTTGTTGTTGTTGGCTGTTTAGGGAATGGTTTAGTCAACAGCCACACAACACAGCTGAGGCTGCACAGGTAAGCCCCACGTCCACACTTGTGCAAGAGCACTGCCATGCCAGGAGCTGTTCAAAACTGGCTTTCAAAATGTGCACGCAAATCACTAGAGTGTGCACTCAACAAAAGACAGACTAACAAGGAAACCCACGATCCTCTCCTGGTGATGTATCCAGGGTGGGACATCCAGAGACAGAATAGTGGTGAAAATCACCAGTGATGCTCTGGGGCACCAGGGGGGGGGGGTGCAGAGAGCACAGCACGCTGCATGGAGAGTGGGCTGGAGGCAGACCCAGCCACTAGCGGCAGAGGCCTCCTGGCCACTTTGCTCCTTGGCAGAGAACCTAAGTGTGATCGTCAGGGGTGCATGGGAGCCTGCGGGGCAAAAGGCACAGAGGCTGGAGAGAGCTTGCCATGTTCCCAAACTGTATGGTGGGTGCTTAGTGGAGAGAGGGACACAGCACCACAGGGTGGGACACAGTTGCACAACGCCCAGGGAAGCCAGTGGGCCTGAGATGGCTATAGGGAGGTACATCCTGGCTCTCAGACAACAGGAACAAAGAGAGGCTCAGGGAGAGAAAGAGAGACCTGCAAGAAGGCCAGAGGGATCATGGGAAGGGACAGCCTTTCATGTTTATGCAATTGGGAGATGGGGGGGGGGGGCGGGCAGGAAGTCCTCTAGGG
Source organism: Acomys minous (assembly GCF_964271855.1). Taxonomy (NCBI): domain Eukaryota; kingdom Metazoa; phylum Chordata; class Mammalia; order Rodentia; family Muridae; genus Acomys; species Acomys minous. The sequence continues at coordinate 76,842,672 of NC_140485.1, read as the reverse complement.
TGGCCAAGGACAAGAGGCTCTGAGGGCCTCTAGGAGAGGCAGCTGCTCACCTCACAGGCCATTGCCCCCGGCCCCGCCCCCAGCCCCGCCCCTGGCACAGTCAGTATTTGGCAAAGAAGGACTTCTGCTCCTGAGGAGTCTTGGCCTTCTGGGCCTGTTCCATCTCCAGGCACTCAATGAAGGCTGCAGTCTCAGGACCTAGGGTGGTGCCTGGAGGCCACAGCTGCACACATGTGTTGAACAGCTTCAAGTCCTCAACTTCCACCTCAGAGCCCCGGCAGCCCCCAGGGTACACTACCACTGACAGGCCCACCACATCCACATGCAAGGTGAGCTGGTCAGGGAGGTGCCACTCCAGCAGGGAGCTGGGACAAAGGAAGACATGTAGCTGCCAGCCTCAGGCCTCCTTGGGACATGGACCCTGTAGAGGCCATTGATAGCAGCCATATCCCAGTGCCGGCCCGGCTCCTCCTCGCTGAGCTGCCGCTGCGTCGCCCGACAAGGTGCCATCCTGCTGATGCTTCTGGAAGTTGCCTTCATCACCAATCTCAAATGAATGTTCCAGCAGCAATGCCTCAGTACCACAGCTCTCACCTTCACAGCCATTAGCCCCAGCCCTGTGTGCCACTGCCCCAACCCGCAGCTGCTGCCCCAGCAAAAGCACTTTTTTTTGTTTGTTTGTTTTCAAGACAAGGTTTCTCTGTGTAGCCTTGACTGTCCTGGACTTGCTTTGTAGACCAGGCTGGCCTCGAACTCACAGAGATCAGCCAGTTTCTGCCTCCCAAGGGCTGGGATTAAAGGCGTGTGCTACTATCGCCCTGAATAAATAAATCTCTCTTTCTCTCTTTTTTTTTTTTTAAGATCAGGTTGGCCTTGAACTCAGAGATCCACCTGCCATGGCCTCCCCAGTGTTGGGATTAAAGGTGTGGCACCCTGCCCAGCTCTGCTGGGTGTTTTGAACATCCAATTTGATGATGTTTTGAACTCTCTCTCTCTCACTTTGGCTTGCTATATATGTAATAAACTCACTCATTCAAAACAAAAAAATGTGACTATTGTAGATTATTTTCAGAATCATATAAAACAGTGTGACAGGTGGTGACAGCGTGGGAAGTTGGGAACAGTGACTGTGGGCCGTCTTGTCTGGTTGGTGTTCTGCCTCTACCAGCTATTTCCCGACAATGTGACCCTGGGCCTGCGCAGTAAGCTCTCAGGCCTCTCTGATCTGCTCTACTGCAGACTGCAGATGTCCGGACCCAGGACCCTAGCGTACTCAAGGCACTTGAAGGAAGCTTGGTTCTTAGACCAACTGGCCAGTGGTTGTTTGGGATCCATGTGCCTCCACACCCAATGTTGGGGTTACCTAGGTCCTGGGGACTCAAACTCGGGTCTTCATGCCTACAGAGTGAAAGCTCTTACCTACTGAGCCACTTTCCCAGCCTCAAGTTGGATCCTAGAGTTATTCTCAGCCCAAGTCTCGCCTTCTTGGCTCATTTTGTTTCTCCTTGGAGTTCGCCCATACGGTCTATATGACAGTCTTGACATGGTGATCTTGTGTGCCTAAAACCTAGTACAGCACCTGGTCCATATTAACTGTGATCCACCCAGGGATGGGTCAAGCTATAGCTCCCAAGCTGCTCTAGGCCACTGCTGCCTCTTTGCTGGGCTCAGAAGCCACTTCTACATTCCGCAGTGTGGGCGCTGATTAAGTAAATGAGCCTTGCCCCTGCTACCTGCTCTGATCCTGCCATTGTGGTTCCTGCAGCCAGAGTTCCTGCTGGCCTCTGGGTCCTGGGCCTGCGGTGGCTTCTAAGGCCCCTCCCTCCTGGTAATCGGAGTCCAAGGTAGGGTAAAAGGCAGGGTCCAGGTGCCTCATTATAACAGAGGCCCAAAGACGGCAAGTTATTTCCTCATAGTCACTCATTCTGGGAGATGGGACATTTCACCCGAGGTCTCAGGGCCACTGTCATCCCTTCTGGGGAACTCTGCCAGCCAACTAGGTGAGGTCACTCAGCTCTTCCAAGAAGAGTGAAGACAGGGTGGGCTCAGTTTTTGTCCTTTTTCATTGCTGTAAGTACAACCTGCTCCCACCCATGCCTCAGTTTCCCTTCCATGAAAAGAATAATCTTGCTGGGCGTGGTGGCACACACCTTTAATCCCAGCACTCAGCCAGCCCTTTCTACAAATCGAGTCCAGGACAGCCAAGGCTACACAGAGAAAACCTGTCTCTGGGGGGCGGGGGGCGGGGGGGGAACCAAAACCAAAACCAACCTTTAGTTATGATATGTAAACATGTTTTTGTTATAATCCCAGGTACTTCCTCTCTCTGAGTGGGATCATACATTCTGATAGATTTTGTTTCTGTTTTCCTTCACTTAGCATGTTTTCATCCTTACTTTAGCGTATATCAGACTTCATTCCTTTCTATTGCCAAGTAATATTCCGTGATATATATATGTCATATTTTATTTGTCTTATTGTTTGTTTGTTTTTTACGACAGGGTCTCTTTGTGTAGCCTTGGCTGTCCTGGACTCGCTATGTAGACCAGGCTGGCCTCGAACTCACAGCGATCTACCTGCCTCTGCCTCCTGAGTGCTGGGATTAAAGGCAGGCACCACCATGCCTGGCTCTTATCTGTCTTTTTTTTTTTTACTCCCCCCCCCCCCATCTATTTTTTAATGGACAGTTGCGTTGCTTCCACTTTTTCTCTACTATGGGTGACGGCACTGTGGACAACTTTCTGTGTTCACGCACACCCTCATCTCTCTTGGATAAATACCAACAGTAGAATTTCAAGGTCATAGAGTAGCTCCCATACTCATCAGTCTGCTCTTCTGAGCCCGACTTTCTCAGACTCTGAGGCTACTGATTGGGAAACCAGTGGATAAACTCAGCACTTCCAATATCTAGGGTCTTAGAAAGAAGCCCGCCCCTTCCCTGCCCTCCCCCTCCCCCTCTTTAGGCCATCTTTCGAGAGCTTTGGGACAGCCAGATCCCAGCTCCTCTCTGCTTGCCGTGGTTTGGGTGAGCCTGTGATCTGTGACTCCAAGGCTCTTGCTGGTGGCTGTGGGCTCAGGTGAACAGAGTCCCTGAGCAGTGTTTTGTGTCTGCAATTTTTCTCAGCACTCACTGAGAGTCTGCCCTGTCCTTCCCGGCTACACATGCCATTTATCCTTTGGGCACAGTTTCTCGGGCTCTTTCTCTTCCTCACAGGCTGGGTGGGGCTCCTGGTCCCTGTGTGCCTGTTCAGGTGTGTCCTTGGAGGAAGCAGAGAGATGCTAAATAACACCACCTGGCCTGGCTGTCCATAACAGAAGCTTACACAACTTGTCTTTTCTTCCCCCGGTGGCTTCTAAAGTGGCTTTTCCTTTCTTTGTCCTCTGGAAAAAAAAACAACAACAACATACTTTTTGGAGCCTAATAATTAACTGAAGAGTAAACTTTTGCCAGGAAAGGAACCAAAAAAGACGCAAGTCACACGTTTCTCTAATCAGTAACTTTTCTTTAGACCCGACGAACCTAGAGTACCCAGTGGCCTGCAGATAAGAGCAGCTTAGGAGACATGTTGACCACACCCCTAGCCGAGACCCGCCCTCTGTCTGTTCAGGTCTGCAGCCCAGGCACAGCAGCTTTGTGTGGAGACACCTCCATCTTCTTTGGTTTGCTGGCTTTCTGAAATGTTTTCTTTGTCCCAGGCACATGTCCTTTAGCCGCTGGCTTTTTTTTTTTTTGACTGGGTTGCACCAGTTGTGCCAGCCCCATGGTGAGTGTGTTTGGAGGAGGCACTGGCCTGGCCCCATCCCAACCTCCCTCTTGGACTCCATCAGTGTTCTGTCATTCAAGGCTTGGCTGGAGGCTGAGGGGTGAGCTGGCAGACAGCCTAGGCAAACAAGAGCAGCTGGAAAGGAAAGAGGCCTTTCGGGTGGGAAGATGAACCGACCCCCTATTCCATGAGGGCTGCCAGGCATGTACGAAGGCCTCCATCCCAGAAGTCTCTGCTCCTGGTAAGCAGGAAGAGCTCTTGGAGGAACAGGGCTCTGTGCAGGCCATAGCTGCCTGTATAGATCAAGGCTCACTTTTGCAATCGGCCAGCTGTGTGACTTGGGGCAAATTGCTTAACCTCTCTGTCCCTCCGTTTCCGTGTCTACAAATAGGTGAAATGGCACTGCCTCCAGGGTTTCTAAAATTCCAGAAGAAGATATGGAAGCATACTACGTAAACACGTTTGAGACGTTCTGTCTTGCCATTGAAAACCCACGACAGGAGCCAACACATGTCTGTCCTGTGCAAACAGCTCTACTTCCCAAAGGCTTTTCCTAAAACTTTTGTATTCTAAATAGGCAATGGACTGCTCTGTGTGTGTGTGTGTGTGTGTGTGTGTGTGTGTGTGTGTGTGTGCACTCACATGTGCATATGATGTGCATGTATGTCCATGTACACATGGAGGTCAGAGGTCAATGTCAGGTGCCTTCCTCGGCAGCTTTCCAGCTTATTTTTTTGAGACGGGTCTCTCATTACACCCAGGTATCACTGATTTAGCTAGACTGGCTGGCCCCAAGATCCTTTTGTCTTACCCACTCGGCTTCCTCCTCCAGTCCTGGGACTGTGAACTTGGGTGCTGTGTGCCCAGCTTCTATGCGTGTGTAAGGATTCAAACTCAGGTCCTCACGCTTGTGCGGCAGACATTCCTCTATCTGAGCTATTGCCCTGATGCTATGGTGGTACTTTTTTTTTTTTTTAATCATATGAAACAAGCGCTGAATAGAAGTATGTATTTGCGGGTGGGAGTAAGCAAGAGAAAAGCTGCAAGTCAACTGAGCTATGAACAACAGAGCTGGCTGGGGTAGCTTCGTCCTTCCATGTTAGTGAGCTGTCAGGCAGGGAGCCAGAGCCCTGAGTTTTCCCAGAAGCCTCTTGCTGTGAGTCTGCTCCTGCCCCAGAGCACCCAGCACACAGGCAGGTGCAGAAATGGCTGTTCACAGCCCTGGCCACCACCTGCATAAACATCTCCCTAAGATACGCAGAGGCCAAAGCATCTGGCAACAGCTGAGGAAAGCCTCAGAGAGGTGGCCTCCTTGGAGCTGGGTTTCGGAAGCTAAGGAAGAGTTCGTCAATGTCCCACCCAACCCATCCTTTCCTTTGCCTGACCACCTCTGCTTTCCAGGGGAGTTTGCCAGCTGGTCTCTGGTAAGGATCTGCCAGCAGGCGGCATGAAGGATTGGCCAGACCAGCCTGCCTCTGCAGTAATAAGTTATTAAAAATAATAATAAAAGAGGCATTTTAATAATAGAAATGTCGGGTGCGTGCATGCGCACATCTGTGTCTACTAAATGCCAGCCCTCAGGTGTCATTTCTCAGGCATTGTCCATCTCGGTTTTTGAGACAGAGACAGAGTTTCTATTGGCCTGGAGCTCACCAAGTAAGCTAACCTGTTTGGCTGATATACTGGGATTATAACAGTAGAGCTGGGATTGTAGTTAGGCACCACCACACACCATGGCATGTTACCACAAAACACAACCAAGCTTGGTGTTAAGCCAAGCAGATGAGGAAAGATGAGGAAGAGTATTTCAGGCACAGGAAATGACAATAGCTCAGAGGTGCCTAAGAGGGAAGGACACTGGGAACAAAGAAGTTCCTGGCTCTGCTAGTGAGAGGGGTTTGTGGACAGAGCCTGGACACCCACACACCCTTAGAAACTCCCAAAGGATAAGGCAGACCTTGTTTGACTGTGAAAAATAGACCTTTATTTTAGTGCTCACATGTGCTTTGAAAGCCTGCTTGCCTGCTTGGGACCTGACGCTTGCACAAACCAACAGAAGCTGTGAGGGAACGGGGCAGAGGCACGGCGTGTGGTGCAATTCTCTGTGTAAAGCAGAACGTGTTAAAGGCATCAGTGTCATTCTTCCCAAACTTTTCTCTGGGATTTTAGGGGTTCCCAGAGCCTCTGACCTCATCACCCAGAGACACTCCCCCCCTGCCCTTCCCCCCCCCCCCCCCCCCCCCCCCCCCGCCACCGCTTCCAGCTTGCAGGCCCAGCCACGGAGAGGTAGTAGGTGGGACAACTCAGGATGATGACCCTTCAGCCCCCATGTGTTTCTGGAGACAAGTGCTGTGCCTGGGGGTGCAGGCCGAGGAGGAAGGGCCGGTGGAGGTGTGACCCTGGTGGGCAGTGACCGGTATGGAGATTAAGCCTCCTCCTGTGAAATCTAGTCTAGGCACTGGGCAGGCAGCTTGAGGGCAGTCCTGGGACTACATCTGAGGAACCCCAGCATAGGTGAAAAAGCAGGACGGCCCGGGTACAGGCCTGGTGCTGCTGCCTCCTTCCCAGAGGTGCTCTGGGCCTGGGTGTCAGGCTTTAGAAGCACAGGGCCAAGAGACTCTGGAGGTGGCCTTGTCTATCACTACTCTGGTGAAGGAGGGCCAAGCCCAGAAGACGGGGTGGCGGGGGTGGGGGGGGCAGAGTGTGACCCTCCTTGGGGCTTCAGCCCAGGCTGTGAGCCCCAGCTCCCCAGCCTCCCTGCTCTTTCCTCACCTCCTCACCCCAACTGTGTCCTTCCAGATTGGTCCACATTTGGCCTCCCTGACACTCTCAGGTCAGGGCTGCTGTCACAGATGGAGTGCTAGCTTCCAAGCCAGATGGCACAGGCCCTGTTTAAGGGCTCACCTACGGGCCCTGCAAGTAACGGCCTGCTCACTGGCACAGCACAGCACGGGCAGCCTCAGTTTCCACCCTGAAGCTTCTCATGGACATTGAACAGGCTAACGGCCCTGTGAGAACTTAAGGTGTCCAGTGGGGTGGGGTGGGGGGAGGTGGGTGGGTGACCGATGGTTGGAACATCCGGTTCCTTCTTTGAGCCACTGGGCTCACCGTCCCTGGGTGCTTTCTCTGAGGCTCTAGAAACAGTTGAAACAATACAGAGTGCTGACAATGGTTCTCCTCCTCCCCTAGCTCTCGTCTTCCAAGGCCAGGGTTCCCACTGTATTGGTACAGAACATTCCTCACAGCTAAGGGGACAGATGGGGAAGAAGATCCAGAGGAACATGATGGGCCAGAGGTACAGTCCCTTCCCAAGAGCCCCCCCCCCCCACCCCCAGGCAGCCATGTCAGCCTGGGGGAGTAAAGTTGCTCATTATCTCGGGGTAAAGACCAGGTTGAGTTGAGGGTGAGCAGCAGGTCAGGTGGGGCTGGCTGAAGGGGTCGCTTAGGCAGGGCCGATGATGACGTTGCGGTAGCCCTTTACAGCCTTCAGCTTGTCACACTGGAAGTTCACCACCAGCTTGTGGAGGCCGACATCAGTTGGGAACAGGTCAACCCGCACCTTGGCCATGTCTCCTGCTGGCACGGGGTCTGGGCTGCAGAAAGAAAGAAGGTGAGGTGAGAGGCCTGGCTGCCATGTGAAGCCTGGCATCACTAGGCCTTAGGCCTTAGGCCAGGGCCTTGGCGAAGGTAGACTAAGGCCAGTATTAATAATGGGCTCAGCTCACCATGTCTGCAGGGTTGGGCTTCCTAAAGTAGTGTGTGTGTGTGTGTGTGTGTGTGTGTGTGTGTGTGTGTGTGTGTGTATGTGTGTGTGTGTGTGTGTGTGTGTGTGTATGTGTATGTGAAAACACATGCGTGCATTTGAGCAGTACACAAGTTTGGGTGTGTATGAGACAGTATGTATATATGTTTATGTGTGCAAAAGTATGTATTAGGTGTGAGCAAGCATGCTGCTTGTGGGTGGGCAAGCGTATGTGGTGAGCAGGTGTGCCCATGCGTGCTGGCCATAGGCTGGGAATAACATGGGCATGCCCAGTGGCTACAGGAAAGACAACACATCCTGTGGATTATGCATGCACTTGGTTTGTTCTGATTGTGTGAATTACACGCAACGGAAAGAAAAACAGCATGTGTTCCTACATGTGCGTGTGTAGATGTGAATGGGTCCGAAGACAACACCCATGCCAGTATGTGTGTGTGTGCATGTTCACATAGACACACATGTGGACATCTGAGTCCTGTGAGGACTGTGTGGAGGCAACACGTAATGTAATGACTGATGTGTCTCAGGTGTCGGTGTGGGAATGACCTACAGTTAGCATGTTGTGAGAGCTGAAAGGGCACCTGCAGGCGCGGTGGCTTGGAGTTTAGGGTGGGTGGGGTCCAGGTGAGCAAATGAGTAGAGTGGGCTACAGGCGGGGCTGGGCTCAAGGGCCTTGCCTCCTGAATGTAGCTTTCTTTCCCGTGAGACCTGGACGCCCAGCACTTACACTTCCACAGACTTCTGCTCCTTGGTCAGGCCAGCCCCCTCCACGGTGAAGATGCAGCCATACAGGGGCTCAGAGAGTGGGTTCCTCAGGGACACCTCAGCCACCAGTTTGCGGCTCTGCTTGGGTTCCCCCAGGACCTGGAAGGGGTGCAAATGAAGGTTAAGGCAAGGAGCCAGGCTGGACACCTACGCAATTTCTCCCAGTGTTTGCTAAAAGAAGCCGCTGCCAGCCCTGCCATGCCTAGGATGCATCTTGGTGCCTCAGTTTCCTATCTGCAAAACACAGGTGATGGTCAGTCCTCAGGTCTCTTTCATGGAGCTTCATTGAGGCTCCACGTGGCCCTCGGGGTGTACGAAGAGTCTCTGGGTCCAAAGATGGCGGGTCAGGACTGGAACTAAGCTCACTCTGCCCTTCTCTACTGTGTGATACTGGGGAACGCTGCTCCTCTCTGAGCCCTGGTTTTCTGATAAGAAAAACCTGCCAGTTCTTCAGGATGGAAAAGCTAAGGTGTGCAAGCATCAGCAGACTCTGGTCCATAGCTACGAGGTACTCTAAAGCAACTGCATCTGGGGCTCAGGGGCCCCTCAGAAGAGGGCTGGAAGGAAGGATGGTGACAATGGTCCAGTCAGCTTTCACCAAAGCCTCCAACCATGCAGGGCAGGACCCTAGGTGCTTCCTGTGGACATACTTGGATTTTCACAGCGACCCCAAGTGCCAGCACTGAGCCGGTCCCATAAAGGTGTGAACAGGGGATCAGGAGGGTCAGTTAGCATCTTCAGTGGCACCCAGGCGCAAGCCTGGACCACCACGCTTGCCAACCTTCTTTGACCCCGGCAGCATCACCAAGATGGGCACACTGGCCTTTTAACGATACCCGGGTCCCAGATCCCAACAACCACACCCCCACCCCAGGCTCTAGGAGCCTTTCCCAGAGGCTGTAAGTCCTTCGTTCTCTTAGCTTTATAATACCCTCCTTCCACCAGGGCCCAGAGGTGCAGGAATGTTCTGGGCCGCAGGGAAGGAAATGTGTGCATGAGAGGGCTGTCCTGGGGCCCCATCCGCTCCTTACCCGGATCTTGATTTCTGGATTCTCCAGGTAGAGATCTCTCTCAGCCAACACGTAGCTGTTGGCAGCTGGCTCAATGAGGAGCCCCCGCACCTTGATGAGGTTTGACTCGGTCAGGCACTCACTGTACTTCTCGTAGAGGATGCGAAGGGGGATGCTGTTCTCTGTGACGAGGGAGAGGGAGGGCAGTGTGACGTGTGAGTTCTCAACCAAACTGCTGAGATGCCCGACATGCACCACCATGGCTGGATAGAACCCAGAGGCTCATGCCTGCCAAGCAAGGGCTCTCTCATTGAGTTGTTGTTGTTTTCCCAGTTTGCCTCTGTTCCTTCCAGCTGGTGACTTGGCATGTCTCCATCTTCTAGGACCTACTGATAGTCCCTGGATAGATGGGAGGCTGGGGAGAGTTTCCTGAATGGGACAGGGAGGCACCTGGCTGCTAGCAGCTGACTGCCACACGCCATGCCTCTCCCAACGCCTCCCATTTTAGCTTTCTTGACAACCCAAGCATGGTGGCTAGGCTTTGATTATCACCTAGCTTACAGGCAAGAAACCCGAGGCCTGGGCAAGTAAAATGGAATTGCCCTGCACCATCACGCAGCTGAGCATGCCACCCAGGCACCTGAATCGTATCGCCTGCATCACCTGCCCTCTCAGGGTGAACTCATTCCCCAGCGGGCCCACACAGCCTTGACCCATTTTTACAGCCGAAGACTGTGCCTCTGCTAGGAAGCCCTCATCAACTGGCTGTGTGATCCCTCTGGTCCTGGGGTCACCCAGCATATGCAGGGCAGAGCTCTGACCAGAGATGATTGCAGAGCAATGGCAGACAACCGAGGCGCTCAGGGTGGGCTCAGCCTCATTTTTTTCTGGCAAGAAAATGGAGGGTAGAGGGCAGCAGGAATCGATGGGGAAGCAGGATGGTTTGAAGAAGGAGCCAGGAGCTAGGATCTACTTACTGGCTTGCCCAACCCATCCATCCTGTCTCCTTATTCACTGAGACCCTGGGGAAGTCCCTTTTCCTCCCAGGTTCCCTGGGAAACAAGAGTTCCGCAGAAATGGTCTCTGAGCTCCTTGGCATCAAGCCAACCTCACACCATCTGGCAAGCAACTAGCACTCTGACAGCAGAGGCATCCCCTCGCCTTGCTAGACCAGCATTTACATATCCTGCCTGGAATGATTTTCACACACCAGTATGATCCTCATATTTTACAATGTAATTTTTCTATAACTTGCTTTATATTTTTAACCTTGTCATCAGCATCTCACTGCCATCATTATCACTATCAGCAGCATCACCACCACCACCTCCATCATCATCATCATCATCATCATCACCACCTCCACCATCACCGTCATTACCACCATCTTTTGCTAAGGGAAGATTTTCACCATTATTTGCAGCAAGCTGACACCACCATAAATATAAGCACAAATCCACAAAGTTCTGCTTGCTACACTCTGGTGGAGCACTCAAGTCACAGGGACCAGAGCTAACTGATAAGTGAGTGGTCTCGAAAGGGCTAAGGCTAATTAGCACTACTCTGCCCCCTCACCCCAACTGCGGCTCAGGTCAGCAGGAGGGTTGACAAAGCTGAGCAGGGCAGTGGCCTGCTCATTGTTGGTCAATCAGCAGGTGGTGTAGGGTTTAGAAAGCTAGCCAGTGGGGGGCCTTCCAGCTGCATCATCACCGCGCCCCCCCACCCCCAGGACTTGCTCCAGTTGATGACTGGGGAGCAGAGTCCTGGGCTCAGGAGGACTAAAGGCTGAAATGACAAGCCCCACCTTGGAGGCGAGCTAGAAAGAGGAAACAATGAACATTAGGAGGATGTAGCCAAGACCGTTGGCTTTGCCAGAAGGCCAGGCTAAACCAGGGCAAATCCTGGAGAGCCACTGTTCACAGATCAGTAACCAGGCCTTGGTTGGACGTTATGCCCTGTTCTAGAAGATTCCCCTTGGGGATGGTCACTGAACCACACTGACTGCTTTCCTGACCCACTGGTGCTGAGGGAGGAGAGAGAGAGAGAGAGAGAGAGCAGGTGGAGGAAGAGGGAGCATCTGGACTCCATCCAGCTGTCCCGGGCCTGGCTTCCTGTCCATTAGCACAAGGAAGTCCCCAGATCGTATCTTCAAAGAGCAATAAGCAACAACAGTGCTGCCAAAGAGGAAGGAGAATGAGCCTCGGGTTGACCTTGGCTTTGGAAGCCCCCCACGGGCCATGGGGGGACTAGCTGTGCCTTCTAGCCAGAGCCCAGCACACAGAGCCCCTGGCCTGCCTCCCCTGTTCCCTGTGCTGTTCCCTCATGGGTTCCTGGCAGACAGGACACCCTCATCCAAACTGCGGGCCTGGCTGGAGCTCCTGCAACACAACGCAGGTACTCTGATGGTTTCTGTGAGGCCAGGATGAGTTCACAGCTGGGAGTAAGGCACCTGGTGTGTAGGGCTTGGCCTAGGTTCATCTCGTACACTCTGCCTCCCTCAGGGGTAGCTCACGGTATTGGCTGGAGGGCCTTAAAAGATGGGCTGGCCTTTGTGCAAATGAAGGGTCTGTGGCCTCTGTAGGCTATTTTGTCCAGAGCCATAGCAGCAGCTGGTGGCAAGGAGAGTATAGGTATCCAGGCTGGCTAGCCCGTGTAGCCCGGTGATTAACCTCTGCCCCACATTCCTGGGATCTAGATCCGGAGGCATCAGTTGGATCCTTCCCACGCCATCCACCAAGGTGGTGGAGATGCCCTGAGTTGACTCTACCTTGTGTTACCACAGTGGTAAGGCCTGGCGTGGCCTCTCAGTCTCCCTGGGTCTCACGCTGAAGCAGAAGCCCAGCCCCAGGTCCCGGCTGCAGTGATTCCACACCCACATCTGCTCTGAGTCCCCAAGGCTGTCCATCAGGGGAGCATGGTGCTGCCTCAATGGGTTGGGGATGGTCACCTTGCCAGTCTGTGCACTGTGCGCTGGGAAGGTGGCAGAGGCAAAAGCCATGTGTGTTCAGCTGGCTTCAGAGTGTGTCTCGAGATGGTGTTACTGCTGGGACTCGGGCCTGGGGCTAAGGGGATTGGCCAGGCCTTGGAAAGATGAGTCAAGAGCCAGCTGGAAGACAGGCCTGCCTGCCTAGGAAAGCTAGGCTGTGCCAGAGCTGGGTGGAGGGTCGGGGGAGAGGGGGAGAAGAGGGGCTCTGAGTAGGCAGGAGTGGAAGAAGAGAGAGTAACAGCTTGGGCCTCCCCCTACTCCAAGCGGGTCGCACTGGCCGATGATGACCCTTGTGAGTCTGATGGAGTGGCAGGGATGAGTGGGACTGGCCCCATCTTTGCCTTCCCCAAAGGGGTTGACAGGGATGGACTAAGGAGCTGGACTGTGTTCTGGCTGTGGCTAGCTCAGTGTGTGACCTCAGGGCCCAGAACCATTTTAGGAGAACACCAAGGAAACTAACCATCAGGGCTCATGGGAAGATGCGGTAAAACGAGGCAGGCTCAAAGCTCAGTCCTTTCCTTTCCTAGCTACACAACCCTGGGACAGTGACTCGACTACCCTGTGCCTCTGTCTCCTCATCTAGAAAGTGGGTGCAGTGATGGCAACCACAACCCCCCCCCGGAACACAACACCATCTTTCTCTTTGAGACGGAGTCTCACTATGTAGCCTAGGCTGGCCTCAAACTCTCAATCTCTCTGCCTCAGCCCCCTCACACCCCAAGAACTGGGATCACAGGCGTGCTCCACTTCTCTTAGCTATAAGAATTAAGCTGGGAAGACCCCTCAGTCAGCAAAGCACTTACAAGCATAAGAACCCAAGTTCCATTCCTGGACCACAAGTGGAAAAAAAAAAGTCAGTTTGTAATGGCAGTAATGGGAGGTGGGGACAGGCAGACCCCTGGGACTAGCTGTCCAGGCCATCTAGAGAGTTCCAGGCCAGTGGAAGACCCTGTCACATACAAAAAGGTGGATGGTACATACACACACACACACACACACACACACACACACACACACACACACACACACACGCCATGATTCTAAGAACGTGCTTAGAACAGGGCTTGGCCCTGGTGACCTCAGGTAAGGGTCTGGGAGGTGAGATGCCCATGCAGAGAAGTACTGGGTGCTCCAGACAGGCAGAGCCTTACCAGAGTATGGATCCAGGGTCAGGTTGAGGTCCTCAGTGCCACACTCGGGTCCCAGCACCCCGTTGTAGCTGACAGTTCGGGCGCACAGCAGGAGGCGGCAATCGCGGCTCTCAGAGGTGTTGTTGCCGATGTGGGCGAACACGTCAAAGTCGCTGCCCATGCTCATGCTTTCCCCGACGCGGATCCGCATGGCCACCCCCGTCTCCTCCTTTTCTGCCAGTTTGTTCAGGTGGTTGGCCTTGGTGAAGGCTTCCCTCTCTTCGGGCGACCCTAGACAACAGAGAAGAGGACTCTTGATTGTAGCTGCAACGAGGGTCAATGGGAGAGTGTTGGGATGGGGCAAGCTGGCTTTCAGGGGCCTGGTGACTCAGAGCAGCCCCCTTCTCCACACCTCTATGCTAGGAGGAGGAAGGTGTATGCTGCTCTCTACAGCTGAACTCCTATACACCCCTCAAGGCCCAGCCTTAAAAGACCTTTCTGCTAAGAAAGCTTTTCCTACCACTCCTTCTGTTATTTTCTGTTTATGTATTTACCTCCCACCCCGGAAGCACAAGAGTCAGGGTGACGTTTTATTTATCTCCATGCCACACTCAGAGCTGAACCACTGGCGCTTATGAAACAGGGACACAGTGATTTGTTTGTACAGGGACTACACTGCCCAGCTGCCCTTCCCTCAGCATCCTAATGTTGAGGTCTCCAGTGGAAATGACCATTTCTTCCTGGGTTCCATCCACCTCTGTCCCGTGTACCTTTTATTTTTTCCTTCCAGTGTTAGTCGGTACATACCTGTTTTTCATTTTTTTTTAGAAGCTGCATTTATTTTATGTGCATGAATGTTTATCTGCATATATGTACGTACACTATATGGATGTCTGGTGCCAAGGCGGCCAGAAGAGGGAGTCAGATTGGATGAAATCGGAATTTCTAATGGTTGTGAGCCACTAGTAGGAGCAGCATGCACTCTTAGCGGCCGAGCCCTCCCTTCAGCACCAGTCTGTTTTCCTGTCAGTTCATCAGCCGTGAATTTTATTTTTGTTTGTTTGGTTTGGCTTTTGGTTTTTCGAGACAGGGTTTCTCTGTGTAGCCTTGGCTGTTCTGGCTCACTCTGTAGACCAGGCTGGCCTCGAACTCACAGAGATCCGCCTGCCTCTGCCTCCTAAGTGCTGGGATTACAGGTGTGTGCCGCTGCACCTGGCTAACCCTGAACTGTTTGGAGGCCAGAGCATGGCTTATCCTCTCCAGCTAGAGCGTGTTCAAGCGCCCAGTCAGTCTTGCAAAGCCTTCTTTCCCTTACTTATTCGCCATTAGCGAGAGAAAGATGCTGCCTTCTGGGTGGGACTGAACCTGTTACTGGTTTCCAGGAATGTTCTTCATGGCCTCTCTGGACTGTAAGATTTTCTAGCATAGATGTAATCTAACAACGGTCTGTGTATCGCCAAAGACCCCGCCTCTGACACTCCCCATTAATAACATAGCACGCAAAATGGACATGATCAATTTTCCTCTTGGGATGCACATCTCTCCTATAGAGCAGCTATACTCTCCAGTTTTACTAAGAGTCGAATCAATTAAAAAGTGAGGCTTACAAACCAGAGTGACAGGGACCAGGCCATGGCGCAGTCAGTGCTTGTTGTGCAAGTATGAGAACCCAACTTTCTATCCCTAGCACCCATGTAAAAGCCAGGTGAGGTAGTGCATGGCTGTAGCCCCGTGCTGGGGAGCCACGCGTAGGAGGCGCCCGGTAGTTCACTAACCAGCCAGGCTAGCCAACTGGTGAGCTTTGGGCTCAGTGAGAGACTCTGACTCAAAGAAGAAGGTGCGGTTGGAGGGATGCTCAGAGGTTAAGAGAACTTCCTGTTCTTCCAGGAGACTTTAGTGCAGTTCCCAACGCCCACATCAGTCAACCCACAACTGTCTGTAACTCCAGCTTCAGGGACTCTGGCACTCTCTTCTGGACTCCTTGGGCACACACACACACACACACACACACACACACACACACACGCACACGCACACGCACATGCACACAAACATGCACACACACATGCACATGCACATGGATAAAAAATAAAAATACATATTTTTTAAGAATGGAGATCACCTCCGGCCTCCAAATACATGCGCATGTGCACATATCCACCCAGACACACATACACCACATCTATTTATTGCTCTTTCTCTCTCCAGGTCAAATTCTTTTTCTTTCTTTCTTTTTTTTTTTTAAAGATAAATGACCTCACCGTGTTAGTCTTGAACTGATGCTTCCCCTGTCTTAGCTTCCAGCTCAGACAGATTTTTTTTCTTTTTCTTTTCTTTTCTTTTTTCTTTTCGTTTGTTTGTTTGTTGTTTTTTGAGACAGGGTCTCTCTGTGTTAGCCTTGGCTGTCCTGGACTCACTTTGTAGACCAGGGTGGCTTTGAACTCACAGAGATCCACCTGCCTCTGCCTCCCGAGTGCTGGGATTAAAGGCCTGCGCCACCACACGGGGCCAGATTCTTTTTGTTCAACAGTTTTTCTAAACAAATCACCCTTTACTACTATACCCCAATGTCTGCACCTGTTCTTGAGGAGTTTCTTAGACTAGAACGTAATCCATGGGTCTCTGACATACATAGGTTGCTAAATGTAACCCAGGCGTATGCACAAGCCTGATGGGCTGGTAAAACTAAGTGCTTATCTGCAAGGCTAAGCTGAAGGCTCTGAGGATGCAGGCACCTACCCTCTGGGTACTTGTATGTGTGGGTGATGTCTTCCCGGTCATCACGGCCCACACTCTTAGTGCTGATCTTCTGCCCCACAACCAAGGAATTGTTGATGGATTTGAGCAAAGACCCATCTTCCTGCCGGATCCAGTCCACCACATCAGCATTGACCTCAGCGAAGACGAAGGGCGCATCGTACTTGACGCTCAGGTCACCCTCCTTGATGGCTCGCACGGAGACTGGGCCACAGCAGTATGTCCCTGTTTGGGGTAAGAGGGTGGGATGTCAGAGATACACAGAGGGTGACATCAGACCCCTGCATGATTGGACCCCAGGCAGCAGAAGCTCTCAGGACCGGACAACTCTGACCAGAGGAGCCGTTTCCAGAAGGCACCTGGGATGTAGATTTGGGATACAGACTCAAGAACCAGATAATGGCATTCAAATCTGAGCTCAGCCTCTCATTAGATGTATGACTGTGGGCCAGTCAGTCACTTCCCCAAGCTGCGTTTTAATGGGGCGTTATATCTGCATCCACTCAGTGAAGGCTCATGAACCACAGAGGTAAAGTTGTCTGTATAAAGCTTCACCATCTTTGATAAATCAAGCAGGCATCTTAAGGACACCAGAAGGCCAGGTCCACTTCCACCAACTGGGCGTGTTGAGTGGAAATCAATGCCTTGCCACAGCTTGGCACCAGCTGATGCTGAGTGTTGACGGAGTGGGTTTACAGAGACGACCCCTCCTGACACTGTCCATCCCTAGTGTTGGGGGCTAGGGATGGGTGGAGATATTCATGGGACATGGTCACAGCAAATGAAAACTGAAGTCACAGGAATATCACTCTGGGATATGGACAAGGCTACAAAGAGGCCGCCTACTGCGGACAGTCACCACCCATTACACAGACCCTGTCCAGCTTCCAACAGAACCTAAGGTGACTGTAGATGTACAAAGATGCTATCTTTAACTTACTGAGCTCTGGCAGTTTGTTCTCTGATAACACTGTGACAAAGCATAGGAGCACTTACAACTGCCACCAGCAAGAACCAGAGACCTGCAGTCCCGGATAGCAGGAGCTGTCACCTACACTGGCCCCATCACCAAAACTTGCTCCACAAAAAAACAAGCGTTACCATGCAATAAAGTGGGTTTTTTGTTGTTGTTGGTGGTGGTGGTTGGTTTTTTGTTGTTGTTGTGGTTTTTTTTTTTTTTTTTTTTTTTTTTTTGAGACAGGGTTTCTCTGTGTAACTGTCCTGGCAATCCTGGGCTCGCTTTTGTAGAGCAGGCTGGCCTCAAACTCACAGTGATCTGCCTGCCTTTGCCTCCCGAGTGCTGGGATTAAAGGTGTCCACCACCACACCTGGTGGGTTTTTTTGTTTGTTTGTTTGTTAGTTTCTAGAACTTTGTATAACTTTGATGCTTTTTGAATCTCTATGGCTTGGATTCTGTACATTTAAAAAATATTCTTTGTTTTTGTTTTTGTTGTTGTTTTTTGAGACAAGGATTTCTCTGTTCAGCTGTGACTATTCTGGACTCTGTGTAGACCAGGCTGGCCTCGAACTCACAATGATCATCCTGCCTTTGCCTCCCAAGTGCTGGGATTAAAGGCATGCACCACCATGCCCAGCCTAAAAATATATATATATATATTCTGAAAGGATGTCCATGTGCTTTCTTAGACCTTTCTTTGGTGCCTTCTGTCTGTCTGTCTGTCTGTCTGTCTGTCTGTCTGACATATACAAACATCGCATTCGGAATTGCTGGAAGCGTGGGGGAGTGAAAACGCTATTTTGGGAGAGGGTAAAGATGTTGCCTTTTCTTTGTGCTTGTTCGCACCTTCCCTAAAGAAGCACACACTACAAACACACCGATGAGAGGCTGCCACCGCATTGCTGGCCTTGGGTTAGCATCTCAGCCCCAGCAAACTGCAGCTTCTCCATGCCAGCTTCTCTATGCCAGCTTCTCCCACAGGGAGCGCTGTCCCTACCCACCTTCGCTCTTCTCCTGCGGTGTGGGGTCAATGGCCTGCCACCCCTCATAGCCCGGCTGTAAGTCCGGCCTGGTCATCCAGGACTCCACCCAGCAGTGGAAGTTCCTAGTGGGGGACAGAGGCAGAAGATGGGCAGTTTTTCTGTCACTCCGCATAAATCCTACTCACCATGGCCTATAGGAGACCAGGAAAATTCTGAACCTGCCTCTCTGGCCTCCCTTGGAGCTGCCTCAGTAGAAACCTCCTTAGTGGGCACTCACTCTTGTCCTCTGACCTTCCACTATCTCTGAGCCCTTTCAGCCGCTCCAGGTCACACTGACCAACCTCTCCATTCCTTGGTTCTAGCTCCTTTCCTGCCCTCAGTCCCTGCCTGGTCCGGGCCCCCTCTCCACCCCACCTGAACACACCAGCCCTCGCTTCCTGATCCAGCCCTGGTGTATGGGGTTGGTTCAGTCCGCTCTCACTCGGAAGCCCAGCCAGGATGCCCAGCTCACACCCCAGACTTCTACCCGCTCCCGGTTCCTCCTGCCGTCCCTTCCAGGCCTGTCTGTGGTTCGCCTGCCCGTTCCTGCTCGGCAGGCGAGGACCCAGTTCAGTCATGGCGTCCCCTCCCAGCCTTCCCCTCTCACCAGATCATTTCGCTCTTGTTGTTCTCCAGCTCCCCGAACTCGTTGCGGAAATACTCGATGAGCAGGTTGCTGTTCTGGTCGTGGGCCGAATAGTAGTTGGTCACCACTCTGGTGGGGATACCGAGGCAACGCAGCACTGGGGGTTGGACGGGGGTGGGGGGGTGGTTAGGGGGAATGAAGAAGGGTCCACATTGTTGCTGAGGCTCTGGGGCAAAGCTGCTCTGCCCAGGCCTCCATAGGCCTGTACCCCAGGGGCGTACATTACTGACCAGGTGGTGAAGTTATGTGTCTGCTACTCCTGTCCAGCAATGGTGCCAACCTGACTGGTCACTCTGTGCCCACTGTGTCCCTCTCTCATCACTTTAAAATACAAATAAAATCTTCGGTGGCCTCCGTAGCACTGGACATCAAAACCAGAACTCTGTTGTGGCCACTGATTCTTTTAAAAGGTATTTTACATTATTATTGTTGTTGTTGTTGTTAGTTTGGTTTTTGAGACAGGGTTTCACTGTGTAGCAAGAGCCCTGGCTGTCCTGGAATCACACTGGAGACCAGGCTGGACTCAAACTCACCTCCCTCTGGCCTCTGACTCTTGATCACCTTTTTGTACACTTCACTCCAGCACCCCTCTAGCCTGCAAACCTCAGGAGCAAAGGGCAGATGCTGAGAGAGGTCAGAAAGGGTCAGGAACCAGGGAAGGTGGAGCAAGGTGCTAAGTGCTTTGTGTAGGCTAAGCTCAATTCGGCAAGCACAACATAAGGACCAGGGCCAGAGTCCCGAGTGACCCTGCCTCTGCTCTGCTTTAAATTTGGTTTTGAGACAGGGTCTTATGTAACCCTGGCCAGCTATGTAGTCAATCATGACCTTGAACTCTTGACCTTTGAACTTCCTTTCTTGGCAACCTCCCCCCCTCCATTTCCTGTGTTCTGAGATTGCAGGCAGGCACTGTAACAGCCATTTATGCTCAAACCCAGAGCCTTATCTATCTATACTAGGTAAGGTAATCTACACTCGAGCTGCAGGCCCAGCTCTTTGCTTTCTTTGTTTCTTGGCAAGAGCCTTAAGCCCACTAAGCAAGCAGGGTGTCCCTGAGACACACTCAGCCCTTACTGTAAAAGGGATAGATTCTCAGAGTGGGAAAAAGAAAGTAAATGGCTAAGAGAAGAAACTAGACTAAAAGTCCACAGTGAACACCAGCCACGGGGCTCCTGTTTCACTTTTCCTTTTGACTGACTTTGAATCTTTGAAGGGGTGGGGGCGGGGGGGATGCGGCCTTTGCTCTACATTGGCCCTTGAAAGAGCTTCCCCAGACGGCCCTGGCTTCTAGCCAGGAGACATGGGGGGGGGGTGGTTGGAGTGGGGAAGGGCAGCAGTGACTTGCTACCTTTTGCCTGGTTCCTGTAGCTTCAGCTGAAGCTGGCGTGAGCCCTAGGCCTTCTTCCACATACAATGCGCCTCTGGGTCCAGACAGGAGAGGCTGGGTTGCCTGTTTGCTGTCTCTAGAACGTCCTGAGAGATGTCATCACTACCGGTCTAAGGACATGGGGATTCCCCCTGAGCCATACATACCTGGTCCAGGGCCAGACTGTGCCCAGAACCAGCTGTGTGACCTTGGGCAAGCCACCCTCCCTGCCCCCACCAACCCCCACCTCCCCCCCCCCCCCCCCCCCGCTTGAGCTTCCATTTCCCACTGGGGAAGAGGAGCTAACAATAGTAACTTGGTAGGATGTGGTGATTCAGAGAGAAGCATGGGTGGGGCAGTCTCATCTATCTGCCCAGTGCCCAGAGCAGCACTGGGAGGTACTGTGGGGCAGCCAGCATGTCACGTGCTCTCCAAGGCAAACATCAGTGTGATGGATGCTGCTGAGAAAATGCCTAGGGAGCCACCAAGATGCCCTGGAACCCTTGATGCCCCCCTGGCACTGTGGCCTAACCCATTCTTGGCCTGAGTCTGTGCTCAGTGGCACTGTCCCAGGCCTTAGGGCTCCCTGTGATCAGTTTATCACTGTTGTCTCTGTTTCTCAGATGGAGAAACTGAGCTTGGAGACACGGATTCTATGGCTTAAGTCTACCTAGAGACTGAAAACAGTTAAGCCAAGCATTGCTCCCTGCGTCTCTGAGCCGTGGAGTTGATTGAAGTCCCCTTGTCTCTTTACATACTAGCCTGGAAGGCGGCCACAGGCAAAGACAAAGGTACCTAGGTCGGAGCCTGGGGTACAGAATCCCTTCAGGAGGTCCAATAGAGAGAGGTGTCTTAGGCCCTAGAGAAAAGGGTCAGGGTATGGGCTCCATGGGAAGAAGCGAGGCAGGAAATGGGCTAACAAGCTGCTATGTTCTCCAGGTCACGCGGTATCTTTTGTTTTGTTTTGTTTTAGTTTTTTGAGACAGGGTTTCTCTGTGTAGCCCTTGGCTGTCTTGGACACCCTTTGTAGACCAGGCTGGCCTCAAACTCACAGCCATCCACCTGCCTCTGTCTCCTGAGTGCTGGGATTAAAGGTGTGCGCCACCATTGCCTGGCTGGTCACACGGTATCTTAACAGTAGAAACGGTACTGAAATTGGGTCTGCCTGTGTCCCCCACGGGCCTCCTAAACTAGTCCTGGGCTGCCCAGCGGCGGCTCACCTGTGCAGGCCACAGCCGCAAACACCCAGCACTGCCCATATTTCACGTGCTGGCAGCCGTGGTCCTTCCAGCGCCGCAGGATGTCCACGCTGCCGATCCAGGCCATGGGACTGATACCATCTGCGTAGTTGTTGTCCCAGCGGCCCAGAAGCACTCCTTGGTCATCATTGCAGTTGACCTGGGGTCAATAGAGCATCATGGCAGACAAAGCCTGGGCCGGGGTCAAAGTCAGGCCATGCCAGGACGACGGACTGTGCCACAGTGCAACAGATGTGGTGTCAGGGGTAACTGGGGGGGGGGGGTGCCGTCAAGGGCTCAGGAGACAGAATCCTAGCAAAGCCATGGCCAAGAATCCAATTCAGGGTCTGAACCTGCCCTGTGAATCCAGGGGTCACCCCTAAGTGGCACAGTGTGATTTGAAGTTCACAAGCACCCACGCTGGCCCCCACATATCTCTGAAATGCCCACTGCTTCCAGAATAGAATCCAAATTCTGGTCTATAACTCACAAGGCCCTGGGGGCTCTGGCCCTGTCCACCTGCTCCTTCTGAACCCACCCACTTCCCTTCCTTACTCTACCTCAGGGTCTGGGCACAGGCTGGGCTGCCTGTTCTTCTCAGTCAGCTGTGGGACCACACCTGAGGGAGGACCCTCAAGCCGCTCCCTGTGGTGGGACCCTGTGCTCAGACACTCACACACCCTGTCTCCTCAGCACAAGCCTCTTGACTTAAGGCTGTGCACTCATTCCTCATGTTTCTTTTCGCTAGTGTCTGTCCCCTTTCATCCACTCACTAGAATAGAGTTTTATGGGGTTTGGGATCACATATGGTTTAGACCAAACTTTACCCTAGCCCCAAGGACATTAGAGGTCATTGATCAATATTTGCTGGGTGAATGAATTATATTGGGAACCTCATCATCCCAGAACCTCCCCCCTGCCCCACCCACCCCCACCCACCCCTGTTGACACACTCACCATGCCGCTCACCACGCGGCCCACGTAGATGGGACTGTTGCGGCGTGAGCAGTCCCGGCCACAGTCCTTCAGGAACTTGGGGTTCACATCCAAGAGCATCAGGCAGGCATCCAGGATCCCATCCTCAAACTGTGTCCAAGCAAACAACAGACCAGGGAGCTGGGAGTGCCAGTCTCTCCAGGAAGCTGTCCTGCACCCCCCCACAGCTGCAAGACTCTCTCCAGGAAGCTGTCCTGCACCCCTACACCTGCAGGAGCCCCACTCCATCTCGCTAGCAAATGGGAGTCCAGCTGATTCTGGGCAACTCCAGGATGCCAGCTGCTGAAGGCCTGGGAGGGAACAGTGTGACATCTGGGGGCCCCGTGAGTAGGAAGAGGGGGAGGGGCATGCACATCTGGAACCTAATGATTCTCTGGCCTGCCTCTCTGCTCCATCTTGTGGTGCTGCTCTGGGCCAAGCCTTGTCCCAGTTTGCCCTTCCAGGCTACCAAACAGCCCTCTAGGGCTTGCTGTGGCTCCCTATTGCCATCAGCCCGATGCTCAGAGATATTGTCCACCAGGGTTTCCCTCATCTCACCCCTTAGGGCTCCTTTACCCACAAATCCCTTCTCGGGCAGGATGTACACTTTTCCCCACCTCTGAGTTTGTCCCACAGAGTTTGCCCTCCTGTACGGCAAACTTGTACTTGTTCTTCAAAGCCCAGCTCGAATGCTTCTAGAAGGCCTCCCCGACCACTAGGGACAATGAGGCCTCCTTTCCCTTAAGTCTTGGCAAAGTAGAACCCTGAAGGTCCCAAGGCAAAGATGTGACCCTGTTTCTCAGAAGAGAATGCAAAGCCGTGGGAGCCAAGGTTGGCTTGTGGTGGGATTTGTGTGTCACAGGGGCATGGCTCACTCACTGCCACAGCCAGGCCGCCCGTGCCCGGTTGGGATCGTTGCTGCTATGATCTCTCATGAGGAAGCTGTGGTCAGCATGGCTCTAAAGCATACAGAAGGACTTCCCTACACTCAAGGAAGGTTTTCTGGGTCTGAACATCAGACTCTGACCTAAAGACTGCAGGGAGACAGCTCAAGATGAGCTCCACCCCAGGAGACCGCCCCCCCAACACCCCAAATACCGGGTGCTGTGGTTGTGCTTTGTATATTTTCTCTACAGAGTCAAGAGGTTTTCTGGGAGGCAGGGTAATGGAGAAAATGAGACCTGAGGTTTGCAGAACCAGCCCTGCCTGGGAACCGGAAACGACAGGACAGATAGTCGCCAGCTGTCTGTGCCCAGCCCAGCCCAGCCCCCACAGCCTTGCACTGGCTGGTCTCGATTTGTGAGGAGCCATGACCTGATGCCGGTTATTAATTTCAGTCATTTATGTGTTAGGCTTGTTTGTTACTGAGCAGCGGCTGACTCAAACAGATGTTCACAGGACAGCAATATCGGCATCCCTGGCAATGCCTTGAGAAGGTACACTCCACCCCTACCCAGAACTGCCTATCAAAAGCTAGGGGCGTGGCTTGGCCTCCTGGGCTTTCAGGTATCTCCTGGAGGCTCTCCTTAGGAACTATGGTCCTCACCCATTTCCTGACACCTGCTGAGCTCCCACTGAGCTGTCTTTTGGGGCTCTTCACTGCCCCCTCCTTTGAGAACCCCAGCAGGCTTCATTGCCTCACAGACTCTCCCCCTCCTTTTCCCACCCTCGTCCCAGGGGTTCGGCCTCTGCTGTGTGACCTTAGGCAAGCCTTAGACCTCTCTGGGCCTGCAGCTCTCTGGGGCACCCTGCATTCTTAACAGGATGGAACGGGTTACTCGGCAACCCACTGGCATCTTGAGACCTTGGGCTCCCCAGACACAGGCTGGCCCGCGGTCCCCGTGAGGGGCAGGCACCGTCCTACCTGCCCAAAGTTCCAGGGCACACTCTTGATGAACTTGGCGGAGCCCTGGTAGATGAAGCCCTGTTGGGTAAGGACGTATTCCCGCCGCTCCACCTCAGACTCCAGGTAAACAGCATCCGCTGTGGACAGAAGGAAGGGGCCTCGGCTTGAGCTCGCAAGCCAGGGGCCCTGCAACGCGGCAGCTGGGAGCTGAGTCCCTGGTCCCAAGGCCCTCTCATCAGGACACATCATTTAGAGACAAGGCTGTCAGAGATCCACCTTCCCAACGTGCCCAGAGCTGTGCTGAAAGCAGAATACGCATGAAGCCATGTACTCCCGTGAGTAAACACGGGGAAACTGAGGCAGCTGAGAAAGCTGACATCCAAATAAGCAATGGGGAGAGCTGGGCTAGGAAGTCCTTGGTCCTTGGTCCCAATGATCATTTTTTTAAACTTAATTAAAAATTTTTTTTGTTTTGTTTTGTTTTTGTTTTTCGAGGCAGGGTTTCTCTATGCAGCCCTGGCTGTTCTGGAATTCACCCTGTAGACTGGCCTTGAACTCACAGAGATCCACCTGCCTCTGCTTCCTGAGTACAGGGATTAAAAGTGTGTGTCACCAATGCCCAGCTCTAATGCTTATTTTCTTTTTGCTTTCTTTTTTTGTTTTTGTTTTGTTTGCTTTTTGTTTTTTGAGACAGGGTTTCTCTGTAGTCTTGGGTGTCCTAGACTTCCTTTGTAGACTAAGCTGGCCTCAAACTCACAAGGATCCACCTGCTTCTGCCTCCTGAGTGCTGGGATTAAAGGCGTGTGCCACCACGACCGGCCTGACGCTTATTTTCAATGTGACCTGGACATCTGAGCCCACCTCAGCACCTCTTGGGTTTGCCTGAAAGGTGTGGCAGATGCAAGGTGCTGGGAACAGAAGCCTAACCCAGCCTAGGAAGGTGCCAGGAAGACACCAAGGAAGGCTCTCCATAGTCCTAAGGAGGTGGAGTCTGGCCAGCTTTGGGGTCTGGGAGGCTCCCTGAGTCATGGCTGAGGAGGCTGGAGGCTGGCAGCATGAGATGAGGACACAGGTGCCAGAGCTTTGTCCCAGAGACGATGTGGGTTATGGTCTTCCCTGTGACTAGTGGGGAGGAAGGAGGGCCGAAGAGGCTGAGGCTTGATGGTCAGGCTGCCTTAATGATGTCTGCTTCAGAGACAGGGAAACTGAGGCTGGGAGGGGAAACCTAGAGCCTCGTGATGACTCTGGAGAGCCCTTAAGGGCCTGGCAGGGGGTCTATTCTCTAAGAATCCTTCCCTCCACCAGAGAGAAAATTCAACCATGGTTTATGTCTTAACATTACACAAGCTTACAAAAAAACTTTTTAAGCTGGGCGTGGTGGCGCAATCCTTTAATCCCAGCACTCGGGAGGCAGAGACAGGCGGAATCACTGTGAGCTGGAGGCCATTTTGGTCTATAAAGTGAGTCCAGGACAGCCAAGGCTACACAGAGAAACCCTGTCTTAACCAAAAACCAAAAAAACCAACCCAACCAACCAACCAACCAAACCAAAAAACCAGAAAACAAAAAACCAAAAACGTTTTTAAAAGGCCAAGTCTCATGGATCCCAGGCTGACTTCCACCGCCGTATGCAGCTAAAGGTGACCTTGTATTTCTGATCCTCCTGCCTCTACCTCTTGAATGCTGGGACTACAAGTGTATGCTACCTTCCTTGCCTTGTTTTTGAGGGCTAAGGATCAACCCAGGAGTTGGAGTATGCTAAGTTAGTACCTCACCAATTTAGGCACATCCAGAGCTCTTTTTTTTTTTCTTTAAAAGAAACTAAAATATTTTCAGGATGTCTAAAAGAATGGCAAACGCTAGTCCGTGCTGGACCTGCTGGAGAAAGAATCCTAGGGGGATGCTACAAGGCAAGGCTATACTAGACCTCCAGAGATCTGTGCAGTGCCCAGCATCTCTGCATCGCAGGGAGGAAGGTGAGTGTGTGGGCACCCTGGGCACAATGCTTTCTGGCTCCAGAATTGGGGTAGGAACAGGGGCTGGGGTGGGGACATTAGCTTTACAGTACTGAGCTCTGTGAATACTAAAGAAAGGCAAGTAAAAGATAGAGCATAGCTGAGGGTTGCCACACGGAGTGCGGTTAGCACACGAGGTGTTAGGACCATGGCTCTGACTTCTAAGGAAATAGAAAGCACTGGGGACATGGATCCATACTTGCTGGTCCTACACGGTGGCCTTGGATCCAGGGAAGGGACTCCCATTTTCAGGCAGACCCAGCCCTTTCCCATCTATCCTAGAGATTTCTTCCCCTTCAGAGCCCAACTTCCTGCCTCCCCCAGGCTCTGCCATGTGGGTCACCTTAGTCATTCGTTGTACTGGTTGGCTGGGACCCACTCCAACCCTCAGGGCAGGGCAAGGCTGAGCCAGAGGAAAGGGGACATCCCCGGGAGCTGCCCTCTCCCTGCCCTGAGCTCTAAAACTCTGTGGGTTGGCAAGGATTCTTGCTTCACCCAAACAAACCGTAGTTTGTCTCAGCAAAGGCACCTCTGTTCTAAACAATCCCTGCATCATGTGCCCTAAAAGACACCCCACAGGTCACTGGGGGATGACCTCAGGCCAGTTAACGGGGCACTGGGCAGATGCAGTCCACATGTGCAAAGTACAAGGCATTTGGACTGTCAGAAAGACTGGGCAGCTGCGTTCAGAGCGCTGTGCACAGATCTGAAGAAGACTGTGGGGAAAAACAGATTTTAGCCGACTAAACTATGTATGGTCCTTCTGTGGCTTGGTTTGGTTTTGGTGCTGGCGACAGAACCCAGACTTTCAAGCACGCTCCACAAGAATTCAGCCACTGAGCTCCATCCCCAGCCGTCTCTTGACTTTTTATTTTGAGACAGGGTCACCCAGTTGCCCTGTCTGGCCTCGCACTCACAATCCTCCTGCCTCAGCCTTCAGGTATTAGGATTATAGGCCTGCGAAACCAGGCTTCACCTTTCACGTTTGATAGAGGCCACCTTGGAAATAGCAATTTCCAAGTGCAATGTACCAATTTCTCCGGTGGCATATGGATAGAGCTAAAAGTAACCCAAGACAGTAGATAACAGAGGTCCCAAAGTATCCATGTCCTGATAAAAAGGAGTGTGTGTGTGTGTATGTGTGTGTGTGTGTGTGTGTGTGTGTGTGTGTGTGTGTGTTTTGCTGGCATGTATTGTAAGTGCACCACCAAGGAAGTCGGAAGAGGGCATCAGATCTCATTGAAATTGAGCTACAGGTTGTTATCTGCTGCATGGACGAAGGGAATCAAACTCTGGCCCTTTGGGACTAGTAGTCAGTGTATTTAACCACTGAGCCATCTCTCCAACCCCACAAAACAGGATAGGAGGTATTTTAAATTGAGTGTGTGGATGCCGTGTGGGGGATCAGAAGTTCAAGGTCATGCTCAGCTGCACAGTGAGCTAGAAGTCAACCTGAATTCTAAGAGACCCCGACTCAAAAATAAATAAAGTAAAATAAAATAAAATAAAAAATAAAAAAGGGGTGTTCTGGCATCTGTTAGAATTAGAAATAAAAGCCAAAGTAGGCACAGCAGAAGAAAATTTAAAGCCTCCTTATCAAGCCTGCCATAAAATGCCCCAAAATAGACAAGAGAAGAAAACAAGCAA
Source organism: Acomys minous (assembly GCF_964271855.1). Classification (NCBI taxonomy): domain Eukaryota; kingdom Metazoa; phylum Chordata; class Mammalia; order Rodentia; family Muridae; genus Acomys; species Acomys minous. The sequence continues at coordinate 76,814,787 of NC_140485.1, read as the reverse complement.
TGATCCAGAGGAAAGGTTGCCTAACCGGCAGAGAGGTCAGACTCTGGCCTAGCCTGGAAGGCCACTGAAGTCCCAAGGTGGATGGCCTGGGGGTTCCCTCCTGCCTCACCACATCAGAGCAAAAAGGAAACAAGACAGTCAAGTCAGACCAAAGCTCCCTGACGAGATGGGGAAACTGAGTCTGGGAGGTACTTCCTAGAGGCCTGGGCTTTTCGCAGCCCTCCCCTTTTTCCTTTGCCACCATCCCCTAGGTGAGTGTCCAAGAGCCTCTTAACCTCTCTGAGTCTCTATTTCCTGTCTCAGCAGCAAGAACACTGCCGTCTCCCGGGGCAGCTGTGGAAGGAGGCAGTTATGAGTCAGCCCCTGGGCTGCTTCTGTGTCCTGCTCACTTTTCCAGCCTTCAGCCAACCTGGATGAGTTTAAACCAGGGCCTCATGAGCAGAATGCCATGAGCACAGTGTCTGGCCCTGGCTGTAAGCTGGGTATCTTCCCCCTAATGTGGACTCCCGAACCACAGCACTACCCTGTGCCCCGAGGTTCTTGCATTACCCCAAGGTAATGGTTTGGGCTAGTTACCTCGAGGTTGGGGTGACTTCAGAAGAGTTTAGCCCTCTCTCCCTTTCTCACCACATGACGCTTTTCGCCATGCTGGGCCACAGTAAGAAGGCCCTCACTGCATGCGACCCCTCTGATTGTCACCCATGTTTATGAACAGTCTACAGGAGTCTACGATAGCAGCCAAATGGATCCAGACACCTGGCTCGGCTCCTTATGCTGCAGGAACTCACGGGCCCCGGACCTGGAGTGCATCCTTTGCTATCAGATGAGCTACCTGGCTTCCTTGTCCGTAAACCGGGATGCCCAAAGAATCCTTATTTTGAGGCTGGAGCAGAAGTTGGTCCGCAGCCCCCCCTCCCCAATTCTCTTCGACACTTCCTCTATTGGTTCCTGCCACTCCCAGCCCCCACTCGTAGACAGTAGCTCACCTGGGCACCAGGCATTGAAAAGCAGGATGAAATGGCCCAGCACGAAGCTGGAGCCTTGGTAGCCAGTCGAGGCCTCCAGGCTGAGGCGGTACTGGCCGACAGGAGCGTTGGCCGGGGTGCAGAACTGCAGCGAGAGGACATTGTCCTCTTGGTCCAGTACTGAAGCTGACCAGGATCCCTCCTCCACATCATCAGACAGCGAGAAGCGGGCCTTCGTCCCTGCCTCTTCACTGGGAGCTGGGCCTGCAGAGGGGAGACGGCGCAGCTGTGAATGAAGGACCGGCAGGACACTGTCCAGGTTCCCAAGACTGGGGTCAAGGCTTGGTTCCACCTCCAGCCACAGGAGGACCTCTGCCAAGGGGCTCCGGCTCCCTCCGCCTGTTTCCTCACTGGTGAAGTCGGCGTGGCGAGCCCATTTGAAAAGCCATAAGCTCAAAATGGAGAGAGTTGGCTGTCCACCTCAGATCTGAGGTGATGTCACCTTGGACAGGCTCAGCTTGCCCGTATATGACACTAGCAGGAATGAAGGCAGACATTGCTCAGGACCCTCAGCTCTGTCTGACTTCCTCTCCTGCATATCACTGTTGTCCAGAAAGCTGCACACTCTAGGAAGGATTTGGACATCTGAGATCCTGGCTATAGGCTGGTGGTGGGCATTGGCCTACTGCGGACCCTCTGGCTATGGGTTCTAATCCCATGGGTCCAACATGAAGGTCATCGCTTCCCTACATCCTTTTACACCTTACAGAAGTCTATGAGTCTATGATGAGGCCTGGAGAGGAAGGCTATTAGGAGACCCTGGGGCTCTGGTGCCTCTTAAGGCTCAGGTGCCTCTACACTGCTCCGTTTTGGAAAACGCTGCTTCCTGGTGGGTGAGAAAGGTCCTGTGTCATGTTCTTCACAGACCTCTTCCAGGTAAGGGGTGGCCTGGCCCACGCAGGCAGGCCTGAGTCACAGGAGGGCAGGGCTGGTCACTTTGGCCTTGGGTAGAGGAGTGAAGAAACAGAGGATTATTCTGGCTAGCTGGGAGAAGCCTGGCAGTTTATTTTTATTTCTCCATCCGCTCCCTGTGGCTCTGCCATCCGCTGCTAACAATATTGGGCCTGCTGACTGAGGGGCTCCCTCCCAGCCTCCACCCCCTCCTCCCTGTCTGTCCCCGGGCCCAAATATAACTGTGAGCTAATAGGCATGGCACAGGCCTCAAGAGCCTGTCTGGGTGCCAGGGGCTGAGTTGGAGGCATTCAAGCCCTCCCTGACTTCCATAGCTGCCATTTGGAAAGGAGCCAGCCAGCTCTGGAACTCAAGAGAGGCGCTCTGGGTTTAGTTCCTGCCTCTAACCGAAACCCAGCACTGTGCAATCTAATCCAAGACCCCAGGCCCCAGAGTATGCACAGAATCTCTGTCAAAGAAACGGGCTTGGAAGCCGGGCATGGTGGCGCACGCCTTTAATCCCAGCACTCAGGAGGCAGAGGCAGGCAGATCGCTGTGAGTTCGAGGCCAGCCTGGGTTACAAAGCAAGTCCAGGACAGCCAAGGCTACACAGAGAGACCGTGTCTTGAAAAACCAAAAATAAATAAATAAATAAATAAATAAATAAATAAAATAAAATAAATAAAAGAGAAAGAAAGAAAGAAAGAAACAGGCTTGGGCCACATGCCCCAGAAGGTCCGGTCCCAAGTTTGTAGCTGGTTTGTAACCTTGTAACAAGGAACTTTGTTTCTCTAAGCCAGAGTTACACTCTCTGTGAAATGGGACCTTTCGCTATGTGTGGAATGAAGTCATTTATTCTAAGGCTGCCAAGAAGCTTTAGGAAGGCAGGCCTGGCACACAGTAAGTGCTCAATAATTAGTTACCATGGCCTGTTAGTCTCACCAGTGACTCTCGGCACAGCAAGGGGGTGCAGGTTCAGTGAGGGCCCATGGAAAGCATGTAGCACAGGGACCGTCCTCAGGTGTGCTCCCCCTCCAAAGGAAACATATGACATCTGAGTTCCCAGGCCAGATAGCAGGCTTTGAGGGCCAAGACACAAGACAGACACTTTTAGCACAATAAAATAACTTCACAGATCCATGGAAACTGAGGTGAAGGGAGTAAGGCTGGTGAGGGGTGGGTGGGGCACGTCAGTCAGACTGCAAGCCCAGCATAGCCCTGACCATTGTCCGTCCTTTCCCAGAAATGTCCCTGTTTGGATGATCAACTATCTGGTCACTCTGGTAACCTGCCTGGGCCAGGTCCCCTCTACCACTGTCTCTGTTGACATATACTGTGTCTAGGACAGGTCAGGAAACACACATCCCGTCTCTCTATCCGGGAACAGTCACACATGTACTCGTGTATGCGCACGTGCACGTACACACACACACACACACACACACACACACACACACACACACACACACACACACACACCTTTCTTCCGAGAGGGTTTCCTGGGGGATAGGTGAGTACATATTTCGTCTATCACTGCGTATAGCTGGCTTGGCAGAGTTCCTGGCTGCGGGTCTACAAGCTAGTCTTGGTGAAACCAAGGATGCCAGGATGGCCACTTTAGACCCACGTAACTCTAGAAGCCCAAGGGATCTTGGCACTGCCCCGACCATGGTGACAGGATTGGGCTGGGGTAAGCGAGGCTTTCAGGGTAACACCCTCAATTAGCCTCACCACGGCTTCCTTCACCCCCTTGGGCTGGCTTCATCCCATGCCTTTCCGCCCTTCAAAAGGGGAGAGGAGCTTCATTCTTTAACAAGGGCTGTTTGTCCACTGTGGCCTGAGCCTGCTGCAGAGCCCACCCGACCCCGGATTGCCTAGGGAAAAATAAACAGCTGGGGTGGGGCCACAAACCCCTTCACTGGGTGGCTTGACTAACTCTGTCCGTTCTCTGGGCCTCAGTTTCCCTGAAGTGGTAGGACAGGCTGAGCATCAGCTAGAGAACTCTAATGGAGGGAGAGGTCCCCAGGCAGGCTTGGGCTGGGCACTGACTCAAGCCTGGCCTGGTGGGAGCCTGGTTTCCTGGTATTGTCCCTCAGGTTTGCCTGGCACCCGGGAGGGTCTTGGATAGCGGACAGGGAAACCCTGACTGCTTACAGATGGAAGTGACCCCTGGAGACTGGTGAGCGGAGATTAGCTGTAGAGTTCAAGAGGTCATTGTCCCTCCCAGCACTGAACTTGGGGTGCTAGGTACCCCCCGCTATAACTGCCCAGACTGCTTAGACGAAGAAGGAAGAGGGTGCGTCAGAGAGGAGCGAGAACGTGGGTGCTCACAGTTTGCTCAGGCTGACAGCTCACATGTCACAGAGCACACATCACAGAGCCGTACACTGAGGCTAGGCAGGCACTCAGATGGACACGGCGGGGGTGGGGGGAGTGGGGGGGGGGTTAAGTGACAGAGAGCCTCAAGTGTCAGGGACTGAAGGCTGCAGTACCCCTAAGCACTGTGTGACCCACTGAGTGAGTGCCTTAACCATCTGAGTCTTACCTCAGGCTTCCTGTCCGCAAAATGGGAGGCCCTTATGATGCGTCTACACTGGGGACACCAGGGTGGGCGTGTGGACCACTCCACTTTATGGGGTCAGCTTTCCAAGCATGGCCCCAGCCCTGCGCAATGGAATACTACCTTCCCCTCCACAGAGGCCGGAAGGCCAGCCGCTGGCTAGGACCCATTGGTTGATAGAAAGGGACCTACAGGTGCTGATGTGGGGGCGTTCCTAGGTAATGGCTGCATCTCTGGATGAGGAGGGAGGAGGGATGGAAGGGATATCCTGGCAGCCTGCAAGCCCCGAGATAAGCTTATCAAGGGCCCTCGGATAGAAAGGGCCTCAGCTGGGCTGGGTAGGCAGCCTACCACACTTTCTACCCACAAAGACCAAAGAAAGCTAGCCTTTCACACCCTTGGGCCAGAATCCCAGCCAGGTGGCCCCTCGTTGACCCTGAGGGAGCGGTTCCTACCAGAAGCCAGACAACTGATTTGACACTCAAGGCCACTTTCTTAGAACGGTCAGCCAGAGAGATTAGGAACAGGGTGGACAGGGTCCAGCATTCCCTCTGACCATCCCTGGAGTCCCACGGGTTATACAAACAAACAAACGGCCACCAATCTCCACAGGACTCTGCAGGGCCTTCTTACTGAACCCTCCAGTGTGAATTGCTGACAAAACACAGGCTCAGAGAAGCTAAGCGAGTTACTCAGTGTCATATAGCAGGTCAGCAGTCCACCCTACCTCTAGTCAACTGGACTCTTTCCCTACCATCCAGAGCTGGTTTAAGCCAGATCCCAGAGGCCTGGTGGTTTCTAGGTGAGAAGAGATTGGGGAAGTTATTTGGTAGGAGAAACATTATGGAGGATCTTGATGAACCTCCAAGGCAGAAAGCTGTGGAAAGCAACAAACCAGTACATAGTCTTGTGGGGCCTGAGGTGGCCCCTCTCTCCCTCTCTTGTTCTGAACCTCAGTTTCTCGTCTGAAATGGGGCTAATGGCAGGTGAGATCCCCACCGTTTTGGGGGAGGCTGTGCAAAGAGATGGGGATATCCATCCGTCCTGTATCCGTCAGGAGCAAGACACGGGTACCTACCAGTCACAACACCGAATGTAAGCCTGTCCACACTGGCCTCATAGCCACGGCCCTCGAAGTGCAGCGTCACTCGGAAGCGCTGGCCACGCCTCAGCACCAGTTTCTCGCGGCACAGGTCGGCCGTGTGGTGGTCACGGCCATTGGCCTGTATCTCCAAATCACATCTCTCCAGGATCAGCTCTACAGAGGCAGAGACAGGGGACGGGCGTGAGCTGCTGTGGCATCGCTCAGCAGGCTGTGGACAGGGACAGGCATGAGCCACTATGGCATCTCTCAGTGGGCTGTGGTCTCTGGTGTTACAATCCTACTTGCTGCATGTTGGGGGTTCTGCACCCCCTGTGACCTTCTCTAGACCCTGGTGGCATGCTCCCGCCTCTGTATGGCACAGCCCTGACCCTTTCAACCCACAGCTTCCCAAAGTCACAGGGGTCTGGCAAGGCTAAATATCTCCATGCCTTTGCCATGCCCTAGTCATGTGATCACCAGCAATTCAAATTTCCTGGGCCTCAGTTTCCAGGACCCACCTCGTAGGGCCCTGACAAGCATTACATAAACTGGTGTGTGTGTGAAGCTCAGCACAGTACTTAATGCACATACACTTGGTCCACACAGCCTGCCACATGTCACACCTTCAAGGGGTCCTTGGTCTATGATTTACACAGGGGTGGGATCTGCTGAAATTTATTCAGCACTTGCTGTCAGACCAAATAACTTTCTCTTCCTTCCCCTTCCCTTCCCTCCCCTCTCTTCCCTTCCTTTCCTTCCCTCCTCTTCTCCTTTTGTACACAGGGTCTCACTCTGTAGCCCAGCCTAGCCTTAAACTCCTGTTCCTCCCGCCTGAAGATAGCCTGTGCCATTCTGACTGGCTCAGACCCAACTCTCAATGTACAGGAAATCCCATAGTCTAAGGATTAGGCTAAAGGACAGAACCAGGGCACAGCCAACAAAATTCAGACACCTGGAGACCATCAGCAAAGGATCTGGTTTCCTTAACAGAGAGAGAGAGAGAGAGAGAGAGAGAGAGAGAGAGAGAGAGAGAGAGAGAGAGAGAACACCTGAAAGCTTGAGGGGAGACGGACCCTCTAATGAGAAACAGGGTGCTTCCGCCCATTGCAATCAGTGTGTGTCTCTTATTAAGACTGATTTTTACAACATTTGCTTTGAGCAGGAGACGGCTAGGAATTGAATTACTGACAGCCCTCGAGGAGTTCTGCTGACTTGTCTGTGAGGAGGGCCCTTGTTTTTTGATGCATGTGTTGATACACTCACAGCCGATATGAGATTTTCTTCTCAAGACCAGCAGAGGGGCCGGGAGGCAGGAGAAGGTTGAATCGGTGACAGCAGAGGACGACATTACGCCATCCTCTCTACTTTATAGATGTTCAGTATCCTCCAAAATAAGAGGTCTTAAAATGACAGTTTGGGGATATTAAGGACCTATGTTTTTATTCTACTGTGTTGCTTTGGGATCCTAGACAAATGTTCCTACCTCCCAAACCTTAAGGGTGCTATGAAGTAGGGAGGCCCCAGCCCAGGAGAAAGGTTTGTCATGTGTAAGCTCTATTTTCAGTCCCAGTGGGAGCTGAAGACCTGAGTGGGTACAAGGTGACAGGCGGGTGGGAAAAGGTGGGGGAGTCTGAGCAGGCTCACAGTCAGGACCGATGTCCTTCAGGTCAGGAGTGAACATAGCATTCTCAGAGTTGTCCGGCCAATGAGGGAAGGTGTGATGCAACTGGGGGCCGGGCCGGGCTGGACCGGGGATTGGCCCAAAGCCATGCAGCTTAGGTGCTGGGCCTCCTGTTGTGCAGGAATTCCAAAGGGAGGGAAAATGTCCTGGAAGTGCACAGGGCTTCTCCCAGAACCACCTCAAAGGAAACGCCTGTGCTCCTGGTCCCACAATAGGTGAGGTGTCCCTTCAGTTTGGAGCCGCGGCTGCACCGCAGCAAAGAAGTTAATGCCACTGCCATTGAGGCCGGCAGACCCACAAAATCCTCAACCTTGGAAGGCTCTAGCAGGAAAGAGGCCATTTCTCTAGAGACCCCTGGCCGCGTGGAGACAGGGAGCAGTGCCCCACCCACAGGCTGAAGGGTGCAGCAGGAAGGGTTCAGAACCACAGAACTCATGGCCTTCTAGGCCAGTGGGGCGCTGATGGAGGGAATCCCAAGGCAGAAGGCCTGGGCCATCTCCCAGGTCCCCCAGCTTCTGGAAATAGGGATGGGAAACTGCCTTGGAGACGAGCAGTCCCTTAGGTGACATATCACAGCCTGTTGAGGTTTCAGAAAAGGGAGTGACCAGAGCCGCATAGCAGGGCCAGTCCTCTGGAATTTCCCTGTCTGCTTGCTTCAGGTCCCTCTTCCTTCCCCTTGACCCAGGTCCCTTTCTTGAGGTCACAGTGCAAGCAGATGCTGTCCCTGAGTGGACTTGACTCACAGGCAGCTGGGATTCTGGTCCGACAGTGTTAGGAACATCCTCCATTATACAAATCCTGACCTCTGTGTTCCCCGTGTGCTTCCCATGTGCGTGTGTGCATGTGTGAGCACATGCCACATGTAGGAGGCAGGCAGGAAATGAACAGGGCCCTGGACCCCTTCCACCCTCCTCAGCCCTCGCTGCTGTCCCGAGGCTGGCAAGGCTGTCCCTAACGTACAACAGGGGACTCTGAGCTTCAACAGGTGGTCACGGTCTGAGCTTGGAGAACACGAAGGCTCAAGGGAACCTCAGAGGACAGGCAGGCCTGGCTTCAGCAGTGCTCTACCAGTTGCTGGAATGCCCCTTCGACTTGAAGCCAGGAATCAGCCGGGAAAGCTGCACCCCTTTCCAGGCACAGAGGAAAGCCAACGGCTCCATGCCCGCCAGCATCCCTGAGTCGCTTCTCTGCCCCTGGCACACAGCAGAGACCCCATTCTAAGCAGTCGGGGAGAGGTGACTTAGCCTTCCCAGTACACCTTCTGGAAGCATTTTCACCTCTTCCAGGGGGCAAGGCTAACGGCTGTGCCCTGGGGTGGGGGAAACTGAGGCCGACAATTTAGGGCCAGCAAGGTCCCTCGCATTGGCCCACCTGTTGCTCTCCTCTGGGGACTTGGAGACAGCCTGGCCGGCTCCCGACCCTCCCTCCCCGGCGGCCCAGGCACTCACCCTCGGCCATGACCAGGCTAGTGGCGACAGCTCAGGCTCGGCGGGACACTCGGGCGCAGACCACCGGTGCGGTGCTGCCGGCCAGCCGCGCGGCGCGAACTTATAGCCCAGGGCGGCCGGGCGGGCCCGGGCCGGCCCGGGCGGGGCGGGGCCCACACCCTCGCCTGTCAGGCGGGGGACCAAGGCTGCAGGGAGCGCCCCCTGCCGGATACAGGACGACCTCGGAACAGACACCTGGATCGCGATGTACGGCCAGATCAGACCAGGGCCACTGATACATGAGACATACAGATGATTCACAGGCCAGACCATTCCATACACACATGCAATTATATGCACACAGAGCAGACACACACATAACCAAGCCAACAGACAGAGGTTCGCACATAGTCCCACAGAATCCATTAGCAATTTTGGACACACAGTGATTAAATCACATCTGACATTTAAATCACATCGAAAGCCTAGAGATCAGCCAGGATAGACACAGCCAGACATGGGGCTGGGTTCCCACTAAGCCACGTATAACCACCACATGAGTAGTAGGTATTGGACGTGGGAGCTTATAGACTTTTGGCAGACAGGCACACAGGTACTGGCCTGTGGACACCCACAGACACGCATCTCCTTCCCGGCCCACCCAGTCATTCATTCTGTTAGCCCCACCCACCCCCCATTGCTCTCTCCTCCGCTCACCTATTTCCTTCTTCCATGTCTCCCTCCCTGTGCTCCCTTTCTTTGTAGCTAGCCCACTATTAACTAAACGAGGAAGAGCCCCCTTCCAGAGACTGCACCTCCGACCCTTCCCAGGGACCAACTCTCACCCTGGCCCCTCAGATGACAGCGTGCTTGGCTCCTTTATCACTATGAAGCCTGAGTTTGGGGAGGGGGAGGCTTCCTGAAGAGTCACGGGCCTGTGGGGCTCCCTAGCCCCCTTTTCTGGAACGCTTTGCGTGACTGGCCACGTTGGCCTGAAGGAACACCATGAGACTCTATTTGAGAGTGAACTCGGGTGCTAGGAAAAGCCCACACAGTCCGTGGGGACCCTGGGGCCCGAGGGAAGAACTGGTGAGTGACCATTAGCCAAAAAACTACTCTGAGTACCCATCCTGCCTCTGGCAGCTAGGGGCTCAAGATGGCGTCTCAGCCCTGGGGGGCCTACATTCCATGCTACACAGAGCAAGGACGAGAATTCATCCCTCACGAGTTTGAATACAGTGTAGTCAACATGGCCAACACCTGGGGAGTCTTGAGCCCAGGCTCGTCCCTGACATAGAGGGGCAGGGATGCCTCTGCTGACCTTTCCCGTTCCAGGAGGGCACGTTCCACCCCCCTTTGTCACCACCCCGAATGCCTCAAAGGAGAGGAATGCTATGAAGTGGCCCAGCCCCTTACTACTACTACTACCTTAGGGCCCACGGTCAGCCCCTCTCTGGCTGACGTGGAGACCTGTCACTCTTGCCACCACAGCGTCCCTATTATTATGGTGTCACCCCCTCCTCCTGAAGTCCTGTCTGGGTTCCCCCACAGTAGTATCTCAATTTCCCACCTGTACGGTGGAGGCACGCATTGTTGTCACCATGCATGCTTTGGGAGGTCCGTGCGGGGCCAGACACAGACGGGGCTGGTGCAGGAGTTAGCAAGCTGTGACTCACTGAGCGGGAGGATGTTCCATCACTTACTCCTGGTGCCTACGAGGGACTCTGCATGAAACTTCGGGCTTGCCCCTCACCCATGGCCGGCCCCACATTCTCTCTCTCTCTCTCTCTCTCTCTCTCTCTCTCTGTCTCTTTCTCAAGAACTGTCACCACCTGAATGCCTCAGGCCCTTGAGCCATTCCGTCCTGGGTCACTTGACTTCAGAGAAGGTAGCAGGCAGGGACCGGGGCAGATCAGAGACTTGGTTTCCCAGTCTTGTGACCAGGGTCCCTTGTCCCGTTCTGACGTCCGTCTGTTGAGAAAGCCTGTGTCATACCTCACACGGGGAGATAAGACTCAGAAGTGCTCTGGTGATGCGAAGAAGGTGGTCAGGGGTTGCGGGTCCCTGGACAGCATTGTGAAGAGCCCTTTGCTATGCTATGCAGGCAACGGGCTGTGCAATGGTTAGAGCAGGAAGTGTGTTGGAGGTCACTGTGGCTTGTGTGAGCACTGGCAAGCCGATAGACCTCTCTGAGCTCTGGCTCCTCCCTCTGTGAAATGGATGTGTCTCTAGCTGGACGGGGCAGGGGGGAGGGGGTGTAGGAGGAACTAGATATTGTTTAGCTGGTGTCGATCCATAATAAAAAATCAGTTATCATCACCCAAAACTTCCTTATGAAGATGTCTGCAAGGATCTGGTGCCTTCTCACGAAGTGGGGCTTCCCACGGACGGGAAGCAGGTCACAAATGCTGAACACTGTTTGCTGGGGCTGCTCCTGAGGGCTCCCTCTCCCCCATGGACTCTGTGTGCCTGAGTCTGAGTTCTGAGTCCGCAGTACTTGGCCTCTCATCTGGAAGGACGCTTGGGTCTCACAGAAGTGACAAAGGTGAGCTTTTGGATACTTGACCACTCCATTTATGGCCATGAATCCTGTGGGAGCCTCACTACATGATGTTTGTCGTTTGTCAAATGAGGTAATTCAGGCCCAAAGGGATGAAGAGACATGACTAACGTCACAGTCCAGTGTATCAGCTAAAAGGTCTATTCTGACTCTTCTAGCGCTCAGGTCAGCTCTGTCTCCGCCAGCCGTAGGGGAGCCCTCAGGGGCCTGCGTCAGGCCAGTCTGCAGTCCTCAGCAAGCAAAGCCCTCAGGGCTGTGCCTCATGAATCTATATGACCTGTGGTCTGTCATAGACTGTGAGCACCCAAAATGTCTGTGACGTTACAGGGGGAAAAAAAAGGCGAGGCTGGGGGGGGGAGGGGGAGTAAGAAAAAGCTGAAGGGAAAAATAACAAGAAAAGAAAGGAAGAAGAGGAAAATTAGACTCGGAGATTGAGGAAACTTGAGGTCACACAGCATGACGGGGCTCCCAGACATTGTCCATCCCCAAAGGGCAAAGGTTCCCAGGCCAGAGCTGACTCTGAGTTGCATGAAAGGGAGGGGAGAGTAACCAAGGGTGGGACAGGGATGGGGTACAAGGAGGCCTTTCCTCTTCTACCCACTGTGACTAACAGGGATGAGCAGTATCTGGCGTGAGGAACCCAAAGGAGCTGGGCCACGCCCCTCAGTTGAGATGACGGCTGCAGTGGGGCCATTAGCACAGGGGAGGTGTGGAACCGTCAAGGGGTAGGCTAGACCCTGTGTAAGCCTTCGGAGAGGATTGCACATCCAGGCTGCAGGGTGGAGAACGGTGAAGGGCCACCAGCACTCCAGCCAGAGTCTGCGCATGCGTGTGTGCCGCGGTACCCAGCTCTATTTCATCAGCTCCTCATGCTTGCATGGCAGATATTGTGCCAACAGCGACATCTTTCCTGCCCTCCTGTCTTAGCTATTCTTCTGCTCCTGTGATGAAATCGCCTTGACAGAAGCAACTTAAGAGAGAAGGGTTTACTTTACTTAGCTCACTTTGGATCAACAACTCGAAGCAGCTAACAACATTGCATCTACTACAGCCGGGAAGAAAGAAGGCGAGGTGAACACATGCTGCTGTTCAAGCTGTTCTCCACACAGTCCAGAGTCCCAACCAAGGAATGGGGCCACCCAGAGTGGGAAGACCTCCCGCAGCAGCTGACCGTGCCAGTCAAGGTAATCCCCGACAGCCGTGCCCAGAGGTCCGTCTCCCAGGAAAGCTCAGATTCTAAGGGACAGTTAGCAATAACCACCTGCAGATCCCTTTATGTACACCACTAACTAACACAGTGTCACAGCCCACCAACAGGACACAGGTGACAGACCTAGGTTCAGATTCGGCCCTGCAAGCTACTTTCTGTTGTTACCTTGGGTGTGTCACAGGAAGAACGTCAACATTGCCAGCAGGATTTTTCTCACAGGGATGTCCACTCTGGTGCAGCTGGGATCTTGGCTTAGACAGCAAAGGATTACAGGGCCAACCAGAATGAAGCCAAATTGGAGCTTATTAGGTAAAGGACTGGGGAGCTGGCTCAGCAAGGAATGGAGCTTACTGCTCTTTCAAAGGTCCTGAGTTCAATTCCCAGCACCCACAAGACAGCTCATCATCCGTAATTCCACTTCTAGGGTTCCAACGCCCTCTTCTGGTATACACAGGTACTGCATACATGTGGTATACACACATGCAGGTTAAATACCCAAGCAAACAAAATAAAAGTATCTTTTTAAAAAGAGAAGCATTAGCGCGGGGGTCGGGGGGGGGGGGTGGTGGTGGTGGTGGGGGGGGGTGGCACACACTTTTAATCCCAGCCCTCGGGAGGCAGAGGCAGGTGGATCTCTGTGAGTTCGAGGCCAGCCTGCTCTACAAAGCAAGTCCAGGACAGTGAGGTCTGTTACACAGAGAAACTGTCTTGAAAAACAGCAACAGGGCTGGAGAGATGGCTCAGCGATTAAGAGCACTGACAGCTCTTCCACAGGTCCTGAGTTCAATTCCCAGCAACGACATGGTGGCTCACAACCATCTATAATGTGAGTTGATGCCCTCTTCTGGCCTACAGGTGTACATGCCGACAGAGCACTATGTACATAATAATAAATAAATAAATCTTTAAAAAAGAAAAAGAAAAAAACAACAACAACAAGCAAACAAAAAGAAGCACTTGTATGTATCGGACTGTCTTAGATATAGCTATATGGAAAAAACCAAAGGCCAGTCTGGGCTATATAAAAGCCTGTCTCACAAAAACAAAAACAAACAAGCAAAAAATAAGAGCAAAGACGGGGGGGGGGGGGGGGGGGGGGAGACATTTAAAAATTACAGAGACAGCCATTACCATGCCTGTGAGCATCACAGAAGCACACAGATTTGCAGAAAGCATTGTGATACGGTAACAGTGCATTTGGCTGGCTCATTAGCTGCTCTAACAATCACATTTAAAGTATCACCAGAAAGGGGCACTTCCTTTCTGCCTCTATGCAGCCCACCTCCACAACTACTAGTTTTGAAGAAGAAATACTGATTTCAGCCAGTGACAGACTGAAATCATGTCCACATCCCTCCTTGTGTGGCCTCATAGCTTTTCCTGTTTTCTATCTGGCCTCAGCCACACTGCTCCAAGCCTCGGTTTTCTCCTCTGTCAAGTGGGCAGTGACAACAGGACCACACTCACAGGCTCTATGAATCTAAAACATCACACTTGGTCCCTTGAGCACTCACAGAAGGAGGTTGTTTGTTGGTGTGTGTGTGGGGGGGGGGGAAGAATACCGACCCCCCCAGAAGCTTCAGGATTGCATGTGAGATGGAGGAACCAGCCACCACTGCCCAACCAGGGAGTGGGGTGTCATTTTCCCAAGTTGCCCACATTCCAGCCTCCCACTCATATTCACAGAGGAACCCCAAATCAACTAAGTGGATCAAGGGGGAAAGAACTGAGGGAGGGGCTTGCTAAGAAGGAGAAGGAGGGGACAAGAGAGGGTGAGGAAGAGGATGAAAACCCAGGATGAGTTTGTAGGAAATGTTCAAAGAGTTAGATATTTTTATTATTTATTTATTTATTTATTATTTTTTTGAGTTAGATATTTTTTAAAAGATGTATTTATTTTTACTTCCGTTTACAGGTGTTTTGCCTGCGTCTATATATGTACCCCGTGAAAGCCTTTGGAGGTCACAAGAGGGCTTTGCATCCTGTGGAACTGGAGTTATAAACCGTTGTGAGCTGCCATGTGGGGTGCTGGGATCAAATCCAGACCCTCTCTCTGCAAGAGCAGCCAGTGCTCTTAACTGCTGAGCCATCTCTCCAGCCTCAAACCAAAAAATAAAGATAAAGGTAACAAGCAAGAAAAGAAACTTCATATGGACCTTGTCTCTACTTGCATTTGCACATATTCAGACTAACACGTGTACACACACACACACACACACACACACACACACACACTTTTTTTTAAAAAGAAGTTTTGTTTTTAAAGAAAACATAGGGCTAGGAGTGTGGCTCAGTGGCAGAGCGCTCCTTCTAGCTTGGCCCTGAATTGAATCCGCCTCAGTCTTAAAAAAAAAAAAAGGCAAGAGTAGATTGTCCCCTGTGTTGGCCAAAAAGAATTCTGAGTCTCAAGGTTGAGCAAAGAGCAATTTCCAGGGCGGGAGGCGGGGGCTCTACAGACCAGCCCTGTGCTGTGGGGACAGACAGTAAACATGTGCTCACTGTGTAAATGTAAACATGCAGGGGGAGGGTTTGGAAAAATCCAGCCGCGCTGCCCGCATTACTGGGAGGGGCCCTGGCCCCAGCTGGGGGTGGGTTGCTGCCCTTAAAGGTTTCAGTGTTCCCTGGGAGGAGACAGCATTTTAAAGTGGAGGAATGATCTTCCGCCTCCCTTAGGTGAAGGTTAATTTAGGAATGAGTGGCCTGTTTTGCGCTCTCAGAATGGAGTTTTCACAAAACGCCGGGATCCTCCAGAGTGCCGAGGGGGAACGTCAACCCTGAAAAGACTTCCGTGAATACTGGCACCGTCTCCCTGCCAAAGCCACAAAAGAAGAAAGAGAAGAGTCAGGGGCCCCCACATCTGAAGCCTGTGGTTTCCGATTTCACACTGAGCTTCTGTACACTTCCCAGCTCTGCTTCCTGTGTCTTTAGAAAGAAAAATCAGTCACAGTCTCACGGTGTTGGCCTAGAACTCATTATGTAGACCAAGGCGGACCTGAGCTCTCAGAGATCTGCCTTCCTCTGCCTCCAGAGAGCTGGCAATAATGACGCCTGCAGCTGGACCACTCAAGTCCCCGAAAGCATTTGGAAAAAACAAAAAACAAAAAACAAAAAAAACAAACAACAAACAACAACAACAACAAAAAACAAAGCAAACCCAAACGGTCATTTTCTGTAAAGCAAGGTTCAGAGATGTGAAGCGACTGGTCCAAGGTCAGAGAGCACAGGAGAGACGGAGGACCACCTTCAACGCTGCTAGGCTATAGCAGAAGTCACCTGAGTGGGCATAGATGACCGTCCAAGCTTCCAAGGCTCAGTGGGGGCTGCCTGCGATGCTAGGGGTCCTCCGCCCCGGATTCTGCAGGGTTGCTCCACTCCTCATCCCTCCCTCTGACTCAGGGCTGTGTCTGCAAGACACACCCAGTTCAGTCATTCAGAGCCAAGCTTTCATGGAAACAAACGAGCGTCTAAGGGCCCCACGCTGAGGTTGTCGGACTAATTCAAACGCCTTCGCCATGCTGTCTACCGCCTTTTCCCGAGCCTCCGGAGGGCTTGTAGCAGCAATCAGTGCGATACACCGAGGCTAGATCCCAATGTCATTCTTGGGGTCGGGAGGTTTGGTTCACACCTACCTGGAAGGGCACCACTGGAGCCTGTTTGGATCAGAGCGCCCCAGCGCAAGTGAGCTTCGAAATTGATAGCGCCCTCTACAGACGCAGCTGCCCCAGTACTGTGCAGCTAGGCAACTGTCCCTTTCTACAAGCTCGTAGGACTGTCAATCAAGTGGTCTTATTCAATTCTAGGTAAGAGCGGGCCTGAAGGCCAAACTCAGCCAATCGGACACACTGTCTTGAGACTTTGGCTCTTTACGACATGAACTCTACTTTTCAGTAACGTTTGCTGGTCCATTCGTGGTCACCTTCAGTTCAGGCCTTTTGTCAAGCTGGGCCATTCTAGCTTTGATATTTCTAAGAAGTCTAAGAAGATTATGGTTATAATTTGCATGCAGTCCTCCCATGCCGGATTCTATACAGTGCAGTTCACTTAGGTCATATATGACTGTCATGATGCTAATTCATAGTCACGATCTAGATTCTAGAACATTCCTGTTGCTCCCCAGGATCTTGCAAGCACAGCTCCTCCCTCTCTGTGCTGGGCGGCTTGTGATCAGTCTACAGGGAGCCCAGGGCCTCTGGCATGCTAGGCCAGGGCTATCTTTGAGCTACAACCCTAATCCTCATTTTTTTCCCTTAACTTTTTGTTTTAAGATAGGGTCTCACTAAGGAGCCCAAGCTGCCCTTGAGCCCACCTTATATCCAAGAGAGGCCTTGAACTTGCAATCCTCCTGCCTCAGCTCCTCCTGAGTACATGGTGTTACAGGTCTGAGGCACCAAGCCCAACTTGGCTGTTAGGTCTCTTGTTTCTCTGTTTCCAGAATGTCATATAAATGGAGTCCTGTGTAAATACGGCTTCCGCTACCCTGCTTCCCTCGCTTAGACTAGCATGATAGAGTCTTCCTTGTTGCTGCAGACCTCATCAATTCCTTTTCATTACCAAGTAGTATTCCATGTCATGAGCAGCCCACAATTCATTTCAGTGCTAACCCTGTGACTGGTTTCCAATTGTCCTGGGTGATGACGCCTCCAGGGTAAATGTCCCATGGGTAAATGTCTGCTATGTCTCTCCAGTTGATTTGGGGGATGTCACCCAGCCAGAAACTGTGTGGACACTCTCACATGTGTCCTCATCTAGGGTTGGTAGTGATGACTGTGTGCCCCTCTCTACCTCAATGATGCCTGTCATTACTCTGCCCAGAACACCAGGACTCAGGACCTCCAAACAGCATGCCTGTAGACACACACACTGGCTTTGGAGATTTCCTTGCAAGGTACAGTGTCAGGGAACCATAGTCCCTGTCTGGGCTCCCCGGCCTTGGAGGTGTAGGTATCCCACCAGAGGGGTTGGCGGGGAGTGTTCTGGGACTTCCCACTGGCTGAAGAAATTCTGTATATCCTTTCCCCGGGCCTCAGTTTCCCATTTGTGAAAAGATTAAATGGGGTCAAACAATGCATTTCTGATGTTTCTACTTCCTGCTTTGTTTGCCATTTGCTGTGATGGCGGGGTGGGGTGGTGGTGGTGGTGGTGGTAGTTGTGGTGGTGGAGTGGCAGGGGGAGGGGGAAGGGGGCAGGGTTGGGCTGAGAGGGGAGGGCATTATCTGCCTCTTTACTCATTCCAGGGAGTTGGAGCCACTGGGTGCCTACTGAGTTTGCATCCCCGGCCATCAATCCCAGAAGAGCAATTTGCACTGTCTGCCTTTTCAGTTTAAAGAGAGAGATACCCCTGTCATCTTGGATTAGCATCACTCCTTTAGAGGAATCTTCGGGTGGGAGCAGGCCGCTCTCTTAGCCAATATTTCCAGAATGTTCGAGTTCCTAAATGAGACCTGACAGGCCTTTCCCCACCCCCAAGTCCCCCCTCCTCCTCCACCTTTTAAAAATAAAACGAATTGTCGCTGCACAATCTGGTAACTCTGATTCGATTAACCCTGTCACCTCCCAGGGTCGGCTTGTTGTGCAGTAGAAATGGCTGGATGAGGAGGTGGGGGATTCTAATGCAGCGGGGTGGGGGGTGGGGGTGGGGGTGGGGGTGGGGAGGCCCTCCTGTACAGGCTCCCTGCTTCCTTCTAGTCCATTACTAATTCTTCCTTGTTTGCACCTGATCTCACATTGTCATTCTCAGGGCGATCTCCTGCACAACAGCTCCAGCACCCTGTGTTCAGAGAAGAGACTGAGGCTGGAGAGAGCAGGGCACCTGCCTGTGCCTTCACCTGGTGGGGTTTCCTGTGCTGGGATGGGTCCTGGATCCGTGGGCCAGGCTCACACTTCTGCTGTCTGTATCCCCGGGCATCTCACACATCCTGGCATCAGCTGTGCCACCCTCCCCATCTCCAAGTGAACACCAAGTGTCACCTTCCTTCCCTGCTCAGTCACCTCAAAGCACCCAACACCAGCAATCCACCATGCTGCCGGCACCTCTCCGGCTCAGCTGAGACTGTCCCCAGGCCTCCTTAAAGTGCAGGACCTTGTGGTTTTAGCTGTCAGCAGTTCTCCCCACAAAGCCCACAGGAAAACCGGCTTAGTTACCGCCAATGGTCCACCCTCTTACAGATGGGAAAATAGAGAGGCACCATCAGGACCAGGGTCGCCTGGGTCCCACGCTCATCCTTCTTATAAAAGGACAAGCAAGTCCTGGTGTCTTTTCCCCTGAGTGAGCTCTTCTTCCTTAGCCCATTCCCTGTCCTTAGTCTGTGCTCTCTCTACATAGCCATCAGAAGGACCTGCAGCCTGTTAGATTTAACCGCCAACTTGACACAGCCTGGGTTCCCGGAGAACGGAGTCATAATTGGGGAATTACTCAGGTCATACTGAGCTTTGGGCAGGTCGACAGATGATTGTCATGACGGTGTATTGATGTTAGAGGGCCCAGCCCACTGTGGGTGACACCATTCCCTAGGCAGATGGTCCTGGGTTGTAGAAGAAAGCCAGTTAAGCCTGAGCCTTTGAGTGAGGCAGCCCTCCTCCAGAGCTCCTCCGTGCTTTCCTTAGCTGCGAGTTCCACGGTTGGAGGTATTGCTGCGTGCATGAACTTAGCAAGCAGCTCTGCCTTCAGGTTCCCGCCTTGACTCCCTCAAAGATGGACTATGACCTGGAATTGTAAGATACACCAAAACCCTTTCTGCCCTATGTTGCCTTTGGCCAGAGTGTTTCATCACAGCAACAGAAAGCAAACTAGAACAAGTCTTTAAAACCTGAGGCAGAGGGCACCAGTGGCCTGCTCCAGAGCAGGCAAACGGCTCTTCTGCATTTCACTTCAGCTTGAGGGCTCATGTGCTTCTTGTTATATGGCACTTTTCCCACTGGTCATAGCAAGATGCCATTCTTAGACTTTGCCCAGTAGCCATGGCAACTAGAAGAGAACAACGCAGTGGTAGCCAGGTCTGTGGTAATGGGGCTGGAGCTAGTGACCTTTCTGGAGGATTCATCAGACTCTTGCCTGGCATTCCAGCCATCGCTTCTTCCACAGCAGCAAGGGACCCTGGGAGATGCCATAGTACATAAGAAGTGAAAGGCGAGTTAAAAGCAGGAATGTGTATGAGGTCATTATCCATGATGGGGGGGTGGGACTTTGCAGTGATGCAAGTGCTCGGAGGTCACACACATTCTTGTAACCTGTGCTCTGTAAGAAAGCTAATAAGCTAATAAGGTCGTACCACTTTGGGCTTTGTGACATCACACGGTGGTCTGCTATTGGTGCCAGGCTCAGGTGCGTAGATGTCTGTTTGCTCTGCCCCATATTTCCAGGACCTGCACGACCTGGTCACTGCTCTTGGACTCCCCCTCCCAGCCCTGTCCCTCCTCCCTCAGCTCCAGCAGAATCGCTTTTCATCGCTTTTATGTTGGTTCTTCCCTCTGTCTGGGCAGGACAAACAGACGCACTTCCCCAACTTTGTGCCTCGGCTGCGGGAAGCTTAGAGAGCGGGAACTCCACAGTGGAGATCTGGCCTCATGTGTGAGGTGCTGTGTGGCCTCAGAGCAAGCCTCACTTTCGCCGTCCTCTTCAGTAGAACTGACTGACAGCTTTGGAGGGCGCAGGCCAGTCACAGCTGTGGGAAGGCAGACAGGAGACAGATCTCATGAGGTCACAACCTCGGAAGCAGTTAGTTCAATCTCCCGTCTCTCTCCCCACCCTCTCCCCCTCCTCCCCTTCTTCTTCCCCCTCCTCCCCTTCTTCTTCCCCCTCCTCTGCATTCTTTTCTGGTGCTAGCCTTAGAACTCAGGGTGAGCTGTGATGTCGGACAAGTTCGCTGCTACCATGCCACACCGCAGAGCAGCAAATGATAGCTCCCATTGTTCAAGACCCCTAAAAACCTAGAGGCAGAGGTGATGTTGATACCAAGGGGGCTGTCTGGGAGAGCAGGACAGGCTCCACGGAGGAGGTGATGATCTGAGTGTTGCAGGACGAGGTGGGCAGACATGGCAAAGCATAGTATTTCCAACAAAGAAACATGGGTGTATACACAAAACCAAGCCAGAGGGGCGAGGAGACGTGGAGAAACACATGGTGGAAGTTTTAGGACCCATGGAGGGATGAGTGGGCCATAGGCTTGGGGTTCATGTACAAAGAGCCAACTATTTCAAAGCAACAGGAGTGGCATGTTTGGGCCGGAGTTTGGGGACGATGGCAGTGACATCATTAGCTGTGGGCCCTTAGAGTTGGATTCTGTGATGTCACCTGCCCTGGGCCCAAGGCAGCAGCTCCTACCTAGTCTGTCGGGAGAGGGAGCAGAGGTTGAGATGAGGCTGGCCTGGGCCTTGGATAACACCATTTCCCATCTCGTCTCTTTGGTCCTGCCCTGGATTCTCAGAAGACCTTGGTGGGGACAATGATCCTCTTTGTATACATTTCTTTTCCGGGTGTGTGACCTTGGCAGTGATGTTACCTCTCTGAAGCCTCAGCTTCCTGCCTTCCTGATGAGTGTAATAGTGCCACAACAGTTGGGCACTCTTGGCTTCCTCCCAACTTACAAAGGTATCAAGAAGGAAGAGGCAGCTGTCACCAGAAGTCTTGCCTACCAGCTGGCCGTTGTCAAAGGTGGGGAAACTGAGGCACATAACTTGCTTCATCACACCTAGTGTGTTCTGGGTGACAGAAGATTATAAGACTCTCCATCCCAACACAGTGACATAAGCACACCCCCGTGAGGGTCTCCTCATAACATCTAAGGCAGCCCCAAGGATGGGAAGGCTTCCCCACCCTTCCATCTCCTGAAATCCTCTGTTTCTAGGTACAGCTGAGAGATTTGACATCAGGCCTGGTTTGGCAGCTGGCACAGCAATGGCCCTGGGCCCTGATGGGTGCATGGAGCAGCTGGGCTGAGTCATAGATCCTGTCCTCACAGACCCTGAGTGTGACCCGAGCCGACCTTCGCAGTACTTAAGATGGCTCCTTCAAAGGGCCCCAGGCTCTGGTACTCAGCGAAACTTATGAGTGACAGAAGCACTGTGAAAGAGTTTGGATCCCACGAGAAGCTCAGTTGCCCTGAGGCTCTCAGAGAAAGACTGAGGAAACTGCCCCCCCCTTTCCCGCTCTCTCCCCCCCCCCCCACCCACTGCACACACACCAAGGCCCAATGAGCCGCATACCGCAGGGAGCAGCATCCACTGTGGGCCCAGTTTGGCCAGCCCTATGAGAAACTAGAGCAATGAGCTCAGTTGCTTTCCCTCTGAGGCCCGTCCAGAACATCTGTGCTCTCTCTAATTGATACTGCTGCCTTCTCACTGTTTGACATTTACAAAGTTCACAGAGCCAAGCGAGGAGAGTGAAAGTCACTCTGGAAATCACCAGCAGAGAGCAACTGTTGACTTCTGTTGTATCTCTCCAGCTTTGCTCTGTTATATCCAGGCAACTGTGAACTTGCACAGCTATGTACACATCGCATTCCCATCATTTAAGATCTATATTTTGAGAGCCTCCCCTGTGCCAAGTACGTGATGGGTGGTGGAGAAGGACATGGTGCCTACTCTTGTGGAAGTTGCCACACAAATGCAGTTGCCACCTGCCTCCTTTTAGTCTCTGGAATGCTTTTCAGGCCATTTGCATTTCTGCGGTGTGTGTATCGGTGGTCTTCAATTTCATGCCGCCATAGATAGACTGGTTGTTCTGTTCATCCCCTTGTACACTTAAATTTTCATTACTACAAATAGGGGCCTCTCTGTAACTGTGAGCTTCTATTGTAGGGTGGCTCATTCAAACTCCATTTCAACCTCCTCCTGGTATGCAGAGTCTGGAAGGAGAAAGATGGCATTTCCCAGACTCCTTTGCAGCTAAGGGTTGGAGATCAACTAGGTAATGCCTATTAAAATGCACTCCAGGGGCCTGGAGGCCGGGGCAGGGCCGGGAGAGGTAGCTCAGCAATTAAGAGTACCTCCCGCTCTTTCAGAGGACGTGGGCTCGGTTCCCAGAAACCTTGTCTGATGGCTCCCAACTGCTTGGGACTCCAGTTCCAGGGAATCTGATGTCCTCATCTATGTCATGCGAGGGTGCACAAGCAATCGGATGAGTGGATGAATGCGTGAGAGAGATAGAGAGACACTGAGAGAAACAGAGGCAGAGAGAGAGCACACACACGCTCACACACACACACACACACACACACACACACACACACACACACACATTAAATCTTGGAATGCACTTGTGTAGAATAGGCACACAAATCCCAGCACTTCCAAGGCAGTCTGAAGGACTGCGCCAAGCTCGAGGCCAATCAAAGCTCGTACTAAGACCCTGTCTCAGAAAATGAACAGAAAAAGAACAGGGTGATCTTGTGTGACGTTTAAGGACAAAGAGAGGTAGCGAGACTCCCTCATGCCCATGGGTGTGGAGGCCTTGAAGCTTTTCATAGCTAGGTCATCAGCTCCTGGGCTGAGAAGTGGTTTGTGGTTCCAGCAACACTTCTGATCCCTAGATTAAAACCAAGGCACACACATTCCCAGACATGGTGCCTAAGCTGCTGGGTTGTCAACAGCATGGTGGTGCCCAGCTAAGCTGCCTTCCTTCTTTCCTTCCTTCCTTCCTTCGTTTCTTTGTATGTGTGCACGTGTGTGTGTGCACGCACACATGCACATGAGTCATGCCACGTATATGGAAGACAGAAGACAACTTACTAGACTCAGTTCTATCATGAGGGTCTTTGGAGCTCAAACTCGGGTCATCAGGCTTGGCAGCGAGTGTCTTTACCTACTAAGTCATCTTGCGTGTTGATCCCATTTCAGAAGAAAACAGCTCACTCTCACTATCCTGTATGAGATCCCTTGCAATCCTGTATGAAATCTCAGGCCATGTCACTTATGGTTAAAAAAAAATGGTGGGGTGTAGGGGGAAGCCAGCCGGAATTTTTTTGTTTTTTTGTTTGTTTTGGATTTTCAAGACAGGCTTTCTCTGTGTAGCCTTGGCTGTCCTGGACTCCCTTTTGTAGACCAAGCTGGCATTGAACTCACAGCAATCCTCCTGCCTCTGCCTCCTGAGTGCTGGGATTAAAGGCATGTGCCACCACACCCGCCCGGCTCCAGCTGGAACTTTTTAGCATTAAATTTGACATTTTTGTTTTTGTTTTTGTTTTTCGAGACAGGGTTTCTCTGTGTAGCCTTGAAATTTGACATTTTATTATATTACTTTGTGTATATGTATGTGTATGTGTGGGTGCATGCAGGTGGGTGCTTTTGGGGGTGCACTGTTTGGGTAGGTATGCGTGTGTACAGAGGCCAGAGATCAACTGAGGGTGCTATCATCAGGAGCCATCCATTTTGGTTTTCTGAGAACAGAGTATTTTGTTGGCTGGCTTGGAGCTTGCTGAATAGCCTAGGCTGGCCCCAGGGATTCACCTATCTTCTTCCCAGTGCTAGGATTAAAGGTACAAGCCACTGTACCCAGAATTAAAAAATATATATGCATATATCATATCATTTATTTAGTTATTTATTTAGCTAGATGGTGTGTAGGGAGGTGGGACACTCGTGTGCCGTGACAGCCACGTGGCAATCAGAGCACACCTTCCAAGATGAGTTCTTCCCTGCCTCCATGTTGGTCTCAGGGGTTGAACTTGGGACGTCATATTTGCACAGTAGGTACTTCCCTGGCTTCTCTATATCCCCAAATCTAGTTTTGCATCTTCATTTTTTAAATTACCACCCAGAGTAATGCATGTGCCATTATGCTTTGTTCTCATTTGTGTTCCTCACCTGGTGATGGTTTTGGGGAGTGCTACCATCTTGCTAGTGAACCTTCTGACCTATGACCCCCCTCTCCCTTTCCAGGGCTCTTCCTGGTTTCGGTGAGGCTCTAAGGTGTCTGTTACATAAGCCGTGGACTTTCATCAAAATTGTTCCTGACTGTTTTATTCTTCTAGCTATTGGGACTGAAATTGCTTTCTTAATTTCATTTCAGGCCATTCGCTGCCAGTGTGTAGAAGTAGCATTGATTCTGTGCATTGATCTTGTGCTCCCGAACCTTATCAAAGTGGCTCATTAGTTCTAATGATGTTCCGCTGACCCCTTACCGGTTTCCCTATATAAGCTTACGGCACCTGCAAACAGAGATGTTTTTGCTATGCTTGTTTGAGTTTTGCCCTTTGAGACTGGGTGTGTAGCCCCTGCTGGCTATGAGCTAGCAATCCTCCTGCCTCAGGCTCCCAAGTGCTGGAATTCCAGGGGTGCCACACTGTGCCCCCTTCCACCCTCACCCAGGTCACTGTGAAGATATGCCTTTTAGAAATGGTACAGTGGGCTGGAGAGATGGCTCAGAGGTTAAGAGCAAGGACTGCTTTTCCAGAGGTCCTGAGTTCAACTCCCAGCACCCACATGGTGACTCACAACCATCTATAATGTGAGCTAATGCCCTCTTCTGTCATGGAGGCAGAGCACTGTATACATAATAAATAAATCAATCTTAAAAACAAAAGAAATGGTACAGGCTTTGAAGACACGAACATATCCTAAAACAGACACTTGTGGACTATTGGGTGGTTGAAACAATGGACCCTGGAGAGATGGGTTCCCCAGGACTCTTCTGCTGGGACAAGAAAAAGCACCAGCCAGAGGGAGGCTTAACTCTGAAAAGAGATTGCACAAGGCTCTAACAACATGAGACTGGATCCAGACATGGTCAGAGGCGAGCGGGACCACACCTTGACTGGATGGTTTTACACGTGCACAGCCTTGGCCCTCTCCTCATAACCTTCTTACCTTCACTTCAGAACCCCCAAACTGTAGGTCTCTGGGAAGACCCAGACCCCTTCTCATGTGGGCGCACTGAGTATATCTCTCTTCTGCTTCCCGCTACTGTTTGGCTCTTTTTTAAAAAATCTTTTTTAGATTTATTTATTTTATTATTTTACATATATGAGTGTTTTGTCTGCATGTATGTATGTATGTACGTTCGTGGTGTCCTCGGAGGTCAGAAGAGGGTGTCAGATCCCCCGAGGCTGCAGTTACAGAGGGTAGGGAGCTGCCGCAGGGATGCTAGCAATCAAGCCCAGGTCCTCTATAAGAACAAGTGCTCGTAACTGCTAAGCCGTCTCCCTAGCCCACAGCTTGGCTATTTGAGTTGGCTTGTTGAACACAAGTGGTCCAACCTGGCTTGGGGTACAGGCCCTGATGGCCAAGTTTGAAAACTAAAGTAGCCAAATGTCTCCAGGTTACACTGGCGAGCAGAGGATGGGGGCTCACGGGCATGTAGTCTCCTCTGGTCCACTTCTCACAGTCCTGCTTACTCAGTGGACACTGCTCTGCAGTGACCATCACTCTAGAAAGGCCTTTTGGAAGCATTGCTCGTGTTAGCTGTTCTCGAACCTGTCAGCAGGAAGTTCCCCACCCCTTAATGACTGTTTCATTAAAGATTAGCATTGTGCTAGTCCATTTTAAGTGTTCAATTGACTAGGTCGTAATACCCTGTTATTTGACTGGGTATGCTCCTAGACTTTTCTATAAATGTCTTTTTTCTGTTGTTACTGGGTTTTTTTTTTCAGACAAGACAAACACCTAACATTTAAATCAATAGCCTCTGAGTATAGCCAATGGGCCTCCATTCAATTACTTGAGAGGAAAGGAGGTCCTTGCTCATAGACTGACTTGACTGAGCCATAACTTCCTTCTTGACTCCAGCCTGCTGGTCTACCCTGAGGAGCAAACCTGTATCAATAGTCTATCTGTAAATCTATCTATCTATCTATCTATCTATCTATCTATCTATCTATCATTAACACACACACACACACACACACACACACACACACACACCCCATTCTGCTTTCTCCTTCTCTGGAAAGCTTTAATGCTGGCATACATACAAGGAAGTGGCCACAAGTAAACAGCCTGGTGAGTTTACACCCTGACAAATCAGATCAGGAAGTGGGCCCCCAGCACCTTCCGGTACTTCTCCTCTTGCTTTCACTGGGTCACTGACCGCAAAGGCAGGCAGGCACTCCCTAATGTTTGACAGTTCAGAACTAACCAGGCTGCTTAGGGCTTTGTGTAGGTGGAAATAGCTTCCTGTCTAGATCTTCCACTCCTTTCCAGGTTTGAGCGAGAGCCTTCCATCTGTGTCACTGTGAGCAGGCATGCCTGGCTCATCTTCCTTGCTATAGAGAGTCCACAGTGTGCCTCACTTCAGGGACCACATCTCTTCAGCCCTGATGGGTGTGGCACTGTTTCCCACTCAGGGCTGTTATGGCTCAAACATATGTGAACAGTTTCTAGGTGAGCCTTTACTTTTGCTTTTGTTTGGGTTTGAGATAGGGTCTCATGTAGCCCAGGATGGCCTCATGTTTCCTATGTAGCTGAAGATGACCTTGAATTTATGATCTTCCTGTTTCTAGTGCCAAGCTTGAACCAGCAAGTGTAGTTACCTAAGCCTTTTATTTATATCAAGTGTTTTGTGTTACTCTTCATTTAAATTTTTGGAAATGAAACTCATGGGTGGGGCTGGAGAGATGGCTCAGAGGTTAAGAGCACCGGCTGCTCTTCCAAAGGTCCTGAGTTCAGTTCCCAGCAACCACATGGTGGCTCATAACCATCTATAATGTAATCTGATGCCCTCTTCTTCTAGCATGTAGCTGTACATGCAGGCAGAGCACTGTATACATAATAATAAATAAATCTTAAAAAAAAAAAAGAAACTCATGGGTAGTAACACACATTACACACACACACACACACACACACACACACACACACACACCTCAGTGCAATGACTAGTCTATCATATAAAGAATAGAAGGGAAGTTACCAATAATAAAATAATGTGTTTCAATATAGTCTTGGGAACAACCACCCAGGAAGGCATAAGAAAAGTGTCAGACTCAAGGCCACCCATAATGAGTCACTTCAGATTCTGAGGATGTGAGCAGCGTAGTGACCCTAAGACCCAGGACGCACGGGAAGATGAAACAGCCGGTGGGGGGGGGAGCGGTTCAGCTGGGAACGAAAATAAAGCCTGCTGTCAGGCAGGGACATAACGGCCTGCGCTCATTTGTATGTGACAAGAGGAAAAGGAGGAACTATAGCTGGAAAAGGAGAACGCGTGTGGCCGCCTGTCAGCTGGAGAGAGTCAGCAAGGGGCCCCCAGAGCACAGTGACAACTTGCTGTCACAGTGAGAGAGTGCGCCCCCAGCTCAGACGCCCCCTGCCTGCAGAGTCAAGCCAACGTCATCTGACCACATTCCTTATTAAGGAATGGGGAAGAGTCACAAAAATCCACCTTCTATCTAGCGACCAGGGCAAGCCAAGGGCGAACATCTGTACTTGATGCTAAACCTCTCTGCGTTCAACCCTTGCAGTTGGTTTTTGCTGTGTGTGGTAAATACAGCCACACTCAGGACCTCTTTCCCATAACTGCGGTTGGAGATGCTTCAGCCTCTTGACCAGACAGGCTGTGTGGAGTGAGAAAATGATTCAGAAACTGAGTCACTGTCCTTCTTCCCTGTTAGTTACAACCTGTTCCCGAGCCTCAGAGTCTTTCTGTGACTTCCTGCAAAGCCCTTTGGCTCTGCTGTGGACAAAAGCCTGACCTATTTAGATTTGCGGTGGGCGTTTGAGAGCAGTGACAGAAATGGAGTGAAATCTGTGGGAGGAGGACCATTCCGGACATTTTGGGAGACCCAGGATCCCTGCTTCTTGGGCTCCAAATATGACTACAGCCCTTAATTCCTTAATTTGTTGCGACATCCAAAATAACCTTATAAATGATTAAATGTCCCGTTCCTCCACCCCCCACCCCCCAGAGACCAGCTGACTTAAACTCATACTGCCTCAGTATCGGCTCTGGTTGGTGTTTGGGTCCAAGCACAGGTTGTTGGGAATTACCCCCTGTGTTCCGTCCGCTCATCCTCAGCCGATCCGTCCTGCTGCTCCAGGGCTATGAACAGTGTGTCTCTGATGTCCTATGACATGTTGCCTCTCCTGAGCCATCTTTCTATTTTAAAGTGGTCTACAGATGATTTGTTGAACTCACAGCGTGAGCCTGTGCTCCATCAACTCGTTCCTAAGAAAGCTCGGGGGTTATCTGGAAATGGCACAGCTCTGAATGGAGAAGTGACTTGCCCAGGATCACTCAGTGAGTCAGTGGAGGCAGGGCCCCAGCAGGCTGCCCTAGGGTTGACCTGTTCCGGGCCCTGGGGGGTTTTAATTCCTCTGATAGCGACTCAGCAGCCCCAAGCAGGACCACACAGTGCTCAGATCTGGCCTAAAAAGGGGTGGAATCCAGCGACCTACTCCGGCCAAGTGCACAGCGTCCACAGGCTTATTTCAACACCTGGCTAGATGCCACCAAAGGGCCCAGAGCCAGCACTTTGTGGAGGGAATAAGATGCACAGCCCTGTCTGATTAGACACACCAGAAGATGCCGTTCAGGCTCCAGTGTCAGGATTGGTGGGTAGGACGAGGCTGGCATGTGACCTCCATGGTACCCTGGACTCCGTTTTTTCATCAGTGAAATGCAGTAACCCTTCCTTGCTGGTTATTTCATGTTGAGTGTCAACCTGGCAGGGACTTTAATGGCCTAGGAGGCCTATCTTAGACTGAGTTAACTCAGGTGGGAAGCTCAGTCTTAGTGTGGTTGGCACTGCTCCGTGCACTGGAATGCCTGGGTGCAGATGCTCACTTCGCTCTCGCAGTTCCTGACTGTGGGTGCACCATGACACACCACCGCCGGCTCCTGTCCCCGTGTTCCCCCCATTGTGAAGGACTGTACGCTCTAACTGTGGTGAGCCAAATAAACCCTTCTGCCCTTAAATTACTTTTGTCATAGCGACCAAAACCACAAGCATTCATTACACCCTGCTCCCTTGCTTACCTCCTAAAAGGTATTGTAAGAAGCCAAGGAAGTCTGAACGATTTAGACTTTCTAGAACATTCCAAAGATACTGACTTGTTCTGAGATGGGAGCCATTGAAGAAGTGAGAGCTGGGAGAAGTAATCTGCTCTTGACGTTGGGAGAAGGGAGAAGCTCGCACTGAGGGGAGCCTTGAAACCAATGGGCAAGTGAGGGGCTACTGCCATAATCCAGATGTGAGATGGTAGTGGGGCAGATGTGAAAGGGTCAGAGATCAGATTCTGGGTCCCTTCAGCGTGGTTTGAGAGACAGCTGCCAAAACTGAATAGGAGCATTCTGACCCCAGCAGAGGACAGTTGTCACTGTCTGGGATCAGGAGGTGGGAAGTGTGGGTTGCCTCAGACATCCAAGTGGGAATATCAAGACTGTCATAACTGGACAAATAAGCAGGCTGCCCCTCCCTGCTTAGCCGGTGACCTCAATGCTTTGCCCTTGACTCTCTGGGGAGGGGCAGTGTGGTTATACATGAACGCCTTTCTTGGGAAAACCCATCCTGTTACTCCTCTCTACTAGGCTCCTTGATGGTCTGGCCTCCCCTCCTACCAGCCTCTCCTGATGTCCTAGCTCCAGTCTGACTCACGGTGCTGTATTTCCTCTGAGATATCCTGGGGAGCCCCTGGAAACCCTAAGAGAGCACTCGGTGGTCTAGGCACTCGGTGCTTAAAACCAGACTATCTGGGGCTGGAGAGATGTCTCAGTGTTAAGAGCACTGGCTGCTCTTCCAGGGGACCTGGGTTTGATGCCCAGCACCCACATGGTGGTCTGTAACTCCAGTCCCAAGGGATCTAACACCCTCCTCTTCCCTCTGTAGGCACCAGGTATGCATGTGGTATACAGACAAAACACCCATAGAAACACCTATACATGTACACATACACGTATGCACATGCACATACAACATACATATACATATTCTTAAATCAAGCCTCCTCCTCCTCCATCCATGTGATGGGCAACAAGGAAGAGTGTTTTTCTTAGCGACGGTGCGTGCAAAGGGCGTCAGAGCCACCGTGCTGTGGTTGCAGACCCGTGTCCTCTTCTGTGCATGGTCGTTGGCTAGCCCAAACATCAGGGAATCAATAGAATGGAGCTCGATCTCCTTCTTCCTGCCTCTGAGACAGAGATTGACAGCTCCTGGAGCTCCTTAGCTGTCCAGTCATGTGGGCTCTGAAACCACCTCCTAGAGGCAAGAGGCCTCTGAATCCTGGTCTTGTACAGGAGCAGGAAATCCAGGTCTAAAACCAGGTTAGGTCTTTCCCACGCCACTCAGCAGTGTGGGTCTCAGCTGAGGCTGTCCTGACCTTGCTCTAGGATCCCCAAGGTCCCTTAACCTCTTCCTAATATTCTTTTTTTTGAGGGGGGCGGTGTTTCAAGACAGGGTTTCTCTGTGTAGCCCTGGCTGTCCTGGAACTCACTCTGTAGAACCGACTGACCTCAAACTCAGAGATCTTCCTGTTGCTGCCTCCCGAGTGCTGGGATTAAAGGTGTATGCCACCTCTTCCCGGCTATTCGGTTGCCCCATTCTTCCTTCCCTCCACAGTCTTTCTCTGCACCTTTGCCCACCTTCCTGGTTTTATTCGGCCAATGGGCCAAACCTTTACATGCAGGGCTGCCCTTCTAGCCTTTGCAGGATCAAAGTGTAGGCACTGTGGAGATCCACTGTGTGACCCCTGGTCATAAGTAGCTACATGTGTCTCCAGATCTCTTAGCAACCTTCGGGCACGACTGTTATCCCATTTCACAGATGAACAGCACACTGAGGCCCAGGAAGGCTATAAAACAGATCCGGCATTCAAAACAGCAGCCTCAGGTGGAAGACTCCTCCACCAGGCCCTGTTATCCAGAAACCTTGTCCTGTGGCAATCAACCCATTGCAATGGTTAACGCTCCAGCATACCCAGGCTGGAGCCACTGCCTTCCTGTGGACCAGGAGAGCCAGGCCTCTTGGACTGGCCTCCAAGGGAGACAAGTCCAGGCAAAAAGCTGGGGAGGCCAAAGCAACACTAATTAGTTAGATGTCAGTAACTAATTAGTTAGAGGCCAGCTGAGGCTTGGCTGGGTCAAGGAGGGGTCAGCAAGGAAGCCAGGCTTGGAGAACAAGCCCTCTTCCTCAGCAGCACAGCCTACCAGCTCCACTAGGGGCCTCAGTGGCAAAGCCACGTACCCCCATGGCCATCTAGTCCTACCCCCAAACTCAGCCTCTCTCATTGAAAGAGACCCCCCTCTTTTCTCACTGCCCACATAATTTGGCCCTTTAGCGCTCCGAGATGTAGGAAACAGGAGAAAGGGCCCCTGGATGCCTATAAGGACTTCTGGGATGTTCATTCACCAAGTAGGGAAACTGAGTCAGAGAAGTGGTTTACCCAAGGCCAGCCGGCTAGTACAGCGGTAGATGTGGGAACTGAACTCCAATCCTGACTCTCAAATCCGCTCTCCATAGCCTCCCAGGCCTGCTAGAGAAGTGGGGAGGAGAGGACAGAGGAGGCTACAGAGTCCAGAGGGGGTGTTCAGGAACATCCTGTCAGATGTTTCCATGACACCAGGGGCCATGTGCCATTTGGTAATGAGAGGGTTAGCACTGGGCACTTTGGAGTTGGAATCGTTTGCTAGGGAGAAAAAAAAGAAAAAGGAAGTGAAAAATGTAAAAAGCCACAGACTCAGAGTGGGCAGTCAGCCTCCTCACCCACCAACACTGAGCCACAGGTCGGGGTGGAAATGCAGGATGTGGCTGGGCATTGGCATTGTTCCTTCACACATGGGCTTTTGTTAGACCTGAGCCATACCTCACTGTATTCACAGCCTGAGGCTACGTCATTGGACCAGCAGGATCTGCTTGACCAGGAACCAGTCCCAAGGTTCCAGATAGGGCATAGCAAGGGGCTGAGGCTACCCCTAAGGATTACGAACTTGCCCAGCATGCCAATGGCCTGGGTCTGATCTCAGGCACTCGGAGCTTAGGTTGTGTGGCACACATGCACAAATGTGACCATCTCTGTGCTGGGCAAGGGACCACAGGAGGTGTGTTCAGAGAGGCCTTCCAGGGTGCTCTGCAGGGAGGTGGGCCCCAGCTGGGCAGGTAAATGGGATTGGCAGGAGGCAAGGCTTAGACAGGCAGAGAAAGGTTTCCTTAGGGGAACTAAAGGTGGCTTGGTATCTAGAGAGAGGCCTGGGGGATGGTGGGGGTGGGAAGGGGGGGCCTGAGGAGGAAGCATGGCCTCTGAGCCCAGACACTCAGTCCATGAGATACTGGGCACTGGGCTGAGAACACTTGGCAGAGGAGGAAGATGACCAGGAAATTTCCATGGTATTTTCTGGACCAGACACCTACCACATCCACAGCAGCTTACGTGACATGGTGTTATACATGAGTGTCTCAGCGTGCCTCAGAGTACAGGGTATCTAGAGTCAGAATACAACAATGGTGGTGGTGAGACAGTGTGCCCATGATGGACCGAGCTGGACTAAATTCTTCTAAATCTTGCCACGCCTTCTGCAGTGCCCAGGGATGGTGAGCAGCCATTTGGTTCCTGGACAGTCTTTGTGGTCACCTCACTGTTTGAGAAATGCTTCTGACCTGTGTCCCCCCCCCGCCCCGGCCCCCCATTCTTTAGGACTGTGCATTTATCCAACCAGTATGGCCCGGGCTTGGGGACAGGACTGTGAACGACACAACCAGGCCAGGCATCACATGGTGAAATGTATGACACAATTGGGTGACAGACAGACGTCAGAGGGTCACTGAGGAAATGTGGCCAATGAAGGGGAAAAGGGTGCTTTGCTGAGACCAGAGGGTGTTGGCCTGAGTGCTTCAAAGAGGGCTTCCCGGAAGAAGTGACCTCCAATCCCGAGAGCTGCAGGAAGAAGAGAAGAGCCGTCAGCACCCTGCACTTCCTTGTGGCATCTCAGCCCTGGTGCCTCCAGTTCCCCAGACTTGGTCATGTCCGTCCACGTCAGTGAGCCTCAGTTTGCTGCATGCACAGGGGTGCAGAGGGAACGTGGACTCAAGGCTTACCTCGACTCACGTGTCCACTGAGTAACAAGAGCAGCTATCTTCCCAGTCTCTTCGTGCTATCTGCGGTTACCTCTCGACCACCCCCTAATCTTTCCAGAGGGCCCCCGGCTTATCTGCCTTGGTTGCAAAACTACTGCCCAGTTCCTGAAATGGCACCAGCTCACTCTGGCTCCCCTGAGGCCCGATGCCATACCCTCAGCTGTGGGGCACGCTGATCTGGGGTCAAGGCATTCAGAAAGACTTCGATTTCCACGGAAAGGCTGGCTTTGGTGACACTGGGACTGGGTAGCAGTCGTCATCACTACAGCATCATGTCTTAATCTTGTCAGGCTTGTAAGAGTTCATTCATTTGACAAATGTCTGCGGAGTACCTGCCGCAACCCCAGAGAGACATACTGATTGCAGGCCAAGCAGAAGATGAGACCACAGCGGTGGCCCAGTCCTGGCTGTGCTTATGTTCCGCTGAACTAAGCAACGCGGGCAAATAAACAAGCAGGGGTTATCACACTGGGTGGTCCCACGGAGACTGTGGAAGGATTGAGGACAGATGGTGGCTGAGGGCAAAGTGCTTTGTGCTTAAGTAGGGGGACCCAAGTTCCAGTTCCCACCACTCCCGTGAAAGCTGAGGATGGCAGTGTGTGTGTGTGTGTGTGTGTGTGTGTGTGTGTGTGTGTGTGTGTGTGTGTGTGTAAAATCTCAGCTGGGGAAGGTAGAAACAAGTGGGTGCCTGGGGTTCACTGGCCAGCAAGCCTAGCTGGTTCTCATAGAGAAATGCTGGGGTGTCTTTGAGAATGATGAGCCTTTCTCAGGAGCAAGGGTCTCAGAAACTCTAAAGCTGCTGGAGTTGACTTGAGCAAATGGCTTTGGGGTACTTGCCTCAGGATTTGAAAAAAAAAAAAAAAAAAGAACTTCATGGTCCACAGAGGAGGAATTTTAGAGAGATGTTTATTCTAGATTCATAGATGGGAGCACATGGGAGAGGGAATGGGGCTCCTGGATAGCAGAAGGGGGACATAGGAAATAGGGTGCCGCCATGTTTCTAGTCTGGGAGCCTTTGTAAAGGACTTATATCAGAAATGGGGTGAGCTATGGGAGGGGGTGAGCTGTCAGCCCAGCTGGCCCAGCAAGTGTCCACTGCCTGTTCTGTTTCAGTCACATAGTAAAGTCGCTTTGCAACCTCATGCAGAAGCGTTCATCTAGGAACCAGAATCTTTCCAGCATTGTAGCTTTTGGCAGGGATGTTCAGGCAGTGTCTGCTTCAGAGTCCTCGCCCTGCCTGACTGGCTTCTATCACCTGCTCATCAATCCCATGAGCTGCAGATTCAGTGAAAGGACCTGTTTCAAAGACCTAAGGTGGGCAATGTCGGCCTCCGACCTCCACGTGGGTGCTCTCAGGCTCTCATCCAGCACTACCTGCAGAACACAGGTGCTAAGTGAGAGATAAAGTCACAGAGGACCTTCCTCAAGATGGGAAGCCAGGGCTGGAGAGATGGTTCTGCAGAGGACCCACCTTCAAATCGCAGCACACCCACATGGTGGCGTACATCTGTAACTCCAGTCCTGGGTGACCTCATGGCCCCTTTTGATCTCCAAGGGCACCAGGTACCCATGGCTGGGGGTGGGGGGGGTGGGGGTGGAGGGGGTGGGGACGGGGGAGTAGGGGTTGGGTGGGGGGTTGGGGTGGGCGGGGGGGGGGGGGAGGGGGGATGTGGAGCACACATGCACATGTATGGCCAAACACTTAAACACATAAAATAAATAAATCTTAAAAATTTTTGAAGAGGTGACATCTTCTGAGGGAAAATACAAAGGAAACAAGAAGAAAGCTATGTAATCGGAGAGAATAGGTACCATAGCGGCCAGGATAGTGGAATGTAAGTATAAAAATCTAAGGCAGACATGCATTGTGAGTATGTGCACATGTACATGTGTGTGTGTGTGTGCACGCGTGTCTGTCTTGAGTCAGGGTTGCGTACCACAGTTCATTGTCTGAGACAAAGGCTTCTAACATAGCGTAGGCTAGCCTAGTCTCACAGGTGTGCTCCTATCTCAGTCTCTTAGAGTCCTGGGAATAAAGGCATGTGGCACTAGGACCAAGGACATTTTTGTCATGCATTGTGTGTGTGTGTGTGTGTGTGTGTGTGTGTGTATGTGAGAGACAGCAACCCAGAGAGACTCTAGCCCCCTTTGCCTCTCTCGCCCTCCCCTTCCTGGCATCATCGAGATAAAGAGAAGGAAAATCACAGATGATTAGATGATTCTAATGTGCAAGTAAAATAACGCCTCAGCGAGTGCATTATGCAAATCTACGCAATTAACATCACAAATGAGGTGAAGCCTGGGGCCAGGCAGATAACTTCTCCGGAGCCTCAGCTCTTTTCTTGCTGGCCTCCCAGTGCCAGAAACTGCTCTGGGTGGAAGGGACAGAGTGGACAGGGCTTGGGTGTGCCTCAGAGAGTACATTTTACTCTATGGAGAAGGCTTGGGCATTGCTGCGTTTTCTGGGCGAGGGTGGAAGCATGTGGTGCGCCTGGCCACTTTGCGCACAGCCCCCTCCAGGTGGAATTTCCTCCCATTAAACAGTTGCATTTTGCTGCTTAGCACGATGCAATGAGCTATAAAAGAGGTGTGTGGTCAGTTCTAAAGTCACATGTGTGGTGACTGGTCTTAAGGGCTCTGTGGTCCTGGCTCTGTTCTGCTACACACGCTTATTCCGTGAAAGGCAGTTGTCACCCGTCTTTCACTTGTCCTGTCTCCACATTGTCAGCTGGAGCCACTTGAAGGCTGACTCAGTCTTCGGAGGCAGGGGCCTCATCACTCGCAAGCCTGGCGATGGATGCTGGCTGTCAGCTGGGAGTTTGGCACTGGACCACAGGCCAAAACACTTCCCTGTGGTCCACAGGGTGGCTTCTCTGTGTGGAGATTAGATCAAGCTCCCCTTATAGCTTGTTGGCCAGGCTTCAAGACGGCCAAACCAAAATGTGTTTTCATGACCTAGCTTTGATGTCACACAGTGTCAAACTGCCGCCACACTATTCTCAAAGCAGTCACAAAGGGAAATGGACACAGCACAGCCAGGGAGCCAAGGTCAACCTGTAAGAAGGCTTTGTGGAATGAGAGATGCCCATTGTCATGGGCGTCTTTGGACAGTGTCATCCATCGCACCTAGAGCCATAAGATCCTGAAGTGGGGTGTGCATCAGAGTCTTGCTTCTGAGACTCCAGCCTATATTGGTTCTGTCAGCGATTGCCCCAGCTCCTCACAAATCTTTGAGACCCTTTTCTGGGTCAACTCAGACTTTCTTTCTCAGAGAACGCGGAGCTGTGCAGCAGCCAGGCCTTGGCCACGAGCCTCAGGGAGCCTTTCCTTAGAAACAATGAAGTAAAAGCCCCCACCTACACATCTCCCTGTGACCCAGCAGTGGGCACAGCGTTGGTCAAGGAGATGTGGAAATAGTGAGACAGCCAGCTGGGAAAAGCCTGCTAGGCCAGAGGGTGTGCCTGTAAGGAGGGCTAGAGGGTGGAGCAGGGACCCTTGGAGTACAACTAGTGGAAACAAGGCTTCTGGGAGATGCTGGGGGCACACCAGGTCAGGGCTGAATCCTGAGATCCCAGCTGTTGGACCTCCAGGGAGATGAGAATCCTTGCCTAGGCCCGTGGTAAGTGGGCCGAGGCTCCTCGAAGCTGCTCATGGCAGAGCTCTGGCTGCCGCTTGTGAGCGCCTTCAGCTCTGAATGGCCCTGGACTCAGTGAGCTTGCAGGGGAGTGGGTGGTGGTGGTTTGCAGGCCTGGTGGGCGGGGCTGAGCTGGTGGGAGGAGTTTGCCTTGGTTCTCACAGTGAGCAATTGGCTGAGCAGGACACAAAATTTCTAGTGCACTGGTGCAGCAGAGGACTCTTAGGGTTCCAAATCCTTTGGAAATGGCTCTGTTGCGCTACCAGCTTCTCTGAGCATCCTCCATGTTGTCTCATGCAAGCCCGATTTATAGTCCCTGTTTTCAGAGGAAGAAGTGTGATTTGTAGAGAGCGCCAAAAGTTGAGCTGGACTGAAGCCCAAAGTTTGTCTGTCGCACTCAAGAGCCTGTGAACGGGAGCTTTCCCGCAGGATACTGGAATGCCGGGACGTTCCCGACCTTTGTTCAGTATACTGGAGTTTCCAGGCCATTTCATAGTGCTCCCAAGAGACCATCTGGACGTGGCTTCCCCTGCGGGGGATTCTGGAACATTCGAAGGCTCTGCAGGAAGTTCTAGGACAACAGCAACGGGTTGTGCCGGTCCCCTGACCCCCAGCCATCCTGGCCCAGGAAACGGCTCCTTTAACAGATGGGTAAACCAAGGCTGACAGGAAATCAGTTCTCCCGTAGGAGTTGGGGAAAGCTGCAGCTGGCATGGGCCGACTCCCTGCCCACAGTTTCTCCTCCATAGTGGCTGGAAATGTGGGAACCACAGAAAGCCAGAACAGCCAGCAGCTGCTCCTGCAACTTCAGCTGGTCAGTGACTCATCTCACCCGCCCTGGCTCTGGCTTCAGCTTCCTACCCAGCCTTGTTCCCCAAGAGTGAGGATGGCACCAGGCCTGTCCCCCTCACTTCTCCCAAGAACCCAGGGAGATAGTGTTCTCAGTACACACACCAGATGGGGTGGGCATCCATGCAGTTTACTGGCCAAATTAGAATGCTTTAAGGAGTCACTGATCATTACACATGGATTGCGCGTGGCAGACAGGAGTGTCTGCCCATACTGCAAGGTAGTCATTGCTTAACTCACAACGTATCTCAGGCCTCGGCCACAGGCTAGAGCCAAAGAGCCCAGGGGCAGAAGTGGGCTTGAGAATTCCACACCCTGAGGGGAATCCACATGTGTGAGAGACTGTGTGAGAAGAGCCTGCCTGGGGTCACATCCTGCTTCTGCCACTTGTGGGCTGTGTGAGCTGAACTCAAGCTTGTTACTTAACCTCTCTGACCCTCAATGTCCTTATTCATAAAAACACCACAGGGCAGTGGGAACAGTCATGAGATGGAACAATACAAATAGCTTGACCGCAATAGCACATACTTAGTAAAGAAGAAGCCATTGCTATTGAGAGGTTAAGATTATTGACTTTGGCGGGTGCTGAGATTAAGTGGCAGCACCTCAGTTACAGCCGTGACCTTGACTTAGGCACAGGACGGTGAGAATGAAGGTCAGTTGAAGGGAGCATGAAGGACAGAGGCTTACCTGCTGTGGGATCCAGAGGGGACTTTCTCACTGGGCAAGGACATCAGGGTAGGGTTCCAGGAGAGGCTGGCCTCTTTGGAATAGTAAACCAATGTCAGTAGGGCCACCCATGTCATAATCCGCAGAAGGAAAGCTCACTGCATTCTGCCTCTTGTTGAGACAGTCTCGCTCTGTAGCCCAGGCTGGCTTTGAACTCGTGATCCCTCCTGCCACAGCCTCCAGAGTGTTTGGATTCGAGGTGAGCACCGCCATGGCCTTCTGAAGTTCTGCTTTTTCTCTCTATGTGAAAACCTCAGTGCTGGCTCTGAAGAGACGGCCCAGCTGTTAAGAACACTTGGTGGTCTTAGGCCCAGGGTTAGGTTCCCAGACTCCACATGATGGCTCACAACTGCCTGTATTTCCAATTCCCGGGGTCACTCACGCCCTCTTCTGGTCTCTGTGGTCACTGCATGCACATAGCGCACTTAACCCCACAGCCCCGACCTCAGCTCCCTCTCTAGCTTTACTCCTCAGGAATGAGATTGGCACTAGGCCATGCAGCCAAAAGCACTTATGATAAAATAAAAATGAATAAACCTTAAAAGAAGAATTGTAGTGCTCTTTTTGAGATGCCAGGCTCTATCAACCCCCTCCCCCACCCCACAGGCACACATAACTTTTTCTTGGTGTCCTTGGGTTCATATTTCACCTGCATTTTGTTTAGTTCACTTGAGAGAACATGGTGGGGGATGGTGACGCCTGGCCTTGGGGGGTGGGGAGAGGCTGGGCTGCTGCCTCCAGGCCTGACCCTCCGAGCCTGGCAGTTTTAGTCCTTCCTCAGTGAGGAAGCTGTTCTTCTGGCTTCTGTGAATATGTGGCCCTCTGGCTATACGCTTGGTTCAGAAATCGCCTAACATCTTTGACCCCCAATTTAAAATCCTGAGGTAAGAATCCTCTTTCTGCTTGAGCGCCACCCAGCCCGACAGCATCAGTCTATGATGAAGAGATATAGGCATAGGGTAAGCAAAGCACTAACTACGAAATAGAGTTCAGTAAGAAAGAAGTCTGTGATCAATTAATAATGTCTGCCACAGGTGCTGGCTGGGTATAGGTAATGCGCGTGTTTCAAAGTTGAGAACATAGAAACAGATAGGACCATGCCTCAGGGTCCCCTGTCACGGGCATGCTGAGTGCTGCCAAATGTGCTCAGCAGTAGATACTATTGTGCCAGGAGAGAGAGGAGGCTTCTAGGGGCATAGCCCGGACAGAGGCCTTGATGTAGGAACCCTCCTCATTATGCAGAGCGCTGGGTGGCTAAGCTTGAAGCAACCCTTCAGTGGCTGCTTGAAGAGTACCTCTCCAACCACATCTTTGTCCTTGTACGTGATGTCACGGCTTTGGGGGAGGGAGGCGGAGCCCAAGCTCAAACCCTATTTCCTTTGCTTGCCAGCCCGGCCTCTATGTTGTGGCAGAGGAGGGAGCAGGGGGCAGGGGAGCGGGAGAATGAAATCAAGAAATAACAGGCTTCACGGGAGCAGTAATGACATTTTAACTTGAAAATTGCAAGAAGACAGGGCTTCGGAGGCATATGCAAATTCCACATAAACGAGATGCAAATGAGCCTGCCTCTGCCTGCCTCTTGCACCTGGATGTGGCTCAATGACAAATCCTAATGGGCACAGCGTGGCTGTATGATTGATTATCAAGGCCAGCTGGGATGACAACTGTGCTCTTTTTCTGGGAGCCGGGGGAAAGAAGTGCCTGTTCCTAGGTGGCCCTGAGCTCTCTCTGGCAGAGGATCCTAAGGCATGGCCTTATCAAGCTCAAGGTTAGCGAATTTAGGGCACATCTACTACCTATATTCCTGCCGGCACCCATGGCAGACATCATTAATCAACCATAGAGTTCTTACTGAGCTCTGGGCAGCCCTTATTAATAGAAAAGAGGTGCTGTTCATTCATTTGTTCATTCATGCACCTGGCCACCATGAATTCCAAAGGACGCAGAATAGGCAGGCTCAGTTCTTGTTCTCACGAACCAGTTTAGGACAGGGCGTGAGTATTTACACAACATTGCAAAATGGCAATTTTGATACATGATATTAGGAAAATGTACAGGTTTACGTAAGGTGTGTGTGTGTGTGTGTGTGTGTGTGTGTAAATATGTATGTGTTATGTTAGGGATTGAATCCAGAGTCTCTCTCTCTCTCTCCTGATGAACTACACCCCCAGCCCTAAAAGGAATTTTACACCTTCAAGGTGACCAGGAAAAGCTGACCTTGTCGATCAGAAGGCTAAAGAAGTCTTAAATTTAAAAGCAGGCAGAAAGAATTCTTTAAGTCCTGGAAAAAGAAAGAGCTTTTGTGAGACACTGTCAGTCCTTGTCTAGATTTGCATGGTCACGTTTTTGTTTTTTATTTATTTTGTTTTTTGTTCTGCTTCTGTCTGTCTGTGTTTTGTGTGTCTGTTTTAAATAGCTTTATAGAGATAAATCTACATACCACAAAATCCACCCACTTAAAGCATAAAACACAATGGTTTCTGATCTATTCACAGGCACACCACAGTTAATTTTAGAACACTTTCATCTCAAGAGGAGGAGGAGGAGGAGGAGGAGGAGCAGGAGGAGGAGGAGGAAGGTATCTGGGGTTGGAGAGATCGCTCTACAGTTCGGAGCACTTACTCTTGCAGAGGACCCAGGTTTGATTTCCAGTACCTATGGTGGCTCACAACCATCCCTAACTACAGTTCCAGAGGATCTGATGCCCGTTTCTGACCTCTGCAGGCACCAAACACACAAGTGGTGTACATACATAGATGCAGGCAAGCAAAATATCCACCCATAAAATAAAATAAAAATAAATAAGCCTGACAAAAGATCTACTTGGGGAAAAAAGTGAGGAAAGCTCTGGAAGCCTCACCACCAGACCTGATGCTGCCTTCTGCAGTTTTGGGCACCGGCAACTCTCCCTGGTGTTCTGTGTAAATGCAGTCGCTGCATCCTCACCCTCCCAGGCCTAGTTTCTTTCACACAGCATGATGTCCGTAAGGTCATCATGAGTCACTATTTCTCTCTTGAGAATTTTCACTGTGGGAAAACATGCACAGCCTAGCATGGCCATTTTAACGTCTTCCAGGTGCACAATTCATTGGTGGTCTTCTCTGAGATGTGTGGGCATCAGCGCTAGCTAGTCCCAAACATTTTTCGTATGTCCAAACGAAAACTCCCCACCCACTAACAATTCCCATCTCCTCCACCTGCCGGCCCCACCTAACTCTTCACCCACTTAAAGCCTCTGTGGACATCTGGCCATTACACAGGATGGAACCTTCAACACGGCGTCCCTTCTATGCTGGCTCCAATTCACTTAGCATAAGGTTTGCCCCGAGCTGCAGCAGGCATCAGAACTTCGCTCCTGTTTAAGTGGAGCATAGCTCAGTCCGTGGAGCATTCGTCTGTCATGTGCTTGAGAAATTCTGGGTGTGGTGGCCCATGCCTGTCATTCCAGGGATGCAAGAGGTCAGAAATGCAACGTCATCCTTGGCTACCTAGTAGGTTCGAGGCTAGCCTGGGATACTTGAGATCTGGTCTTAAACAAACAAGGACATCATTCTTTTCTGAATATACGTATGTTAAGTGTGTGTGTGTGTGTGTGTGTGTGTGTGTGTGTGTGAGATTTATCTATTCATATTTTCTGGACATCTGTGTTGTTTCTGCCTTTGATGTTGCAGAGTTTGCATGAAAATATCTTTTTTGTTCCTCTTTGTTTTCAGTTCTGGGTTTGTATCCAGGAGTGGGATTGCTGAGTTATCTAAACCAAAGCAGCTGCACCATTACGAGCCTAAGGGTTCGTTATCGCCCACACGCGGTGTCTTCTGCGTTTGCTGTCGTAGTCATCATCCCTGTAA
Organism: Acomys minous; assembly: GCF_964271855.1. NCBI lineage: Eukaryota > Metazoa > Chordata > Mammalia > Rodentia > Muridae > Acomys > Acomys minous. Next base: position 76,772,293 of record NC_140485.1, on the reverse strand, counting down.
GGGCTGAGAGGCAGCTTGTGGCAGGGTTCATGTGGACGACCTCACCGCAAAGGATGTGTCTTTCCAGGTTCGTCTCGCTCATTTATGTGTCTCATTGTGTGTGTGTGTGTGTGTGTGTGTGTGTGTGTGTTTGTGTGTGTGTGTGTTTGTGTGTGTGCGTGTTTGTGTGTGTTTGTGTGTGTGTGTGTGTTTGTGTGTGTGTGTTTGTGTGTGTGTGTGTTTGTGTGTGTGTGTGTGTGTGTGTGGGTGTGTGTGTGTGTTTGTGTGTGTGTGTGTGTTGCCAAATATGAGAAGAAGTCGGAGTCTTTCTTTGGAGAGTTGGTTCTCTCCTCCCATTTTCCATGAGTTCCAGGAATCTAATTGAAGCTGCCAGGCATGTGTGGGAGATGCTTCTTCGCTCTCTGAGCGGGCCCCAGACAAATCGCTCATGAAATATGTCATCCGCAAATATTTTATCCTACTCTACATACTGTCTTTTCATTTTCATTTTTTTTAATTAAAAATTTGTTTTTAGATGTTTTAATGTATATGCAAGCTTTGTCTGCATGTGTGTATGTGTGTGTCTGGTGCCAGTGGAGGTCAGGAAGGGGGCCATTAAGTGGAGTTACTGATAGGAGTGAAACACCATGTGGGTGCTGGGAACTGAACCTCGGTCCTCTTCGAGAGCAATGGGCACCCTTCTCCCAGCCATCTCTCTGTCCCCTCTTTTTACTTTCTTGACATGGTCTTTTGATGAACAGAAGTGCTAATTGGGGGAGAGAATGGCTCATTTGCCACCTAGGCTGACCTTGAACATCCTAGCCTCCTGCCTTTACTTTCTGAATGCTGGGATTAGATGTGTGTGTGTTGTCACACCAACCTTCCAGTTTTAAATTTTGGTGAAGTCTAATTTATTCATTTATTTATTTATTTATTTATTTATTTATTTATTTATTTATTTTGCTTGTGATTTAAGAGTCATGTCCAAGAGTCCACTGTTAAATCCAAGTTCACACTTTCTTCTAGGGGTTTCTTTCTTTCAGTTCTGTGATCCATACACTTCAGTATGTGGAGTGAAATACAGCTTCTACTTCATTCATTTACATGTGGAAATCAGTAGTCTCAAAGCTATTTGCTGAAGAGATAATACTATTTTAAAATTATTCTTTTATTTATTATTATTGTGTATATACAATGTATGTGCTTGGGGGCATGTGGGCCACAAGGAGCAGGTGGGGGTCAGAGAACACAACTTTACAGAGTCGGTTCTCGCCTGGAATCGAACTCAGGTCACCAGGCTTGTGCAGCAAGCGCCTCTACCCACTGAGCCATCCTGATGGCCCATGAGGAGACAACTCTCTCTTCACCGATAGACTTGGCATCTTGGTCGCAATCAGCTGGTCACAGACACACGATTTCCATTCTGCCTCTTGACTCTGTTCCACTTAACACACATGTTTATCCTCCTGGCTATACAGCCCTGGTTTGATCAGTGCAGATTTACAGTAAGCCTTTAAACTGGGAACCCCAGCTTTCTGGCTGTGTGGACCTTTTGGAGGTTCAAGGTAAATTTGAAGATTTGTCTTATTATTTGTGTAGTAGAGCCCACAGGAATGGTTCAAGGGTTGCCCTGAATCTGCAGATTGGTTCTGCAAGGACTATGTACTTAGCAGTGTAGAGTCTTCCTGATGCCAGAGATTTCAGGCTCAAATTTGAGCTCTGGCGGTTCTCCCAAGCCGGACTCTGCCACCCATCCTCAAGAGGCCAGTTGAAGAGACAAGAAATGGTGAAAAGCTGAGGGGGGAGATTTATTCAGTGTGGTCCCATTGAGAAGAAGAACGGCTGTTCAGTTCTACCCGAGTCCATTTTGGGGGTTCTGGCATGGGGTGTGGATTTAGATGGAGGGCAGAGGTATGCATAACTAGTCAGTCCTGGCCCAGGTAGGGTCTTGCTGGTCAGCGGCCCATCATTGTCTCTGCTCCGGCCTGTCCCACAAGATGGCCTGGGGGAGTTAGGTGAAGTGTGTGAAATCTCTTCCGGGGAGGCAAGCTTCCTGCCTCTGACTGCACCGGGCTTCAGCCTTCCCCTCTCTGCACCATGGGGCTGCTGGGGAAACTTTAATTCTTGGGGCCTGTAACTTTGGAATCTGACTGACACCTGTGCGAGTGCCCTCTTGAGGATGCTGTCTCTCCTGCCAGGACCAAAACAACACCCTTCTCTTTTTGTTTTTAGATTTTCCGTCTTGAGGGACTTGCGGTGACATCCTGGAGTTGATGTGAAGGTTTCTGAAATACACCTGTGTCTTGAGCAAACAGCATAAACAGAGTCTGAGTAGCAACTAAGGCTGGAAGACATTCAGTTAGTGTCAGGTCAGCGTGGGTAAGAACCTTTCTTTTCCTCCCTGCCCTAGGGACTAGGAAGGGCAGGCACAAGCAATCTCTTTCTGCTCTTGGTTCGAGACAGGGTCTTGTTATGTAGCTCAGGCTGACCTCCAGCTCGTGGCCCCCCTGCTGCCATGTTGGCGGATGGGTAATGGTAAATGTCATGTCAAGGAGTTGGTGCAAATAAACCTTTATGACAAGTTTTAAGCAACTTAGGGGATGTCAAAGGAATGACTCTGGAGGTGACAAAGGACACCTAACTGGAGTCTGTTCTTGAATGGTTTTATCTCAATTTTTTGATACCTTCATACACGAGCACACTGCTTTTACATAACTTCTATCGTTCCCTCTTTCCCCACCAACTCCTCCCGTGTCCCTCCCTCCATCCCTTTCTCTCGCATCCATGTTGCCATGTCAGCTGCTGTGGTCTGGTGCCAGCAGCCATGTTATTCAGAGCCCGTGAGTGTAGCCTTCTTGTCATACCTAGCAGACACACTCTCGCAGCGACCCTTTCCATCCTCAGGGTTTTTTTTTTTTTTTAACATTTCCACCCTCACTTTTGCAGCTCCTTGAACCTTAGGTACAGAGGTGGTACTGTAGATGCTCCATTTGGGGCTGGACACACAGTGGTCTGCTCCGTGCACTGTGAGCAGCTGTGAATCTTTGCAACAGCCTCCATCTGTTGAAGAAAGCAGCTTCTTTGATGGGGGCGTGGAAGCTGCGTGTATCCGTGGGCATAAGGATAGCATTTAGAAGACAATTGGGAGCTATATTAACTTAGCAAAAATGGTAGTTGGAGATTCTGTGTTGAGGTCTATAACCTCTACAGCCGTAGGTTTTCGCCTTGGTTTGTAGTATCAGGCACGCGGTCTCTCCTGTTGAACAGGGCTTTAGTCCAATCAAACAGCTGTTGGTTGCCCCATTGCTGGCTGTGCCACTGTTGCAGTGTTGAGGCTGTCTTTGTGGGCCTGTGTTGTGGTGGTGGTGGTGGTGGTTCACAGGCTTTACAGCTAGATACAACGGTTGATAAGTGTTCTCTCTTGGCAGGTGGCATAGCTCCTCACCTCACCGTGAGAGCTAGCCCTCAGGGATGGCGCTTCCAGGCCTGTGCCGTCTTGATTTCTGTAAATCCTGGAACCAAAGTGTGCAGCCTCTTCAGCAACAGGGTCTTCTGTCAAGTTCTCATAGTCAACCAAGAGAATTAATTTTTGTCAGTTGTGCAAGTGAACAGACAAAACACAAACAAAAAAAAGAAAAGAAAAGAAAAGAAAGAAAGAAAAAGAAAAAAATCTGCTTTTGTAGTAAAAACTGCAGCTGTAATTCTACAGAGTGTTACCAGACAACAGTTATACAGTTTTACAAAAACACAACCAACAGGAGCAAATATTTAAGGAAAACTAGCCTGCAGATTAACTGCTTGTTTACAGATGTATTCCCTAAGTGCCTAGTGGCTAATACCTTTTAATTATTAGGAAACACTGCTTGGAGTGCACAATGCGAGGGCCTGTCTAATTATCTTTGCTTCACGAGAACAGTCATGATACAATTAGGAGCACGTGAGGAAAGGTCTGGAGAGTAGCAGTCTGCTAGAGAGTTCTCTCATGCTTTTCACTGTAGAATTCTGAGGCCTCAAAAGAGAATATTATGTACACTGAACAGCTAGCCATGGTTAATGTCACTGCACAGACAAACACCCCAACCATTAGACCTCTTACAAACGCAAGGTGTACAGCGCTAGGGATGGCAGATGGACCTGCTTTCTGACATGCAAATATTATCTCATAGACACACTAGCAGAAGATCTTTAGTCAAGGCAAACAGATGTGGATCAGGGTTTAAACGGCAGGCCTGCTCACGCCACGAGCTTGTGCTCTAAACAACACAGATTTAACAATGGCAGAAACGCCAGGAGAATTTCCTTGGTCATTTTCTGTGTTCAAAATCCGGATATAAGGGGCTGGAGAGATGGCTCAGTGTTTAAGAGCACTGGCTGCTCTTCCAGAGGTCCTGAGTTCAATTCCCAGCAACCACACGGTGGCTCACAACCATCTATAACGAGATCTGGTGCCCTTTTCTGGTGTACATGCAGGCAAAACACTGTGTATATATGACAAGTAAATAAATCTTTTTAAAAATCCAGATATAAAACATATCATATGAAAGAGAGCACTTATTTGTCATTTTGCACACATCAAATATATGTGTATGTATGTATGTATGTATGCTTTTAGCTCTGTAAGCTTTTGTATAATGTATAAATGAAGGGTTGTCAACATGGCTCAGAAAACAAAGGTAATTGCCGCAGAGCCCGAGGACCTGAGTTTGATTTCTGGAACCCACATGGTGAAAGGAGAGAAGTGACCCCTGTCAATCATCCTCTGACTTCCATACATGGACTGTGGCATGCTCACGTGCACAAGAGCACACATATACACAAACATACACATTATTAATCAATGTAGTATGGTTCAGACACACTACTCCATGTGTTTCTAACCACAGATATACAGGATTAAATTCACTAAAATCACTTTAAGATAGTTATGTGTAAACCAGATATCAAAAAGACTTTAACACTGGGACGGAGAGGTGGCTCAGTGGTTTAGAGCGCCTACTGCTCCTGCAGAGGTCCTGAGTTCGATTCCCATCAACTACATGCTGACTCACAACTATCTGTAATTCCAGTTCCAAGGGACCCACGGCTGGACTCCACGGGTACCAGGCATGTTCATAATACACAGATATATATATATATATATAGGCAAAAATTCATCATACATATAAATAAATAAATAAATAAATAAATAAAGATTTAAAAAAATACTTCAGTTCAGAATCTTGACTTTATTGACAAAAATCAACAGAAAACATAAGCAACTCTAATAAAATATAAGATCTTGATGATTTTACAATGTATATACACACCAAGGTAGATATTAAAATATCCAGTTTCATAAAATTACTTATAACAAAATATATCACCTATTCACAACCAACTAATGCTGAGCAGAAACTTTATTATTCCAACTGGAAAATTAGCCCACTAATTAGCCCATTCAATACTGACAAAAATATATGCCCGCTTGGCACCGTGATGCATGCCTGAAATCGCAGCACTTGGAAAGGCAGAGGCAGGCAGATCTCTGTGAGTTTTAGGCCAGCCTGGTCTACAAAGTGAGTCCAGGACAGCCAAATCTACACAGAGAAACCTTTTCTTGAAAAACCAAAAATTATATATATATACATATTTACATATACATGTATGTATATGCCCTTCCATATGGAACAAAATCCAGAAACCTTGTAAAAATATCTCTAAATATATGCCAATATAAAAGTTCATCTTTTGAATTTACATGTTTTTGTTTTGTTTTTTAAATTTATTTATTTTATTTATTGCATACGAGTACTTTAATCTGCAGCAGAGGGCATCAGATTGCATTATAGATGGTTGTGAGCCACCATGTGGTTGCTGGGAACTGAACTCAGGACCTTTGGAAGAGCAGCCAGTGCTCTTAACCACTGAGCCATCTCTCCAGCCCTGAATTTACATTTTTAACTTTGCCTGGTGAAACCAGCTTGGGAAACTTCTGAGCACTTAACAAAAGCATGCTTTAACATTCTAAACACTCTTCAATGTGAGAGGTTAGCTCTCCCTTTTTGATAGGACTTGTTACTTCAGGGTAAGCTTGCCAAGTCTCGAAAGCTACTATTTGTAGGGACTAAATTCTCCTGGAAATTCAAGTATGAGAAGGGCATTTAATATAAAGATATACATCTACATTTCTATATACATAATAGCCTTAATAAAAACTTAAGCTGGACCTCTAGAGAACTTACATTCATCAATTGCATATTAGGAACATCTGGCCAGCAAGATGGCTCCATCGGTGAAAGCACTTGCCCTCATGAGCCTGACAACCTGAGTTTGGTCCCAGGACCCCTCAGTGGAAGAGACAACCAACTTCCAAACACTGTCCTCTGACCTCTGTCTGGGTGCATGTGCACCCTGCAACACATCTCATACACACACATACATAATAATAATAATTAAATTAAATTAATTCTACAAAAAGAATATTCCTGGAAACCCATACAATAATCTAAGAAAATGAGGGGCCTTTTCCAGCTTCAGTTTCAATTAATTAATTCACAATTAATATTTGAAAGCTATAGACCCCCAAACCATCCCACAAGCTAATACCTTGGGGCAGTGGCTCTCAACCTTCCTAGTGCTGTGGCCCTTTAATACAGTTCCTCATGTTGTAGTGACCTTCCCTACCCATAAAATTATTTCATTGCTACTTCATAACTGTAACACTGCTACTGTTATGAATCACAATGTAAATATCGGATAGGCAGGGTATGTGATATGTGATTTCTGTGAAAAGATGGCTCAGCCTCCAAGGGGGTCACGACCCACAGGTTGAGAACCACCGTCTTAACATATCAGCCACATACTGTTTCCCAAGTAAACTCAACATTAGCCTTCCGGTTAACGAACATCTGGTTAGGTCGGTGATCCAGCCTTTGTATAGCCAGGTTTCCTTCCCTCTCCAGCTATCCAGTGAACTGATAACATCCATGCGTGCGTTTCAACTATTTTGGGGAGATGGGAGTTTGGAAGCCTCTCAGTTGCTCTTACAGAGAAACTGACTTTGTGTGATTTATGACAAAGCTGCGGGGAAGCTTCTGTTGGGGTTGAGAACACGTTCCGGGCCTGTGACTGGCCGAAGATGAAGAAAAGGCTATGTGCAGAGAGCACAAGGCTGGTAACTTCCCGTAGCAGCTGGAGTGCATGGGGGGGGGGGGGGGGGAAGGATTGTCTTGGTTGAATTAATTGAGGTGGAAGACGCACCCTGACTGTGGAGGGCACAGTTTCCTGGGCTGGGGTCCTGCATTCAGGCTGAAATGACCCCAATAGGCTAGAAGTTTGGTTGCGGTCTCCCCTGCTGACCCTGCTGCATTAGAAGGTTCTGGAGAATTTGGAAGGAGCTGAGGAGGTAAGTTACTGGGGCTGCATGCTTGGGGGTGTATTCTCCCCAGCCCCTTCCACCCTTGACCTTCTGCTTTTCCTGGCTCCCGGGATGTCAACTGCTTTGCGCCAACGCACCCTCCCGCCACAGGGGACTGAATCCTTAGCCAAGACAGTTCCTGTGTCTTCCTTGTCATCTGTTCTGCCAGGGGTTTTACACAGCGATGTCTGTGTGGCTAGTGCAGGGCCGGGGACGAGGCTCAGCTGGTAGACAGTGCGTGCCCAGCACACACAGAGCCCTGGATTTGATCCCCAGTACTGCATAAAACTGGGCACGGCAGTGTTTGCCTGTAGCCACAGCATTTAGAATGTGGGCGCAGTTGGATCAGAAGTGAATTAGAGGCTGGCCTACACGAGACGATGTCTAACAACAAGAACAAAAAAAAAAATCAAGGTAATTAGTGTATAATACCTCCTGGTATGCACCCGAGCCTCTGGACATGATGCAATGACCTGTCCCTAAGGCCAACAGAAGCAGCCAGAGCCACTTAGCAGCAGCAGGGCTTAAATCCCGCTCCTGGACAGATCGGCACCATTTTTAAAAATATATATATATTTTATTAATTTATTCATATTACATCTCAATTGTTACCCCATCCCTTGTCGGTGCCATTTTTAAAAGGCTCTTTTGATGTTGTTCCCAGGCAAGTTTTCCTTTTGTTTTTATAGTGTGCTTAGAGTTCTGGAGAGGTTCAAGGGCATGTTGTTCCTGTCCTTGGTGCCAGGGTGGGCTGATAGAATGTGGAGAGGGAGGCAGGATGGAGAGGGAGGCAGGATGGAGAGGGAGGCAGGATGGAGAGGGAGGCAGGATGGAGAGGGAGGCAGGATGGAGAGGGAGGCAGGATGGAGAGGGAGGCAGGAGCTTTAGACGGATGACAGTACCCATCCTTCCACCCTGCCATCCCTCCTCCACTCCCTCAGTCCTTTGCCACGGGCCAGTAGTCAGAGCTCTCTGTAGGCCAGGTTTGGTGGCGCATGCCTTTAATCCGAGCACTCAGGAGGCAGAGGCAGGTGGATCACCGTGAGTTCGAGGCCAGCCTGGTCTACAAAATGAATCCAGGACAGGCAAGGTTACACAGAGAAAACCCTGTCTTGAAAAACAAAAACAAAACAAAAAGATCTCGCTAAAAAGCTAAAGCCATGGGGTTCTTCCACAAACAATCAGGTCTCTGACGGACTCTGGGTGGTTATTTCTTGACTGAGGTCAGGATGGCACCACTTCCCTGGGGTTAGAGTTGGATGACAGAATGGCAGGGGCCACCGGCTATGGCCAACGGGACTGTTCCCACTTTAGATGGTTATCACAGCCTTGAGCTGTGACCTGTGTTTCCAAACGAACAGCTCTAAGTCAAGGGCCCCATGCCCTTCCTTGAGGCTCCATCTCTTTGCCGAGGCAGAACTTGGGAAATGCTTGCACATACAGACCCACTACAGTGGTAATGAACAACAGCCTGATGGGAGCTATGGAAAGAGCAAGGCAAGCGAAGGGACAGAAAGTCTTGTGCTCAGACTGGGCTCCCCACCCTCCTGTACTCCCCAGTGTCCCCAGGCAGCTCCCCTGACCCAGGCCTTGGACTTTTTATAAAGAGCTTATAAGGCAGCCCTCGAGGGTGAGTCACAGGCTGTGTGACTTCCAATGGCACTTTCAGCCCCTCGGTCCTCCTCGGTTCCATAGACAAGGTTTTGAAGGTTGGTAATCCCTATTCCTCATTCACGCGCACCAGGTGTGGAGACCAACTGGATGCTTCTGAGTCTACCACAGCGGCACACCCACGCATCATGGATGGGGACAGTGAGGGCTAAGGAGGTTAAAGTTCACCCTCCAGAGCCATCCACACCCCAGGGGTGCTGCTGTCCTCGCTCAGGGTTCCTCCACAGGGTCCTGCTGGCTCACATGTATTGCACTATTTTTCAGCTGGGTGAGGGTGGGGTTCCGGGCTGGACAGTTTGTCCTGGGCAGGGAGCCAGCTTTACAGCCCCTGGGAACAGCACAGCCCTGGTTCTTGAGGGCAGGCTGTGCCTTGACCCTGGCCAGCTGTCCTGTGTACATCTGGAGTGAGTAGCTAGTGGGCACAGTGTGTGTCGCCTACCTCCGAGTGGATGGCGCTCTCTGGTAGAGGCTCTGTCCTGTCCCAGATGCGGCACTGACAGGCAGGTCTGGGTCAGAGCTTTCTCCTCTCCATTCCTTTCCCGGCTCTTCGGGCTTAGATGAGTCTCTGTGTTCGGACATCCATCTACTTGTCTGGGAAACCACCGTGTCTCTGAGGGTGGCTGCAGCACCATCAGGGCTGGGGTGAGCATCAGATGAGGAAACGGCCATGTGGAAAGCACCGTGCAGGGCCTCAGTTTCCCTTCTGGCTCAGCTCACTCTCAAAGCTTTATCCCTTCATGAGACTGTGGCCTGCAGAAAGGAAAGGCTCAGTGCTGAGCCTGGGGATCCAGACACCGATTTCCCGACCCAGCAGGCTTGTCAACCCTTTTGGTAGATGGGGAAACTGAGGGCAGCCCTCTGCTCAGAGCACCAGGCTAGTAAAGCTGGGTTCAAGGCCAAGACCTTCTGCTTCCCGGGTGGAAAGTGCCCATTCGATAAATGAGGAGATCTGGGCATCAGAGACAAGGAGCCATCTGTGGGGGGAGGGGGAGGTCACCCCAACATTTCAGGCTGTGTTCCCTTCAACAGTCCCCAGCCTCCCATTTCCTTAGGTTGGAAAGGGGTCCTGAGATAGTGGGATAATTGGTCACATCACACTGGCCTGCTTAGGGGTCTCTGTGAACTCCACTACCCCACCCCCACCCCACAGCAGGTTACAAACCTTTGCCCACCTCTCAGGGCAGCCTCCAGGGGGCCAAGGCTTTGCCATGTGAAGTTATGGTCATGGGGAAACTTGCCATGCATGCCAATTAATTAAGTCCCTGTAGCCTTTGAGGGACGACTGGGGATTCAGAAAACACAGGAAGCCATATGATTTGGAGTGACAGAGTTTGGGAGTCGGTAGGGGACTTTGGTGGGGCTCTGGAGAGACATCTTCCTGGACCTTAGAGGCAACAAAAGCAGATGTTGACAGGTCTGGGACCAAAGTATGAGTGTAGGTACCATTTAGTGAGCAGTTATTATGCTCCCACAGCCAGCTTAGATACTTGCCAACAGCTTTCCGAGGCCTTGTGGCTTTCATTCTACAAGTAAGGAAACCAAGAGACAGAGAGATGCTTCTTCCTTTGGCGCAGGACACACAGCTTGTGACTGATGCTGCCTGGGCAGTCAGCTCCAGGTGCTTTTCATTAACCATTCTCTAGCCCTGTGCATGTTCTACCAGAGGTCCTGGTGTAAGTGCTAACCAGAGAACCATGGCCCCCCAGCACAATGGCCAGGGGCTGATGGCCAGCAATCAGCTCCATTTTACCTGCGGTGACCAAGGTCTCGGTGTCACACCTCAGTCACGTGCTGTCACCTCGTACAAAACATCCCCAAGGCTTGGCGTCTTCCTCTGGAAAGATGGAGAGTTAATACCAGCTCCATGGGGCTGTCAGGATGCGGCCGGATGGAGTCTTGCAGAGTTTGTAAGGATCTCAGCACAAAGACGGAGCAACGGAAACACCAGCCGATTCCTCATTTTTGATTCCTAAAGCCTTGTGTGTATGTCTGTGTGCCCTTGGGAGCCATCGTCTCTATGCGTGGAAGCCAGATGTGGACAGCGGTGTCTTTCTCTCCACCTTGCTTTTTTGATACAGAGTCTCTCACTGAGCTTGGAGCTCACTGATCCAGCTAGGCTGGCTGAGCAGTGAGCCTTGGGGATCTGCCTGTTCTAACCGCCCCCCTGCTCCAGGGTCGTGGGCATGGACTGTCACACCACACTTTTTGCACGGGTGCTGGGGATCTGGGCTCATGCTTACACAGGAAGCACTTCACAAACACTTCACCCACTGAGCCATCTACCCAGCCCCTGCTGGTGTTTGGAATGTTGTAATTTACCCATAGCCCATTTCTGCACACCTTCTCCCTAGGAGTTTCTGTGAGCAGGCCAATAGTTGAGGTACAATTCTTTTTGGAACCAGGAGGACGTGCAAGATGTTGGGGTCCCCTCCTACCCAAAGATCCATGGGTCACCCATCCCTTCTTCCCACCACTGCAGTCACAACAGAAGTTGTGGGTCTCACTAAAGCCAGCTTCCAGTTTTACTCTCCAGGTTTCCAGCTCCCAGACTGTGGTCTCCACTGGCTGGAATGCTGTTGCTATGGTAACAGCAGCTTAAGAGCCTTAGCCCCTCCCCTCCCCTCCCCCTCCCCCCTCCGCCCCGAGGTGACAGGCTTGGATGGAGATGGCTGATCAAATTCCCCAAGCATCCTCACTCTTCTGGATACAAGACCTGGGAGAAGAATGCAAAGTCTGAGCTGCCTGGGGCCTGGAGCCGTAAGAACCTCCTTAGGGAAACAGCCTAGGTTCCAAGTGCCCCCTGAAATTCATGCTTTGGAAACTTGAAAGATGGGGGGGGTAGCAAAGTCATAAGGATGTGGGAGTGGCCTCATAAGGATGTGCTTGCTCCTGGCCCCCCCCTGCTCTGTCCCCCCCATCTCTGACACAGGCTCCACCTACAGGTGATGCTGGCACAGAAGGTCCTCACCAGAGCCAGCAACTTGCCCTTAGACTCCCCAGACTCTAGAGCTGTGAGTCCAATAAACTTGCGTTGCTTGTCAGTCACACAGCCTGTGGCAATCTGTGGTGGCCGCAGAATAGACTACAATGGCTAAGAAAACAACTGAGTAGATGGCCCCAGTGAAGCCTCCAGCCTCCCCCAGGCCCAGAGCTAGCTTTTTTTTTTTTAGTATGTGCTGAGGAGGGACTGTTACTCCCGGGGCAGGCTTCCTTACAGTCACCTTCCCTGGTGGCTCTGAAGCAGGAAGCCTCCAGCTGTGCTTAGAGAAATCCTGAATCTCCAGAGAAGATTCTTGAAGCTGTTTGGGGGCTGAGATGTCTCCTGAAGCCCCTTATCCTCCAAAGCCTGATCCAGGCTTCATCTCTCCTCTGCCTTAGCCTCACTGGTGGGAGGCTCCTAGCCTCCTCCCAGGGCCTGGAAACCTCTGCTGGGCTGCCAAGAGGCCATCTTGGCAGTGAGGACTGAGAGGCCTGTGAATACTTCCAATGCATCAGTGCTCAGAGATGACACTAGGGGGCGCTACGCTAACCCTGTAAAAAGCTAGGTGCTGTGGCCCTAATAGTCCTCTTCCCATTGCACCCACCCTCACTTGCTTTCAAAGACTGCACCCAACCCCCGCCATTGTTGCCCTTGATGACACTCGGCACAGTTGACATTGAATGTGGGATGTGGTGATGTAGCGGCACCCCACAGGAACCGGGGATGTGTGTGGAGTGCAAGGACAAGATTCCATGAGGTTCCTTGAGTCTGAGCTGGGAGCCCAATCCCCAGGGAGAATGCTGCATCAGGCAATTTCTTCCTCTGCCATGTTGCTGCCCTTGCCCACCAGAGCCAGCTCCTGGGGAGTAGGAGTGCTGGGCTGTCTCCACCCTCAGATGGGCATCTCAGAGTCCCCCTGCTGTCCCTGTTGTCTCCTGGCCAGACCCCAGGAGGATGGAGCTTGCTTGACAAATGCCCCTTATTCCTTCCTCCTCCTTCCTCTCTTCCCAGTGGCTCCTGGGCTCACCAGCAAACGCAAAGTCTCAAGGTCTCTTACTGTGGGGCTTAAGACAAGAGGCCCCTCCCACTTCTTTGCTACCCACGTGAACCCCAGCAGCAGTTCGGGCTGCCTAAGGATAAAGATATTTGCCAAAGGTGGCCCCAGCCAGCCTTGCCATATGAGACTCTATAGTCTCAGCCCTCAATAAAAATGTCCTTTTATTTAATCTGGATTCTAACTCCCACATGCGCTATTTTGTGTGGGTAACAAGCCATCTCTTTGGAGTTTTCTGTAGCCAGAAGGTAGTCCTTCTAAGATCACTTCATGGCCATGTCTGACAGGGTGGCCTGGGCTCTGCAGAGCCCCTTTGGCGGTCCTATCACAGCCCCCGGAGCAGGTGTGATGACTCAGATCCAGTTAGAGGGACGCAGGAGGACTTGTGTGGGGTGAGTCCTCCAGGGATGTCTGGGAGCCTGTCCCTTCAGAGGAGAAGCTGCCTCCAGTAGGATGGGAGGTCTTGCTCTGTCTGGGAAGGTGATGCCAGGAGAAGAGGGAGGCAAGGAGGCGCTCCAGGGTGGGCTCCGGGAGCTTGGGGGCACCTCTGCCTTCCTCAGTGTCCACAGACTGTCCTGCTTCCTGGGGCTGCAGGCCTGCCCACATGTTTCTGCTCTGCTCCCCTTGAGGGGTCTGGGGAGGGCAGTGGGATTTTGACACAGCCAGGAAGTCTTGTAGAGACCTGTCCCATTTGGAGACCACTTCTCTAGGCAGACCCTGGGCCTTCGCCGCTGGCCGGCTTCGATCTGTGTGTGCCGAGTGAGCAGCTGGAACCTCTGGGCACGGGCAGTAGGTTAGAGCCTTCTCCAGCAAGCTCTGGATCTCCTGGTGTCTCTCCTGGACCTCTTCCCACAACTCCTGGCCCAGGCTGGCCCGGCTCAAGGAGGCCACCTGGAGCTTCATGGCCAGGAGCTTCTCGGTCCGGAACTCTGAGGCCAGGCGCTTCAGATAACAGTGGAGGCGGAGGTGGAGCTGGTCCCCGGGGCTGGCCCTCGCAGCCTTGCCCAGGCTGAGCTGGCTCAGTAGGTCCTGACAGTCCATATGGAAGCGGGACATCTAAGGGCAGGAAGGGAGAAGCAGGTGGGAGCTGCGCGAAGACAAGATGAGGCCCTAGCAGGGGGCCTTTGAGTCAGCGTGGCTGAGTGAACTAATGGGTGCACAGGCTGCTGACAATAACCTCTGGCCTGCCTCCTGTAGCTCTGTTCCTTGCACCCAAAGAAAAGCTGGCTCGGGCAGGAATGGGCTGTCAGCCCAGCAGGCTCCCTCCATAGCCCACATACCAGCTGGGCCTCTGCCCATCACGTGGTTCTCCCTGATACCCCTCCTCTCCCCTCAACCCTCCTTCCCCCTCCCCCTCTGCCCCCAGCATGCTATGGCAGCTCATGCAAAAGATAATCTCTCTCTCTCTCTCCATTAATTTAGGGCCGACTGCAAGCCACCGGCCAGGGGACAGCGGAGGCATTTGCTGCGAGGAGGCGTCTTTCTGTGGATTAAGGGAGCTTGTCTTTAGATAAATGGCTTCATATTCACGGCAGCACTCAGAACTCGCGGCACCATAAATCTCCCTTAGCGGCCAATCAAGTGAGGATCATTTAGGGCACCAGGTACAGCGCTAGGGCCCCCAGCCTGGCAGAGTCCTGTCTGTGGCGCCATCCTCCCAGCCAGTGCCTCGGACACTGGAGTCCCCGGCTCCACAGAGGAGCGGTCAGGACAGCTGTGTCCAGCTCTGATCAAACCGGCTAGAGGCGGACAGGGGGACAGTCAGGCAGGCCTGGCCCCTGCCTACCCGGGAGGGGATGCTACCTTCTCACCAAGCGTTCTCTGTAGCTTCAGGGAAGCTCAACCCACAGGGCACATCAGAGACAAGCAAGTAGCAGGGTCATTTCAGACCCCAGGGAGCACAAGGAAGCTCTAGCATAGGGGATGCTGGGAATCAAACCTGGGTCTTCTGGAATGTCTGGAAGAGCAGCCAGTGCTCATCATAACCACTGAGCCATCTCTCCCGCCCAGGTTTGCTATTCCACCCAGCTGGCTGGGAGTCCACTCCGTGCCAGGCTCTGGGTTTGAATTGCATCCCTGCCATCTACCAGCTGTGTGACTTTAGGTGAGTCGTTCAGCCTCTCTGTTTTCAGTACAGGGTCGGTGCGACAATGAAATGGCCGGAACAGAGCCTGGCACTAGAGACCCCCACATCAGAACAAACCAAGCCGGTTTTAACAGCAACAGAAGCTGAGGCTCGGAGCAGTGGGGACAGCTGTGGCAGGTCTCACAGCCCACATGGGCTCTTGTGGCCCATGTCTCTGCCCTCCTGGGCCCTCCATGGTGGGAAAGGGGGAGGGTGCCCCTTCACTGCCACTGCTGACATCTGCCTGCCTTGTCCCTGACCAGAGGAAACAGAGAAGCCCTGTTCTCGAGTCCCCAGGCTTGCGTGAGTCCTCTGGGTCCCTCCTAACTGTCCCCTGAAGCATTCTACGTTCCTATCTCTCTATTCATGGTAGAACAGCCAACAACTGGGGGTGGGGTGGGGTCAAGCTCTTCCCATGTTCTGTCCCTCCTGGTAAGTTCAAGGGGCAACTGAGGGCACAGGGCCGCCATGTGGCTTCCTCTCCAGCTTGGTCCAGGCTCTCCCAGCCTGTTTTCTTTGTCCATAAGCCTCAGTTTCTCCATCAGAAAAATGGAGGGGGGCCCTTTGGTTATGTGGATTTAGGAGGTGAAATACTACCCAGATAGCCTCAGTTTCCTTCCCTGTAAAATGGGAGCCATGCAGGCATCCGTGACTCTCCCAGAGGTAGGCAAGTACAGGGTCTGCACTCAGGTGGGCTTTGCCCAGTCTTTACCCGGCTTACTTGGATAAGGAAACCTCTCGTGGAGAAGAACCCAGGTGTGTGCCGGGGTCGGCCACACCACAAGGCTCACTCACCTTCCTTCTAAAGCGGTAGAGGTGGCGCAGGGTCTCCAGGTCGGTGCGCTGCCTCTCGGCCGCCATGTAGAAGTGTGTCAGCCTGGCTTGGAAGGCCTGCTGGGTGGAGGCGAAGGCTGCCAGGTCTGGGAGGCCTGTCTCACCTGCCCATTCCTCTGCAGCTCCTAGCTGGGCGGCCTGTTTGGACAATTCCAGACCCTGGCGGTACTGGGCCTGAGAGGGAAAGAGATGTTTATTCAACTTCCTGAGGGCCTACCCAGCAGTCCTCCGTGGCCTCCTGAGCCTCAGTTTCCCTAGCTACAAAGCTCAGCCCACGGTCAGAGGTTAACATAGGGGTTGTCAAACATCCAACAATCCAGGCCTTTGCTGTGGAAGTTTGGAATCTGCTGGAAGGTTCTCTAGGTCAGAGGCTTTGATCCTCCATAGTCCCTTCTGCTGTCAAAACCACTCCCATGTCCCCCTGCCTGGAGTTCTCTGAGAGCTGTGACAGGCCAAGGTCTCCTGTGCCTATCAGGACTGTCTCTACACTGACCCAGCAGTCCTAGGTCTGAGCCCTGCGACCTGTGTTTTAGGAAATCATCAGGGCGTTCTGACTTCTCTGTACTTGATCCTGGAGGAGACAGAACCTAAAGCGATGCCTCTGTGGTGGTCCAGTCTGTCCCCTCACTGCCCCTGGAAGCTCCCTTGCACTTTCCTACCTTTAGAGCAGGGACCTAGAAGACCCTGTTCTAATGCCCTCTTGGCAACTTGGGTCCTGGAACATACCGCAACCTGCAAGAAGAAATCCTCAAACTCCGCGTGGGCTTTCTCTACTGTCTCTGCACATATATCCACGGGGGCAAGTGCCTGCAGACACTGGCTTCCTTCCCGTTCCATCCAGTCATTGACCTGGGCAGAGGACGGTGGTTTAGTTGTGATAGGCCTGGGCCTGCTGCCTACTTCCGTGTGTGTGTGTGTGTGTGTGTGTGTGTGTGTGTGTGTGTGTGCACGCATGTGTGTGTGTGTGTTGGCTTTAGGTACTGAAGCCAGGTGAGGAGGTACCAACAGCTCCAGGCTCAGACTCCGGAAAAGAAACCACAGTGGGCAGCATCTGCCTGGCCTTGGTTTCCCCATTTGTGGTGGGGAGTCCCCAAAGCTCCCTTGTCACCGTTAAGAGACCACACTGGAAGACAAGGATATTCACAAATACTCTTGTCCAGGGCATGCACACAGCCAGCACTCAATAAGTGCAGCCCTTACGATCACATCTTAATTGCTGACTGAATGCATGTGTTCTGCCTTGCCCTGAACACATAGGGTTGCCAGCCTGGTGTTTTAACCTCAAAACAAAGTGACCCCTGTGAAGTGCCATGTCCCCCAGTAGTCTCCCCTTCACCTGGTGGATGGCAGCTTCCAGGTGGCCCAGGCGGACACGGAGCTCCAGCCTTCGGAGGAGGTGATTGGATGCAGTGACCAGGACATGTAGCTGATCTTCCACAAGGTTGTATAGGGTGGCAGCCTCAGTCAGGTGGCTCCTGGGACGGGGAAGGAGATGAGGAGATGCCCTTCCCTGTGCTTTCACTAGGCATGAACCTGCCTTTCTAATGTGTGGCCCCAGCTGGGGTGGCAGCCACTGACTTGCTGTGTGCCCTAGAGCAGGTCCCTAGCCCTTTCTGAGCCTCAGGCGCAAACCTGAGGATGCTGCGGGAATTGGAACGACACTCCCACGCCCCCCCCCCCGCTCCCGCCCCCCTTCCTTGCCACAGTATTGAGCCGGCTGGGTATTTGAGGATGAATCTCAGCCGGACTACATGCTAGTGTGGGTCCTTGTGCGACAATCACCACGTTGGGGGCCTCAAACTCCTGTGTAGCCAAGGTACCTTGAACCTGAACCCCACCTGCCCTGCAAGGCATTTTTAAAGTGGCCGGAATCAGAGGACCCAAAGCAAGCTGGCGACGGCACACCTCTGGTGGCGATGCTCCGTGAAGGGAGAAACCTGCCTCGGGGGAGCCGGTTTTCAGACAAAGATGATGGAGGGGAAGGCTGCCTTTTCAAGGGACCCCATACACGGAGTCCTACATCAGAAGAAAGCCCAGAAGACCCAAAGGAGGGGAGGAGAGCCAAGAGGGCGGCAGGGACCCGCACAGACTGGGGAAGCGGTGCGGTGAGCGTGGGCCGACAGCGCCCCCTGGTGGATCTCCAATTCAAAGGTCTGGAGGGATCTCAGGAAGACAAGAGGCGAAGCTGGTGAGGCATGGAGGGCTTGTGAGGGGCCAGAGGTGGCTCACATTCCTCACCAGGGCCCAGTTGTTCTGGCTTCTCCTGCACGAACCTACCCCTGGAGTCTAGGGGTTCAGTTTAAGGCGATGTGCGTGTTCTACCAGCTCCCACCCACTTCCCTCCAGGCCCCACCACATTCCAGATGTGTGACCCTAAAATACTTTTGAGTCTCAGGTTTCTCTGCTATAACAAGAGAGACTCACCTCAAAGTTATTCAAACGAGTTAATAATTATAACTTTTAGAGCAATGCACACACATCAAATGTTGGTTCAATGCACAAGTTGTTTTGTTTTGTTTTGTTTTTTTCGAGACAGAGTCTCTCTGTGCAACCCTGGCTGTCCTGGACTCGCTTTGTAGACCAGGCTGGCCTTGAACTCACATCAATCCACCTGCCTCTGCCTCCTGAGTGCTGGGATTAAAGGCGTGCGCCACCATGCCTGGCTCACACAAGTTGTTCTTAAGTGTGTGCGCAAACTTCACCCTGGACTTTTGAACGTGTGTACCCTTGCTTCACCAGAGCAAATATTTCTAATTACTGAGCAATTCAACTACGTGTTCAGAGTCCATTCGGGGATCGGAGACATATCAGAATTTGGATTTTCCCCCCCTGATTTCAGGGTACTTGGATATATATGAGGAGGCATGTGGGCAACCAAACTTCAGCCTAGACAAGAAGTCTGTTTCCATTTTAGATTCACCATTGCACACAGCCTGAAAGTAACTCTGCACAATTATTCCAATGACTTTGTGTATGAAGCAGTTTCTCTGGGTGTAATTTTCCACTTGTGCCCAGACTGCCTGAGAGTTTTGGAGAGTCAAGACATCTGATATTCAGATTAAGGAGGGTCCACTTTGCAGCAGGCCAGGAAGCTGGTGCCTTCTGAGCGGGTCTGTCACCCACTCTGTGGCTCTTGAGCATAAGGAAAGCAGGCTTGTAGGGTTGGCTACCCAGCTGTCCCAGCGTGGCTTCCTATGGGCTTTACTACTATTTCCCTGTGCTCAGCCTCAGTTTCTACTTGCCAAATAAGAGTGGCCTGGGCAGCACCAGGTTCCTGCCAGGAACAAATGAGACAGGTCTTGAAGGGCTTGGACCAGAGTCTGGGTTAGAAAAGGATGTGGTCTGTGTGGAGGAAGGACACAGGAGAGGAAGTCCTCCAATGCCTGTCCCTGGCTGAAGATGGCCGGAGGTGAAAGAGGAGCTGTGAGGTTATCCCCAGGGCCCAGAGAGTGGGGAGGTGGCTGCCTTAGACACACCCCAAGCGTTCCCTTGGCAAGGCTCCCCCCTCCCCCTCAGCTCTGATGAGGTATAAAGGAGGGGAGACTGAGTGCCTATACCTGACATCAGGGTTGCCATTTAGCAGGCTGGCCTCCTGCTGCAACTTGGCCAGAGTAGCACCACCTTCCCTCTGGAGAGCCAGCAGGCCCGGGTCCCTCAGCACAGCCTCCATCAGCTCCTTGGACTTGCTCAGGCACCTGGTGGCCTCCTGCCAACAGAGGGGAGTGTCCTGAGGCCCAATCTCCACTCTCTCCCACCTGTAATCTTCCAGGGCACTCCACACAGAGAGAGCCTGGCTTTCTCAGCTGGGTCCAAGCATCTCCAGGAAGTCTGTCCTTTCAGTCTCCAGCACATCTCCTGATGGCATAACCCTCTTATCATCACTGGTTCTGGCTCTATCCTCTCTCTGGAACACCCACCTCAGACTCCTCGTTGAGCTCTCTGATGCCCTCTGGCTTCTCTTGCAGCAAAAAAGGGACACCAAAGGGCTTCGTGCCTCAGGATCCCCTGCTTAAAGGTCCTTAGGGCTTCCCCTTTACTCTGCTCCACAGACAGCCACTCTGCCTCAGGACCTTTGCACATGCTCGCCCTCTGCCCAGAGTCCATCTCCCCTCAAAGACGTACTCTTTCAGGCCTCAATTAAACACCATCCTTCAAAAAATCACTCACCTTCCTCACTTTTCTCGATTAATCTTTTATGGCATTTGGCACCATTTAAATTTTTTTTTAAACCTTTATTTTATGTGCATTGGTGTTTTGCCTGCAAGTATGTCTATGTGAGTGTGTCAGGTCTTAGAGTTACAGACAGTCCTGAGCTGCCATGTAGGTGCTGGGATTTGAACTCGGGACCTCTGGAAGAGCAGTCAGTGGCCTTAACCACTGAGCCGTCTCTCCAGCCTCATTTGGCACCATTTTTAATTACCTTCTTTTTTCAGCCTAGGGGCCCCCTAATGCCAGGCTATTGCTCTACCTCTGCTCCATACTCCCCAGGCCCTCGTAACTACCTTCCCAATGGCCGCTCTGCCACTGCACTCTGATCCTCACCAGAACAGAGGCAAGCCAGCTCCTCAGGCTGGGGCCCCAGTGAAGGGCACTTGGTGGACGCCCAAGAACTATTAGCTGAGTGACAGAGTGAACACTAGAGTGGCCACCCTGAGGGGTCCCCTCCCCAGTGCTCTTGTGTGTGCTGGAGGCTTCCCCACCCAGGCTTACCTGCACACCACCAGGGGGGCCACCCTTCTCAAACTCCTGGATGGAAGCCTGCAGCAGGGATGAGGCTTGGCGGAGGTCAGTGAGGAATGGGTCCAGCTTCTGCAAGGACAGGAGCCAGAACAGGGCTCAACCTGGGTTGACCAAAGGGGAGACATGCCTTTCCCGAGGTGGGGTGGGGGTGGGGCTCGGGAAGGGGCCAGGGAGGGCTTCTAGAACTTACACTAACTACATCAGAACCATGAGGAGAACTGGTGAAGATGCAGCTCTGGACCACCTCCATCTCCCCTCCCCCATACCGCAGTCTTCCTCCCACCCTGCCCCATAGCTGAGCAGTGCTCTGGGGCAGTCTGAGCCCATCTACCAAGTCTGTAAGCCACAGTGCTGGGGCTGCAGGTCAGCGGGGCCTCTAGTGAGGGGACAAGAGCCAGAGGAGAGAGAAGACAGGCCTGAGCTGTCCACACACCCTGGGGGGGTTTTATACAGGGGGGCAGGACAGGAGTGAGTGGGTGGGGTGGAGAAGCGCCCTTCGCTCAGCTCAGCCGTCTGCTAGCTGTGAGACCACAGGCAAGTTACTTAGCCTCTCTGGGCTTCCCTGTATGGGGAGGTGGAAACCGTAGTACGTTTAACAGCAGGGTAAGGGACTGATAGACTAACAGGATTTAGAATAGCGCCCCCAGAACATGCCAGAATCGTGATCACCATCCGTTTCACACTCTGGAACACCCAGCAAGATTCCACTTAATGGAAAAGCCTGAAAACTGAAGTTCAAAGGTCACTGGGTTAAAGGGTGGCCCCCTGGAGAGGGAACCTGGAGCCTGGGAGCACACATGCCACTGACGTGTGAGTTCACAGTGACTCTTCACATCTCCCGGTGATTCCAGGACCCCCTGGAACACAAAGACCAAGATGGCCAGGCCCCTTATGCTAAGTGTCTTGTAGAACCATGGCTACTTGCTGGGGACTATAAACTGGCTTGAGGGTGACTCAGCCACTTGATGCCAGGTTGATGCTGCCTTGAAAGCTGTGCTGGTTTGTTTCCAGACTCATGACATGCAGAGTTCTCTAGGTCCCACGGGAAAGCAGTGTCCCCCTCCCTCCCGCTCCCCCCTCTATTTTTTGTTGCTGTTGTTTGTTTTAACTTTTTCATTGGGAGAGAGGTGTTGCACACCATGGTGTGTGTGTGTGTGTGTGTGTGTGTGTGTGTGTGTGTGTGTGTGTAAATTAGCCCTTGCAGGGCAGTGGGAAGAGGGAATGAAGTCAGTTTCCTTCCCTGCTCTAAAGGAGGCAACGCACACTAAACCACCACGTGAGGCATGCCTTGTGGCTTCACAAAGCAGATGCCCGTCAGTCTGCTTTCAGTTGATAATGAAACTTTACTTTACTCACACTAACTCAGTCCTCATGAAAATCCCATAAAGAGGTAATTTCATTACCTTCCCCATCCCCTGCTTTGTTGACGAAGAACGCAAGACTCAGAGAAGGTGGGAAACTCACCCAGAGTCACAGAGCAGAGCTGGCCCCAGAGCCTGAGGCCATGTTGAGGCTACCCTGTACCTTCATTGTAAATGTTTGTTGAGTGAAGTCTGTTCTTGAACCCTGTTTTTGACAGGGTTGAGGGACCCATGGGGCAGGGCAGTGAAGGGACGAGGAGAAGTAAGGTTTGGAGACCGAAGGCTATGAGGGTGCGCACCTGGAAAAACTGCACCCACTCTCTGTGGCTGTAGGGAAAGGAGCCCTCCAGAGCCTCAGGCAGCTGGCTAGGGTCCACGTGGTTCCTGAGGGCCTTCAGTGAGGTCACTACCTCCACCTGCAGATAAAAAAGTGAGTTAGGAGGACCAGAGGACTCTCCCCCAGTGATGATGTAGAAGGTCTGGTTTTGATTTCTGCCCAGGCACCACGTCTTCCACTGAGAAGGTCCAGAGTGGTGTTTTCTGAGCAGAGTCTTCTCTGGAAGCTTTGACAAATCATTTGAACCAGACCCCGACTATGGAATGGCACATACAAGTCACACATACTGCTACTCCCAAGTCTGTGTCCAAGCAGACATCATCAATCAACTGCAGCGCTCCTTCTTCCGGAAGTTAGCTCTTTTTCAACACTGCTCTCCCTGAGATGAAGTTGTACATGGCCCTCACCGCTCTCAAATGACCCGCTGTGCCCACCTAGGGGCTGATGGTTACCAAATCCTAACAATGCCCCTCGAGACACAGAGAAGGCCCTGGGAACGTCTTCCACCAAGCAGTGAGGTTTCAGGTTTGAGCTGTTCCAGGCTTGGGGTGGGGCAGTGTGGGGATGGACTCATCTGCTGTCCTGGATGCTCCAGGGGCAGTTCACAGGCAGCATCCTTGTCATCCCCTCAGAGCACAGACTGCAAGATCCCAGCCCCCATGGGAACTCCTGAATCAGAGCCTACACATGGATAGGATCCCCGAGAGATGTGTCTGCTCAGGTCCTACCACAGCGTCCATCCACTAGGCCAGGGCAGGCTGGCCTTTGGATTTAAGAGTGCCCTGGATGGGGAGGCCTGGTGGCACTCAGAGGAAGGATAGCAGGCTACCAAGAAGAGACTTGATATCCTATGAGCATTTACATGGGGAGGAGGTCCCCCTCAGTCACAGTCATAGGGGAGGGGAGTAGGGGGAAAGCGGGAGGGAGGGAGGAATGGGAGGATACAAAGGATGGGATAACAATTGAGATGTAATATGAATAAATTAATAAAATATTAAAAAATAGAGGAAATAGTGAAATTTCGTTTTGTGAGACAATGAAAAAAAAAAGTTATTTTCAGGGCAACCAATCTGGATGCGGGAGGCAAGGTCAACTCTCTCCGTGCCTTCTGTTTTAATCAATTTTATTTTATTGTGTGTGTGTGAACAATTGCCACGGAGCACACATGGAGGTCAGAGAATGACTTCTGGGAGTTGGTTCCCTCCTTCCACCGTAAGTCCCAGGAGTTGAACTCAGGTGGTCAGTCTTGGCAGCAACTGCCTTTACCCGTTAAGCCACCTCACCGCCTCCCCTCATGTGAGGGTGCATCCAGGATCACTTCCTGCAGCAAGCAGAGTTGGTGCCCCTTTGGAGGGCGGCAGGGTGTTTCCTGCGATGTCTGAGAAATGTCAGGTGCATAGGGCAGGGGGAGCGGGGGAGGATCCAGCACAGCTGAGACTCCAGTTCTGGGTCTGGCTGTTGGGTGGTCTTCTACCTAGCCTGTCTGTAAAGAAGAAAGCCCGCCCAGACAGTCTTCCCAGTTGATCTCCACGCATGCACATCTCAGCCCTATGGCACTGTCCACCAGGAACTGCTGGGCTTCCAGAAAGAAACAACCCAAGGCCATGTGACAATGCCTCCTGCGGAGAAGGGACGGCAGCTGGCTATTCCCATGCTAGGCTAATTCCTCTCAAGGCGTGGCTCACTCCTGCGGTTCTTCATCCCTTTGCCCAGCTCCGCTCAAGCCCAGCCCTGCCTCTGCCCCAGCCCCGCCCCTGCCCCAGCCCCGCCCCTGCCCCGCCCCTGCCCCGCCCCTGCCCAGGCCTCTACTCACCTGGACAGGTAGTGCAGGTAACTTGAGGACCGATGCCTTCTGCCCCAGGAGGAGCACTTTGCTGATGGAGGCCGGAGTCAGAGCCTGTGAAGAAAGAGCCTCGTCAGGACAGCTCTGTTCCCCTTTCCCTTTGTCACCTCCTTGACCCCAAGGGATGTGTAGATGCATGGTGTGGTCCCTGGGTAGGGGCTTTGCGTGGCAGGCTTTGAGTGAACCATCAAGAAAAAGCAAACCTGAGCTGAGCTGTAAGCCCTCCTTGAGGCCTCAGTTTCCCCATCTATAAGACGAGCAGTCAGATGGCCAGGTACATCATACTTTCACCTATCCAGGTACACACATTGACTGGTTAAGATTGTTCTCTGCCAGGGTGTTTATGTGGCCTAAGGCAAAACCAATCAGAGCTTAGAATCCCCCAGAGCAGGAGGTTTAGTCGATGTGGACTTCAGAGCCAACCAGAAGAAATGATACACTAAGAAACTCTTGCTGGGATCTCTCTCACTGTGTCCTGCTGAAGTCAAATGCCCGACTGTGTGACTTTCAAGAGAGAGCTGCTGGGAGCCATACTGCCACCAAGTGGAAGTGGGGCCATAAGAGAATGGCACTCCAGCCCGGTATGGTGGCACATGCCTTTAATCCCAGCACTCAGGAGGCAGAGGCAGGCGGATCTCTGTGAGTTCGAAGCCAGCCTGGTCTACAAAGAGAGTCTAGGACAGCCAAGGATACACAGAGAAACCTTGTCTCAAAAAACCAAAAATAAATAAATAAATAAAGAGAATGGCACTCTTCTAGGAAGACCTGGACAGAAATAGAGTTGGTGGCACCTTCTGAGCTCTTGGATGGGGCCTTAACCAGAGGTAGATTCAACTCCTGGCCATTAAAACGTGGGCCTGCTCCTTTATTTTTTTTAAATTATTTATTTATTGTATATGAGTACTTCATCTGCAGAAGAGGGCATCAGATCACATTACAGATGGTTATGAGCCACCATGTGGTTACTGGGAATTGAACTCAAGACCTTTGGAAGAGCAGGCAGCGCTCTTAACCACTGAGCCATCTCTCCACCCCCCGGGCCTGCTCCTTTAAGACAGTAGACACTCTTGAAAGGTCAGATCCCACAGCCAGAAGAGACCAGGCCACACCTTCCTGCAGCTTTTTTTGGGGCAGAGAGTAAAGAAGCAATCTGTGACTTGATTTTCCTTTCTGGTGCCTGGCTCTCTGTCCCTGCTCTCTGTCACATACAGTACATTGAGCAAAATCACATGACATAAAACATTCCGCCAGCGCCCCCCTCCCCTGCCCCCAAACTTATAAAAGTCTGATGCTCTTCTGTTTCTGGGATTGCTAGAGGGATTTGCTCAGGGGACTTCTCTGAGGAGACACCTCTGTGTGCTTTCTCTCTCTCTCTCTCTCTCTCTCTCTCTCTCTCTCTCTCTCTCTCGTTTTTGTTATTTTTGAGACAAGGTTTCTCTGTGTAGTCCCGTCTGTCCTGGAGCTCACTCTGGAGACCAGGCTGGCCTCGAACTCACAGACATCCGGCTGCCTCTGCCTCCTGGGTGCTGGGATTGAAGGCGTGCGCCACCACCATCCAGCTTCTTACCCTCACTCTCCATGAAGCTCCTCTCCGGGTCTTAAGAGGAGCCCCTTAAGGGGAGCCCCCGCCCCTTCTTTTTCAGGTCCTTGTAGATCTGTCCCTCCCTTGCCGCATCATCCCTCTCACCTCAAGGCCCCATTACACCCTGAGCCCCTTCAGTCTAATACAATGATTTTCTGAAGAGAGTCACCCTTTAGCTTTCTCTTTAGGATTCAAGGCTGCCACTTTTTAACCTCTTTATTAGTACATCAAACCAGTCAATGCCCTTTTTCCAGAAGCTTGGCTGCACTTTTTTTTTTTTTAAAGGGAAACCAACTCATTTTTAAAAAGATTTTGTTTTACATATATGAGTGCTCTACACTTGCAGGCCAGAAGAGGGCATTAGAGGGTAGAGATGGTTGTGAGCCACCATGTGATTGCTGGGAATTGAACTCAGGACTTCTGGAAGAGCAGTCAGTGCTCTTAACTACTGAGCAGTCTCTTGAGCCAGGAGGGATTTTTTTTTTTTAGTTGTCACTAAAGGTCTCTGTCTGGGTTTTGTGACACCAACCTTAAGCCCACGAGGCATGTCATGGTCCCTGGGGACCCCCCAAGACCAGCTAAACTAAAGCTCCCTAAATGGCACTCACCTGTGCGCTCTGCAGGGCACTGACCAGACCAGGCCTCGGGGGCCCTTTCCTGGCATCGATCACCACCAGCAGCCCCTTGGCTTTAGCTTCCAGCCTGTGGGTAGAAAACAGAAATCAGGGCCTGCAGGGCAGCCCGGGACTCCAGAGGGTCTGGGGGAAAGGTGAGGGAAACAGGTTGGCTAGAGTCTTTGCTCTGCAAGACCAATGCCGCCTCCAGGAAGCACCCAGGATTCCTCCTGCAGAATTCACAGCCTCCTCTTCTTCACCTCACAGATACCAGGTGATTTATCACCGTACCCACTAGTGTGGCTGCATCCACCATCCTTTTGTGGTCAGGGATGAGGCTATGTGTAAGCCTCACTGGGTTCCATTCTCAGAGTTCCAAGCCAATAAAATAAAATGAAATAAAACAACAAAACAACTCCCTACGTGTGTGTGTGTGCGCGTGCGTGCGTGCGTGCGTGCGTGCGTGCGTGTGTGTGTGTGTGTGCAGAGCCTCCGTTTGTTCAGAATTTACCAGCTCACGCACCTGGCTTCTGATCTATAGAAGCCACACAGCGACCCAACTTCCCTGGCTTGATGGGGTCATGGGACCTATCTTTTCCCAATGAGATGAGGCAAGTTAACTGAATGGTTTCAGGGGGCGAAAATCTATTTTCTCCTTTAAGGAATTCCTTGAAAGTGGGAGGAAGGTATTGGGAAGTGGAGGGGGGAGGAAGGGGGACAGAGCAGGCAAGAGGAGAAGAAGAGAGGTAACCAATCGAGTGAGACAGAGCCCCTACTTTGTATAATCACTATAACTCCAGGGCCCTCAGACTTTGAGCATCACAGGGGAGAGTGGGCGGGGCCTAGGGGAGTCTGGTGGGCTGTGAGTGCCCTCAGACGGTCTGCTGGTCAAAGGGGTCTGGAAGACACCTCCAGCTGTCTTCCAACCTTACACCACCAGTTCACAGGCACAGCCCGCAAGTCCCTACATGGGTACCTGGCCACCTGGCCACATTGTTTCTCGTCCCCATCACTGACAAGGCTGCACGAGGATTGAAGGCGCATTAGCCTACCGTACCCAGTGTCTGCCCAGAGCAAGAGGGGCATAAATGCTTGCTGTGACCACTCCCAGGCAGGGAATCAGAGACACAGAGCAGCCAAGCAGTAGACTGAAAGAGGAGCTGGCATCCCATGTCCCTTACCCAGGCTTCCTGGTCATTTGGGGATCAGGGTGAGCCACAGAGGAGGAAACTCAGATGCTCCACCTGCAGAATATCTGGTATCCGGTGGCCTGCAGGGGAGCAGGTGGCTGGGATGGGGCGTGGCAAAGAGGGTTCCAAGGCTCCCTAACCTCCCCCAAGATGCTGAGCCTCCAGTTGGCTGGAGTTCTACAGCTACGTGGTAGGGATACCAACGCCACCTCTGCACGTCCTGGTGGGAGCTTGTGTCTTGGGGTGAGACAGGATTCTCCCCAGCCATGAAGTAGGGGAGAGAGAGGTGCTGGAAACCAGCCTGGGCCATCCATCACTCGTGCTTATCCTTGTGTGTTTACGTGTATGTGTGTGTGTGTGTGTGTGTGTGTGTGTGTGTGTGTGTGTGTGTGTGTATCTGTGTATGTCTGTGTGTGTCTGTGTGCGGGTGCATGCTTGTAGGAGTGTCGAGGCCGGACAACAACCTCGGGTCTCATCCTCAGGGGCACGGTCTCTCACTGGCCTGAACGTGCCTGTTAGGCTATGCTGGCTGGCCTGTCTCTGCATCCCTAGAGCAGGGACTACAAACACGCACCACTGTACATGGCCTTTTGTACGTGGGTTCTGGCCTTAGTGCTTGTAAGGCAAGCACTTCACTGACTGCGCTGTGGCCCTCAAGCCCTGGTTCTTTGAGTCTCTCATTCATCCTCTCACTCATTCAACTGCTCTTCCTTTTATTTAGTCAACAACGTTTGTATCCAAGATGCCACCTCCCAGAAGAAGGCTTCCCTGGCTTCCCGGCTAAAATCAACCCTCTCGGTCTCTCTGCTCTACAACAGTGCTTCTCAAAGACACGCCCAGCCACATCCCTGTTGCCAGGGACCACACTAGAAATGCAGGTTCTCAGGCCTGCTGACCATGAAGCTCTTGCTGGGCGGGGGCCGCGTGCTCGGCTTCAACAGCTCACCTGGTTATTCTATGACTCCAGTGCACCATCAGGCCAGAGCTGTGGGTGCCTGCTGTGTGCCTGTGGAATGTTACACGCACACCTTCCCTGTCTCACACCAGCCGTGGGAAGGCCCTGTGTAGGGACAGGGCCCATCTGCTGCCACCTCCACCCCTCCACCCTGCGCCTAACCTGTGGCTGGCTCTCTGCACACATGGTGGGTGAAAGGCGCCAGGGCCTTTCCACTACATACCTGGCTGAGGGGTAAGGGCGGAAAGGGTTAAGGTATGATAGCGCCCCCTTACCTAGGAACACTGAATAAGTAGGACAGCAGCTCTGTGACCTCCGAGGCAGTACACCATGGTGCCTCCCAGGCCTCCTCCTTCGTTGACACCAGAAGCAGAGGCCGCCCGACCCGGTCCCTACCACCTGGAGGAGAGAGGACAGCATGAGCAATGACAATTGTCCTGGAAGCCTCCATGGGAGCTTCCTCTGTGACTCCCCAGGCCTTTGCCTGCACTGTTCTTTCTACCTGGAATGTCCTTTCTTATCTTCTTTCTGTGACCTCCGAACTCCTATTCATCCTACAAAGGCCCAGCTTCAAAGCCCCTTCCTAAGGAAAGTCTCTCTGAATTCTTCTTCAGCATAGAGGACAAGTCACTCACTATCCTTGGGGCTGTCTCTGTATAGTACATGCACTCCTGGACGCAAAGCTGGAGCAATGAGCTCTGGGTCACACAGACTACTTCACATCCTAATGTGCTGTGTGTCCCTGGGTAAGTCTGTGCAACTCTGAGCTTTAGTTTCATCTATCTGATGGGACAAATTCAGTTCAGGGCAGATGAGGTTTCTTTGGGGATTAAGTGAACCAGTTCCTGAGGGTGTTTGGGGCTCAGCCAGGACCAGTGGATGCAGCTGTGGTGACCGGGTACCATCTCTGTCCCCATCCCACACAGCCCACAGCTGTGTATTTCTTCTCCAGCTGTGTATTCTTGATAGGCCATTTCCTGTTCTGAGAGTGGAGGCTTATGTGTCTCACTGTCCCCCGCCAGGACTCAGCATTGCTGGCAGGACCTTCCCTCACCCAGTTCTACTTGTTTAGTGTGCCCCGCCCTCCTGTCTCCAGCTAGTGAGATCCTCCCTGTCCTCTGGTCCAGCCAAAGCACCACATCCTTATCCCCCTCCTTCTGGAACTCTGGCTCCAGCCCAGGATCCTGCAGTAAGTTGTCCCGACAACCCAGAGCTCAGGACAGCATCAGGGCACGGATGCCTGAGGAGTTGGCCAGCGCGTGGAGGTTAGAACAACACAGCTCTAACCCTGTACGTCTGGGAGCTTGCCGAGCGCAGATGGGTCCACAGCTCTGTGTGCATCTTCTCCCTAGCCCCCACGTTGTACAGATGGAGTCAGTCCCTGCCCAAGTTTGAGTAACAAAAGTTCAGATGCTGGATGCCCTGGGACAAGGCATCAGGTGGCCAGTGCCTGGCTCTGCCTGCTTACCAAACGCTGCCTGGATAGGAGCTGGGTAACAGGCAGCACCCCACAGGGGAGGCATCACTGTCCAGCTGATTTGCTTTTTCACTGGACCAAGGAGATCTCTGTGCCCTAAACACTGCCCTTGCCTGGTGGGTGGTACCAGAAATACCATGTCTAGCCCCAGACAACCTTTCTGCTATGGCCGTGTTGGGTGATCAGTGTCACACAGAAATAGGAAAGGCAGGTAGGAGTGCAAGAGGCTCCTAACGCCACTGAGAAATTAAAAAAAATATTCAATAAATAAGTGGGACACCAGCAGGTGACCCCTCTAGGATCTGTGGGAAGATGGCGCCCAGGAGACGTAGAAGTCCAGGAGTAGCAAGGTGGCAGGACAGTTAGCCCCCAAAGGCCTGGTGGTCCTTCCTGCTCCTGACCTTTACGTGTACTGGGCCCTGTTTCAGAAACACTATTCCCAATATTTATACAGATAATGCCTATTATATACTACCAAATGGCTGTACTTTTCTTTACTTCTTCCTGGTTTCTCCCACCGGAAGCCTGGAGCCAGGAGCACTATCTGTGCTCTCCTTTGTGTTGGATTACAGTGACCTGTTGAATTTTCTCTCACACTAGAGTAAAGGTTTTGTGGGTGCAGGGATTACATCAGATTGTTTCCTAACAGGACTGAGTCTAGGCTTCAGAAAACAGTGATCGAAATCGAGTTGGGAATATACGACGTGCAGCACGGAAGCTGTCAGCAGCTGGTCCAAAGCCCCTCGGTGGGGGTGCTCCCCAGGGACTGGAAGGACTATTAACAGGCTCGTTCGTAGATGTCTCCTACCCGGAAGACTTGCCCTTATCTGTACTAGCTTGTTGGCTCAGCCTGCATCCCATTCCAGGAACAGCCTGCACTTAATGACTGACAGACTCAGGAACAGTCTGCGGTTAATGACTGACACAACCAAGACCAGCCTGCGGTTAATGTCTAACAGACCCAGACATTAGATACTGACCCCTGACCCTTAGCCGGCTAGGTGGTGTAATCCATACCCGAGGGAGTGGCCACAGCCTAGGTCATCCCTTCCGCTTCCTGCCTTGCTTTGCTCCGTCCTGGTCCCTTTCTTGTGGGAGCCTTTCCAAAACTTTCTGTGTCAGGCTTGGCTTCTAGAGAGCCTGGCGCACACCTTGGCTGCCTAACCAAAGTCTAGATAGATAGATAGATAGATAGATAGATAGATGGATGGTTGGTTGGATGGACAAATGAACGGACAGTTGAATGGGTCCCTAGAAACTGCTTTCTTTTAATCCAAGCCTGTCGTTGGAAACTTTGCAGCCTCCTGGGCCTTGCCCCCTCTTTACCCACCAGCCTCTGAGGAGGCTCTACCCCCCCTCCACTCCCCTCTGAACCTTGGTACCTGGCAGGCAGGCTATCCTGGAGTGGAGAAGCGTGACCCCCAGAGTCCCAATCCTGGGCTCGGGCCTGGAACACTCCTCCAAGCTAAGTCCTGAGGGAGCTGCAGAGTCTTGCTGGAAGCCAGGCGGCTCCCCAGACACTGGGCCTGAGCCAGCTGTTCTGGGGAGAATTGTTGCATCTGGGGTGGGGGCAGGGCGGGGAGGAGAGAAAAAGCGGAGGATGTTGTTAGGCAGGAGACAGACTTTTCCCAGGGACAGGGTTTTTGTTTCCCACCCAAATGACTATCTAGCTCATAACATGATCTGCTCTCTGCCGGGGATGCTAAGTCCCTTCATGTCACCACCCTCCAGTACCTTCCCTCCGCCCCAAGTCCCGCCCCATCGCCATATCCCCTGCTTGCACAAAGAGAAGGCCTAAACTCAGAGAGGTTAAGTGTCTGGCCAAGGCCACACAGCATGAGGCAAAGCTGGAATGTGAACCCAGGCAGCCCTAATGAATAGCTCTGCTCAGTTCTACACTAGTGAGGGGCCTTTAGCCCCCTGAGACTGAGGCAGCCTGTGGTCCCTGCCCCTCACAGCCAGAGCCTCCTGCACCAGGAGAAGCCTGGCTCTTGCCTTACTGAGTGTAGGCTTTTACCTTTCTCCCCAGCCTTGGCTCTGCGAGGCTGCAAGGAGCTAAGGGGGCCCAGGGTCTCCCAAGGCGTGGCGTGCTGGAGTAGAGTCTTCTCAGGGGGCTCCTGAGGTGCCCTTTGACCTTTCAAGAAGGAGAGCTGGAGCCCAGGAGCTGGGGACCCATGGAAGGAGGCGTTCTTACTGAGGCAGGCCCCACGTTTGGAAGCTCTGCCATGTCCCGGTGTGGTCTCTTCTGTCTTCGTCTCAGACGCTGGGGCTACAGGGCCAGGTGGGGACAAGAGGGGAGAGGATGCTTGTCTTGGCCCAGGCCTGAGCTGGACCATAGCTGCCGGTGTTCCCAAAGGCTTTTGTATCTTGGAGGCTGCTGCCTCTTCTTCAGTGTCTTTCGCCAGGCCAGAGGTGCAGTCCAGCGGATTCTCCAGGACACCAAAGTGGGGCTGCTGTACTGTAGTGCGGCCAGAGGCTTTATGCCTGGCCTTTCTCCTTGAGCCCCCACTACAGGGCTTCTCTCCAGAGCCTGCTGGCTTTGCACATGTCTGTCTTCCCAAGGGAGGTGCCCCTTTAGTTCCGGATCTTGCTTCCTGTGGGCCTTGAGGATCACAGAGTGCCACTACCTCCGTGTCTCGGGACCCCCTTCTACACTCTTGGGGAAAGCCCAGGAGAGCCACATAGTCCCCTTCCAGGGCCTGGTTGGTCTCACTGTCTATCCTGAAGGCCACTTGCCCTGGCCTTGCTGGCTCCACCTTGATGAGGCCCAGATACTTGTCCCCCGACTGCCTCCCTTTATCCTTAGCCCAACTCTGGGCCGTAGACCCCTTGCCGCCCGAGGAGCTGGCCTGGCGTGGCTCCTGAGGGCTGCTGAGATGGAGTGCCTCTGGTGGACAGGAGTCCCCGTCTGAGGAAGGGTCGTTCACTATCGGGGCTCTGCCATCTACAAACTCTGGGCTGGTGATCCTGGTCCAAGGCACAGGCGTGACGCCACTTTCCGAAGCCACGAGGCAGTTGTGTAAGGGACGTCCCTCAAAGTCACTGCGGATGGCTTCCAGCCATTCTGGAGTGAACATGAGACAGTAGGAGGACTCAGGGATCGGCTGCTTGTCCACCTGGCGGAGGTCTGAGGAGAGACACTTGAGTGTCATGTGGACGGACTGCTCCCCCCAGGACTCCACCTGAAGGTAGAAATCCCCCTGACGCAGCAGAAGCGGGTTGAGCGGTGCCAGGTGGACCACAACCTCATCCCGCAGACACAGCGGCCAACCCTCGTGCAGGAAGATGCAGTGGCTATAGAGGGCCTGGAGAGGAGAAAGAGAGGGGGGGGAGGGAAGGGCGTCAGAGAAACAGGCCCCAGGGGACCTTGGTATTGGTCAGATCGTTCCCTCTCCCATATGGGCCCTGGAACACCAGGGACAGGGCACAGGCAAGAGAGACACCCAGAACCAGACACCAAAAAGGCCTTTGCTCTCAGAGTGTGTGCGGTCACTTGCTCCTATCCTGGGCACTGGCCTTGAAGATAGCTTGATAACTCCTGGCATGAAAACCAACAAGTGCCTTCCATGGCAACCCTGCTTGGCTCATGGCCCTCCCTTTCCCTCCCCTTTTACCCAAAAAAACTTCTTCCAACCCAGCCGGAGCCTTAGCACAGGCGCCCACTCCTCCCAAACCCCTCCAACCCCTCCCCCAAAGCCAGGAAGACATGGGTTAGAGGTCTAAATGGGCTGTGTGTACATGTTGCTGAGCTGCTCTGAGATTTGATTTCTCTCTCTGCAAATTGGAGTTAAATAAAACGCACCAGTACTCCTGTGTGTGTGGGGGGGGCAGGGGTGTGTGTGTCAGTCTGGTGTTTTGTGTAATTCAGATGCTGAATTCTGAGCCCCAAGATCTGACTGCAGTCCGGATGAGGGCATTGTCACGTATTCTTGATCAATGCTGTGTAAACTTTGTTCCCCAATTATCTCTGATTAGTTAATTTTTTTAAAAAAAATTTTTTTTAAGCTGGACAGCCTATGGCTGGGCAGAAGAGAGTCAGAACTTTGGTTCCCTGTCTCAGAGTCTCAAGTAGGGACCATGGAGGAAGAAAAGGTGGAGGAGAAAGGATGTAGTGATTAAGAACTGACCTGATGGAGGAGAAACAGTTAGTTCAGACAGGACCAATAAGGCAAGAAATTCAGGGCACATGGCTGGGAAATAGCAAGACTAGTATAGAGAAATAGTATAAACAGGTATCTGCCCAGTTATAGTGCTTAAAGATTATTGTTCTGATTTTTCGAGACAGGGTCTCTCTGTGTAGCCCTGGCTGTCCTGGACTCACTTTGTAGACCAGGCTGGCCTCGAACTCACAGAGATCCACTTGCCTCTGCCTTTCCAGTGCTGGGATTACAGGCGTGGGCCACCACACCCAACCTATTAATAATTCTTACGTCTCTATCTCATTTACTTGGGAGCTAGAGTGGGTGATTAACAAGCCCCCCCCCATATAACTTATCGTTATGCTCCTGGGCTGACATGAAATAGATAGATGGAATACGGGTGCAGAAAAGCCAACGCGCGCGATGCTTGGAGAGGTTCAGGCAACATGAGTTCACTCCTGTCTGAAAATACCTGCTTGGGTGGGTGCGTGTGCATAGCGGGGCAGCGCCCATGTGGAGGTCACAGAATAAGTTTGAGGCCTGGGTTCTTTCCTTTCTTTTATATGTGGGTCCCAGGAATCAAATTTGAGTCACCAGGCTTGTGTGGCAAGAGCCTTTGACTACTGAGTCATCTCACCGGCTGAGCAATTAAAATGACACAGAAACCACAGAAACAGTGTGCATCATGAGAGGTCGGGGAACCCTGTCACTGCCTTGCCCCACCACCTTGAACAGGCCATTGCCACTCTTTCATAAGGCCACTTTAGTCTTTCTCGGTGTCACCCACAGGAGTTGGGGTGATGGTGCGGAACCCCCACGGTCTCAGTGATCGAGTCTTGGTTTGAAGTAGAGAACCTGACCTCAAAAAACCTACTGTGAAATGCAGAAAATAAAAACCTACTGTGAGTCCCTCAGCTCCTGTCTATGGTGAGGTGACATGAATTTGCCCATGACAGGCAAATCAAATGTGTCTATAATTAAGAATAAAGTCACAGAAAGGCTGTGAATTTACCACTGAGCAAGAAGGGGTCAGGGCGAGTGTGCTTTTGACCTTTTTTTTTCTTTTAAGGACAGAGGGTCTCATGTAGCCCAGGATGGCTTAGCTCTCACACTGTAGCTGAAGATGACCTTGAACTTCTGATCCTCCTGCTCCCACCTGCTGAATGCTGGCATCACAGGCAAGCATCGCCATGGCAGTTTATGTGGATGAATCCAAGTCCAGGGCTTCGTGCACGTTAGGCAAGCCCTCCACCACCCGGGCTCCCGCTCCAGCCCCACACATGTGGTTTGAACAACCAAGCAGTGACAGTAATATGGCTTGTCACGGTGAGGGAAAAAGAAGTGGGGGGGGGGAGGACCTTCATGCAACAAGGTTAGAGGCTCATGGAGAGGCCACAGGCAAAGGCTTCTGGGAAACACTACACTTTAGTATTTTCCTTCAGGTGCAGCCCCCATGGGGCTTTCCCCAGCAAGTGCTGTGGGTCCTAAGACTAGCTGTGTGGCTCTTGATGGGGGGTAGCAGTGGGCTCAGGGTAACTAACAGTAACTCAAAGGGCACTGCCAAACTTCTGAGGGAGGAGGACAGAGGCAATCAGAACTTTGATTCCTTGGTGATCTCCCCGCTATTTTCCTAAAACAGTTAAGAGAGAGAAGCAGACAGACAGACAGACAGACAGACAGACAGACACACACACACACACACACACACAGAGAGAGAGAGAGAGAGAGAGAGAGAGAGAGAGAGAGAGAGAGAGACAGAGACAGAGACAGAGACAGAGACAGAGAGACAGAGAGAGACAGAGACAGAGACAGACAGACAGACAGATAGACAGACAGACAGACAGACAGACAGACAGACAGACAGACAGACAGACAGACAGAGACAGAGACAGAACATGATTCAGGTCTGGTCAATCTTTTTTTTTTTTTTTTCCCAAGACACGGTTTGTCCTGGAACTCAATCTGTAGACCCGAATGGCCTTGAACTCACAGACATCCACCTGCCTCTGCCTCCCGAGTGCTGGGATTAAAGGCGTACACCAACACTGCCCCCAACATGGCATGGTCTGGTCACTCTTAATACCCAATTCCTCTGGTCAACAGTGATTGGTTCAGCCATGGACACATGACCACAGGCTGGCCAATTAAGATCCTTTTCATAGCTGTTGTGGCCATTGGCCAACAGAGAGAAGCCAGAGCAGGAAACAGAATGTGTCTTCAAGTAGGTTGACTGGGGTAAACTCGTGGCCTGAGTGGGGACTAAGTTGTAAACATTTGTTGTCCCATTTTGCCCCAAGAGTTACTTCCTTGAAGTCTCAAGAGGTTTCCAGGCGTAAAAGTGAGCTTGTCTTTAGGAATGCTCTGGAATATTCTGTGTTGCCTCTGTGGAAGTGGCAGCACCAGGGCCAGAGCCAGTGGTTACCAGCACCCAGGCAGGTCCCTCAAGGCCAGGCAAGGTCCTTGGACACCTGGATGTCCCTCCTGTTGATGAAATCTAAATGTCATTGGCCCCTAGGTATCACAGGGCTGTAAGTTAAATAACTTTCTTTCTCTACTGGCAGATGGACTTTCCCTTTGGATAAGCAGTGGTTCTTGAGAATCCTCCCCACTGCCACCATATTTCTTGCCTATCTCCCTCTCTCCTTGATCCCAGCCCTCTGGCCTTCTAAGGGAGCTAGCTATCACAGCCCAGGTTCTCCCCTACTTACGCAGGCTGCTTCCCGTACTTGCTCACACAGGCGCTTGGCAGGGATGAGGAAATCCAGGAGGAAGCTCAGCCCATCTCCCCGGAAGTCAGAGTCCAGGAGCCGGAACACCTGACCCAGGACAGTGGGGGCAGTCGCTTCAAAAGGTGGGTAGAGCCCTGCCAGGGCATGCTGGATGGCCATGTCGAGAGCTGAAGGGTCCTGCTAGGGACAGCAGAGAGGAAGAACAGTTACAGTAGCAGTGAGCGCAGGAGCCCTCTGCTGTGACGTCCAGGACCCCTGTGAGTGAGGCTTTGCTGACTCCCATGGAAAGGACTAGTCCCCCACTTTACTCCTGCCAAGCTCAGGAACTTCCCAAGCCTGTAACTCCCTGCCTCTGCCCCGTGATGGCCCCACAGCCCAGCTCCCATGGCAGCATGCCCTCTGCAGCTGCCTTCCTGAAACTGTGCCCCCCTCCTCAACAGCCCTAAGTTGTGTCACATTCAATAGCCTCTCCCTCTCTATAACTCCTCCCCCAGCCAAGGGCTAGCATCAATTTCATGCAACCGCCTTCTCTGCCTCACTCCAGCCATGTTCACCAGGCATCCAGCCGCTTAGGTCTAGCTGCTATGCATGACGCCAGCCTCCCCCAGCCCTGCCACCTCTGTCTGTACCTCCACCGTGACAGGAGGAGTCTCTAACTCACCTCAGGCCTCTGCCAGTGCTGTCCCTTCCTCCCAAACACCTGCCTACCTCTTTCTCACCTCCTCACCTGGCAACTCCCTCTTAATTTAACCTCAAGACTCCTGACAGCCCTTTCCTGTTCTGGAAAGTACTCTGGACTTTACATCAGCTTCTACCCAGTTCGGCTAGATGTTTCTCCTCTTTCGGTATCTTATTAGAAAAGTTTTCACACTGACTTCTGGTCCCCAAAAGGCAAATGGGTCATGTAGGACAGCACCCAAAGGGGCTCACATGGAAATCTCCACAGACTGTGAATACAGGCCAAGAGGGACTGGCGGCAATAGAGCAGGGACTGTAGGCAGGTGAGATTCCAAAGCCAGGGGTGTGAGACAGGGGCCACGGTCCTCGCTATCTGTAGCCTCCCTGGAACAGGCCACCCCACCCCCTACGTTGTCAGGATAAGTGAATGAGTGAAGAAAAAAATGCCTACAGCTGCATGCTGAAGGAGAGTAGGTCACGATGCTGAGGTGTGGGGTGGGAATGGGAGGTCACCCTCCAGAGTTGAGAGAGGGATCCTTGGTGTGGTAGAGCAGGGACGGGTTTACCAGGCCTCTTGGCCTCACTAGTGACCCCAGCCTTAGCCACCAGCCAACCCCTGCTTCCCACTGTCACAATCGGAACAAGAAAGGTCCCACAGGCTTGCATGTTTGAGTACTTGGTCCCCAGCTGGAGTTGTTTGGGAAGGATTAGAAGGTGTGGCCTTGTTAGGGGAAGCATGTCACTGGGGGGTAGGATTTGAGGTTTCAGCAGCTCGAGCCATTCCCAGGTAGCACTCTGTCATGAGCTCTCGGCCACCGCCCCGCCATGCCTGCCTGATGCCTTGCTCCCTGCCATGGCGGTGCTCTGGAACGGCAAGTCCCAAGTAAACTCTTTCTTCTATAAGTCACCTTCATCACGGTGTCTTTGACTGAGGAACCCACCAACCTGGGGACAGTGAGAGAAAGAGATCACAAATGCCATCCAAGGGCCCAGGCCCATAATTCACTGGACCTGCATCCCTTCCTGCCGTGTGCCCCCCTCTACCCTGTCTACGATGGGTCACTGGCACATCTTTTTTTTTTTTTTTTTTTTTTTTTGGTGGCCTTTATTAGGGACTTGCTCTCTCTAGGCCTCATCTCCAGCCAGGATGTCTGCTTCATTTTTGGAAATGTAAGTATTCATGACCTTCAGCATTTGTACTATTAAAACTGTTGGGGCTTGTTGTTGTTGTTGTTGTTGTTTTTCACATCTACCCACTTTGCAGAAAGGTAGCTAACTGTGTTCCTACCTCAAAAGGAGAGAAAGGGGAAAGAGAGAGAGAGAGAGAGAGAGAGAGAGAGACAGAGAGAGACAGAGAGAGAGAGAGAGAGAGAGAGAGAGAGAGAGAGACAGAGAGAGAGACAGAGAGAGAGACAGAGAGAGACAGAGAGAGAGAGAGAGAGAGACAGAGACACAGAGAGAGAGAGAGACTATGACTATTAGTCTCCAGGCACCTGCTGCGTACCAGCCCTACAATCACAGTCTCTTCTTTGGTATCACCCACAGTGATGCCACTGCTAACCTAGGGCACCTCATTTGGCAGCTAAAAGGTCAGAGCCAACCTTGCCCTGGGTCTTAGAAGGAAAAAAACAGTGAGAATGCACCCCAGACCCATGGCAGTGAAGACAGCTGGCTTGCCCAGCCTCTGGCTGCCTGCTCTGTCTGGGATTCACTCCTTTCCGGATTCTCATGGCCTAAAGAAACCGCAAGAGGAAAAGCAAGGTTTGCCCACTGTGTCAACCTCGACTTGCACAGGCTGCCTGCACTTGCCACACACGTTAGCCAGCTTTAAACATGGCCGAACAGTGGGAATTTGTGACAAGCGGACAGGCTACACTCAAGGCGACTCACTACCTACCAGAGGCTTGACTCTTGAGTCTCAGAACTGTCCAAGAATTCAGGAAGAACATGGTGAAGAGGCCCCAGAGGCTGCCGGGAAGAATGCTGGCCCTGGCCATCACAAATGAGCTGAGCAGCCCCGCCCTTGGACCACAGGAGTCCAAATGCTGCTGCCAGACTCTGAATGATCGCTGTGAAACTTGAGAGACATGGTTCCATTCCTTCCCAGTGAGGGCAGCCCAGCCAGACGGCAGTCAGTTGCTCCTCACAGGAGCCAAGCATGGATGGATGCTTTAAAAAAGATAGAAGCAAGACTTGCCCTTTGCAACCGGGGCCAGAGAAAGAGCCCAGCACACCAGCCAAGGATGGATACATGAAACGTCCTAGCTTCTTTTTTGAAGTGCTGAGCTGGAGCCCAGGGTCTGTGCATGAGAATGCTCCCTTCTCCCACCCCACCCCCTTCACCACCGAGCCATGCCTCCAGCTCTTGGTCTTTTGACATAGGTTCTCACCAGAAGCTAAGGCTAGCCTTGAAGTCATTAGGCAGCCCAGACTGCCTACCAGTTCCTACCGCTGTCTCCTGAGTGCTGGGTACTGGCATGCACCATTGCTCTGGTCTGTCCACGTCTATTTCAGCAGCTTTGCAGCAAGCCTGATCTACAGTCATCCGAAATGTTAATTTTATCAAGCAAAATCAGCAAATACAAAGTATGCAGGCAGATATGCTTTTACCTATGTACCAACCCTGGCAACCATTACCCAGCTCAATATACTAGAGTTCTGTGACCCCCCACAAAGAGGCTTACTCCTAGCCAACTGTTCCCCTTCCAAATCTAAGCTTCTGTTATGTTTTTAGAGAAAATTTTTCCATACAGTATGATCCGCAGAATGTGAGTAGATCCAGACAAAGCTCAAGTGGGCATTAAGCAAAGTTACCCTGAGGGCAGCGAGGGGCAGGGGCCTCACGAGGCAGCCTTTTAATTTTCTTCTGAGCTTGCTATATTTTCCAAACACTCTGGAACCAGTGAGTGTAGCTTTTATAACCAGGGGGGAAAACATAAAAAGTGTGATCGTGTGCTTTTAACGCTGGCTCCTTTTTTAAATGGTCTCGCCAGATGTTGTTAGCTGGGCCTTCTGAGATGTGGGCTGGGCTGGCTTAAAGGTCCAATCTTTCCACTTACTCCGCAGAGCCAAGATTCTACTCTCATTTGGCTGCTTCCTCCTCCTCCTCTTCCTCCTCCTCTTCCTCTTGGAAAGGAAGAGAGAGGCAAGGGCTGGTGTGGGGAGGGTCTTAGGGCATTCCCTCTGCTCTGTGGAAAGGCTGAGATGCTTGAAGGTGGGGAGCGTTTGCCTACTGAGTACAGACCTGGGTTCCATCCATCTTCACCACAAATGAAGAAGAAAGCAAAAAGCTAGGGGGAAAAAGCTAGGACTATGCCGTGCAAGGTGACATTTTTGGCCACAGGTTTTCTCCTTATAAGTGGGAGGCACTGGAGTGCTCAGGCCTCATCAGAGATCTTTCTTTCTTTCCTTCTTTCTTTCTTTCTTTCTTTCTTTCTTTCCTTGTTCCTTCCTTCCTCTTCTTATTCTCCTCCTCCTCCTCCTCCTCCTCCGTCTTCTGGTGCAGTTTAAGGCAGAAACTTGAAACTGGCCAAAGTGCCAATGCATCATACCAATGGGACGGACCATCATGGGAGATAAGGCAGCAAGATTTTAAGAGCCAGAGGTCAGAGATGACCAGCTGGCTTTAGAATCTCAGGCCAGACAAGTTCCAGAGGAGCGTCCCCAGAACTGCTACGGGAGGACAGTGTCTCCTGGCCAGGACAGGACCTCGGCCCTCACAAGCTCACAGAAGCTGTGGTTGCCTACACAAGAGCTGCACAAGATGAAGCCACTGAGCATCCCAGCAACGGGCTGGGAGAAGCCTATGGCAGGCCTTCCCTCTGCTGAGGAGGAATGACTGGCAGTTGATGGCTTCTTTTGAGAGGTTAGCCCCGAGTACATGGACTGATGGCTAGTGGATAGCTCCACACCAGTGAGTATATGGGCAGCACAAATTGGACTCCAGAGTTTTTTTTTTTTTTTAAAAAAGCCAGGCATGGTGGCACACGCCTTTAATCCCAGCACTCGGGAGGCAGAGGCAGGCGGATCGCTGTGAGTTTGAGGCCAGCCTGGTCTACAAAGCGAATCTAGGACAGCCAAGGCTACACAGAGAAACTTTGTCTTGAAAAATTAAAAATAATAACAAAACCAAAACCAAATTAACAAAACCAAACAGGATAGATTTGGGAGGAAGTGGGGAGCGGAGGGTGGGTCTGGGAGGAGTTGGGGGAGAAGTGAAACTGAGTATGATAAAAATTGTATATTTGCATGAACTTCTCAAAGAATTAATAAAAGTATTATATATATATATATAAGCACTGGGCATATCTATTCTAGGGCCCTTCTAGAATTCTCCATATAATTTTGTTCTGGAAGGTGTGGGGTAAGGATGTGGTTTCTAAATGGACCAGTCTTTAATTGCTGAGGAAGTTTCAAGGGTCCGACCTCGTCCTGTGTCCCTCCTCCTGCTGGGGAACAGTCTGATAAGGGGGTTTGCGGGTGATAGGAGAAAGGGAAGCAGATGCATGTGAGAAAGCACACCCACAGACCCTCGCTGAGGACCCCCCTACACACACTAGCCACCCTCCCCAAGGGGAGCAATGGGAGCTATGGGCCTGAGCCATGGAGGTCACTGCAGCCCTGCCTTGCCTGCCCTCCTGAGTAGCCACAGTGTTTTCAAGATTGGCCAAAGCAAGCACATCTGTGTGCCAGCTGCTGCCCAGCAGGTGTCAGCCTGTGACCTCCAGTTCCTGGGACTCGCCTCCTGAACTTGTCTAGGCTGAGGTCCCAAAGTCAGCTTGCTAAAAGCTCCTGCTCACATCCGACTCAAATTGTTTGCGCTTTTTGCCTCTGTGTGGGTGGATGGAGGTTGGAGTGAGAATCCGGCTCTTTATAAAACCAGCTTTCAAATCAGCTCCTTATAAACAGGATTTCAAAACCGGAAAGACGGCCCAGATGCACTGAACCGGGACGAGAGTGGGTGTCAAAAGAGTTGCGTTCAAGTCCAGCCCAGTCATGTGGCATCCAGTAAATTATTTCTGCTGGTCTGAGCCCTTCCTCCTCTTATGCTTGCCCTTGTCTCTCTTCTCCTGTGCCTCTGGCCCGGGGCACAACTTCTCACTCAAGCCATAAAATAACAAAGTTGATCCCCAAGGGTTGCCTCCGAGCTGCCATGAGTAAGCCTTCAGGGGGAGGCCATGCTAAGCCCGTGCATGGTTTTATATAATTGTCCTGATAATTCTGTGGGGGTAGGTACCTTATCCCCGTTTTACAGCTTAATAAACAGAGGTTCATGGTGTCCTCCCAGTCAGTGGATAGAAGCATCCTCTGAGGCTCCCTGTAGACTTTCATACACAGAGTGGCCCCTGTTGCTTCCGCAGTTGTAGGCCTAGTGCTTAGAACTCCCATCCTACCATACCTGCTTCCTGAACAGGCTCTGCTCTGGCCAGGGTTCCTCCTCACCGCCTGCCCTGTGTGCGAGGTTTTCTTGCCATGATCACATACCTGGATTTGTTATTTGCTTAGTATTTATTCTCGATTATTCAGTGTTTGACTTTTCTTCCTATTCATTTTCAATGTAAATTTGCTTTATTTATTGTGATGTGTTTGTGCCATTTCAATCAT
This sequence comes from Acomys minous, assembly GCF_964271855.1. Classification (NCBI taxonomy): domain Eukaryota; kingdom Metazoa; phylum Chordata; class Mammalia; order Rodentia; family Muridae; genus Acomys; species Acomys minous. Next base: position 76,729,005 of record NC_140485.1, on the reverse strand, counting down.
TTCCATAAAAATTACTTTAAGTGCCACCTCGTTCAGCCTGTGGCATCCCCTCCTGGGCACCTGCCACCTCTGCCCACACGGTACCCCTCCCTGCACAAACTAAGCTCCTAGCTACCCTTCAGAGATCTGCCAGAGTGAGAAATCTCCTCAGGTTTCCATGGCACCTGTCCTTACAGGCAAGGAATACAGACTTCTCTAGGCCAGCCCAGGTGCTTTAGTGAGATCCTGTCTCAAAATAAAATAAGTAAAAAGAGAGCTGGGGATGTGGCTCGGTGGTAGAACATGCACAAAGCCCTCGATTCGATCATTTTTAAAAGCCACAGTACATGCCAGGCGTGGGGGCGCACGCCTTTAATCCCAGCACTCGGGAGGCAGAGGCAGACGGATTGCTGTGAGTTCGAGGCCAGCTTGGTCTACAAAGCAAGTCCAGAACAGCCAAGGCTACACAGAGAAACCCTGTTTCGAAAACAACAACAAAAGCCACAGTACTAAATCTCCTCCAGGGGCAAAATGGCTCAGCAAGTTACAACGCTTGCAACCAAGCCAGATGACCAGTCTGATCCCCCCCATAGTAGGAGAGAGCCCACTCCCACAAGTTGTCCTCTGACCTCCACATGCATGCCACAAAGGCACGCTGGAGTGGCATGCTACCATGAGCATGGGCAGATCATGAGAGGGTAAACCATGGTGGGTTTGTTTGGGTGGAGATTTACAGGACAAAGAGGGTTTTCCCAGCAGAGGCAGCACAGGTAAAGGTCCTGGGGCAGGAGAGATCGTGAACCTTAAGGGCATTCTGAGACCAGGTCAGAGTACTCAAGGAACAGAGTTAAGATCAGAGAAGAGGGTGGGTGACAGCATTTATTAGTTAAAACGAGGATAGAGTAGTGTAGATAGATCCCCATGCCCACATCACAACCTGGGTGTGGCCTCACACATGCCTATAACCCCAGCACTGAGCAGGACAGACATAGGAGGATCCCAGGGGCTCTTTGACCTTAGCCAATAAAAATGCAAGACCCCAGGTTCAGGAAGAGACCCCGGCTCTAAGGAATAGGTGCAAGTGATAAAGGAGCATCCCCCCACAAGGCCCTCCTCTGATTTCCGTGTGTGATGCAGGCACCCATACATATACATGTACTGTATGATACACCCCTCACATGTGTACACACACATGCACATACATTCCCTCACACCACACAGACACACACACACACGCACACACACACACACACACACACACACAGGCATGGAAGAAAACATGCCCATCTTCCCCAGTCAGGAAATACTCTTTCAGCCATTCTGAGGAGCACCCCAGGGTCTGATCCTTAACCTGCAAGTCTGGAGTTCATTGAGGAGGAGGATTATAAATTTAAAAATGAATAACTGGTCCCATCAAAAGCAGACCTTTGACAAATAGATGAGCTGTGGCACTAAGGTGGCTGTGCGGGGTGAGAAAGACTTGGCCAGCCACCTCAGCTCCTGGGGCTACGGGTTCTCATGTGTGTGACGAGGAGCCAAAAGTGTACAATTAGAGTTGGTGAGAGTGGTATGCCCTACATTTATAGCCTGCCCAGCACAGGGTCTTGCTCTATAGAGAGGCAGACAACCACTACCTTAGGCCATGCCACTTAGGATGTACTTTTTTTCCCCCCGAGACAGGGTCTCTCTGTGTAGCCTTGGCTGTCCTGGACTCGCTTTGTAGACCAGGCTGGCCTCGAACTCACAGCGATCCACCTGCCTCTGCCTCCCGAGTGCTGGGATTAAAGGCGTGCTCCACCACGCCCGGCTTTTAGGATGTACTTTTAACTGCTTCAAGAGCAAGCAGTGTGGACCATGATTCTGGTGTCTGGATTTGGAGCCTGGTGTTGTGCTGTCTGTGTGCACAGGTGTCTGTCCATGTGCCAGCATGAACAAGCAGGTCCACACGGCCTGTGTGCCTGTTGTACGCTGTGCGGAAAGGGATTTGTGTGTGCATGCACGGTGTGAATACACCTCTGTAGAATTCTGGGTGTGGACCTGCACAGGAAGGGAAAGCCCACCCAAGGCAGCATAGTGAACCAGCGTCAAGGGGTGACCGCCCTGGCCTGTCTCCCAGCTCTGTTCAAATCCCCCTGAGATTTGCAAGATTGCTCTCCCCTGACTTCTGCCCAACCCTGACTCTGTCTGGAGCTGAGCTAGGACTCTCTCTACACCAGACTTCATTTAGATTCCTTCTTGCCAGACACTGGCACAATGACACATACACAACTCTCCCTGAGGTCCCCTTTCCCAGGGTGCAGGTCCGGGAAACTGAGGCACAGAGGTACTGGACCCCTTCAGCCTTCTCCCACCAGCCTCTGCACCTCATGCTCATGGGAGAACCCCATGGTCCAACATGTGCACCTTTAACTTGCCAAACCCCGAAGTCGAAAGCAGCAAGCATACCCAAGATTTGGTGAGCAATTCCCTCTTACCCATCTGCAGCCTTCAGGGTCCGCCCTTTCCCAGCACTAATGTGCTGTTCTGGGAGGGGTCTTTGATCCCCACCTCAGTCCAAACACCCTACAGGACACAGCGCTGTCAATCAGTAGAGAGTTTAAAGTGCATGCTAAAAACACCCCAAGTTTTCTGCATAGCCCAAGGTCCAGAATTCCAGTTCAGATTTGCATTCTGGTTTGGAGCGAGATGAAAGCTTGCATCTCTGCAGAGGCCCAGACAGGGCGCACGGCCCAGGGGTGGATCTGAGCCCCACTTTTGCCCTAATCCTGCTAGGGCTGACCAGCTAAGCACCCGACCCAGACCAGGAACCGAAGGGCGCTGCGTGCGCTCGCGCGCGCACCCCCAACTCCGACCCCAGGGGCCTGTGTCAGGAGAAAACCCAGCAGAGCGAGGTGGTCCAAGCCCAGGAGGGCGTTACCATGGTGATGCTTCTTTGGTCCGGGAGCCGGCAGTCTCTGTCCTGTGCAGCTTTGGCTTTCCTAGCTCTGGAGAGAGTGAGGAGAGCGGGCGGGGGACTCCCAATCCGGCCTCATCCCGAGGGTTAGTCAGCTCAGGACAAGGAAGAGGGAGAGGGGACCCAGACTGAGGAGGCGAAAGGGGGAGTCGGGGGAGAGGCGGGCCACCCGCGGGGGGCGGGGCGGCGGCGGGACAGCGGCCCTTTGTGCGACGCCTCGCCCAGCAGCCCGCCCCGCCGCCGCCGCCGCCACGGGTGATGGGAGCCCGGGCGTTCAGCCCACCCCCTACCCCCTGCCGAGGCCACCGGAGCCCTCGTCTGAGGGCGGGGTTGCTTGTCTCTCCCTGCAGAGTCCTTACCCAGGACTGCCAAGTCAGAGCTGGCTTCTTGTCCCTCTCTGCAAGTCACTTTGTTGCCTACGCCTCAGTTTCTTCACCTGTAAAATGGGGAGGTGGTGGAGGCTATGTTGGTGAGGATAGTAACCCCTCCTGGAATTGGGGAGTAAGAGTCACCATCCGTCTTGATGACTCAATCTCAGGCTTGGGTTGCTGTGAGGCAGAGCACAAGGCGCTCCAGACACCCACCATACTGGGCTCCCCTGCTCTGAGACCAACCATGAAGGGGAGAAAGTGTGTTGTTTGGAAGCCCCCACCCAAGGTGCCCTGAACTAGGTTTCCCTGGGATGCGTTTATTATCAAATACTATGCTAAGTGCAGCAGAGACACTACTATATCCTGGGGCCGCGTTGGGAAGGAGATGTCATCTGTCCGGAACTGGGACAAGAAAGAGAAGAACAGAAAAATAGCCGAGTTAGCAGCTGAGAAGGAGTGCAGTTAGTTGATTGGTAACTCCAGCGAATGGGCTGGAGAGATTTGGCTTCTCTTCTGGAGGACCCAGGGTGGAGTCCCAGCACCCATATGGCAGCTCACAACCATCTGTGACTAGCAGTCCTAGAGGATCCAGTGCTCTCTTTTGGTCTTAGAGGGCACCAGGAACACACATGATACACAGATACACGTGCAAGGAAAACACCCACACATGTTTGTTTGGTTGGTTGGTTGGCTGGTTGGTTTCTTGAGACAGAGTTTCTCCTGGCTACCCTGGAACTCAATTTGTAGACCAGGCTGGCCTCCAACTCACAAGGATCCTCCTGCCTCTGCCTCCCGAGTGCTGGGATTAAAGCTGTGCGACACCACTGCTCGGCTCCCACATATGTTTTTGTTTGTTTGTTTGTTTGTTTGTTTGTTTTAAAGAGTGGCCAGATCTAAGTGAATGGAGTAGGGGCGGCAGTAAACCGGAGTTCTAGAAACAAGGATAGCATGTGTAACACCTCCAAAACCTGAGCTAAACACATGGGGATGAGTGAGGAGAGAACTCGAAGGATGGGTGTGGCGGTATCGCATCCACAGCTGTGTCCCACCCCACTCGGGTTATCTAGTCTCTTCGCAAGAACTGAGTTAGGAGTTAGCTCAGATCCTTTCGTGCCCCTTGGGCCTCTGTTTGTCGCTGTTGGACTAATAATCCCCCCGAATAGCTTCACTGTCCCCTTGGGGATGCTACTTCAACCCCAGACAACGCCTCCCTAAGAGGCAGGCAGGATGGAGGTGGGGGTTGTTGTTGTTATTTTGTCTTTCATTTGCTTGTTTATTTTCTCAGACAGGGTCCTGGTCTAGAATTCCATATGCAGCTGAGGGTGACCTTGAACTTCTGATCCTGCTGCCTCCACCTCCCAAGTCCCGGGATCACATCCACAATGTGTCTTATGTGGTCCTGGGCTTTAAATATGCCAGGCAAGCACTCTACCAATAGCCCCAGCCTAGGAATGCATTTGTTTAGGAGAAAACGGCCTTTGGTTTACAGTGCAGACAGAATTCAGCTGGAAGGCGGTGTTGGGAGTTCCAGACAGCAACGAGACAGGATGAGCTCAGTGATTACAGAACACAGAAAGGATTCTGAATTAGGTAAGTGGAGAAAAAAAAATGGATCAAAAAGGCCTCAGGTGCTCTCTCACAGGGTCTGTGGGGGAAAAGCTGGGGTCCACCCTCTGGGAGTCTCACTGTCCTGAGGGACAGAGCCTAGGCTGTCCTGCCTCGAGAGTCTCACTGTCGGTCGGGGATAACCTGGAAGCCCCTGAAAGCCAGTGGAATTACTTCAAGCTGTGAACCGTGAGCACACCAAAATGGAACTTTCTACACATCAGATGCTGTTACAAGTAAACTTTGGGGGCCCAGCCCAGCCACTGACATCGCTTTACAGATGAAAAGCCCGAGGCAGAGTAAGGTGGGGTAGAAAGCTGCATTCCTGCACTTAACAAGGCTGTCCATTCTAGAAACCACTCTGTTAACTACCTCGGTGTGCTGCCTGAATGAATCGCAGACATTCCTCTTGCCCGGGTCACTGTTCTAAAGCCTTACAAGGACAAGCCAATCAAGCCCTGCCTACGTGTGCCCGGGAATCCAGTAGGACTCATTACCCATATGAGGAAGAGCCGGTTATCCAAGAGGAGATTCGAGTGCATAGGGAGGCGGGGGAGTGGACATGAAGTGGACTGTAAATGACAGGCGCCGTGCAGGCCACCGCTGGGCCTCTCAGCATCCTTCACATCTATGCCCATGGGTGTGCTCTTCCAAGAGTGTGCTGTACTGATATGGCATAGGAATTTCACAGACATCCAAGAGTGTGTCTGCTCACATGTGCACTTCTATATGTGCACATAAGCAAACACACACACACACACACACACACACACACACACACACACACACCCCTACGTGGTCTGAGCCCATAGAACACTGCTTTCAGAGCCTCAGATTCTTCTTCTGTGTTCAGAATATTACTTCTTGTAGGACTGCCATGGGGCCTCAGCAAGCAGGCGGATTTTTAGAGCTCTGTTCAAGTGCCAGGGACATAGAAGAATTCAGTTATGAGACTTGAGCTCCTGGGCTGGACGTGGCCCCTCTGGACTTTCCAGGGGGGATTCCCAAGGGTTGGTTAAGTATTCACATCCTTTCCCTTCATCAAGCGAGTAACTGAACCCCGTCCAATTGCTAAGCTGCACTTGGAGAACTCAAACCCGCCCCCGCCCCCACCCCACATCTGTTGGAAGGGAACATGAGAGATGACATGGGAAGAGTTTCTGCTGGTAATTCCTTGGGAGGTCCTGAGACGATTGCATCACCGCCAGAGCTAGTTTCTTTAGTGGGCAGTGGAGGTTCCAGATGCTCCTAGTGGAGGCCTGTGGGAGTCCCCTGAGATAATTTATGGGAAGGATGAAAACTGAGCCTGAGTTATTTTTGTTTTTGTTTTGTTTTGTTTTGTTTTTTTGAGACAGGGTCTCTTTGTGTTAGCCTTGGCTGTCCTGGACTCGCTTTGTAGACCAGGCTGGCCTTGAAATCACAGCGATCCACCTGTCTCTGCCTCCCGAGTACTGGGATTAAAGGCGTGCGCCACCACCGCCCAGTGACTTTCTTACTCTTATCATTGAGGGCGGAGGCCCTTCGATGTGGGCCAGACTGAGACTGGGGTGGTGAACACAACATAAAGGAAGGTGAAGTATGGCTTCCAAGATGATATCATTAGAGGCAACATGACTCTGTCTTGTTGCTTCTTGTGTGATGTGTCATGGGGATGCCAACATCGCATGGCCAGGACACTTGAGTATTCCTGTGGACATGCTCAGATGAGGAGGTCTGAGGGCTGCTGCTGTTGGTCAACACCCAGGGAGCCATCTTCACTTGAGTCCTCATCCTAGGAAAGCCTTTGAGTAGCTACATGCCAGGCTGGCAACCCTGACTGCCACTCCGTGCATGACCCTGGGTCAGGGCCATCCCATGAAGCTGCTTCAGAACACCCAGTCCACAGAGACTCCAGGAAACAAGAAACGTTTACTGTTGACCCACGCTGAGCTGTGAGAGAGCTTGTTAAGTACCATCGGATAAGCAATGGAGATGGGTGGGTTGGGTGGGTAGGAGGAAAATGGATGGAGGGGTGGGGCGGGCAGATGGGTGGACAGACAGGTTGGCGAATGAATGCGTGAGTAGGTTAGTGGATAGATAAGTAGTGGATAAATGGATAGATAGGTAGGAGGATTAATGATGGATGGATGGATGGATGGATGGATGGATGGATGGATGGAGAATGGAGGTAGGTAGGTAGATATATGGGTGGGTGGCTGAGCCTGTGGCTAATAGACAGATTGGTGGATGGATGGATGGATGGATGGATGTGGGTAGGTCGGTGGATAGATGAATAGTGGATGGATAGGGAGATGGGGTGGGTGGGTAAGGGCGCATTAGGTAGTGTTAGTGGTTCCATTGGGAAAGTAGGGGGGTTCCATCCCAACAAGTTTACAATCCTGGACATCTAGAAGATCATCATCCTGGGGTGCCATGGTCACCTCCGAGTTTTAGACAGGTCAGCCAGGCAGCCAAGCAGGGAAAGAGAGAGCCGACGACCTTGGGCCAAGAGGTCCACAAGAAACCCTGTGTCTCTCCAGCAGCCCCCACCTCCTACCTCTCACCACGATCCTGGCTCTGTCATTCCTCAGCCAGGCTGGCCTCTGAACCCTGCAGGAAGTCAGGGCTCCGGCATTTCTCAGAGGCTGCGTCATATTCCTCACTCAGAGCTGTCTTTGTGTGTGTGTTGTGGGTGCAGTGGGAGAGCAGTTTGCTTCTCTGTGGGGAGAGGAGTCAGGGTAGGACTGGTAGCATTCAAGAATGAGAAGCTGTGGCCCTGTGGAAAGACTCAGCTGACTCCAGAGACACGGTGGGCAGTCCCAGCTACCAGTCTCCAAAGGGCTAGGAAGCAAGCCAAGACTCAGAGCACTGGAGCTACTTGGAATTACCCAGTATGTGCCCTGGGACACAGACACAGAGAGAATGCTTAAATGTAAACCCAGGCCGCACCGACATGCTTTCTTATTCTTTATCCATCATGCTAGCAAAGGCTCCAAACCCCGGGCGCTGGGCACCATCGCACTGCTGGTGGCTGTGTAGGCCTGTGTGAAAGGCTTGGCCTCCAGATGTGGTAGAGCCTTTAGGAAGTATGGCGCTTTGAATGAGGATGACCTCCATAGGCTCGTATATTTGAATGGTTGGTCCCCAGTTGGTGGAACTGTGTGGGAAGGATTAGGAGGCGTGGCCTTGTTGGAGGAGGTGTGTCACTAGGGGGCTTTGAGGATTCAAAAAGCTCATGCCAGGCCCTGCTCTCTGCCTCCAACTTTTGAATCAGGACATAAGTTCTCAGCTACTGCTTGAGAATGTCATGCCTGCCTGCCTGTCACCATGCTCCATCCCCATGATGTTCATGGACTCACCTTCTGAAACTGTAAGAAACCAAGAAACCCTACTAAGTAAAAGCTTTCTTTTGTAAGTTGCCTTGGTCATGGTGTCTCTTTACAGCGATAGAAGAGTAACTAAGACAGCGGGTGAGGATCTGGGAGGTCTGAGGTCACCGAAGGCATATCCTGGAAGGGAATCTAACTTCCTCTCTCTCTCCCCCTTCCTTCTTCCCTCTCTCTTTGCCTGCTCCCATGAGATGGCCAGCTTGCCTTTACCATGTGGTGTCCTCTGCCACCAGGTTCCTCTTCACCACAATCCCAGAGGCAACCAGGCCAGACGGCCATGGACTGGAATTCTGAAAACAGGAGCCAAATAAACTTCTTTCTGCATTTTATCCTTATCTCTCTCATTTTGTTATAGTAGCAGAAGTCTGACCAAAGTTCGTGGAATGCCTCACAAAGGGAACAAAAATCGAGGTATACATTTACCTCCCCCCCCCCCCAGAGTGGGTCTTTTTCTTCTAGGCTATATTCTAATAATTCTGCAAATAAAACTGTGTCTGACACACAGTTTATTCGCTGAGTTTATAACAGCAACGCGCTGAGACTACTCAGATATCCACTTCTTAGTGCTTTTCTAATGGTTGGGACCAAACACACATTAAGATGCCACCTATGGGAGGAAGGACTTATTTTGAGTCATGACTTCACAGGCCATGGCTCACTGTGGAGGGCAGCCTGGTGGCTAATGGCAGGAGTGTGAAGCTGGTGCTTCTTACCTGGTGCCAAGCAGAGACTCTGCTCTCTTTCTCGTTTTTGCTCTTATTTTCCACCCAGGCCCTCAGCCCATAGGCCAGGGGAACCCATATGCAGGGAAGGTCTTTCCCCCCCCCCCTCAGCTAATTCTCCCCCCAAATCCCCTCAAAGACACACCCAGAGGTATGCCTCAGTCTTAAGCATCTCTCATTCCGGTCAAGTTGACAATGAAGATTAACCATGACACCACTGGTAGGTGGCACGCAGGAGATCTTATGTAGCCAGAAAAGCAAGATCTCTATACACTATGCCGAGGGACTTCTAGTGGCCGGCTCTAAGCAAAAAAGTAAGATATAAACACATGCCACCTTTCATTTCAGAAAACAGAAAACGGGGCTGTAGAGGTTTCTCCGCAGTTAAGAGCACTTACTGTCCTCTTGGAGAATCTAAGCGTATTCCCCGAACCCACATTAGGCCACGCACAAGCACCTGGCACTCCGTCTCCAGGAGATCTGACACCCTCTTCTGGCCTCCACTGGCAGGCACTGCACACACACACACACACACACACACTAATAACTAAAAAAAAGAAAACATACATATTAACTTAATTACACAAAAGAAAGAATAAACCAGAAACTTACTGAGAAGGGCCACCCTTACGGAGGGAGGGGACACCCTAGGGAAGGAAGAGCTGGAAACAAGTTTTCTCTGGGAAGATGCTTATGTGGCCTTGAGTTTTAACCATGTAAGCATTTTACATGGTTCAGAAACCTAGACGAGGAGACAAAAGCATAAACCTTGAACTCGTATACAAACAGTCAGAGATAAGCTCATCTGCATATCAACTTGATAACATCAGTGAGTTGGGCATGAGGCAGATGCACCTGAAATACCAGTACCCAGGAAGTGGAGGCAGGGGGATTGAGAGTTCGAGGTCAGCCCCGAGCTATGTAGCAAGATTCTATCTGGAAAACCAGAGCAATAACAGCAAAACAGTATTAATTACTTTAGCCTTCCTAGGATCCAGTGTCTGCAGAATCAGCTTAGGAGAAGGATTTTTTTTTTTTTGGCTCAGGGTTTCATGAGATTGCAGGACATTAGGGGGTCGGGTATGATGTTAGAAGCACCCAGACACCCCAGGACTCTTCTCTGTACCATTTGAAAGCTGAACAGTTGCTGTTCATGCTGTGGCTTTCAGGATGGGAACAGGTGTGGGGCCAGCACATGCTGGGGCCTCAGCCTCCTCCTACACTAAAGGGCTCAGCTCCGGGTGGACGGCCAACCTGAGGAGGGCCACGGCTTTGGTTCTCATTGTTTTCCTCTCCTTCATCTTCATCCAAGGCAGGAAGGGCACTCACCCTCTTTCCAGTCTGTGTCTCCTCCATTGGATCCCCACTGCCATGGTCCTCCAGAGCCCTGGGTTTCGCTTCAATCCATGGGGCCTGATAAAGCGACATCTCAGGACCGCAGTTTAGGAAGGGACCTTAGAAACACCTGCTGCTCACTCAGGAACTGCTGCAGGGTGCCCTGCACACATGCGCTGTCCCCCAACAGAACTAGACCTCAAGGCCTAGGACTGGAAACCACAGAGGCTGCTTTGTTTTTGGAGACAGGGACTCAGCGTGTGCTCTGGGCCCCAGACTCACTGTGCAGTTCAGGCTGGTCTCTTTGTGACCCTCCTGCCTTAACTCCTTTAGTGCTGGGGCTTAGATGCACACAGACAACCTCAGCGGGGCACTATATTTCTAATAGGCACAGATGGTCAGCCAGACCGCTGCTTACACAGTCTGAGAAACACTGGGACCCACAGAGGGATGGAGACCTGCTCAAGGTTTTGGACAAAGAGCTGTGGCTGGGCTCAGGCAGATTCGTTCATTCACTGACAGATTCAATTCAACTCAATTCAATCTATCCATTCATTGATAAAACCTTCCCTCAGTGTTGACTCCACAAGGCACTTCACTAAGGCTGTCCCTGAGAGGGGCTGGGTAGGTGCAAAGGTCCTGAGGCAAGAGTAAAATGAGACCGAGGGGGCCCTGCAGGAGCAGGTGGCAGAGTCCCTTAGGTGTCATGCTAAGAACGTCATCTTTTTAAAGTATAAGAAGTCACCAAAAGTCTGAGCTTGGAAGGAATACAATCTGAAGTTCAGAACCCAAAATTCTCTGACTACGTACGGTGTGGAAAATGGAGCAGGAAGCTGGAAGACCAAGAAAAGGCCTGTATGAGATGCAGCTAACCACCAGGGGGGTCATAACCCCAAGGCGAGGTCGCCTGCTCTTGCTGAGCAGAAGGCAGAGTGAGAAAGATACTGCTGGTAGAGGCACGTCCACTGAGACGGAGGAGCAGGCTGAAAGGAAAGTGATGGGGCTTTTGTGGGATGTCTCTGTCATGGGGGTGATGATTCAGAGCGCTAGAAAGATCCGAGTTACAACAGAGAGGTGTCACCATGCTGGGCCTGGGGAGAGGACCAGGACCCCTATCTATTCTCAAGGGTTCTGACTGTTGAGAGGAAGGAGAGGGAGCCCCAGGCTGCAGGAAGCCACGGGGCCTAAACAGTGGAGCAAAAGCCTATGGGAAAAGCTGAATGGTTAGTATCCTAAGCAGAGTGTCAATAGCACTGTGGGTGAGGTCAAAGGGTGCTTTGGCAGGAAAGAGTTAGGCCCCTAATGAACCAGAGGCTGTCATATGTCCGAAGTACCCTGTTGGCAGTGGGCAGACTTGGATGGGACCAATCTCCAGGTGATATTAGGATGCTGGGTGTCTAGTGCCTCTCCAGCTCAGCAGCTTCCCACAGCAGAGAACTCGACTTCCCACGGTTTCTAAGGATGGGCCCATTGGAAACAGCTTGGCTGGGTGCTTCTGGCCGCAAGCCTCTCTCATGAGGTTGCAGTTAAGATGTTGGCGGGCTGCACCGCCTGCAGGGTTGACAGCTGACAGATCCACTGCCAGCATGGCTCCCCTCCATGGCTGAGGAGTGGCTGCTAGCTGGGCAGGAGGCCTGAGTTTCTCCACGTAGACCTGGGACTACTGGACTGGTTTACAATATGACCCTGACCTCCTACCCCCAAGAGAAGGTGGCTGCAAGCTACAAGGGTGAGAAACTTGACCTCTGAAGTCACGGAATGTCTGTAACATTCTAACTGGCTGGCTCTTCTTTGTATCTTCAACATTCCCATATTCCCCGCTCCACTACACACACACACACACACACACACACACACACACACACACAGATGAAATCAATTTGGAAAGGTGTCGTCTTGTGTCCTCAAGAAGGGACTGTCAAGTCCTTTTCCTTGACCAAGCATACCAACACCTCTTTGTAGCTTAAGCCTTGTCACAGCCCCCAGATTGTCACCCTATGAGGCCATGGAAGACAGAAGGCCATGTTGCACACTGGCTTCCACAAAGAAAATACAAATTATGCCAGGCACTGAACAGTCCCTGGCCGAATGACAAGGCCACCCAGCTCCCTTGCATCTGATGGCTACGGGTAGATGCTTTCCTGAAGGAGATCTGGGAGGCCTGGCTGCTGCAGTTTTCTTCTCTGTATCTTCAACATCCACCCCTTCTACACACACACACACACACACACACACACACACACACACACACACACATACACACACACACACACACACTTTTAAAAAATATCAAATGACCCAAAGCAGTAGCCGCCGAGTTTGGAAAAAATGTCCTCTTGTGTACTCAAACTACCACTGTTTACTGAATTCCGTCTGTGGGGCAGGCAGCCTTTCTGGCACAGGAAATGGAGAGATGCAGAGAGCAGCACATGGCCACCCTTGCATGCTGGGTCAGTTTGCCATGGCTGCCAAACAAAACATCATGGGCAGATATTTCTTCCAATAGGTCTACGCTCTGTGCAATTAAGGGTTAACTTAAGTCTTCAGGGTGTGAGTTTTGGGAGAGCAGCACAGTTCCACCCCTAGGACTGGCCTTCCGGAAGCTGGGGCTGAGCCAAGCAGGCCTCCAAGGTGAGGAGGTTGTTTGGGAGGTACTCAACAGTGCTGGGCCACTGAGCAACCCTGTGGGCTGGAAGTGGCCTCTGCAGAGCAGACACAAGTGAGGCCTGGAGGAGGTTTGGTTGAAGGATGAACGTCAGCTGGAGGGAGATGTGGGACCCAGGGGAGGTCTCCCTGGCTGTAAGCTGAGAAGACTCAGATGCCAAGCAGGAAATGTCAAGCAGGAAGAGAGAGCCTCTAGGTCTCCTGGCAATGAGGGACACAGGATGGGCTGAGGAGAGTCAGGTGTGTCCTCCTGGTGGGACAAGGAACTGGCTGACAGCCAGGTGTGAAGGGAACTTGAAGATGGAGGTCACCACCCACTCTCAGCTCTTGGGTCTCCCTCCTTGCAACTTCAGACTTTCCTTACTTTTCATCCCTCCCCTCGTCTCCAGAGCCCCTCCCAGCCGGAGTCTGCAGGACTCGCCCCACGCCAGCTGCCCAGCTCCTCAATGGATGCTGTGTTCTCCCCAGCTCACCCTCCATGTCCTGCCTCGTATCAGGGCCAAGGATTATTCCATTGGGCCTCAGGAAAGTTCTGCCTGCCACCTCCGCCCTATCAGGGACAATATTTAAGATTCTTGAGACAGCACGTTGCACTTTATCACATCCTTGGGCCCTGCCCCACCCTGCCCTTAGAAAACTGTTCATGGTTGCCCAAGGCTCAGGGAGCAGGATTCAGATATCCCAGATTGGCCCCCGGGACCTGTGAATCCAGCTCCCTGAAAACTTGCTGCTAATTAACATTCATTAGCTGCGCCAACCACTGGATTTCACTGTGGCATTTGCGTAAGGTGCATCACGCACTTTCTCCATACTCTGTCTGGTGACACAGGCCTGTGGTGTCAGCCACTCAGAGGGAGAAGAAGGTTAAGGCTAGCCTTGGGCAACCCGTGAGACACTGTCCCAAAATTAAAAAGTAGAAACAAGACTGGGGATGTATTTTATTGGCACAGCTTGCCTACTGTGCCCGAGGCCCTGAGTTCCACATCAGGTACCACGTGATGTATGTTTTTACAGTACATGCTAATAGTTTTGGGTACTGAGGTACAGCTCAGCTGGTAGAGTGCTTGCTTAGCATGCACAAAGCCCTGGGTTCCATCCACAGCACTATATGAACCACACCAGTAATCCCAGCACTCGGTGAAGACAGGAGGAACAGGAAGTTCAAGGTCATTTCAGGCTACACAGCAAATTTGAGGTCAACCTGGGCCAGACCCTACTTACACCCCCCCCCCTTCTGTGGAACATGCCACGGACACAATGGCATATGGGTTCCCCCAGCACACGGATTCAATAAGACATTATGTCAACCAAACTTTGCAGTATTTCCTTCCCCTGCCTGCTCAGTGACGGTTCACAGGAAGCTCACTTGTTGAGGTGGCGGGATGACATCTTGGAGACACTAAGGCCATGGGAGAAAGAATCTGTTGCCCATAGGGGATGGGGTGTGCCATGCCACTCATGACCACCTGAGGAGGGCCAGGGCTGTCATTAGCTTCCCACAGGGCAGAGCAAGCCCCTGCAAGCGGCTAGAAGAAAGAACCTGCAGGCTTTGGGCTCCAGGCCGGGCTCTAGTTGTCTGCCCCGAGGCATGGGGTGGTGTCAGACAGGAAGATACCACCGTGTGGTGTATGAGTGGAGTGAGAGCAGGGGACACAGGCATGGGCGGTGCCGCGTCTCTTCTCTTGTAAGACTTGGTGACAGCAACCAGACTTCTTGCTATTCCAGCTCAGGAGCAGAGAGACCTCTGCCCAGCCAGCAAACAAAAAAAAGAAAACAAACAAATAAGAACCACACAACTCCACCCTTCAGTCCCCTGTGCCCAACTGTCTAATCCTCTTTTTTTTTCTTCTCTATAATAAAACTGCATATGGATGTATACACCCAAGCAAAACAAATATCTTATTGCTTTGTCTGTCCTTAGGCTCTCTCGTAAGGGAATCTGCTGAGAACATCCCTGTGTGATTTGCATTCTGTTCACCACTCTGCTACTGATATTCACCCACGTGGACGCAGGTGTCAGGGTCCATTTGTGTTCACTGTCTGCTCGTGACAGTGTTTCTGCTTGCTGTTGTCAATAACTTCTTGGGTCCTGTCAGGTGAGCAAACGTTCATGAATGTTTCTGCCTGGGTTGCTAACATTCAGCTTTGAGAGCTTCCTTTGGAAAGTGGCGGTGCCTACGTGAAGGTGGTCAAATGCCAGCCCAAAACGTACAGCTCTACTGACGGGTTAGAAGCTGTTTCCAGCATCTTGCAGACCCTTGTCATGCTATGCTGTCATCTGACTTGACTTCCAGCATGTTCAAAGGTGGTGGGTCTGTGACGGTTTCTCCCTGGTCTCCACCCGCGCTCCCTCATGGACAGTGAAGGCGCCATCTTTCCTAACCTCATGGATCCTCTCTGCTCTCAGTGTAGGTTAGCTCATGGCTTTTGAACATCACAGCATCTTCTCATGATCCTCACGGAGGCTTTTGATGTTTCACCATGTGAGTCCGTCCTGGGGATCGAACTCAGGTTGTCAGATTTGGCAGCAAGTGCCTTTGCCTGCCGAGCCCTCTAGCCAGCCCCCGTCATTCTTATAAGGGTGTTCTCCACCACTTCACCAAAAGGTTGTCAAGTTTTACCACTTACATTAAAACGCAAAACGGAGTGGGCTTTAATGGGCAGTGTGATGTGCGTGTCATGTTCACATGAAGAGCTAATTATTCTGGTGTAGTTGGCTGAAAAGACCATCTTTCCTTCCAGGACACAGGACGGGCATTGTGTGGAAGCCATCCACAAATACACAGAGAGAGGAGCACGAAGGGAAGATGACAGAGTGTGCGCCGGAAAACTGTCCAAGCAATTTGTCTCAGAACTTATCCTTGGGACACAACTGGAAATGCAAAACAGACCTGACACAGGGATGCTGCTTTAGGAAGCCAGAAGAGAACCCAAGAGTGTTTCTAGTAAGACAGACCATTTAATGAAGTTTTGTGTCTTTGTACAGCTGAACACAGTACATTAATCTAAAAAGAGGTGGAGGCTTCACTGTAGTGATGTGGGGAAAGCACTGGGGGTGGGCAGATGCAGATGGAGAAGCCACACAGGGCAGCCCTCTGCCCTCAACCCAGAGACACAGTCAAACAGTGACCATGGAAACTGATTGTACCCCACCCAGATTGTTCAAATTTTTATGGTATGGGGTCACCCTAGAGAAAACACAATTTATGGTTTTTTTTTTTTTTAATGATTCAGGGGCTGCTGGGGTAGGGGTGGATGACCCAGTGGATAACGCGCTCGCCTGCACAAGTTTGAGTACTTTAGATGAACTCTCCAGAACCCAGGACAAGCTGGGCGTGGTGGCACATGCTTACAAATCGCAGCACTGGGAAAGCAAAAACAGGTGGATCTCTGGGACTCACCAGTTGGTTGCCAGCCTTGTGGAATCAGAAAGCTTGAGGCCAATGAGAGTCCTGCCTAAAAAAAAAAAAAAAAAAAAAAAAAGGTGGATGGTATCTGAGGAAGATTGTCCTCTGGCTTCTTCACATGCATGCATACACACACACACACACACACACACACACACACACACACACACAAGTACATGCCAGATATGGTGGTAACCATCTATAACCTCAGCACTCGGGACAGTAAGGCAGGAAGAGTGTGAGTTTGAGGCTATCCTAGGCCACATGGGGAGATCATGTCTCTTGTTTTTGTTTTTGTTTTTCAAGACAGGTTTTCTATGTTATCTTGGCTGTCCTAGATTGGCTTTGTAGACCAGGCTGGCCTTGAACTCACAGTGCTCCACCTGCCTCTGCCTCCCGAGTGCTGGGATTAAAGGCATGTACCACCACTGCCCGGCGAGATCATGTCTCAACAACAATGAAACAACAAAAAAAATGATGTTGCATATGCTAAGGGTCAGGCTGTAGGGCCCAATAACACCATTCCTACGTGGTTTCTCTAATAAAATATGCATGTTCACTTGGAGGCCAGTATGCAGCCTGTGTGATGAATGCATAAACAAACACTGATACGTCTACACCACAGATCTTACTCAGCAATGAAAATCAGCGCTCCTGGGAGACAGGACCCCAAGGATAAGCGCCAGTGTGCGATATTAAGTGGTGGAAGCCAGGCCCAAAGGGGCACAGGCTCCGTGCCCCACCTACATGATGCCCTGAAAAGCACAAACTTGCAGGAGCACAAAACACAGACAGGGGCTGGGGTGGAGGAAGCAGTGAGCTCTAAAGAGGCACAAGGGGATGGGTGTGTTTAGGGTGAAGGTCCTACTCTGCGTCTGACTGCAGATTTAGCAAAACCCACACATACAGAATACAAGGTGCTGTGGACAATGCCTCTGTAAATTAAAATAAGCCCATGGCGTGTAGCTGAGACTGGAGAAGCAGGACAGCGCGCCTTTACAGAGTCTAAGGGGGGGAGGGGGACAGCCAGCTCAGGGTCAGCTGGGACAACTTTGTGAGATGAGATGACGTCTCAAAATTATATATGTGGAGAGAGGGGGTAGACGTGTAGCTCAATGGGGCAACGTATGACTAGAACGTGCAAGGTCCTGCGTTCAGTCCCCAGCATGAAAAAAAAAAATAATACAAACAAAACCCCAGAATACTTGAAAGGTGAAGAAAAATGTGCCATATTAGAGCACTTCCTGTTTTGGTTTGGTTTGGTTTTTGGTTTTTTGAGACAGGGTTTCTCTGTGAGGCCCTAACTGTCCTGGAACTCACTTTGTGGACCAGGCTGGTCTCGAACTCACAGCGATCTGCCTGCCTCTGCCTCCTGAGTGCTGGGATTAAAGGCGTGCGCCACCACCGCCTGGCTTTAAGGACACTAACGACATGGAGTAGTTTCAAAGTACCGTCAAGGATTATCTATGACACAATCACGTGACAGGCATACGTGGGAACACATAGGCACGCACACAGAGGCATACCTGGAAAAAAAAAAGCCTGCAGGACATGCACCGAGAAGGTGCCCAGCAGTCGGTGTGGACTGACAGAGGCCACTGGTCTCTGTTTCCTTTGCTCTCTGTGTTTTCTCTCAATGGCCACACTTGACCCTGGCTTTCAGGCCCCGCTGGAGTCCAGGGCTGACTCATGGAGGATGGAGGAGGCTGATGCTCCACAGCTGGAAAAACAGAAGATGCACATGAACTCCGGGTCCCACCCTGTCAATATTTAGTCTCCTTCCTGGGCAGATAAAACCAAAGACTGAAAGCCTGGGCATGCATCCAGGCTCAGTAGGGCCCCTCAGATGTTCCCAGGCAGCTGGGCTCCCTGAACCCACAGTTCCTGGTCAGTGGCTCATTCTTGTGAATGAGCAATAGATGGAGAGTGCGTTGTCTGGTGTGCATCACACCAGCTCCCCAGGAGTCAGCTTAGCTGTGAGGCTCTGGGCCTTGTCTCCATCTATAACATTGAGACGGGCGTTGTGTCTGTGTCTTTGGGATGTCTCGTACATAGTTTGCACATATGTACATGTGCAAGGCCCTTAGAACTGTACCAGGCCTCCTGTGCATGCCCATCAATGATTCCAAGTTACCATCCATCATTCAAAACGTCAGGAACGTGAAGCAGCTAGTCATAGCCACAGTCAAGAGCAGAGAGAGAAGGAGGCAGCGGGCACGCTAGTATTCAGCTCGCCTTCTCCTTTTGTAAGCAGTTAAGGAGCCACACCCAGGGAGTGGCACCGCCCACTCTTAGGCTGCGTCTTCCCACATCAATTGATGTAGTCAAGACACACCCTCCCCGACTACACATGCTCCCCAAGCCAACCCGAGGTAGGCAACCCCTCACTGAGGCTCATTTCCAAGGTAATTCTGCATTGCAACAGGTTGACGAGTAAAACTCACCATCACAGGCCGCTGTATCTTCATCTGTGAAGGCAAGCCGCTCTCTCAGTCACCTTTTTGCAAGTTTTCATCTCCTTTTTCTCTCAGGAAGTGTGCTGGCTAGTTTTATGTCAACTGGACACAGGCTAGAGTCATTTGAGAGATGAGACCCTTAGCTGAGAAAATGCCTCCCAAAGATTGGGCTGTAGGCACGACTGTGGGGCATTTTCTTAATCAGTGATTGATGTGGGAGGGGCCAGTCCATTTTGGGTGGGGCCACCCCCAGGCTGGTGGTCCTGGGGTCTATAAGAAAGCAGGCTGAGAAAGGCATGGGGAGCAAGCCAGTAAGCAGCCCCCTCTCCATGTGCTCTGCACCAGTTCCTGCCTCTAGGTTCCTGCTCTGTTTGAGTTCCTGTCTTGATTTCTGTTGATGAGGATTGTGAGTCAGGGTATGTAAGCCCAGTTGCTTTTGGTCTGGGTGTTTCATCACAGCAGTAGTAACTATCCAGGACAGGAAGGAAGCCTCCACCTTCAGGACAGAAGGCGCCTGAGGAAAGACCCCTAGGACCACTGCTAGTGGTGTTTCTCCTGGAGTGGCTACCTTCATTACTGAGACACACACACATACACACACACACACACACACACACACACACACACACACACACACACGCTCCTGTGCGCCATGGACTGATGTTCATGGGTATCGTAGTCCCCAGCTGTCGGTGTCAGAAAAAGACTGTACGGACCTGAGCAGAGAGGTCGTCAAGACTGCTTCGACTGGGCTCATGGGAAAAGCACACCAACCTTCACATTAGCTGAATTGTATACAACATCATACCTCACAAAAGTTAAGTGGTCAAAAAAAGTCATAATAATAGTAAAATTACATCTTATTATTACTGACATTTAAGGGCAAAGACTCTGACTTCGGGGTTCCAGCGGCCAGATTATGGCACCTGTCCCAAGATGCCCATCAAGGGGCCAAGCCATGGTAAAGGCAGGAAGAGAATTATAATTGGCAGAGCTGTGGCTGAGAACACAGAGGGCCTGCACCCTCAGTCCTGCCATAGCGGATGAACCTACCTTTAGTATGCTAGGTCCCGGCCTTGCTTTCAAGGGGCACTGAGTCCACAACCTGCCTTCAGAGTGCAACCAAAAATGAATGAATGAATAAATAAATAAATAAATAAATAAATAAATAAATAAATCATAAAAGGAATGACAGAGGCAAAACAAAGCAGGCACAGCCAGCCGGCCTCCCTAAAAACGGCCCAGTTTATCACAACTCAGGCTTGCTTCTGCAAACCTCGGTTCCCACTGCGATGTCTGCTTCTGTATAGATGGCAGCCCCCGTCCCAGCATGAGGTAGCTGCTCCTACACGAGGGGCCACCTTAGTTCCTGTCACGGGGTAATCACTCCACTTCGACACAGCTATGACCAAAACAGCTGACATAGCAACTGAAGGCAGCTGTCCATTTCGATCTATGGGTTTCAGAGCTCTCTGCCTGTTGCTCTTTCTGCTCTGGACTCTTGGCCTGTGTGAGGCAGAGCATCCCGGTGACAGTAGCACATGAAACAGGAGGCTGTGCACTTCGTGGCGGACAAGAAGCAGAGGAAGAAGGCAGGACCAGGGACTAGGTATGACCTCCAGTGTCCCAGTCCCAGTGTCTAGTTCCTCCAGGTGGTCCCCAACCCCTCAAGTTTCTAATGCCTCCCAGATTTGAGGGGGATCAAGTGTTCAACATAGGCACTTACTGGGGGCCCTTCAAATTCAAACTGTGGTGAGGGGGGGGTTATTACATGCTATGATCTGCTGCAAGGCCTCGCTGTGCTCGGAGATCCCAGGCTCCACTCTGTGTGTCTGTAACCGGACGTTATACGAGCTGGCACTTGGCAACATGTTGATTATACTATGCCTGGAAATGTCGAGAAAACACCTGCTGTTGTTCATTTTGGGCCTTGGCTGTGAGGGCAGACAAGAGCTTTGGGTGGCCAGTCTTAGGTAGATACTTCTTATGCGTGTGTATGAGGCCAAGTGAGCTAGAGTCAGACCAGATTTAAAGTGACAAAAGCGACAGGTGCATTACGGTGGCCAAGACACTGAGCTTTGGCCTTTTGTAGTAACAGGCATTCGCAGGCCCTGAATGAAGATTCTGTGCCTTTACCCAACGAGTCTTTAAATACTGCCCCTCTGTGGCATGAGGCTCTGCTCAGCATCCTTTAAGAGTTCTAGTGGTCCATCATAGTAATCCTGGACTCGGGTGGGGGGTGGGGACATATTGGTGGGGACGGATGCTTCAAATTCTTTTTTTGTTTGTTTGTTTGTTTTTCGAGACAAGGTCTCTCTGTGTAGCCTTGGCTGTCCTGGACTCACATCGTAGACCAGGTTGGCCTCGAACTCACAGTGATCCACCTGCCTCTGCCTCCCACCACGCCCGGCTTCGAATTCTTTAACATGTGCACACATAGCCACAAGCATCTTCCTCCGGCTCATCCCTCCCAGCCTCTGCAGCGGCTCCGTTCTCCGGGCTTTCCTCTTCCCTGGGAATTTGGAACTGTGACGTGGGTAGTGTTTTTTTTGGGGGGGGGGTTGTTTGGGGTTTTGTTTTTTGCTTTTTAAACTCCGGGTGGCTAAAAGGCTATGGGCCTAGGGCTCCATTCCCCACTTCTGCTTCTCCAAAGCCCATTTTGTTCTCACCCTTCCCACTCTCCCCACACTGGGCAGCTAGGTAAAAATCACAAGGCTTAGCCAGCGCGGTGGTGGCGCACTCCTTTAATCCCAGCACTCGGGAGGCAGAGGCAGGCGGATCTCTGTGAGTTCGAGGCCGGCCTGGTCTACAAAGTGAATCCAAGACAGCCAAGGCTACACAGAGAAACCCTGTCTCGAAAAACCAAAAAAGAGAAATCACAAGGCTTCCAGGACATTGGCTGTTTCCACCTTCACAAACAAGCAATAAAGCTAGTAAAGAATTGAAGACAGACCAGGCATTGTGGCACACGCCTTTAATCCCAGCCCTGGGGCGTGGGGGCAGGGGTGGATCGTTGTGAGTTCAAGGCCAGCCTGGTTCTACAAAGTGAGTCTAGGACAGCCAAGGCTAACACAGAGACCCTGTCTCGAAAAACCAAAAGAGAAAAAAGAAAGAATTGAAGACAAGGCTTATCTATTCATTATTGGGGGCAGTGTAGGGGGCTTCTGTCTTTATCTCCAAACTGTTTTCTCTCTTGATAATTTTGACCCCACTCCCGCTCCTACTATCCTGTTACATTGGTGGCTGAACTCCATCCAATGTCCTCAGACAATGTCCCTAGGCTCCTTGGTTCAGAGATCTATACTGGGGACCAAAAGAATAAAATGTGTTAAATTTGTCCCCTCCCCAGAATCAGGGCTTTATAAACTCAACTAGCACCCAGAAGGACCCTCACACTCAACATTTGTGGAGTCATCTGCCTTCAAGGACAAGACCAAAACATGCCCCTGTGGCCTCATCCACAATGCCTTCCTCTTGCAATCTCACACTAAGGACCACATCCCTGGTCCTCCCCGTCAGGGCTGCCTTCATACCGCAGATAGCAAGTTAGAGCAGCCTTCCTGTGGGCCGGATGCAAGGGTCCCACCTAGAGTACTGCATCTCCATCCTCATGGTTCCGGTCCTTGGTGTCCCTTTCCTCTCCCCGACCCTACCCTCCTACGGGTAGCCATCAGGACTGTTCTAGAAAGGTATATTTGGTCACATTCTTGTCTCTCTTCTGAGCTTTTCAAGAGCATCTGTCCTATTGTCAGGACACAGGTCCTGGTTGTCGGATGATGCCAGACCTTCTAGGCACAGGTTTCTGAGGATCAGGAGAGTGGAAGCATCAACCTCCTGGGCCCAGGAACCTCATCAAGCCTGCTTCTTTTTTTCTGAAGCAGGAGGGGCTGCTGGCTGAACGCAGAGGGCCTAAGGTTCAGCTTCTTGGCCAGAAGATCCATCTCACTCTTCCCCTGCAGGAGGTCATAGGACAGCAGTATCTTCAGGAGGGTTGTGTACAAGAGACAAGAGGCAAACACGGTTCAAGGCTAAGGCTAGAGAGTAAGGAGCCCCAAGGGGGAAGGCACAGCAGGGTACACCCACACACTACCACACTCACAAGCATTGAGCATGGGATCAATTCAAGTCTTATAGAACTTTCTGGATTGTTTTTCTCCAAATATTGGACCCATGTTTGATTGAATTTGCAAGTCTGAAATCTAGATTATAAAAGTTCTGGTATTCCTCAGCCTGGTCTACAAAGTGAGTCCGGGACAGCCAAGGATACACAGAGAAACCCTGTCTCGAAAAAACAAACAAACAAACAAACAAACAAACAACCCCCCCCCAAAAGTTCTGGTATTCCCTAGAACTCTAATCATGGCTAGACCTGGAGATGGGGAAGAAAGGAACAAGCAAGCCATATTCCTATAGGCATCCCCACGTCCCCACCCAGCTGCCATGCACTGTGTACTGCCATCACATTGCCTCCTCAGGGCCCGTGAGGCCAGTGTCACTGTCCCACCTAACAGGTAAGGAGGCCCAGGCTAGACGGTGCAATAGCCTGTGAGTTGGTGGGCCTGGCCCGCGCCTACCCAGATGGAGTCAGTGACTGCACTGTGACCCTGGGCTGGTGCCTCAGAGACATTTGGACAAACACAAGTTGTCAAGAAAGCATGGTCAGGTAGAGGAGGCCTCCTGTAGAGACTGGTCCTGTAGTCGCAGGCATGAAATGTGATCCTGGCTCCCAGGCGTTGCCTCTGTTTCCCCCCTTGGGTCTTTTTTACTCCTCCCCTCTGTCTCCCAAGCCAGGTGCTCTGGGAACCTTGAGATTTGTCCTAGGAGGTCCCGCTGAAGGTCAGGTCTTGGTACCAGGAGGGGATGAGGATGAAAGTATACCTACCAGCCAGATCAGCATCAATGTTGAGGTATCACATGAACCTGGAGTGACAGGATGGCCCAGTGACTCCAGAATATGTGCCTGGGCTCTGCCCTGCATCCCAGCCCTGAGTGTGACGACAGTAGCTGCTACTCGGTGCTCAGACGCTTCCTGGAGACCCGACCCTACTTTCCTGAGACTACAAACCTGTTGAGCTCCACAAGAAGGGCGTGGTGACACCTGTGGGCTGGTACCCCACCTTTCAGCACTCCTCACGCCTTATTAACCCACAGCCAACGGCAGCATCCCCAGCAAGGGACAATTTAATGCCACAGACAAATGCCCTGGGAAGGCAGCGTCCCCACCAGGTCCTCTGAGGGAATGTGTGACCTAAGTCTAACCCTCAGAAAACTTCAGACCATCCCAAGCTGGCAGTCTTCAGATAGTAGCTGGTTTGTTCTTCAGAAATGTCAAAGTCAGGAAACACAAGGAAACACAAAGAAACTGTTTCAGCTCACAGGAGGCTTGAGGGACACAAGTTACATCCGTGGCAGATTTTGCACATAGACTTGAATGGGGTCAGTAAACTGGCTGCTGGCTCTAGGCTGATGTTGGTGCTGTGATTATGTGGGGCCGTGCCCTTGTTTCTAGGAAACGCATGCCGCATTTATGCTTAAGTAATTTTGAAAAGACACAATATATACATCGCTATACATAGATTTGCATAATACAAATGCCCTGAAATGTTAATAGCTCAAAATGCCTGTCTGAAATCTTCGTGTGTGGAAGTGTGCATGTGGAGGTCATCAAGTGCTTTCCTCAATCTCCTTCTGCACTTTAAAAATATTTTAAACTGCATGTATATGAGTGTTTGCATGTGTGTATGTTCATCGCATTCTGCTTGGTGCCCATGAAGGCCAGAAAAGGGCGACAGCTGCCCTGGAACTGTAATTACACAGTTGCAAAGCACCATGTGGATATTAGGAGCCGAACCCAAGTCTTCCTCAAGAGCAGTAAGTGATCTTAACTGCTGAGCCATTTTTTGAGACAGGGTTTCTCAATGAACCCAGAGGTCACAAATTCAGTTGGACTAGCTGACCAGCAGGCCCCAGGGGTTCTCCTGTCTTCTCTTCCCTGTCACTGGGGTCCTAGGCATGTTTTGCCCTATGTGGCTTTCCTCTTCCTCCTCCTCCTCCTCCTCCTCTTCCTCTTCTTCTGTGTTTTTGAGACAGAATTTCACTGTGTCATCCTGGAACTCACTCTCAAACTCAAAGAGATCCACCTGTCTCAGTGCTGGGATTAAAGACTTGTGGTACCCCCACCTGGTCTATTTTTCTTTCTTTTTTCTTTTTTCTATATGGCTTTAAAAAAAACAACTTTTAATTAGCCGGGTGTGGTGGCATACCCTTTTAATCCCAGCACTCAGGAGGCAGAGGCAGGAGGCTATGAGTTCGAGGCCAGCCTGGTCTACAAAGTGAGTCTAGGATAGCCAAGGCTACACAGAAAAACCCTGTCTCGAAAAACTGAAACAAAACAAAACAAAGGAAAAAAGCTGTTTATGGATTCTTTGTGAATTTCATGAAGTTCCACTCATCTCCTTGTTCCCTTGTATCTGCCCTCTGCCCTTGCAACCTCCCTCTCAACCAAACCAAACCAAACCAAACAAAACACCCAAAACCAAAACAACACTCACACAAATAAACAAACAAAACAAAACATAAAAAACGTTTGGTCATGGAAGCCGTAGCGTGTCACAGTGTGTCCCACAGTGTACCCCTCTGTCCACACATCTTCACTTGCAAGTGTTTATTGCAATGAGTCATTGGTCTGTTTTGAGGTCTCTGGCTTCTGTGACACCATCAATATTGGCTTCTCACTGGGACTCCTCCTGGTTATCCTGTTGTTGCCCTGCATCATGGGGATCCTGTGGCTTTAAATCAGCAGGGCCAATGCTTTCATGTGCCCCAACAGTTCACAGATGATGTAGATTTTGGGGTGAGTGAACTCAAAGCCATGGATCTGAGCCTGGGTGGTGGCTGAGCTGGTCAGCTCATCTTCTCTCCCTTATCTGAACCACCAGGGTGAGCTCTCCAGCACTGCTCAGGCTAGGCCACCCAGTGCCACCGTGCCCTTGGGGCTGGGTTACTGGCACCCACACCTTAAGTGCGAGCTCCACTGTGCTGCCCAGTTAAGGTGTGGGGGGCCCCACTCTCCCGAGAGCTAGGCCAGCTCTCCCACTCTCACACCCTCTGGGCTGGATTACCTGTGCCTTTGCTATCAGGGCCAGCCCTGGTGAGGTGCAGGGCCTGTTCTCATGCCAGTGAGGGGCAGGGACAGCTCTCCTGCTCTCATGACCTCAGCCAGCTCTCCCAACTACCCAGTTGGTGAGGGGCAAGGTAGGGAGGCATCACTTCCTGGCAGACAAGTGGTGGTGCCAGCTCTCCTGCTGGGAATTGGTCTGAGATTCCCTACGGAGACTGTTCACCCGGCCCCCATTTTCACTTGTTTTGAGCAGGGTCTCACTATGTCACCCTGGCTAGTCTGGAACTCTCTACGTAGACCAGGCTGGTCTGGAACTCAACTCACAGAGATCCTCCTGCCTTTGCCTTCTGTGTCAGCTCTCTTTCTCACTCTTACTGGAGCTCTTTTCCAGGCTTTAAAGCAGTGGTTCTTGACCTGTGACTTGTGACCCCTTTGAAGGACAAATAACTCTTTCATAGCGGTCGCATATCAGATATCCTGTACATCAGATATTCACATTACAATTCATAACAGTAGAAAAATTATGGTTATGAAGAAACAAAGAAATAATTTTATGGTTGGGGTCACCATAACATGAGGAACTGTATTAAAGGGTCACAGTGCTAGGAAGGTTGAGAGCCGCTGGGTTAGGGGAAGAACCTTCTTCCCTGTAAGGCTCTATTATGATCAGCTCTTCATGTGCTGTGCTGCTTCTGCCTAACCGAATGTTTAATTCTTCCTCTCTCCTCCCGGGACCTTTGTAGCCCTGGGCCTCTCATTGTAGCCTCACTGCAGGGAATCACTTCAGCTTCCTTTGTGGACCCTTGCAGCTCGCTTTCTTCCTTTCTCTCTTTCTTTTTTTCTTTCTTTCTTTCTTTCTTTCTTTCTTTCTTTCTGTCTGTCTGTCTGTTTTTGTTTTCGGGACAGGGTTTCTCTGTGTAGTCTTGCTGTCCTGGACTCACTTTGTAGATCAGGCTGGCCTCGAACTCACAGCGATTCACCTGCCTCTGCCCCATCCCCCACCCACCCCGAGCGCTGGGATTAAAGGTGTGCGCCACCATGCCTGGCCCTTTCTTTCTTTCTTTCTTAAACAACTTCCCATTTGTAAATTCAGAGCATTAACAACCAAAAACTATGTAATAAAATGGCTGTCATAATTTTTGTTTTGTTTTGTTTTGTTTTTTGGTTTTTTTGAGACAAGGTCTCTCTGCGTTAACCTTGGCTGTCCTGGAGTCACTTTGTAGACCAGGCTGGCCTCGAACTCACAGCGATCCGCCTGCCTCTGCCTCCTGAGTGCTGGGATCACAGGGGTGCGCCACCACGCCCAGCTTTGTTTTTTTTTTGTTAAAGACAACATTTCAACGCCCAGCTTTGTGTGTGTGTGTGTGTTTTTTAAGACAACATTTAATTATGTGGCTCTGGCTGTCCTGGAACTAGCTTTGTAGATCAGGCTGCATTGAACTCACAGAGATCTGCCTGCCTCTGCCTCTCCAGTGCTGGGATGAAAGGCCTGCGCCGCCACCACCTAGCCAAGCCTCTGTTTTGTATTGTAATATACTAGCTCATCTAATCTAACTGTGACCACACAAGGGCGATTCTACTCTTCCAAGGTCGCAGGCATGTAAGCAGCACAGGTGGCCATGACAGCTGGTAAAGCTCTGCTGTCAACCCTTCGAGCCCAGTAAACAGACACAGGCCAACAGAGATAGAGACAGGGTCAGAAGGGAGCCAGGCATACCTGGAAGGCTTCACGTAGGAGGTGCTGCTGGGCCTCGAAGCATGTGTAGCAGTTCTGCAGAAACTCTCTGCGCAAAGGAAAGGACAAGGCCAAGGTCTTAGGAATTTGAAAGGACAGGTCACTGGGGTCTTTCTGGGCCACACCAACTTGCAGATGAAACACTGGCTTTTTGTTACTGCCCGCAAATGTCTTTCATGTGACACTGGGAGTCCTGGCGTCCCATAGACACTCTTGGCCATCCCAGTGTGACTTTGGATAGTGCAAATATGACAGGCTCTCAAATAGTTGGCAACTGACTGCCTTCCACTTTCTTCCTGCGTTCCTTCTGGGCTACCTTGTACCAGCGTAAAGCTCAGAGCTGAGGTCTACAGGAAGGTGACTTCAGAAGAGCCCCTCCACTTCCTCTGCTGAGCATGTGCACATTTCCCAACAGGCTGTGTGACAGCGCCCCTGTCAAGTGTGGGGGCCCTTGGACATTTGGCAACTAACCGCAGGGTAGTCTTCCTCATGTTGTACCTTGGCTTGGTTGAAGCAAGGCCTGCCAGGAGAGCCAGAATTCCAGCATGGGACAGCCAGGCCTTCAGTTTCCAGAGACCAGCAAGTGGGAGACTCACCAGGCAACTTCTCGTGGGAGCTGCTTGGCTTTCTTTTATTCTCATCACTGATGGCTCTTCGGGGGATTGCTTAGGCTACTGCCTCAGAACCCACCTCCTTCCCCAGACCTAGGGCCCCAAGACCTGCTCCCCCTCACCTCGTGGAAGCTTGGGGCCAGGTGGGAGAGAGCAGCTGTCCCTAAACACTCATAGGTTACAGTTCCTGCCCTAGAATCCTAATCTGCTTTCCCTCTGAGCGCTACAAACGCGATCTACTAAGCTGAGCCAGCACTGCAATGGTGATGATGATGATGATGGTGGTGGTGGTGGCGGCAGCTGCTGTGGTGATGATGATAATGATGAAGGCCGTAATGATGGTGATGATGGTGATGCTGATGCTGAGGGATATCTGTCTGTCCTGGTTAGTTTTTTGTTTGTTTGGTCGATTTTTGTTTTTGTCTAAATCAACCGGATTCTAGAGTTATCTGAGAAGAGGAACTTCAGATGAGGAAATACCTCCATCAGATTACCTGTAGGCAAGTTTATGCATAATTTTCTTAGTGATGGCTGCAAGAGAGAGCCCAGCCCACTGGGTGCAGCTCCACCATGGGCTAGTGGTCCTGGGTGGTATAAGAAAGCAAGCTGAGAGATCCACTGAGAGCAAGGCAGTAAGCAGCACTCCTCCATGGCCTCTGCCTCAGTTCCTGCCTCCAGGTTCCTGCCCTGAGTTCCTGTTCTGATTTTTCCTTCATGGAGGACTACAACTCTAAACTGAAATACACCCTTCTCTCCTCAAGTTGCTTTTGGCCGTGGTGTTTATCACAGCAATAGAAAGCAAGCTAAGACACTGACCTACCTCTGACCCTTGGAGGCTGGTATCCTCTAGAACCAAGTGACTCAAGGGGTCCCCTTAGAATTCAGGAGAAACTCTCTGCATTTTAATTTTTTAAAGATTTATTTATTATTTATATAATATTCTGCCCACATGTGCACCTTCCTGCCACAAGAAGGCATTAGATCTCATTACAGATGGTTGTGAGCCACCATGTGGTTGCTGGGAAGTGAACTCTGGGTCTTTGGGAGAGCAGACGGTGCTCTTAACCTCTGAGCCATCTCTCCAGCCCCACTCTTTGCATTTTAACAAAGCAAGGGAGCCCCTTTCTAATTACTGCTGGACTAAAAAAGTGTCAGATGCCCCCTTGGTCTCCACAAGAGCCTCTCTGCCCTGTGCCTTCACGTCTTCCATGCACATCTGCACCCCAACCCAGGAGCAGGGAGTTATCACAACATACACTGGAAGCCAGGCACCTGGGGGGGGGGTCCCAGATGAGGACGGGAGTGACAAAGCCCTGAGAATGGGAACTGAGGCAGGAGAGAGGCCTATAGGGTCTCACTGGTCAGAAGCTGGCCTCCTGGGAAAGATGAGTGCTCAGAGCTGATGAGAGACATGACACCTCAGGATGGAGTGTGGGAACAAAGGTGAAATCTGGGGTTCAGCCAAGTTAAGTCACATGACAAGCAAGCAGTAGGTCTGGAACTCAGGACCATGCTGGTCAGGCGCCACAGCCATTCTTTTTGTTTGTTTGTTTGTTTTTGTTTTTGTTTTTGTTTTCGTATTTTGAGACAGGGTTTCTCTGTGTAGCCTCGTCTGTCCTGGACTTGCTTTGTAGACCAGGCTGGCCTCGAACTCACAGCGATCCGCCTGCCCTCTGCCTCCCAAATGCTGGGCCACCATGTCTGGCTTCCACGGCCATTCTTAGCTGCCTCTGCTGGGGCCTGTGACCGAGAGAGTGGCTGAGCCGAAGGCTCACAGAGGCCACAAGAGCCACAGAGTCCTGTCTGTACTCACTCAGGACAAACTCAGAAGCCAGAGGTCCCACAGCTCTGCAGTAGGGCCCTGGTGAGCTGTCACTGTGAGCGTCAGGGCCTCCCATGACTACGCTAGAAGCTGTGTGGGCAAATCCACTCAGTCCTGACGGCTCACTTTCTGATCAGTGCACATCCAGACAGGCACTGTCTCTCATCCATAGATGAGCAAACACTGACTTCAAAAAGGGAGGCTGGAGCTTAGCCAGACCTCGCCAGGAGGAGGTGAGAAGGCAGGGGTCCCAGGTCTACACGGCTCGCCCTGAGGTTTACCTTTCAACAGAGTGAGGTCAGACAGCAGGACAGTCAGTACACAGAGCCAGCCTCTGGGCCAGCCCTCTCGGGAAGTCCCCGCATGAAGTCCTACCATGATCACAAGTTCTGCTCGCCACTTAAGCCATGGAGCCAGGATAGCAGTAGAGAGTGTGGGGGGATGTGTACATGTTCTAAGCAGAAAAAAAAAAGTCCAGCCAGGCTAGAGAAGGCTCTGCAGTTAAAAGAACCATACAGAGGACCTGGATTCAGTGCCCGACACCCACCTCAGGCATCTTACAACTGTCTGTGCCTCCAGCTCAGGGGGATCTGGCGCCCTCTTCTGGCCTCTGAAGTGACTTGCAGTCATGCCCATACAGGGATATGCATACTTAAAAAAATAAAAATCTTAGGCCTGGCGTGCTAGCACATGTCTTCAATCCCAGCACTTGGAGGCAGAGGCAGGTAGATCACTGTGACTTAGGCCAGCCTCGGCTACAAAGTGAGTCCAGGACAGCTAAAGCTAAACAGAAAAACATTTTAGGAAAAAAGATCAGAAACCCATAGGAATAAAATAAATTACACAAAGGTATATGATAAGTGTCAATATTTCCTAAACCTGGGACATCTGTTCTATGTGTGTTCCTGCGTCATTCTACAGTTTATTTTCTTTTAAAAGATTAGATTATTTTTATTTTACATGCCGGGATGTTTTGCGTGAGTGTGTGTCTGAGTGTGAAAGAGTCCATGATTATTTCTGAAAATGGCATTTTATGACAGGATCCCGGCTGCCTATGAGTGCAGAAGAAAGGTTCTGAGTAAGGTGCAAAGGGCGAAAACCCAGGGCAAGTCTTCTGTAACTCCTCCTGAGAGGCAGGGACCATTACCTGACTTGGTATTGTCGCACAGCTGGAGCAGCCGGGCCCTCCCCAGCAAGGCTCCCTGAGAAACAACTGGCCGGACCTGTGTACACAGCCCTGTGTTCCGTCCATTGCACGGAGGGCGACTCCAGTTGGAGCCGACCACAGGAAGACCCGTTTAGAAACAGAGGATGAGAAAAGAAAAGAAACCTCAAGAAGGCCCCGGGATTCCTTGGACTCCCATAAAATTTGGGTCGGGGTAGGGCGTGGGAAACCTTGAGCGCCCCCCGAAGCCCAACCCCCTCTGGTCGCCTTGGAGACTAGGGCAGCCTGCCGGGGTCACGCCCACCTGGCGCCTGAGGCTGCTTCAGACCCAGGGCGTGGATTGCAGAACTACACCGTCCTGCCGGGCCCCTCCAGCCAGGCGCTCCTGGCTCCCCCTGGTGTCTGAAGGAAGCATCTTGACCCCGCTGTCCCCTCTGAAGGCTCAAGTCCTCAAGCGTCAGAGGTTGGAGTGAAATGTGTGAAAACAGATACCTGGTTAAGAAAACTGTAGGCCTAGGAAACAAGAAATACTGAATGCTGGGCAAGAATGCTCGCTGCTTATTATTCAGAAAAGAGAACTTTGCAGGGTTATCCAGTGTGATCCCGTTTCTGATAGGAAAACAAACTCGCAGAACCAAGCATGTACGATTACCAGGAAAAAAAAAAAAAAAAAAAGGACAGGAGAAAATTAAAATATGCTTGGTCTTGTTTCTTGGAGAAGAGTCCATGTAACTTATTCCTGTGTGTACTTCTGAAGTTCTGGTTAATGCTGCCTCCTGGATTTTCTTTCCCACAAGGCACATTATGCCTGTTTTCCCTGCTTTCAGGCCATTCCGAGCCCAGAGTAAGCTAGGGACAACGGTGATTGTCTCCCCACTCTATAGAAAAGGAATCGGAGGCTCAGAGAAGTTCAGAGAGGCTGAGACCAGCCTTAGAGAGCAGCTGGGATACCAAGGAAGAAACTACAGAATTAGAGCATTAAAAAAAATTTTTTTTCTCCCAACCGGGCGTGGTGGTGCACGCCTTTAATCCCAGCATTCGGGAGGCAGAGGCAGAGGGAGAGTTCCTGGTCTACAAAGCGAGTCCAAGACAGCCAAGGCTACACAGAGAAACCCTGTCTCAAAGAAAAAAAAATCCCCTCAGGCCTCTGGGGACGAGGTTGAGGGAGTGGGGGGGATGGGGTGGTGGAGATGGGGATGGGGGGGGGAGTCGGAAGGTGGAATCCTCCAAAGGTATGATTTTTTTTTTTAAACCATCTTACTGAGTAAAATACCAAAGGAATAGAAAATAGATACGGTGAATCTCGATTTGGTCACCACCCAGCTTCGAAGAAAGCTTTTCTTTTCTTTTCCCCCGAGACACGGTTTCTCTGTGTAACAGCCCTGGCTGTCCTGGAACTGGCTCTGTAGACCAGGCTGGTCTCGAACTCACAGAGATCCCCTACCTCTCCCTCCCGAGAGCTGGGGTTAAAGGCTAAAGGCGTGCGCCACCACCTCCGGCTCAAAGAAAGCTTTAAGTGAGGTGGGGAGGAGGACTCGGGAAAGAGATGGGATGCTTAGGAAGAGGGATCAGCCCAAGAGCCACAGGTTATCAACAGGCTCGCGCGTGCATGCCGGCATGTGCGCAAGCACGTGCACAGCACATGCGCACACGCCCATGTTCGCACAGACCTCTAGGCTCCACTGGGGCAGCCCTGGACTGGTCCCCAACGTTGATGGGGAACCGCAGCTGCCCTCCCCCTCCCGCCCCCACAAGTGCCTTCTTCCTTCCTCTTTGTAATATTGTCCTGCCTTTCCCTAGACGGCTTCTTTATAGGTCTCAGGTTCCCCTCCGAGGCTGTGAGGTTTGGGCTGCCCTGGAGGACATGGCCTGGCGCCCTGACAACGTGCGGAAATGGTCAACCCTGGCGCTGTTGGCCACCATAGGCACAGCCCTGACAGCGGCCACCAACCCTGGCTTTGTGGCCGTGATCTCCCAGAAGGGTCTGGATTTCGGTAATTAAATGCCTTTCTCCCTTCCTCCCTTTCTTTGAGGGATGCTCGGGGTGCACAGCCCTTTAAATCGGGTGCCTGGTTCGGCCAGGATCTCTTTCCCCCTGTTTTACATAGAAAGAAAGTAAGGCACAATCTCATAGGGCTGGGAAGTGTCAGAGTTGGGACTGGACCACCGTTCTAGGAGATTGCAGGTGCCCCTGGGCCTTCAGGGTCCTCATGGTCCCCTAGAGGCTGAGCAGGCTGGGAGAAGGGTCCACACTCTGCTGGCAGACTGAAGGAAAGCTACCCAAGGTTACTACTCCCCACGCCCGGGCATGTCACAACTCCGCTCACCTGTTTTCGCTGCCAGGCGCCTCACAGACACTCCGAGTCCCGATTCTTCCTCTGCTGGACTGGGTGGGACACACCACTCCTGCCCGGATGAGCAGGAGAGGTTCTGGGAAGTGCGCACCTGCCTTTGAGCTCAGGTGCTTTCCGAGGCCTTCCTCCTGGTTGCTTGGTGCTGCCCCCAGGTGACCAAGAGAGGAACTGCAGAACTCAAAACCAGACCAGTGGGAGGCAGGTCCTCAAAACCAGTGTTCTCAGACCCCAGGGGCTCTTCTTTTCGATCTCGGAACTCATGTTGCAGCCCAGGCAGGACATTTCTGAATCGCAAGGATGCAGGCAGATTCCCCCATGAGCTTTGAGGAGGATGTGATTGTGTTTAAACCCAAAGCTGAGTGCGTGCGTGTGTTTGGTGTACATGCCCTCACATGAGTGCTTGTGTGGGACCGACAGCTTTGAGGGGGGCAGAAGCTCAAGCACTCATGCTGTCACAGCTGCCCCACCTTTGTCTTCTGTTATGGCAACTTTTTTTTTTTCGAGGCAGGGTTTCTCTGTGTAGCCTTGACTGTCCAGGACTCACTTTGTAGACCAGGCTGGCCTCGAACTCACAGTGATCGGCCTGCCTCTGCCTCCCGAGTGCTGGGATTAAAGGCGTGCGCCACCGCCGCCAGGCTGGCAACTGTTTTTGAAAGCGCAGCAAGCCTATTTGAAAGTGCGTACACTTTCCTCCCTACGCTCACCTCCAAAGGCTGACCCTGGGGGCCGGAGTGTGGGGAATAAGAGGCCTGCCCATATTCCCACCTTGCCTCTACCACATGTCAGCTATGAGCTCTTGAACAGAGAGCAGTGGGGGATGGAAGAGACTGAAAGGGCACCCTTCCTAGGATGGCTCAGCTTGGCGGTGCCAGGTGGGCAGGAAGACCCTATACATTTTATTGTTTCTATCGATGATGATGACTACTTAAGGGCTGGTTCCTAGAAAGCTGAAAGCCTGCTCAGCTCACCTCTCTGCCTCCCCTCGGGCGACATGTTTGCCTGTTAATTGGATCCTCCGTGCTGTTAGCCACATAATCACTGGTGGCTGGATTCCTGCCTCTGGGGCATTCATTTATTTACCCAACAAATAGTAAGTGCCAGGAGCCATGGTAAATACCAGAGACACATTAATACATAAGACTGACACTGTGGCCAACCTCTGGGGACTTCCGTCTGGCAAGGTGTGTGTGTGTCTGTGTGTGTGTGTGTGTGTGTGTGTGTGTGTGTGTGTCATCAATCAGGGTCCTGTGCATAGATGCCTAATTGCAAGGAAAAGTGGGTGCTCCGAATGAGGCACTCAGGACTGCAAGGATGCTTACATCTGTGTCGGGGAATTTTTCTGAAGGAAGGGGAGATGGGGCAGAGTAGAAGTTGAACAGATGGCTACAGATGAATAGCAGGTGTGTTCAAAGGTCCTGTAGAGAGAGTCTGGGGGCAACAGAGGGAGGTGTCAGTGGGAGAACAGTCCAGAGAAAGATGCTTGTCGTTTGTTTGTCTGGTTTTGTTTTGTTTTGTTTTGTTTTGTTTTTTGAGACAGGGTTTCTCTGTATAGCCTTGGCTGTCCTGGACTCAATTTGTAGACCAGGTTGGCCTCAAACTCATAGATGGTCCTTATCTTTGAGAGGCTGTCACTTTAACTCCAGAGCCACCTTCCACAAGCAGCTGGTTTTTGTTTTCTTTTCTTTTCTTTTTTCTTTTTGTTTTTTAGAGATAGGGTCTTGCTGAATGGCCTTAAATTCAAGCTCCCCTGCCTCAGGGTTCCCAGTGCTGGAATTACAGGTATATACATCTTAAAGATGGTCCTTGTGGGGAAAAAAAATCAAAAGAAGAACGGCCCACTACATGCGAATGACTATCCCAGTGGTCCGAGCAGTGCTGGGAAATGGCCCTCTTTCTGTCGTGGCCTCAGTGATATCCAAGTGGTACACAGTACGGAAGGAATAGGTGAGCCACTGGCTCAGGGTCCTGGCTGCCTGGAGACAGACCCATGCCTGTCCCACTGTCATCATTGAGGTCAGGCCCAAGGGTCTGGAGCTGCCAGGAGCCTCCAGGCCTGCTTACGAGCTGATTTCTGAGCTTCTCACTCTATGCTCTGTCCCACAGCGTGCCAGCAGGGTGTGGCTGTGCTGAAGAAGGAACTGCAAGGCATCAGCATCCCTGACTTTTCTGGAGAAATTCTTAAGACGAAGCACCGGGGGAAAGGCTACTACAACTTCTACAGGTGAGGCTTGCCGAGGCTTAGCCCTCCAAACGTGGGTCCCTGGGACCTGACGCCTGTCGCAAAGTTCTCAGCTCATGGGATTTAAGAGGCCAAACCCAACAGCCCAAGGCGATGCCTCACCTCAAGCTGAGCCTGGAGGAAGCCACCAAAATCGTCTTTCTAGCACCTTCTACCACTCCCACAGGAGACATCATGAAACCCAAACCCCTGTGCCACACACATGTCTTTCAGAGACAGAAAAATGGCCCATGCCTGAATGCATTGTCTCACAAAAAAAAAAAAAAAAAAACAGCCTCAGGGCCTGTTTGAACTAGGTTTGTGTGCTACTGGTCTCTCTTGCTACCTCCCAGTGTCAGGTCCTCAATCCTCCAGAGAGAAGCGAGCCACCCAGTAACTGCAAGAGCACAGTCCCCTCAGCTCTCAGTGGAGGAAGAAGCCTTCTCAAACACAAGCCAAAGTTCCACTCTGATTGGCCCAGTTCAAACAGTGTACATGTCTCTGAACCAATTACTGTGCCAGGGGAGTAGGAAAAAACAAAAAAAACCCTAACTGGCTAAGTCCCAACCTCCACCCCCACAAAGACAGGTTCCTAGCGTGGAATGGGTGAAAGGAGCTCCCCAAAACACACTGACTAGTCTGCTGCTCCAAGAAATGGGGTGAGGGCGCCAGACAGAAAACCCCCAAGTGTTGCCTGGTCCATTCAGCCGGCATTAGAAGGCACCTACTGTGTGTCCCAGTGGCAGATTGCATATTCCAACAGTTGTCAAGACGCTGACTGGGCCTTATTTTCCTCCTGCAGCATGGCTGTGGAAGAGTTTCAGATTCCTAGTCCTCAGATCAAGCTGATGCCCAGTGACAGCCTTCAGCTGTCAATCAATGATGCCAGCATCACGATCAATGGAAAATGGAAATCAAGGAAGAACTTCCTGTGAGTTTCACGCACTCGGGTTGCACTTGGATAGAGTGGTGGCACTTGGAAGCACCAGAGCCAGGCTGGTGGGAATGTCCACTCTGCCTTGTCTATAGACATGTGTCACTTCAAAGTTTCTGGGCTGGGAAGGGGGTGGCACTTAAAAGCACTCTACAAACCCCTGGATAAATAGCTGGGTTTATTTATTTACAAACAAGTGCAGGACACGGCAAGTCTGAGTTTTTGATGTGTGGCTTAACAGGGAAAGCTAAGCAGGACTCTTGGTTTCTTCCCTGTATTAGCCAGCTACGGCTGCTGCGTAACAAACATTACAGTCTCAGTGGCTTGAAACAGTAACCATGATGCATTTTCTGTATCTGTGTATAATCTAGGCCCAGTTGAGAGGCATGGCTCCTTCCTTAAGGTCCTGTGTGCTACCCAGAGGATAGTCTTAGTAATAGAAAGAACACAAAAGGCAGAGAGGACCAGGCACATTCCTGTCCCCTGTCTTATATAAATTCATTTTATTATTCTTACAGGGACAGTGATTAAATTCCTTCATCGATTACTGGGTCAGTAATTACTTAAAGTCAGAACACCAAACACTCAGATTTTTAGTGACAAAACTGAGATGCACACACCCACCACCCCTGCCCACACCCTCCCACCCCTGCCCACATCCCCCCCCCACCCCACACCCAATGTTCATTTGCTTTTACAAGGTCTGGGTAAGAAAACAGAAGCTCAGAGAGGTTAACAAACATGCACAAAGCCACACAGCAAGGGCACTGAGGGAGGCAGAGTAACTAATTACCAGGCAGAAACAGGTTAGGATGTCAGGTTAGAGCCCTGGCATCCAGCATGGTGAGGTTTGTTTGCAGCCTCTTTCCTATGAAGCCCCTGATCCCTGGAGTGGTGCCAATATGGAACCTGTGGTCCCCTGCTGATGGGGAAGTTTGAGGAGGTTCACCTCAGGTCACCTCTCTCTCTCTCTCTCTCTCTCTCTCTCTCTCTCTCTCTCTGTCTCCCTTTCAGCAAAGGCAGCGGCAAGTTTGGCTTGAGCATCCAGGGCGTTTCCATCTCCGCTGACCTGAAGCTGGGCACTGACTCCTCAGGTCACATCACCGTCACCTGTCCCTCCTGCATAGGTCACATCAACAATATCCATGTCCAAGTCTCAGGTGGCATGCTGGGGTAGGTCTCCTGGAGCTGTAGTTCCCAGAAGAGACTGTCCCTCTAAGTCCCCTCCCTTCCCTGGGAAGTGTAGCTGAATACTCTCTTCCAAGCCTTTAAGGCGCGTGCTAGGTGCAAGGATTTGAGATTCTCCAGAAGGCATCCCAAAGGGGACCCTGGAGGGACGGTCAAATGGACTACTCCCATGGGCAGAGTGGAGTCAGTAATCTGTCCAGGTGTCCCAAGAATGGATTTTTGACTCAAAAAATTGGTGCAACCTGTTCCAGCAGCTCATCAGTGCTGGTCAGAGACCAAGGGCATAGCCCTGACAGACATGGGCATAGCCCGGACAGATACAATTTACCTAGCACTGGGATTTTCAGCAGCAGAAGCTGTGCCAGAGAGGGAAAGGGCCTAACTGAAGGGTGGCAAGAAAGACCAACTGTGGTCATGCAGGCTGAGGTTGGGGTACCTCTGCTCCCCAGTGAACCAGAGAGGTGCCGGTGGTCTCTCAGATAAAGGGATGTGTTTGCGATGACCAGGGAGGGGAACTCACCAATCAGCCAGTGTTGAGTGCAGAAATGTAGAGATTGGGTAGCCACAAAGTTGGGGGAGGGGAGTCCCAAATCCAGGGAAAAGGGGAGGAATCTCACCCTCTGAAACAGGCAACAGGTGGGAACCCCAGGCTGTTGATTGACAGTACTTACCTGGATTCCATCCGACCTGAGATGTGGATTCAGGTGGGTGTCCGGTAGCCCACAAGAATCCTCTTTAAGTCTACAAAGGCGACAAACTTTAGACATGTTAGCATCACCATTGTAATCTGCAGTGAAATGTACATTGTAGGGAAAGGCAGTAGACATATAGCTTTGTGCTAACAGCAAAAATATTCTTTAAAATGAGCTCTGGGATGGCAGATGCCATCCATGAAGTAGAGAAGGGGCAAAAGCTCACTTGGTCTTGATTTTCAGTATGATTACAGATCATGAAAGAGGGGCCTCTTCCCTCTGTCCAGAAGACTGGATGTGTATAAGTCAAGCACAGTGAGAAATATTGTAAGTTTACACCTAAAACACAAACCAAAGGAAGCTTAAAATCTTGAGCTTGGAACCGTGACAGTGGATCGTATAGTGGAATGTTTTATCAGAGTTGGATTGGTAAATCAGAGCTCCAGTGATTAACGTCAACTCTCTGAACAGTTAATACAACAGCATAGCAACAGGAGGAAATAGGAAGCATTTTACCTATTTATCTATTTTGGGTATCTTAAGTCGTCCTTTTAGATCCCCCACCTTCATAACTTGCATTTACCACCTGTCAAACATCTTCTTAGACCTGCAAATACTTTCTTCGAATCTTTCTTTCATAACTTAAACTTTTACACCCTTAGGCCTCAAAAAACTTAATTATTTAACATGAGACACAGCTGAGACTGCTGGGTGTAGTCACTGTCCTTTAGCTAAAGGAAGAGTAAAAGGTTATACCTGAGACCTGTTTTTTGAATCTGGTAACAAAGTAGACTGTATTTAGACCTGACGGTAGCAGCCCTAACAGTGAGGCTTAAGGCCTGGTCCCCTGAGCATGAAGAGTACTGAGAAAGCATCCGAAGCCTTTCTGACATGATGCCGGTGAGTAAGGCGACCCTGCTTGTCTTTTTAAATACGAGGTCTGGTATTTAGTAGTTTTAACTAGCTAATGAAATTGACTAATAGACTAACATGATGCATTACCTTGGCCTAAGGAGTTAATTGACTGTTTGGTAGCTATCAAGCTACCATTAGCTTAACCATCAACGTGATCAGGGACCTGAGAAGGACACATTGCAACCCAAATGAATCCATGTGTCACTGAGAATAGCAGAGGTGGCTAGTCAGTCACAGTCCACTACCTGGACGGTTGTCCGCAGCTCCCGTGGTACTCATGGCAACACAGGCAGAGACAGCCTGGCCATCAGGCACAGAGGATGAGAGACTCTTTCTGTGGCAGAACATGGAGAGACTGACCAACCGTACCTCGTTTTCAGCAACAGGGGACAATGACTCGGCAGGGGTCCAGTTTGTCCACAGTTCAGGCTGGGCCCCAGCAGAGGACAAGATCTTGAGGGCAGTCTTGCCCAGTGGTCAGCATATCACAATCCAAGGTTGAAGTCATCTGCTGTGTCCAAATCTTCTCAGAGACCTTGGGGAGCAGCTATCGGGATTTGGAAGTCTCTATATCATTAATAAGCTTAACATGTGTTAGATGCCATGTTCAGCAGATCTCTGACACGCTGGAGGGCTCCCATATCTGACATAACCTTTGTCTGTCCTTAGTTATCTGTTCCAAATTACACCCTGCAAGCATAAAACAGAATGTTATGATCTATATTTATGTTATATTTTGCAGATAAAAATTTAAGACTATATTATAGATTAATAACATTGTCGTATTTGAGACAACAAGGCTAAATGTATTTTTAAGGTCGTGATTTTTTTAACCTTTTTGAGAATGAAGATCAAGCACAGTTACCAAGTTTTAACATGTAAACAAATGAATGTCTCTAAAATTAATACATCCCAACTTAAAAGTATCTTTGAATTATATTACATGGTTTAAGACTAGTTAAGCACAAGCTTTCAACTACTGATCCTGGACTTTGAAAACATGAGTGGGTCTGAGAAAGATGAACAATAACCCACTTACAGACAGAAATACAGTAGAACAGTATAAAACAACTTTAAATTACATTTGAATCTATTATACAACATCTACTGGCCAGAAAGCCCAGTGGTGAACCCAGAGGACAGGCAGTTGGTGGCAGCAGAAACAGCATTCATTCATTCATGCATCCAAAACTAGTAAAGACATAAGTAGTTAGGCATATGTTTTAAATTAGCTTGTTTATCTGAAAAGACTCTTATAACCTTGAAATAAACATCATATAAACAATATTTTGAACCAGTGTTGAATCATATATACAGCATGTTGTAAAAAGAATAATTTTGAATTTTTATAAAAATCCATACCAATATAAGATGAGATTTGCTGAGGTTTTTGTTGTTGTTGTTGTTGTTGTTGTTGTTGTTTTGTTTTGTTTTTGTTTTTTTTGTCTAGAAGGAGATAGAATAACAAACAGATTTAATTATGGCTAAGAAGTTTCATAAATGTTGCTTTATACCATGTGGTCAACCCAAGATGGTGGAGCCACATGATTTTTTTTTTAAGATTTATTTATTTATTACTTATACTGTATTCTGCCTGCAGGCCAGATGAGGGCACCAGATCTCATTGTAGATGGTTGTGAGCCACCATGTGGTTGCTGGGAACTGAACTCAGGACCTTTGAAAGAACAGCCAGTGCTCTTAATCTCTGAGCCATCACTCCAGCCCATTATTTATCTTTCTTAAGCAGGAGTTAAACTTAGATTTTTAAAATGATACTCACTAAGCAAATTATACATCCTTAGGCAGGGGTTTACAGTGTAATCCCATGATTTTTTTTTTTGAGAGCAGAAAAAGAAATCAGAAAGGACTTTCTATTTTTAAGAGTTTGAAAGTAGAATCTTAGAGATAATAGTAGAATTTAGGTTTTTGTAACAGAGAGCCAATTAAAGAAGGGGCGGGAGAAGAGCGCAGGCTTTTGGAAACCTGAGCAGAGCCAATTGCAATCAGTCATGGACAGAGCGGCGGTTAGCGATAGGTGGAGCCGAAGACGAATCCCTTGAGGGCAGCATGGGTTGCGGGGATTCCAGCGTGCCCAGACACTCCCAGAAGCCACTGGTCACGGCACCAAATGTTGTAATATATAAATTCCGTGCCACACGACAGGGTGTGGTACAGGGAGTTTATAATGGGCAAGAGGAGAGAGAGAGCGGGAACAGACAGGGAGAGCATAAGAGAGAAGAGAATACAGAGTGGAGAGAGCGGCAGACAGAGAATCAGGGGGACAGGCAGAGAATGCGAGGGAAGAGCGAGATGGCGGAGTGGCGGCCTGGTTATATCCTGAGCACCTGGCTCAGGTGATGACATAGGACACAGGTGGTGGCCTAGGACTTTGTCGGTACCCTAAAGGCCCCCCGAGGGCAGGCCAGTTGGATTGCCTGCACAACAAGGTAACGGCCAATACGACTCAGCATATTCACGCTCTCACAGCGTCCGCCCAGGGAACTCGGAAAGAGGTTTCCTGACCAACCATCGAGTAGTCAAGGACAGGGCTGTCTGATCCTAGGCTCCCAGGCAATCCAGCCCTGTTTTCCTAAAGGCCCTGGCCCAGCGGGGGAGAGAAATGTTAGTGACGTCACTACACTGGCGAAGGGCTCACCTAGGTACACAGTGCCCTGGACACTAAGAACCGGAGCACTTGGCCAAGGCTGGGGGGGGGGGCGTGGGGGGCAGGAGGAAATGACATTGGAGCTGAGATGAAAAGACTGAGTAGGCAGAAGTTGGCGACGGGATGTTTTGGGCAAGGAGGACCACATGTACAAACTGTGGCGGGAGGAAGCAGAGATACCTGGGAACAAGGCAGGTCGATGTGTCTGGTTGGCAGAGAGGGAGGGCAGTGCGGAGGAGGGTATGGGATGGGGCAGGAATCTGTTGCAATGAAGAAAACGGTCCAGTAAGCAGGTTGCTGCAAATAGAGAGACACGTCTAACGAACACCGCAGGACCAAGGGCTAGGTGTCAGGATCCCCAGGCACACCTGAATGTCTCTTGCATGCCCCTCCCATGTCTCAACTTCCCCAGGTGGCTGATCCAACTGTTCCACAAGAAAATTGAGACTTCCCTGAAGAGCACCGTTTACAAGAAGGTACGGGAACTGGGCATCAGTGGTGGCAGAGCAGAGGCCTCGGAGCTGCACCTTGGCCTTCATCCCAACCCCTCAGCATCCACAGGACATCTGAACCCATGACTTCATCCCCAGAGCCCAGCTGTGTGCTTTACAAAGAGGCAGCACAGAGAGTACAGGGAAGGCTGCCTTTAACTGCCAAACAGCCTGTGTGCACCAACCTTCCCCCCCCCCAGACTCCTCACAAAGGAACTGCCATCTCACCCCAAGCCCTCACCCCCTCCATCCCTCAACACCCCACCCCTGCCTCTCCCTAGCCATCTTCCCCTCCCTTGCCCTGGCTGGGGCTGCCCTAGAACACAACCCACCAGGAAGAGGCTACATCTAGGAGGGACCCCTGTGAAGCACAGTGATGGTGAGGGTGCAGATGGCAGGGCTTCCCCCATGCTGAGGGCACACATAGCTTAGCACAATCCCAAGGACCCTCTGTGTGTACTCTGGCCTTGGGTCTCCAAAGGTCATCACCAGCAGGGTACCCTGCCTGGCAGCAGCCCTGAAGGACGCTGGGAGTCAGGTTCCACAAGACTGCAGGTGGGCCTGAGCAAGCCGGATAGGGCTGGGGAGTCCCTGGGGGGCTGCAGAGACTCAGGCTCCACTTGGTGATTTGAAGCCTCCCGCTGGCCTGGTGGGTAAGCAACGGGGAGCACACAGTACCCTGAGGAGCAGCTGGGCGTTTAGCCAGCCCTGCTACCTGTTTCATCCTAGGTGAGTGGGAGAAGTGGCACAGGGGCCTCAGAGAAGAATGGCTCGCTTCCTCTTGGGACTTCAGGGCCTCCTGTGACAGAAGCACATTCCAGGGGAAGCTTTTCACATCCCCTTCTTCCTTCCCAGTCCTCCCATCTCTCCCTTTCCCTCCTCCTGATCTCTCTACCTCCCTGAGCCCTAATTAGAGCCTCAGGAGGGATCTGGGCTGCAAACCAAGGCCTAGCAAATAAGTAGACTTTATTCCTTTGTTCGTTCGTTCATTCATTCATTCACTCACTCATTCATTCATTCATTCATACAGACAGACACACACACACACAAACACACAAACACACACTGTATTTTGTTTTGTTTCGTTTTTGTCTTTTGTTTTCAAGACAGGGTTTCTCTGTAGCACTGGCTGTCCTGGACTCGCTTTGTAGACCAGGCTAGCCTCAAACACGCAGAGATCCATTTTTCTTCCGTCTCCCCCAGTGCCGGGATTACAAGTGTGCACCACCATGCCTGGCTCACACTGCATCTTTTAATTACAGAATTAAGACCATTTACATTTGTTGTCAGTGTGTGTGTGTGTGTGTGTGTGTGTGTGTGTGTGTATGTGTGTACACTGGGTGAGTGTGCACTCGTGCGTGGGAAGGCAGACACACTTGTGCCCACTTTGCCTCTGTCTGAGGATGACTCGGGTATCTGTCCTCACTTCCCATCTTGTTTGCAGGTGTCTTCATTACTTT
This sequence comes from Acomys minous, assembly GCF_964271855.1. Classification (NCBI taxonomy): domain Eukaryota; kingdom Metazoa; phylum Chordata; class Mammalia; order Rodentia; family Muridae; genus Acomys; species Acomys minous. The sequence continues at coordinate 76,684,775 of NC_140485.1, read as the reverse complement.
TCTGCTGAGCACACCAAGCGAGGTGATTTGGTGACCCTCTAGCTTCTGGACATTTTTCTATCCCCTTACCTTCTAAGCTCTCATGTGCTTGTGGTACCCGCCCAGCTTCTACATAGGTCCTGGGGATTTGAACTCAGGCCCATTTTTCTATCCCCTTACCTTCTAGGCTCTCATGTGCTTGTGGTACCCGCCCAGCTTCTACATAGGTCCTGGGGATTCGAACTCAGGCCCTCACTCTTGCATGGCAAGCACTTTTACCATTGAACCCCACCTTTAGGGTTGTCACTGAGAGGTGCATGCTAACTTCTTTTTTTTTTTTTTTTTAAGATTTATTTATTTATTTATTATGTATACAGTGCTCTGCCTGCTTGTACACCGGCAGACCAGAAGAGGGCATCATATCACATTATAGATGGTTGTGAGCCACCATGTGGCTGCTGGGAATTGAACTCAGGACCTCTGGAAGAGCAGACAGTGCTCTTAACCACTGAGCCATCTCTCCAGCCCCACACAAACTTCTTTTTCTTAAAGGTTCCCTAGTTTACTGAGTTAAGGGTGAGTCTTTTCTTCCTCTCATTGATTCTTCTCCTAACGAGACGTATCCTTGTTCAAATTCTCATGCTGGTGTATGGCTCTTCTCTCTCTCCCTCTCTCTCTCTCTCTCCCTCCCTCCCTCTCTCTCTCTCTATCTCTCCCTCTCTCTCTCTCTCTCCCTCTCTCCCTCCCTCCCTCCCTCCCTCCCTCCCTCTCTCTGTCTCTCTCTGTCTCTCTCTCTCTGTCTCTGTGTGTGTGTGTGTGTGTGTGTGTGTGTGTGTGTGTGTGTGTCTGTGTTTGTGTGTTTTCATCCCCACCCCCACCACTGTAGGATTCCTGTAAGATTCGCCTGCAGCGCTGGTCCAGAGAGGAAGAACGGTTTTAGTTTTCGGTCATCACAGACGTCAGCCCCCTTGTCCTTGGACTTTAAAGAGCCATGTGCTAAATAAGCCTGTGTTCTATGTACATCACTCGGCCTCTGGTGTTTTGCTGTAGCCACAGAGAAAAGATCAAGACAGCACGTCTGGGCTCTGGCTTGTGGAGGGCGCTCTCCGCTTCCGAGGCTCACTGACATTTCTTTGGATGCCCCCAGATCTGCAAGATCGTGAGCAGCTCCGTGTCCTCCAACCTGCAGCCCTATCTGCGGACTCTTCCAAGTGAGGGCTGGGAGTGGGCTAAGGATGACAGGGGGTATCGTGAGTGGGAGAGGGGGCAGAGTGGATGTGGCAAGCCTGAGCCTGCTGGGGGAGGGCAGGGCAGGCTGTGTTCCACCACAGCTGGCATTGGGCTAGTGTCCAGTCAGGCAGAAGACAAACACCTGATACCCCAGCACCCTGGCACCCCGTACCTTAGTAGCCCTACATCTCCGCACCCCCACACCCTGGCTCTCTGAGGCCAGTGACACACACACACAGCCTGAGATGAGAGGCCAGACCTCGGTATCTCTCTACTGCAGTATACTCCTCCATAGTCTCTACTGCAGTATCTCTATATGCAGCAAACGGCAAAAAGCAGCTGCTGGTGGTGGGCATCCTCCTGTCCCAGGAACTCAGTCCGTCCCAGCCTCTTCACTTCACTCCTAGAGAAACTATGGCTCAGAGAGGGGGGCAGACACTTGTTCAAGGTCCCAGAGCCATCCAGAAGAATCCAGATCCTGGAGTGGAGTTAAAATTTTCCTCTTTGGCAATTTCATACATGTGTCTTAATCGCGCCCACCTGAAGTTGGGCTTTATACACAGACAAGAGTGTCCCCCTTGTTGACCTCAGCTCCGCTGCTCCATAATGCGTGCTCTGATACAGGACCAAAGAACAGCCCCCCCCCCATCCCCCGGGATCTCACTCTGCAGCCCAGGCTAGCCTCAAACTCGAAGCAGTCTGGCTGACTTCAGACTGGAGGCAATCCTCCTGCCTCTGCCTCCTGCGTGATAGGATTACAAGCATGTTGGCTCCTCACTGAGCCATTGCTGTATGTGTGAATGTGCATGTGTGCATGTGTGTGTGTGTGTGTGTGCGCGCGCGCGCGCGCGTGCGCGTGCGTGCATGTATGTGTGCATGGGGCTAGGAACTGAATCCAAGGCCTGGCATTGGCTCTGTAGGCACTCCAACGCAATCTCCATCACCAGACTTCATGTCTTTTAGGGGAATCTCAGGGGTTCCCTGGGAGGGGTAACGGAGAGAGACCACAGTTCCCCTGGCAGCCATGCAGGCCACTGCCAACCGGGATCAGCTCACAGTCCATCTTCTCTGTGTCTAGTGATAGCTAGAGTGGATGACGTAGCTGTGATTGACTACAGTCTGGTGGCACCTCTGAAAATCACAGCCGAGTTCCTGGAGGGGCAGCTAAAGGTGAGGCTTTCCATGGAGACCTGTAACCCTGGAAACTGACCTCTTCCAACTTGTTTTGCCCTGGTCCCACCCCTCCCCTCCCTCCCCAGATTCCAGAAACTCACTGTGCCTGTCCTCTGGCCAGGCCTTTGCACTCACCCTCTCCTCTGCACAGGGTGCTCTGCAGCAGAGAGGCTCCCAGCTCTCTCTGCTTCCTTCAAGGTCTTGCTCAAATAGGCCCTTTCCAGGAGCATCTTCCCAGGGATGCTGTCCCCAGCCACTCCTGCTGAAACAGCCCCTCACTGTGCTCCCAACACTGCTTTCATCTCAGCAGAATCAATTACCTCACACACGCACACACTGGGGGGGGAGGGGGCAGGGACTGCTTCTGCTCACTACTGTATGCATAGCACCTAGAAATATGTTTGGTACAGGGTGGGTGCTCAGAAAATTTGTTGGGTGGGAGGAAAGAGGAAAGAGGTTGGCAAAGCAACTGAAGGGAAAAGAGCTAGGAGTGACATTGCCTAAATCATTGCTTCTCAACCTTCCTAACACTGCAACCCTTTATTACAGTTCCTCATGTTGTGGTGACCCCACCAACCATAAAATTATTTTGTTGCTGCTTCATCACTGTAGTTTTGTTACTTTTTTTTTTTTTCCTTTTCGAGACAGGGTTTCTCTGTATAGCCTTGGCTGTCCTGGATTCGCTTTGTAAACCAGCCTGGCCTTGAACTCACAGAGATCTGCCTGCCTCTGCCTCTGCCTCTGCCTCTGCCTCTGCCTCTGCCTCTGCCTCTGCCTCTGCCTCTGCCTCTGCCTCTGCCTCCCAAGTGCTGGGATTACAGGTGAGCACCACCATGCCTGGCTCTTTGTTACTGTTGTTAATTGTAATGTAAGTATCTGATATGCAGGATATCTGATATTCAACCCCTGTGGGGGTCTCCAACCACATGTTGAGAGCCACTGGCTTAAATCCTAACCCCCAGAAAGAAGCACTATAAGACCCTCCTACCCTTCTCTACACCCACACACCATACACAGAGAGCGAGAAGGGGAAGCAGGCACAAAGAGAGACAGAGACAGCAACAGCACAGACAGAAGCATAGAGACAGATCCACACAGCACAGACACAAATGCACACACGTGCTTCACGGTCCTGTGGTGCACACTGCTATCCGTCACTGTGCCAGAAGGTCACACTGTGGGCAACCCCCAAGCCACCCATGAAATGTCTTCTGTGGCCTTTCACCGGTGACTCTGTCCTTCAGTGAACTACCAGGGTAAGGCCTATGCTGTGCTCCACCCGGGACAGCAGTGCCCCACCTGGGACAGTTGGACTCTTTCTGGGTGTCCCATGCAGCTAACCAGAGCTGCAATTAGTGCTGAGCCAGGTCTGTTTTGCCCACTGTGTGACATGCCAGTCTCTGAAATGACAAGAGTTATTCACATGATGGGTAAGTGTGAGCAGGCGGCCCAGGTCTCTAGACCTCCCTAAGGACCAGCTTTGGGACATTTTTTTGGTCTGGGACCTGGGGAGAGGTGATGGGAGGTTGACCAGGGGAAGATGGAGATAGAAAAACAGTGAACTCAGGGCAGACAAAGCATCACTTGCATTAATCCAGGAAGAAACATTAGGCAGCTGCATCCACAGGGATCATCCTGAGAGATCTCTGTCTACCATGACTACTCTCCAGAGATGCTGGACAAGACTGAATGCCCCCCCCTAACCCACATACAAAAAAACAGTGCACACACCTATGCATACACATGAACACACATACACATAGCACACACATGCATATACATAGGGCATATATAAATGCACATAAATATACATACACATACTTGCACACATAGATATATACACTTGCACACATACATATACACACATGCAAATATACACATTCACCTGAACCTATATAGAAATATATACTCAATTGCATAAGAGGCACATCTGGTCTTGGCTGATGACCTGTTTTGCATGGTGGGATGGTGCAGTCCTGGTTGCGTTTCTCTCCTAAGGATGCGTATTGAGGACACTTTGCACTATCTTTAAAAACTGCATGGTCAGCTGGGTGTGGTGATAAATGCCTTCGATCCTAACACTCAGGAGCAGAAGCAGGCTGATCTTTGTGAGTTCAGCCTGGTCTACATAGCAAGTTTCAGGCTAGTCAGGGATACATAGAGACCCTGTCTCAGAGAGAGGGAGAGAGAGAGAGAGAGAGAGAGAGAGAGAGAGAGAGAGAGAGAGAGAGAGAGAGAGAGATGGGGTGGAAGGAAGCAAGGAAGGAATGAGAAAGGAAAAGAAAAGAAAAGAAAGGAACTATGGGCAGCAGGGACATTAATTTTAAAGGACAGAATAATTCAGAGGTTCAGAGGATGGGGCTGGCCTGTAGTGGTACAGGGGCTACCTGCATGTATGACACCAAAGGTTCGTGTTCCTCACTGCCCTCCTGCCCACCCCAGGCACTGCACACTGACTATGATGTCTGTCTTTTGTGCACATTTTAGAGTTTGTGTGCTCCTTAAATTTTACATAAGTGGTATTCTACCATATGTATCTATAATGTACTTTTCTGGGGATCAACATTATTTTTCTTCCTAAGCAAACAATCTGCTTTCGTTTCACGTTGTCAAATTGCTTTTTAGAGGCATAAGGAGCATGTGTCTTCCCACTAGCATGTAACACTTACCAACACACACACACACAATCCAGCCTTCTGGATGCTGCTAATGAGACAGCGGAGGCAATTGTTCTTTCGGTGGCTGCCGAGCTGACTGGCAAGAGGGATGTGGTGTGGTGCGGAGAGGAGGAGGTGCTGGCTTGACGCCTCTGCCTCTGCCACTTACTTGCTGTGTGACCTCCTCGTGGCCCCAGGATGCTGGAAAGCGCACGCAGGTGCCCCACACTGCCACTGGCAGTCCCAGGCCATGCCTAGTCTTTCATTGGGCTCGCCTGCAATCCTAGAATGGCACCCAGACTTGCTCTGTTCTTTCCACCCAGGGGCAGTTTTTCTGGCGCGAACAACCACACGCATTCCACATTGCCCCACCGTCAATGAGTTTCAGCCCCAGCCATGACCACATGGTGTCCCTGGGCATCTCCAACTACTTCTTCAGCACCGCAGGATTTGTATACCAAGAGTCTGGAACCTTGAGAGTAACTCTGAGGAACCAAATGGTGAGCGTGGCAGACAGTGCGCACAGAGGAGCAGTGACTCCGAGTCAGCTGACCTAGGTGCGAGGTTTCGTTCACAGGGGCGGAGTCCAAGGTGCTGTGAGGGTCAGGAGTCAGGGAGCCCTGCGTTCAAGTGCTGCTCCCCACTCGGTTTCAAGTGGGGGACCCTAGGTCACTTCCGTATCCTCGTACCGCAGAGTCATCTGTAAGCCACCAATACTAGTGCCCTCCTCAGAGGCCACTGTGAATATTAACTGAGATAACAGTGTGAGACCTGGGAGCCCAGGGCTCAGTGCATAGTAGTCACGCCCCCACCATATGCCACTCCCACACCTGACTCAGCATCACCTCCCCAGCGCTACCGTCAATCTTATTGGCTCTTTCCACATGTTCATTCCTGGACTCACTGTGGGCCTCAGTTTCCTCATCTGTACCCGATGAAGTAACCCCCTTCTCTACAGCCTAGGAGGTACAGCACTCCCAGCCTGGTCCCCTACATCCTGGGCTCCTTTTACAACACTCCTCAGAACCATCAGCTTCTCATCTCTGTACAGGAAGGCGCAAGAATGCCCACTACCCCCTGTGAAAGAAACACAGTCCTCCCAGCGTGGCTCGGGCTGCTTACCCAGAGCAAGACTGGGGCCCATGGCGGCAGGGATGGGGCACCACAGGATAGGGGAGGAGTGGGGTTGTCAGGCTGCTGTTATTGCCGGGAGTGTCGGGGGGGGGGAGGGGCGGGGGGGGGTGTAACATGGAGTCAGGCTAACTGTAGCAAGGTGCAATCTTGTGATTGGTTTGGCAGCAGATGGCGGTCTCAGGCCACGCCTACTCTTCCGGGCCTGTTGCCACTCAAGTTGTAGTTCTAGGTGGCATTGTCACAGTGGTACCAGGGGGCACTGATGTTCAGTATCTTGCCCCTGGCCTGGCATGTGCCTCTTCTTCTCAGCCTGTACAGTCTCCTTTCCTCTCCTCACTGCAGCTGCCAAAGGATGCCAGATTCCAGCTGAACACTGAGTTCTTTGGGACCTTCCTGCCCAAGGTAGGGAAGACTTGTCGCCTCGCTCAGCTCACTAGAGTGCTGGGGAGGACTGGACCACCCTGACCAGATGGAACCCACGTCAGTCCTGTAGACAGCAGCAGGAGAGACTGGAGGTGGCTCAGCATAGCCCAGCCCAGATATAGTCCAGATATAGTCCAATTCCCAGAGGGTGAGGCCAGGTGCAGAGCTCACTGAACCATCCAATCTCTGCTGAGCCTGGAACCAGGAGAACTGTCTACCTACCTGACACTCCCCCACCCCACCCTGCAAAACACACACCTCTGTTTTCTATCTCCTCCGCCTCCCCCCTCCCCCTGCTGCTTCCTCTTCCTCTCTGCTTCCTTCATGTTCCTCTGCTTCCTGCCTCTCTCAGTCCTATGAAGGCAGGAATTTTCCATTGGCGGGGGTGGGGGGTGGGGGGGTGGAGGGAGTTGGGGTGGGGAGCGACGCACAAGGCAGTTGAACAAACACACCATGCACGCAGCCTGTGATGGCAACAGCAGTGGGTAATCAAGGTGGAGAGGCCTCTTCCTTTTGCAGGGTGAATGGCTCAGGCCAGGAATTTATTTCTCAGAGTTCTGTGGGCTGGAAGGCCAAGACTGGGGACCTGGGAAGATAATCTGACAGCCACTAGTACAAGGGAGGGAGAGGGAGGCACAGGCATCTCTTCTTCTGAGGACAGAGCCCCACACTCCGTGAGCACATTAACCCTGGCTTCCGTGGAGGCCCATCCCTAAGCAAAGCCACACACTGCTCTCACATGAATTACAGAAACGGAGTGCAACCATTTCACTTACGATAGCATCTGGAAATTTCTATGTGGTCCTTGTTTTTCACCTGGGCTGGGATTGGGGGTTGGGGGGGGGGGTAGGTTGCAGAGGGAAGGGCTGGGATTGGGGGTGGAGGTAGGTTTACAGAGAGAAGGGAGGGTCAAGAGTCTCCTAAGTACTTCTCGACAAAGTGCCAGCCGAGCTGAGATATGAAGGAAGGGCCACGAGCTTGCCCAGAGAAGAATGGGGGGACAAGCATCCAAGGAAGGAAAAGGTTTTCTGTGGCAAGGAGTGTGTTGCACGGGGAGAGCAGGAGGGACGCCCTGACCCTGGGGGTAGGGGCCATGGGGGCGTGGTGGCAGGCTGGCGGGTCCCGGCTGACAGCCATCCAAGGACAGCAGCAAGACGCTGGAAGGGGTCTGTGTGCCGATGGGCCACGATGGATCTCAGAAACCCTTAAGTAAGAAAGACCTCTTCTGTCACTTGTCCCCACTGGGGACTGCAGGTGGCCATGAAATTCCCCAGCATGGAGGTACAGCTAGTGATGTCGGCTTCCTTGCCTCCTCGCGTGAGCATACAGCCCTCAGGCCTCTCGCTCAACCCTGCCATGGAGACCCAGGCCTTTGCGGTTCTCCCCAACTCCTCCCTGGCCCCTCTCTTCCTGCTTGGCATGGTAAGCTGGGTGGGGGACACTGGCTCACCCGCTCACACCCCCACAGGCACTCATCGCCAGCTGGCCTTTGTGCGTTCACTCGCTCATCCATTCCTCCATTTTTCCACGGCGTAGAACAGTTCCCAGCTGCCCGGCTTTGGCGATTCGGATAGGCACCTGTGTGATTTTTTTTCATCCATCCGTTCACTTACTTGGCCAATTGTTAATTAAATCGATTACTCATTCTTCCGTGAAATATGCTGTCCCTTTTCTGGCCCCTACACCCAATCACTTATTCAATTATTCACGGATTCGTTTGCTTAAACCTTTGTTCAGTTGGGCCTTCATTCACCACTTGCTCCTTCACGCATATCTTTGAGTATTCCTCCATTTGTGAATTTGCTTAGCCCTTAAGAGGCCCGTGGAGCACCTGCATTGGTCTACGCCCTCCAGGCAGGGGGCGCTAGAGACCTGTCACCAGTCTGCCCCATTTCAAGCTGAAGTCCATTTTGCTGGTGAAATGGGTTGTAACTTGGTTACCTAAGACCATGGGTAGGCCACGAAGCTGAGATGGAGCTTCTCTCTTTTAGTAGGTGTTGAATAAAGTTGTGGGTGGCTATTGTGAGGAAAGGCCAGCCTGGACCCCAGACGCTGCCTCTTCCCCAGCCCGGGCTGACATCCAGGACTCTTAGAACCACATGGGCCAGTCTCCCTGCTTCCTGGGCTCTGTGGGTGTGACCCAGAGGAATGGCCACTCAGCTGGGCCTCTGAGAAGCTGACCCCCCCCCTGACCCACCTCTGCCTGGAGGTCAGGCCAGTTACCTGGATCACTTGCTTTGCAGAAGATGAATGCCTCTTTGGAAATGGATGCCAAAAAAAACAAGCTTATCGGAGAGTTGAAACTAGACAAGTAAGCAGGCCTGCGGGGACAGGAGGAGGCGGGTGTCTAATGTCCCCAGGTCCCAACACACTTAGCACCCAGTCCCCGGCCTTGGTCTGCCTGACCGAGCCTCAGACAGTGTACGGTTGGGGCACGGTCTCCCCATTGGCTCAAAGCCAGGGGTGGTGGTGACGCGCGGGCCTGTGACTTGGGCATTCAGGAGATGTGAGGCCTGCCCGGGGAGCTTGGTGAGACCCTGTCTCAAAGCAAAGCTGCAAAGGACTGGGGCTGTGATGGCGGAAAAGTGCTCGCCTGGCACGTGTGCGGGTGGCCGGCGGGGACGACCCTGGGTTTTCTCCCCAGCACTGCTGAGCAAAACAAAACAAGATGCTCAGGGGCAAGCGACTCACCTAGGGTCACACATAAGTGATCTCGTGTCCCAGTCTACCCTGAGTGGTCTCGGCTTTAGTGGTCGCAGACCCACTCAGACAGAAATGCCTACTGAGGGTCTGTCCTGCAGGAGCAGAACAGTACCCAGTGTTCCTTGTCCCCCACCCTTGAGGACTCGACTTTGATCTCTTGACTCTATCAGCCAGCATGACAGGAAGGTTCTAGCTTTAACTGGGTTTAACAGGCAGTGGTTACACCCTCTGAACCCCACTTTCCCCAGCTAGAAAGTGAGCCTAGAGGTGGAGACGGAAATGGCATGTTAAGATGTGCACAAACAGCCAGGGCGGGTGGTGGCGCACGCCTTTAATCCCAGCACTCGGGAGGCAGAGGCAGGCGGATTGCTGTGAGTTCGAGGCCAGCCTGGTCTACAGAGCGAGTCCAGGACAGCCAAGATAACATAGAGAAACCCTGTCTCAAAACAAAAAAACAAAACAAAACCAAGATGTGCACAAATGTTTGTAACATCCTGGGGTGGGGGGTGATAATAGCAGAGAGAGGCAAAGCGGCAGGGAGGGGTGGGGGAGGGGAGCACAGAGCGAAAGATAAGTGCTGACAAAGCATGGACCAATCAAACACACAGCCTCCAGGGTGTGTCAGAGAAGAGGCGAGGGATAGAAAGGACCCCTCGGAGCAGGGACTGGGGGCTACTGATTTGACAGACAGGACAGGAGCCACTTTTTCAGGCTTTGAAGAGAATTAGAACCCTGGCTGCAGCCCTGCTCTGCTGACTATTAACTGTGTGGCCTTAGGGAGACGGTTTGACCTCTGTGAGGGTGTCTCCTCACCTGGAGCCTTACAGGTACAAAGCACCCACCCTAGTGGTCCTACATTTCTCTCTTGCTCTCAAATCACTGTTAAATGACATCTGGGCCACCAAGAAGTGGACTGTGGGTTCAGGTAACTGACAAGCCTGAGGCTTCCAGGCCCAAGTGCCCCAGTGATGTCCTTGGGAGCTTTGCTGTCGCCTGTGCTATCCTCATTCCCTGCAGGCTGTCCCCACATGCAGCTTCCTTTGTGGCAGGAGACAGACACTCGCTGTGTTTCTAGAAGCCTTGACACTAGCTCTCACTGGGCAGCACGTTTTGTTGTTGTTGTTGTTGTTGTTGTTGTTGTTTTTCAGCATTGAACAAAAAAGCTGACTGCCCTTGGAGCTTAGGGCATGGCCAGTAGCACCAGCAGTGGTCCCCAAGGGAGAGCCAGGGTCATGCCGAGAAAGCACAGTGGGTCAGAAGCCTTGGTGTGGTGTCCGGGATAGGTTCTCAGCCACTCAGGCCACTGGATGACCCCATCTCCCCTCCTCCTCAGGGTAACGCTGAAACTGAAGAACTCTGACATTGGCCTCTTTAAGGTAAGTGTGAGCACTGCTAAGAAAGCTCCCGGCTCGGCTGCACACGGCTCGGCTGCACACGGCTCAGCTGCACACGGCTCGGCTGCACACGGCTCGCTCCGTGGGCCGGTCGCCTAAGCCGGAAGGAGTCCTTGGTCTCACAAACTGCAGCCTTGGGCCTGTCGCTTGCCCTTGCAACTCAGCCTCTCCTCCTCAGCCGAGCTTGCGCCCTGGGATTCCACTGGGACAAAACGCACATGAAAGAACTACTCAGGGCGTCTGTGGAGTGGACAAATGAATTACTTTACTGAGCACCCATGCCTAGGTATCAGAAGATGAGATCAAGCTGAGTGTGTGCTAGTCCCAGGCCTTGAGAGGCAGAGGCAAGCAGATCTCTGTGAGTTCGAGGCCAGCCTGGTCTACATAGTAAGTTCTAGCTCAGCCAGGATTACATCGGGAGACCATGTCTCAAAGAAAGGGGCAGAGGGAGTGAGATCAGGGAAGGCCACTCTGAGGAGGTGATATTTTGCCTTGTGAGAATGAGCCAGCAGCAGTGGGAACAACAGGGACATAAGGTCCTGTGACGGGAACATCTTCGCGTGTGTAGGGAATGGAGGAAACCGGGGTGCCTGGTGTGTAAAGAGTAGAGAGCATAGGAGATATGGCTGGTCAAGGAGGCCAGAGCTGGATCAGCCAGGGCTGGATCAGCCAGGGCCGGATCAGCCAGGGCCAGACCACCCTGGGCCGTCTAGGTAGATGCAGGAGGGCAGATGGAGTTCAGGGCCAGTGAACAGCCTCTGTGAGCCTGTCCATACAAGGAACCAAGAGCTGTGGTTTATGGCACTCTAAGGGCCCTGTGGTTGCACTAGAGAAACAGCCAGAGATCACAAGAGTGTGGCCAGGAAGCAGAGGAAGCGGGGTGGGCTGGAGGAGGGATTTGGAGGGGGCTCAGGCGGAACTGATGTGACATGTTTGTGGGAAGGCATCGTGGAGGGATCTGGGTTGCAGCCGAGTGATCGAATGGCCCTGAGGAGGTCTAGCCACTTGCCTGCTCTAGCTCTCTCCCTCCTCCCCCAGCCCTGCCCATAGCCGCATCCACACGGCACCTGCACACAGTGCACATGTGTCCACTGAGGCCGAGGCTTAGAGCATCTGCCTTCGTCCGTGGACACCACTCAGGCTCCCCACTCAGGGCCTTGGAGCCTCCTCCGGTTCCCAAATCACATGGTCCCCAGCATGCTGAGAATCCATCTGGGAGAACAGCAAACAGAAGGCACACCTGGTCCTCCTGGGCTTCCTCTGGCTTTCACTGGCCAGGCTGGTAACTAACTTCTGCTCCTGCAGAAAATGAAAATGCAGACCAGATGCAGAGCTAGGAGGGCACCAAACTAAGGCACCCAGGGGAGCACAGCCTTGCGGAGCAAGCGTGATTGCTCCAGAAACAAAATCATACACATTTACAAGCTCTAAGTGGCTCTGCTCCGGACAATCATCTAATGATGGGTTCCAGGTGATGATAATGATGATGATGATGTTTTTTTGTTTTTTGTTTTTTTATTTTTCCAGACCAGTTTTTTTATTTTTGTAGACCAGGCTGGCCTCGAACTCAGAGCGATCCACCTGCCTCAGTCTCCTGAGTGCTGGGATTAAAGGCATGCACTACCATGCCCAGCTATATATGTATTTTTAAAAAATAATTGTCAAAACAGCACACGTGTAGCACTGAGCACCAGAACCTGCTCTTTTGCAAACACAAGAAGTGAAACTTATTTGTATTCCTACCGTTCAGCTCATGATTTAGAATGTATCCTTCCTAGGTTTCCATTATGCCTCTTTAATTAGAATGCAGAATTCCTTGGCTCCTAGAGCCTCCGTTTCCTCCCTCGCACAGTGGCCCCATCCCTATGCTGCCCACTATTTTTTTGGTATCAAAGTGGTGCCACTCTTCCCCCAGCGAGCCCGCTGCTGCTGGTCTCAGCCGGTTTATCGTGTGTGTTAAGTGTGTCTATGGAAGAGTCTTGCTTCTTAAGTTTTGTTTTGTCCTGTGTTATCATCCATCCCCAGGATGAATACATAAGGCCTGCTACAGACCCCGCCCCAAAAAACACATTTGAAAGAAAGGCTTGCCTGCCTGCCTGCCTTCCTTCCTTTCTTCCTTCCTTCCTTCCTTCTTCCTCCTTTTTCTTTGCTTTTTGTTTTAAGAGGGGCAGGGTCTTGTTTTGTAACCTTGGCTTGGAACTCACTGTGTAAATCAGGCTGTCCTGGGACTCACAGAGATCCGCCTTCCACCTGCGCCACGTGCCTCCTGAGCAGTGAGCCAGGGCTTACGGTCTCAGGTTCTCCGTAGTCTGTGCAGATCTCCAACTCATGATCCTCCTGCCTCAGCGCTCCCCCGCCCCCCCTTCCCCCCCCACAATCACAGGCATGTACCACGCCCTGCTCATTTGCAAGGCTTTTATTGACTACTGTGGAAGAGGCCTGAAAAGCTCCCCTTTCGCCCTTTCCTGACATTCCTCGCCAGCCTGCGCCCCTGTAGCCTCACCTGCTGCCCGCTTTCCCTCCTCAGTGTATCTTGGGGATCTTGTACCCACTCTGGGTGAGTCTCCAGGCCAGGACGCTGTGGACGGCAAGGAAAGGCGGCATGAGGGGGCGGGGCCATCCTGATAACACAGCCCCACCCTCCCCCTCTGCAGGTGGAGTTACTGGAGGCTGTCATAAACTACCTGATGCCCACACTGGTGCTGCCCAAGATCAACGGTGAGCAGCTTTGGAGAAACCCGATGGGTTTCAATCCTGGATCGCATAGGTGGGGTTGCCTGGCTGCAGGTCCCGGTTCACGGCCAGAGTTGTGAGGGCAGAGGATGGGGCCCTCAAATGACCTCAGATGACCTCAGACCCAGAAGGTCAGAGGACAAAGGGAACCACACGCCCTGGGCTCCTACTCTACTTTCATCCTTTACATAATCTATGCCTGTCTTACAGAAGCCTGTGAGGAGGCTGGGGAGTGGGGTGGGGGGGATTGGGGTTTGGGGGGATTGGGGGGGTTGCTGAGTGACATTTTCAGGGTGGCATAAAACATCTGTCCCCAACTGGGGTTCACGTCAGCATCCCCAAGACTGACCTACCCGAGTTCATCTTCATGGGAAAGATGGGTCTCTGAGGACTTCCTCAGGGATGACCAAAGCCACTCCAGATTACTAAACTATCTCCTGCGCTCAACTGCCTCAGTTCCACCTGGGTTTATGGGGTGCATGAGTTCCTCGCTCCAGATACTACCTGTTCCCAGCTTTATCTGCGACAGAGAGGGACTCCACGTACCCCATACCCCAACCTCGGGTTCAGAATCTATCTATGTAGCCCCTGGTTTCTCTCAGGTGTGACATAGACCAGTGGTGTGTCCCCTCAGAAGGGGAGAGGCTCACAACAGGTCCTTTATGTGGGCTGGGACGCTGATGGAGGACACGCAGGCAGGGCAGCCTTCCTTCCTGGCACACAATCCTGTGCCGGCCCCTTGCTGCACTTTCGCGTCTTTTGTCTCACACCACAGAGAGGCTGCACCGAGGCTTCCCTCTCCCTTTGCCGGCTGGGATCCATCTCAACAACGTCATGTTTCATTCCTACGAGGTAAGTCTCCAAGGTCTCTGGTCACCATATCAACCCATCACTGCAGAGCTCCCTGGAGGCCACCCCCTACCCCCTAGCTCTGCCTATCCCAACAATGTCCCTAGGACACTGAGGAGCTGGGGCTTAGAAAACGTGTGTGGCGTTAAATCAAGTCCACAGTCTAAACAGGCTCCCGGCTTTTCACACCATCGTTGCTTATTCGGCAAACATGGACTCGTCAAGAAAACACACGGTTCTTTTAGGCGACTCACCGTTCTTTTAAGTGAACGTTTAAGTGCCTGGTGTGAAATTATTTTACGAAGCTGCTGTAAAGAGAAGGCGGAAGGAAAGAGGCTTGGTCTGATCTGAGGCAAGACCACGTTCATTCATAGCTAGGGGGTTATCTTTGACACCCATGTGTTCTGTTGACCAAAATGCCCACAGGAGATGGGGCGCAGCCTCTCCGCAAGGGAAGCTGGGAAGTGTAGTCTTTCAGCAGGGCAGTAGCACCTGCTGCATGGCGCATGCCACTGATGCATGGGATACAGAGTTCTCTCTCAGCCTGTCCTGCAAGTGTGTGACACCCTCTGGTTTGCATACCTTCCTCTAAGTTTCCGGGCTCCTAGGATCCTGTGGCCTTTTCCTCAATGGTTTCATTCTCCCTTTACTGTTCTGTCCCCTCCTTGCATACCAACAAGCCCGTACCTTCCTCCCCTGGCATCTTCTCTTGGTATTACTGCCATTCTTGGCCACCCTCAGCAACTCCTCAGGCTCAGATGCCACCTCTGTACCGTCCAGTTTCCCACCACGGGACCAGCCTTCCTCTGTGTGGTACATGATGGCCACCTTCTTTCCTCAGTGTCTGCATCCCAAGTCCCTTTGTCCCTACACATCCCCCAGCAAACCCAAAACTCCATAGTGAAGCCCTCGCTGGGCCCCGAGTTCCCACTTCCATTGACAGCTTGCCTTTCTAACATGTGGTACTTATGAGAAAATTTCTTTGTCACCAAATCCATCACTCTAATGCAGTGATTCTCAAGTTGTGGGTCACAACCCCTTTGAAGGTTAAACGACCCTATCACAGGGGTCACATATATAGCCTGCATTTCAGGTATTTATATTAAAATTCATGACTGTAGCAAAATTACAGTTATGAAGTAACAACAAACAATTTTTGTTGTTTTGTTTTGTTGTTTTGTTTTTGTTTTTTGTTTTTTGTTTTTTTTTTGAGACAGGATTTCTCTGTGTAGCCCTGGCTGTCTTGGAACTCTCTCTGTAGACCAGGCTGGCCTCAAACTCAGAGATCTACCTGCCTCTGCCTCCCAAAGTCCTGGGATTAAAGGCGTGGGGTGTGCCACCATGCCCGGCAACAATGAAGCAATGATATAGTTGGGGGCGTCACCACAACATGAGGAATGTGTTAAGGGGTCACAGCAGTAGGAAGGCTGAGAACCACTGCTCTAACATCTGGTGTCAGTCAACCCCAGCTCTGTAGACCAGGGAGCTGCTAAAGATGAGACTGGAAAACAGGCAGTCGATCAGACAGATCGGCTCCCAGCCTCCCAGCATCTCTGTTGCTGAGTTTTATCAAGGTCATCCTTAAAAAACAAAACAACAACAACAACAAAAAACTAAAACTAAAACTAAAACCTGGCAGAATTTAATTTCATCACTTAGAAACATAGCGAAGGGCACTCCGGCTAGGGAGTAATTTTTCAGCCTTGATTGGAACCAGGTCTTTGGAGCTGCTGCAAGGCGGGGATGACACATAGAGGCCCCCAAGGCAGCCAAGAGAACACCTACCGGGGAAGCTGCTGACAGGTTGTCCAGTTGTCCCTGAAGCCACACAGACGCACTGGTGACACCCTAGGGTCCCGCTGACTCCTGCCTTTCTCAATTAGACTGACCTTACCCTGCCCCCATCTTGGGGCAGGCCCCAAGTTTTCTTTTTAAAATATGTGTATGTGTTGGGGGGGGGGGCTTGCATGCTTATGTGTCCATGTATTTGAATGTATACGGATGCAGGTGAACGTGGATGTGAACATGTGCATGTGCGCATGCCTGTGGAGGCCAGAGGTGGCCTCACGCATCACTCTCCACCTTATGGATTGAGACATAGTTTCTCAGCCATGTTCCCTTCTTAAAACCCCAACCCGGCAGCAAGGGTGTGTTTCAGCTAATGGTGTCCGTTTCTCCCTAGAATTTCCTGGTGCTTGAAGCAGATGTCTACGGGACCTGAGGTCACCGTAGGCCCTGGGGCCAGGGAGTTCTGCAGCTGCTCCCGAGGGGCCACCACACTCACGTTCCCGGAATCCTTTAGTCTTTGGCCTTGGCCCCCAGCGCCCCCTTCCCCGCCCTTGCTCGCTTCCCAGAGCTCAGCTCAAGCCAATGGAAGTTGAGCACGGAAAAGCGGGAGATCTGTGTGCCAGGGCGCCACGCCTCTTTCAGCACAGCTCCTCCAATATTGGCATTTCCGCTGGAACTGTGATATCACTTTGGGCTTTACGAAAACATCCGGGGTTTTTTTTCCTCCTGTGGATTCTGTGTGCTGGCGTGGCTTTTTGTCCATTCGTTAATGCACTCCCCGGCTGTGGCCAGCATGGCCTGCAGCACTTGTGCTCTTGAGTCCTGTACACCCACATTAACACAAAGCTCCACCGTTCCAAGCGTCCTTTGGGGCTTTAATCGGTAGGGATGAGCTGGGCTGTTGTTCCTGAGATTACCACACAGGGTCGCTGTTGTGTAACGCTCCTGTACAGCCTATTGTCTCCTGCGACCAATGTTGAGACTGTTGTTCCTCACTGCCACCTAGTGGCGCTATTGAACACATGACCCCAAACAGCTGGTGGTCCTTGCCCCTGTGCCCCAGCAAGACCCAGGCCCGGGTATGCAGCTCTTACTTACTGTAATCAGTATACCTCACACTCTTCAGGCCCTGGTGTGGGAACTGTCAGTCCCAGGCTCCCCAGGTGGGGTGTGAGATCCCGTTGGGGGAGGCGGGGGACTTTAGACCATTTCCTTCCTCTAGATGTCTGGTGGGACTGCCCACATCTGTTAGATACAATTTGCACAGATCAAGTGTCCCCGAGGCCTCTCTGGGCTGGGGACCTTTGGTGTGAGAGCAGGATGGTGACCAAGGGACACATCTGAAGATTGAAGCAGGCTGCGTGGCCCAGGTGCCACGGTCCGTTTAGGTTTTAAAATGGTGTTTGAGTGACATCTGAAAGCTTTGGAAAGGCAGAAGTGGAATCGAGTGACTAAAGTTTGGGATTCAGACTTCACGCAGGCCGAAGTGGGAAGAAGCAGAGTAAGCGAGCGGGCTTCCTAAAGAAGGTCGCACACACCTGCGGAAGTCATGACTGGGGTTCGAGGGCCACTGATCCCACCCCACGGGTGCCAGCCCAGCCCAGCCGAGGAGGCTCTCGTTCAGTCTTCAGCACACTCTCTCTCCCTCATTCTGGGACTCATTTCACAGCCAATCACAAGCCCTGCTTGTAGCAAAGTTGGGGCTCCCACACTTCTGCCCTCAGCCCGTGAGCATTCAGTTCACTCCAGACGACAAAGCTGTCTGGGGGCTTGGCACGTCTAAGGACTTCTGGATTCGGTTGCCTTGGTCACACACTATAAAAAGGCACCAAGGCTCAGGAAACACAAGTTCTTTCTCTAATTTGTCCACCAGGGGGGGTGTGCTCCTGTTTTTATTTGCCGATGACTAGTGGAGAACCTGGCTTAGGAGCAGAGGGCAGCCAGGGAGGCTAGAAGGAAGGAAGCCTGGTCTCAAAAGCTAAGGGAAGCCCTTGGAGGGTTTTGAGAACACTCACTGCTCTTGCAGAGGACCAGAGTTCGGTTCCCATCAGACTGTTAGCCACAGATGATCCAAAACCCTCTTCTGACCTCTGTGGGTACCTGAATGCTTGTACACAGGCCCCACATACTGACATCCCATCCCTACAACATAAAAAGAGACAATTTTTATTCAAGACACGACTTAACTTTTTTTTTTAAGTCTCTCCCTGGGCTGCTGTGGAAACATCCATTACACACAGAGTCACGGCCCTCCGCTGCCTTTACCCTCTCTCGATGAGAGAGTTCTCATGTCCTCCTGAACTTTCTGCCAACTTTCTGGGCCCTACATGGGCAGGTGGAGCAGACAGTTCCCTCAAGAGCATCTCCTCTCTAGTGTTAGGGGATAAAAAAAACAGCAGCATGGGGTCTGGATTGGAGCCACGGTCCCCAACGACCCAGACCAGGCCATCTGCAAAGTTGCTGTGTGAGCCATTCCTCCTTCAGGCAGGGACTTCCTCGTACAAATTACCACCAGCGTGCCCTAAATTCCTTCTGGGATTGAAAAGGCTCTAAAACTAAATGGTGATGTGGTTGAGGCACTCTGCGCCCGACCGAAGGAGCCCAGTCTGCCTGCTTTGCGTGGGTGAATGTTACAGCCATATGTTAATGCTATCAAACTAATTGGATTAATAAACACTTAGGAGGCCCGTAAAGTGCATCTCGGGTGTTTCCAGAAAGGATTAGATCATGGCAGGATCTGACCTAGTGGATGGATTCAGACTCTGATGTGGGGGGAGGGGGGCATGGTGGAAGGGTAGGAGATGAGACCTGGCTGGAGGAGGCAGGTCACCGGAAACAAGTCTTCGAGGCTCCTTCCCTGGCCCTTCCTACAACCATCTTTCTCGGCTTCCTGCCCACCATGACGCCAGCTGCTCTGTTCCGCCACACCCTCCCTGCCAAGATGGATGGACTGACACCTTTAAAACCGTGGGCCAAATTAAACCACCCCTCCCTTCATCTGTTCAGATCAGGTGGTTCATCACCAGGATGCCAAACCCATACAGTAAAATGTAACGTCAAAGGGTTTTTTTTGTTTTTTGTTTTTTTAAATTAAAAGGCAAAAGGGAGTCAGGCACTATCTGCTGATTTATGACAGGTGAGGAGAGGCGCCCTGAGGGGAGAGAGGGTGAGGTGGCCCACAGAAAGCCAGCCCCTGTCTTGCTATTTTGCCACCTGACTCTTCATCCCGTTAGATCCTCTCAGCAATGCCCAAGGTAGATGGGGCACCTCATGTTCTAGAAGAGTCTCCACTGAGGTCATGAGGCATGGGCCCTGGCCATGGAGTTCCTGGGCCAGGTTTCAAACACCAACCCAGTGGTTCCTCCCCCACTCCATCCCCCAGGCTGGGTGACTTCACAAATGTCAATTAGCTCTTGAGGCCTCTTTTGTCTTTGAAAACAGGAGGTAAAATCCTGACCTGTGTCTCAGATGAGGCTGCTGGGAGGAGCCTGGGTGCCGCTGATAAGCTCGGTGGATGGAACTAAGAGCCTGAGCTGTGGCCCCAGGCACCTTGGGTTCAAAGGTTCAAATCCCAGCTCTGCCACCTGCCAGCTGTGTGACCTCAGGCAGTTTATTTGATTCTGCTCTTGAGTTCTTGCGGATACAGTTTACATCCCACTGCAGAATCTCAGCTTACCACTGCCTGTCACAAACTAGGTGCCAAGAAATATTTAAATTACTTTGGAGTCATCCCACATCTGACTGCCCTAAAGCCACAGTATATGTGTGTGTGTGTGTGTGTGTGTGTGTGTGTGTGTGTGTGTGTGTGTGCGTGCGTGCAGTGCAGTGCCTAGGCTGGCTTGTCCTTGCTGGCTCAGGAACTGCTTACATGTGACAGTGTGGACCTCCTCCTGCACCATGAAAAGTAAGGGCTGTCTGAATTCAGGAAAGGAACTCTGTGATCCAAGTGTGGACAAATGTTAAAGAACCTGTTCTTGCTGGGAATTTCCTGGAGGCCACTGCTGGGTATTGAGGTGCTCCTGACTGCCGTGAGGGCTGTGTGTCTCTGTGGCCACCTCTGTCCCAGGACCTCCCAATACTCCTCACAGGTAACACAGTCTCCAATCCAAAGAGATCATCTCTGATGTTATTAGTATTATTTTATAAATTGGCATGACTCAAGGTCTGCGCACGTGCAGAATGCCTGTGAATGGGCCACAGTGTGTGCGTGTGTGCATGTGTGCGGGCAAGTGCGTGCGTGCATGTGTGTGTGTGTGTGTGTGTGTGTGTGTGTGTGTGTGTGTGTGTATCTGTAGGTGATTGTGCTGAGGGACTGCCTCAGCAGTCCATGCCCCAAAGCACCCCACAGAGAGCAGAGCTGTGGTGCTCCTGACATCATTGCTTTCCAAGAGGGGCCCACGTTCTGAGGAGTGTGGGAGCCAGTGTGGAAAACAGCAAAGAGCATGGCAGAACCCAGGCATGTGGGGTGGCTGGGATTGGGGGCTGGGAGCAGCATACCTCTTCTCATTTTCCAGGCGGAAGCAGCATGAAGTGGCTCAGGGCTAGACTTGACATTTGCATGAACTCTGAGTGGTCTGCCACAAGCCACACAGGTTGAAGCCACTGTCCCAGGCCCCAGCCTCCTCCACTAGGGGGTCAGAAAGGAGTCTCAAGTGCCCTGGGAGTAGGGATGGCCCAGGATTTGGGCTTCATTGCCTTTTTCTCAATTACTCTTTCCTCACTGCATTCCTCTCACTGCCCTTCCATGCCTCCTCAGCAAACCCAGCCACAACAGATGCAGCAGTGTCACCTCGTCACCTCTTTCAAGCCCTCCCTAGTGCCCCCTGGGTCTTCTAGCAGAGCCCAATTGCTGGGATTTTTTAACATTTCTGTCTTCAGTGGTTACTGCTCCCAAAAGGCCAGCTAAGCCTTATGGAAAAGCTTGAGAGCTCTGCCACCAAGGGTACCCAGATCCAGAAGCAAGGCCCAGGGGCAGCCAGCTGTCGTCAGAATCCAGGCAGGAAACCAGAGAGGAGGTGCTGTTACAGAGTGAGGCACAGGCTCAGGCGTTCTAGCCAAGATGAGCATTCTGGAAGCAGCAGAGAGAAAGCAGGTGTCTAAGGTCAAGCAGGAGTGTGATCACACCAGATAAGAAAAAAAAAAGTGACCCCTACCAGAACTATGGTCCAGAAGTGCCCTGACCTCTGACCTCTGACCTCTGACCTCCTGTGCTCTGTCCTCTGGCTGAGTCCAGGTTCAGATGAGGAAACTAAGCCATAAAGAACACAAAGCTAGGTCTTAGGCACAGAGACCATAACATTCATGTAATGTTCGTCTTTCAACCATTTTCTACTGTGAATTCTGCAGGTACCGTGAAGTCCCAACCATGAGGAGAGAGAGAGAGAGAGAGAGAGAGAGAGAGAGAGAGAGAAGCACTTTCCCATCAGAGAGCTGAGTGTGTGGCTACCATTTGGGGGACGGCCTACTGGAGACAGATGGCTTCAGGGTCTTACCAGCACCAGCCAGCATCAGGGCCACATGCTCCCCAAGGTCTCTGATGAATCTTGGAACAACAGTAGGGACCTAAGCCAGAAAGGTCATTAGTGTGGGTGGGGCAGGGAGTCCAGACCTGGGACAATGGCACACTGCCTGGCAGCTCTAAGTCAAAAGGCCATTGCTGTGGGAATTTCCCATTCCTGCAAACATCTCCTAGCTGGGAAAATCCTCAAACCACCTGAAATAGGGAAAAAAACCGAATTCCCATGCCTGCCAAGCTGCCACTTTCCAGACTGTCCTCCTCTCCCCACTAAGCTGCAAAGGCCAGGAGAGTCTTCCGTCCAATGCCAACACTTTACACAGGGAATTGAGACCTGAGGGGAAAAAGGCTGCCCAAGGAAACAAGCAAGGAGCTGGCCATGGTAGCAATACACCGCTCTGGCCAGGTGGCCAGGTGGCCAGGTTCGGGAGTAGCAGAGGCTCCCTGGGGACCCTGAGGACGTCCCTATGAGCTCTGTTCTTGTCCCCAGCCTTTGTCCCTGTTGTTGGGACCACTCTTCTTATGCTGGCATGTCACCTCAAATAGGCCTCCCTTGACAAGTGTTTGGGGATGGAACTCCACAGCCCTGGGTTCAGGACCTGGCAGTAGCCACATGCTACATAGTTTACCCACCAGAGATTAGAATGCATACCCTAGAGGGTGGGGCGGGCACAGGGAAGAATGCCAGCTTGACCAACAAGGGTCTGGCATACATAGACCATCGATAAACACAGCTTCCTTCTCATTCCCATAATGCTTAGCAGTAGCCACATGGTAAAAGAAATACCTGGGAATAACCAGCTTTGGGGCTGGACCAGGGACAAAGCCCCTCGCCCCCATAACCCTCTGACCCTGTGACAAAGACAAAGTGGTAAATGGAGCAGACAGTCCTGAGCTGTGGGAGTGTGCTGCGTGTGCACACTTTACCCCAGTGCCTTCTTCAGTCCTTCCTATGGACCATGACACTCACACTGTTATTCCTTCCACATTCAGCCTGTTAAGATTCCTGAGGCACCCCCAAGTCCATGGCAAGTAAATAGGCTCCACTTTTAAATTTTTTAATTATTGTGTGTATGGTTGGTTTTTTCCTGCATGCATGCCTTGTGCACCACGTGTATGTGGTGTGTGAAGAGGCCAGAAAAGACCACTGGATCTCCCTGGGGCTGGTGTTACAGATGACTGTGAGCTGCCAAGTGGGTGCTGGGAATGGAACCCGGGTCCTCTGGAAGAGCAGCCAATGCTCTTAATCGCTGAGCCATCACTTCAGCACCAGACTCCATGCTTTTGATGAAGAGCACCAGAGAATCTGCAAAACGTGTTTCTAAGTGACCACAGTTACCATAGAGCTGAGTGTGGTTAATGCCATGCTGGGGAAGATGCAAGGGATTCTGGGAAACATGGGAGTGATCAGGGAAGGGTTCCTGGAGCCAAGGGTGGAACAAAGTTTATAATTACTGGAAATAATGGGCAAAAGCTGAAAACACAGGACCATCCCTACTGTAAATTGTGTTTCCTGCTATGGAATTTTATTAGCTTTACTTAGTGCAAACATTTATTTCTAGGACACATCTCAGTACCCAGTAGAATACAAAGTTAAATGTCGTCTGTATGCTGGGAGAGCACTCTACCACAGAGTTATGACCTCAGGCCCCAATCCTACCCACTAGGCAAAAGCAACTCCTCATAACTCCTTGATAATTTTGATTTTGATCAAAGACATAGGACCTTACAATACTGGAAATAACACTTCCCGCTTATTTCTGTGCCGTTGTGCCAACTTCCCCGACTCTTGGTTGCTGGTCCTTGGGAGATGAGAGCTGGTGGGTGGGAAATCAGGTGGATGGTGAGGGAACTGCTCCCTCTCAACGCTTCAACATGCAGGACCTGGGGTCACAGAGGCTTCATAGGGAGAGAAAAGACTAGACAGTGGCCAGGAAGGTTCCCTGCTTCCTGGGGTCTTCACAGGAAGTTAGTCTTTCTTGTTTTCCCCTTACTCTCTGGCTATGGAGTGCTGCGACTTTGGCCTCCTGGGGCTCGTTCCTGCTTCCTCACACCCAGGCACGGGGCTTTGTGCATGCTGCCTTAGTACTGTACCACAGAGCCACGCCTCCTGCTTTCTCTTCACACACGTAGGACTTTTCTGTGTTAGCCCTCTAGGCAGTTTGGGGCGGGTGTTAGTTTATACTCAGAATGAAAGACTAAAGAGGGCAGGCACTGCATGTTCTGATGTCTGTGAGAGTGAGGATCCCCCATGGTCTAATGTTGTGTAATAGTCCCCATGCTCTGATGTCATGTGGGGGTCACCATACTCTGATGTCATGTGAAGGTCCCCATACTCTGAGGTCATGTGAAGGTCCCCATACTCTGAGGTCATGTGAAGGTCCCCATACTCTAAGGTCATGGGAAGGTCCCCATACTCGAGGTCATGGGAAGGTCCCCATACTCTGAGGTCATGTGAGGGTCCCCCTACTCTGATGTCATGTGAAGGTCCCCATACTCTGAGGTCATGTGAAGGTCCCCATACTCTGAGGTCATGTGAAGGTCCCCATACTCTAAGGTCATGGGAAGGTCCCCATACTCAAGGTCATGGGAAGGTCCCCATACTCTGAGGTCATGTGAGGGTCCCCCTACTCTGATGTCATGTGAAGGTCCCCATACTCTGAGGTCATGTGAAGGTCCCCATACTCTGAGGTCATGTGAAGGTCCCCATACTCTGAGGTCATGGGAAGGTCCCCATACTCTGAGGTCATGGGAAGGTCCCCATACTCTGAGGTCATGGGAAGGTCCCCATACTCTGAGGTCATGTGAAGGTCCCCATACTCTGAGGTCATGTGAAGGTCCCCATCCTCTGAGGTCATGTGAAGGTCCCCATACTCTGAGGTCATGTGAAGGTCCCCATACTCTGAGGTCATGGGAAGGTCCCCATACTCTGAGGTCATGTAAGGGTCCCCATACTCTGATGTCATGTGAAAGTCCCCATACTCTGAGGTCATGTGAGGGTACCCATACTCTGATGTCATGCGATGGTCCCCCATGCTCTGATGTCATGTGAGGGTCCCCATACTCTGAGGTCATGTGATGGTCCCCCATGCTCTGAGGTCATGTGAGGGTACCCATACTCTGATGTCATGCGATGGTCCCCCATGCTCTGATGTCATGTGAGGGTCCCCATACTCTGAGGTCATGTGATGGTCCCCCATGCTCTAAGGTCATGAGATGGTCCCCCATGCTCTGATGTCATGTGAGAGTACCCATACTTTGAGGTCATGTGATGGTCCCCATGCTCTGATGTCATGCGATGGTCCCTTTATTCTGTAAATCTTACAGTGCTCAGCAGTTAACATCTTTATCATAAGCTGCATTTAGAATGCTGGTGATGGGGAAATGGAAACGACTTGAAGAGGATCAAGAGTTCAAGACCAACCTGGGCTACATAGGAAGACCCTCAATCTCCAAAAAACACACAAACACAAGAATGTTCTAGAATGCAGGAAAACAGGAAGAACATCGTAATCTTTACAAAGGATAAAAGAAGGAAAGGATGGCACTGCCAAGTCCAGCTCCCAGAGGAGTGGCACCATTACAATCTAGCTTGAAACGACTGTGTTAAAATCTGCGTGGCCAGTCCCCTTTCCCTGACATCTTAGCCGGGCCTCACTCCTCCGCCTGGGTCATGCAATGCAGCTGCTGACGCATTCATGCATGGTCTGGCTTCATTATACACAGCCGGATCCAGAAGGGCTGTTGCTAGGGTCATAGGGCAGGAGGCTCTTTTGAGAGCTTTTGGGTAGTGTTTGGTTTGGCTTGGCGCTGGAAATTAATGTTTGAAGATTTGCCAAGCTGCTGTCCAGACAGTTATGCCACAGCAGGGCTGGGAGGAGAGGTGGTTATTTAAACAGAGTTAGAAAAAAAAAAAAAGAATCCAGCTGGAGCCACACCTACTTTTCCTTCCTGCTTTCATGTGTTAGGCTGTGACCTTGAGTGAACCTCAGTTTCCTGCCTGTGACACCAGGCTTTCCTAGCAGAGAGGTCAAGAAACTGGCTGACGCCAGGCAGAACCTCCAGAGAGTGTGGGGTCCCCCACCCCCTCTGCAGGGGAGAGTGGGCGTGGCTTACCCCTTGGCACCAGGCCCACCCTGCTAACCTGAGCAGTGCTAGCAGCCAGCCAGCCACAGTTGTGCAGTTGTGTCGCAAGCAGGTTCCAGTCCACGGGCCTCCCTTTCCCGCTTCCAGGAGCCCGCCCTCCCTCAAGCACCGCCCCCAGCCCTGGCCCCTGGCTACTTAAGGACTCCAGAGCCAGCCCACATTGTCACAGTCCCCACTCACCTACGGAGCATCCAAGATGGAGGCTGGAACTGGGCCTCTGCTCTCTACACTACTGGGGCTGCTGCTCTTGTCCATGCCTGGGACTCGGGGTGTCAACCCCGCCCTGGTGGCCAGGATCACCGACAAGGGCTTGGAGTACGGTAAGAAGCCATACTGTAGGCTGGCCTAGGAGACAAGACACCGGGCACAGCAAGGACGTGGAGGTCGTTTGTTTCTCTGGTAGGGAGCCTGCTCTGTGTGTCGTGTGGTCATAGCTGTGATTCTAGCCTTGTCACTCACCAGACAGGGAGGAAAACTTGCGTCCCAGAATCTGAAGTAGGGTGTGTAAGTAAGAAAAAGGCAGCTAGCCGTGGGCAGAAGAGTTGTATCGAGAAGGCAAATAGCAAGAAAGTGCTCCATAAACAGCCCCACCCAGGGGCCTGGGACGGTCCTTCCGGATGAGTCTTGGTGGAGTTTGAAAACATGACCTAAAACCACAAGTCATAGCTGGAGGGGGCAGTTAGAGACTAGGAGGGATCAACGAAGGCTGACTCAGGGATGAGATGTGCCAAGTCCGGATCTGGGTGGTGGCAATGCGACTTACCAAACATTAAAACTTACTGCTGGTGGGCAATGGTGGCCCATGCCTATAATCCCAGCACTCGGGAGGCAGAGGCAGGTGAATCTCTGTGAGTTCAAGGCCAGCCTGGTATATAGAGTAAGTTCCAAGACAGCCAGGGCTAAAACACAGAAACCCTGTTTCAAAAATCAACTTATTGCTGGGTACCTTCAAGATGAGCGTTCCTCAGGCACCTTTATGCACGATGCTCCCAGCTTTTTTTTTCCTTTGTTGTTTGTTTGTTTGTTTGTTTGTTTGTTTTGTTTTGTTTTTACAAGACAGGGTTTCTCTGTGCAACATCCCTGGCTGTCCTAGACTTTCTCTGTAGATCAGGCTGGCCTTGAATTCACAGAAATCCACCTGCTTTTGTCTTTGCCTCTGCCTCTGCCCCCTAAGTGCTGAGATTACAGGTATGCACCACCATGCTGGGCTTTTTTCTCCCCATTTATTGCAGTACTGGGAATTGAACCCAGGACCTTGCACAGGATAGGCAGGTACTCCACCACAGGGCTACGGTCACATCCATACCTTTTCTTTCTCATTTTTGAATTTTGGACAGCAACTCACTAAGTTACCCAGGTTGGCTTTGAACTCATTCTATATAACTCAGGTAGGCCTTGAACTTGTGACTCTTCTGCCTCAGCCTCCCAAAGTAGCCTGGGTTACAGTTCTTTATCACCAGACTTGACTCAACTTTACAGACTGGGAAAAAAGTATTTGACAAGATGCTGAGATAACTGACACAGAATTACCATGTCCAAGGGGTGAGGGAGCTGGGATGTTTGTCTAGCCCAGACACGTCACTTCTGCAGAACCTCCATTACCTTATCTAATGGGCATCATAACAGTCCCTCAGCTGGGTAGGGATGTTGGGATCTAAAACAGGCTATGGACAGAGGGTAAAAATCAGGGAGGGCTTCCAGGAGGAGGTAAAGAAGAGACAGCAATAAGAATTAGCCGGGGACAAAGGGTGGCATTCCATCAGAAAGATCCTGCTGTGTATACCCTAAAGAGGTCACAATGGAAAAGGCGAAAATGGAAGTCACTGGTGACCTGTGTGCACTGCCAGGCTGGGGGAAGACTTTTGGGACCCTCTCCTGCCAGAACACACAGTAGGACCACTAACTGCATTTGTTTGGGAACCCTGAGTCAGGAACATCTGTCTTCTGCCCTTTTAACTGGGGAATATGTGCTGTGTGTGCATCCAGTGCTCTGAAGTTGGGGGTTTTGGTCCTTTCCACACTTTTAGTAATGTTAATCCCCTTTTGCTGTTCTGGGCATTTTCCTGAGCCCCTGCTGTCTGGCAGCCACAAGCTGTAAGTGCCTCTTCCGCTCTAGGCTGTCACTGGTTTGACAGGTTGGTCTCCATCAAGCCCATGAGGAAGGTGTCATTGTTCTTGACAGAGTAGAGGAAGTGAAGTTTGGGCTCTTGTTCAAAGCCATTTGGATAGAAAAAATATCACAGCCAGATTCTCACCCTGAAATCATTCCACACAGACCAGGTGCCAGGGAGGACAAAAAAGAGGGCCACACCCCAGGCACTCACACACCTCTTCTGGTCATGTTGTTAGTAAAGGCTTCTTTGTTCTCTTCTGTAAAATGGGCGCAAGCCTAACCACCCTGCATGACGTACAGGTGCTCTCCCCACTTCTGTGCCGCCTGTGCTGTAATTATCGTCAGTAAGGAAGCCAGCCTCTTTAGCCAGGGATGCTGGAGTCACTGAAGAATTCAGAGGACAGAGGGGAGGTGGGGTGGCCAGGCTGACCCCAGCTTTTCCTTGTCTGCAGCGGCCAAGGAGGGACTGTTGATTCTGCAGAGAGAGCTGCTCAAGATCACACTGCCTGACTTCACCGGGGACTTCAAGATCAAGGCTGTGGGCCGTGGGCGTTACGAGTTTCATAGGTGACTGGGGAAGGGACAGAGGCCAGGAGCAGGTAACCTCTTAGGTCAGGCAGTGGAGGTTCAGAGGGGCCTTCTTGGAGGGAGCTGGGTCCCTGCACTCAACACACAGCAGTGTTAATGCCTCCTGGGTGTGTGGCCTGAGCAATGGAGCTGCTGCTGCTGCTCTTTTCTCCCTTAGAGGGCTAATTCAGGATCTGGCCATTTCGAGTGGCCTGGAAGGGAAGACAGGTTTAGAACTTAAAACGAAGTATCCTGAACCCTAACAATGCCTTTTGTGGGTGAAGCAGTCAGGGAAGGCTTCCCAGAGGAGGGGGTACCTAAGCTGAGGCTTTAAGGTTTTACTAGATGTAAGTGGCTCATTTTTTTTTAAGGTATGAAAGATGGACATCAAAGATGGGAGCCAAGCTTGCAGCTTATAAATGCCCTCTTTGCTTAGTGCTCCCTTCTTTTATTATTTTTGTTAGTGCACATTTATTAAGCTTACTTGGTACAGACTACTGTGTACCACTCTCCCAAAAAAACCAACTGATCTATTGTTTCCCATGGACAGCTCTGGTCCCTTCTAGTCTCCTCTGAGGGTTATCTCAGGCTTTCTTAACTCTGGCCCCTTCCCTGGGCATGAGGAAGGCAAGGTTGGAGGAAGGATCTGCCATCTGACAGTTTATCTATGGGCTCTGACCACAGGCCACTGAGGTTCACGGGGCCCAATCCTGTGTGCCTATAAGCCATTAAACTCCGTCCTCAGAGTCCCCCGTGAAAAGGGGGGCAAGCACGGCACCATCCTGTTGCAGGGCCCCAGTGACATCAAGAGGGTTGTCTGAGCCGTGCCTGGCCTAGGGAGAACTCTGAAAGCCGGGAGCCTGGTGCCATACTAGGCAAGGCTGTGAAGGAGGATCCTTGGCAGCTGGATACGTGACGCCTCTCTCCTATCTCCCTGCAGCCTGGAGGTCCAGAACTGTGAGCTGCGTGGCTCCTCCTTGAAGCCCCTCCCAGGCCAGGGCCTGAGTCTTGCCATCTCTGACGCTTCCATCGGGGTCCGAGGCAAGTGGAAAGCACGCAAGGCCTTCGTGTAAGTTAAGTTCCGTCTGCCTTTGGGCCCACGGTCTTGGCCTTTGCTGCTTCTTCTTGGGTCACTAGAAAGACCACATTGGCGGACAGACAGGTGTAACCCAGGCCACAGCGGGGACCAGAGTGCAGGTCCCAAGCCTCTCTCTCTCTAGGTTCCTCATCTTCTAAGGGGTCAGGCCTGCTTCCCCTAAGGGATTTGAGTGATTTAAATGAGACCACATGGCCCTTTCCTGGTTTCTTTCCCACACACATATCTAGACCCCAAGGCCAGGACCTCCCACGAGCTAGAGCTGTCTTTAGGACTTGGCTTTCCAAATGTCCTCTCCCTCAGAGATAGGCAAAGACCAGGAGCTGTAAACTTTGGGACAGTTGGAGCCCATGGAACAGGAAGTCCTTCAGAGTCCCCCAGCTCAGCCTGCTCACCCCTCCTTCCGATGTCCTGCATCAAGCAAGGGCTATTTGGGGTCACCAGCATTCAAGTCCCTGGATGGGGCAGCCCCATGAAATACACATGGGTGACTTAATGTCAAAGGTCAAGATGAAGCCCCCACCCCCACCCCGCCTGGCCTGTCTCCTCAGCTTGCAGGTGGTGTGTGCTTCCACATTCCCATGTGGGCTCTGGACAGCAATGAGCTCTTCTTTTCTGTGTTCCGACCACCTATGACAAGTGGTTCTCAACCTGTGGGTCTCGACCCCTTTGGGGACGACGAACCCTTTTTCACAGGGATGGGACAACGCAGGTTTACATTATGATTCATAATAAAATAGCAAAATTGCAATTATGTTGTAGCAATGAAAATGCTTTTATGGTAGTGGCTTGTCACAACCATATTAAAGGGTCGTGGTGTTAGGAAGGTTGAGAACCCCTGTCCTGTGAGGACTTGCCTATGTTAATCTCTCCAAAGGGACTGTCCCCATGGGAGTCACTATCAAGAGGTGTGGTGGGGGTGGAGTGGGGGGGGCGTGTGGGGAGGGCGAGGAGGGCAAGGAGGGCAGGGAGCTCTAACATGCATTTAGGGGCACAATTCAAGCCAGGATGGAAGAGCTGGCCAGTGTCAGACTGGTGGTCTGATCGCATCTACTTCTGAGGTCTGCAGTGTCTCGCGTGGCAGCTTAACACCATGCGCTTTTGCAAAGCGCCTGGTATGAACCCCACCAGAAGTGTGAAATGGTCAGATTTACAGATTTGGTGTGGAAGAGGTGGAGGCACGGTCTTAGCTATTCCTATTGGGCGGCTGGAGAGAGAGCTCAGCAGTTAAGAGCGCAGGCTGCCCTCGCAGAGGACCTGTGCTCTGTGTCTAGTTCCGTGTCAGGCAGCCCACAGGCACCTAGAACCCCAGCTCCAGGGGATCCAACACCCTCTTCTGGTTTCCATGGACACCCAGATACACACAGATGCACACACATACACATAATAAAATAAATCTTTTTTTAAAAAATTACTTCTGCCTCTTCCTCTGTCTTTTCAGTGTGATTACTAGGCATTTGTAAGTGGCGTGTGTGACTCCCACTCTGTGTCTGTTGACCGTGCGCATGTGGCATCTGTGCACACACGATCCATTTCTATCAGCAACACTGGACTGCACTGCCTCATCCAACTTTTGTCTCCAATCTGCCTTTAACCATCTTTCTGTATGAGCAAATGAAGAATTGCCCTGTTATCTTTCAAATTTGCCTTTTTATTTAGTTTTCATTGTTTTGATTTGACTTTTTAAAGACAGGCTTCTCTGTGTAGCATCCCTGGCCGACCTGGAACTCTAGACCAGGCTGGCTGCGAACTCACAGAGATCCACCTGCCTCTGCTTCCCGAGTGCTGGGACTGGAGCCCTTTTTTTTTTTTTTAATGAAACTCACAGAGTATCATACTGATCGTTTGACCTGTGTACTTTAGTGGCTTTCAGTACAGTCATGGGGCTGTGTAATCACGGCCTCTACCCAGTCCCCAAACATTTGTGTACCCCAAAGGAAAGTCCATTTACACAAAATACTACCTACCCATTTCCCCATCTCCCACCCCTAACTCCTGGACCTGCACAGACTCACCTGTGCAGGACCTCTGGCTATGAACTTGATCATACCGCACCATATACGTGCCTCTGTCACTTAGGTTTTGAACATTTGTCCGCATCACTGTACATGTCGCTTACTCCTTCCTTTGAATAGCCATCTCACAAGCAAACGCCACTTGCCTTGGTTTGTCCAAAAGCCGCACAGAGCGTGAACGCCCAAAGCATTATTCAAGCTTTTTGTTTTTGTTTTAATTTTTGGTTTTAGGTTGATTTTATTTTGAATGCTGGGGTTCGGGGAGTGGGTAGGTGAGTGAGTGTCGTGCAGGTGCCTGTGGTAGCCATGGGCATCATCCTGGATCTGGACTTATCAATGCTCCACAGCCCTCTGGTGTGCTGGTGTGGGTTCTGGGAACTGAACTTGGGTCCTCTGCAGGAGCAGTACACATGTGTAACTGCTGTAGTCTCTCCAGCCCTGCTCTGGCTGTTTCTTGAAGGTGTTTCTTCATTGTTGTTGCTATTGTTTTGTTTGGTTTGTTTGGCTGCTACCCATGATGCCTCAGTGAGCCAACACACACACACACACACACACACACACACACACAAGCATCCAGGAGAAAGAGTTGAGAGTTGGGTATCTGGGTCTGATAGTGTGCTTTGGGCTGGGTTATTCCAGAAAGTTCTCCCAGAGTCCTCTGGGGGCCACTGTGCCTATAGTGTTTACTTACCTTCATTTTCAAAAGTCTTCTCGACCTTGTGGGTGGAAGCTGGCATTGTTGTAGGCTCATTTTCCACAACTTTTCCTCTGCTCAGAGCTCCTCGGTGCTTTGGTTCCTTTGCGTTGCTTTGTCCCTCCCTTAATTCCTTCACTGTGTGTATTAAGGAATGAGCCTCTGTGTCTGCTCCTATGTTAAGGAGGTGCCTGCGCTGTCTTGGAAAATGATTCTTTTCACTCTGTGTAGAATGGGGTTTTCTTCTCAGGTTTGCAGTTTACCAACCGTTTCCTTGCTGGCGTTGAAGAGTCCAGATTTTTCTAGAAAGGCGTCTGCCAATCACCAAGGCAATTATTTTTTATTACGTTTTTTGGGTTTTGCTTTTGTTTTGTTTTCTGCTAGTGTCTTTTTATTTTGAATAAGACTCTGGCTTCCTGGTAGGCCTCAATGGCAGCAGATCCTAGTCACGATGAATAACTGCTTCTCTGACCTCCTCTAGGAAACTTCACGGCTCCTTTGACCTGGATGTCACGGGTCTCACCATCTCAGTGGACCTCCTCCTGGGCAGCGATCCTTCGGGGCGGCCCACAGTCACTGCCTCCGGGTGCAGCAGCCGCATCTGTGATTTGGATGTGCACGTTTCAGGAAATGTGGGGTGAGTCACCCCGGAGACCCCCTGGGTTTGTTCCTCAAAGGGATCTAGGTGGAATGCTTAGTGCCCCATGGACACTGGTGACAATACTTTGGGGGGGACCCTAAGCCATCATCTCTCCGTCTCCAGGAGGCAGGGCCTGGCTTTCTCCATCCCCATTGTCCCTGTACCCAGTGGCAGACAGCTGACTGTGTGCTGTGTCCTCTGCTCAGGTGGCTGCTGAATCTCTTCCACAACCAGATAGAGTCCAAGCTTCAAAAAGTATTGGAGAACAAGGTAAGAAAGGTCAGAGGTCGGGTGGATCTCCCCAGAGGCCTGACTCTGGGCAGACTGTTGGGATCAGTTAGACATACATGGGATCACAGCTCAGAGAGGAAAAAACCAACTTGCCCAGGCCAGAAAGACAACATATGGCAGAGCTGGGCAGGATGCAAGGCTCTAGGGTCCATCCAGCTCCACTCAGTTAGACAGAAACAGCCAGGTGTTTGGCCAAGGTGAAACAAGGTGTAGAGGCTGAGACCCCACCCCTTCCCGTCTGGCCTTGCTCACCATGTCTAGACTGTCCTGCATCAAGTCAAAATAAATAAATAAATAAAAATTTAAAAGCCATTGCTAAGACTTAGGAAGAACTATGTTACCAGCCAAGGACAATACAGGCTGTAAACTTCAAACCCCTATCCAGATCCAGCCAATGCACAGAACATTCTCCACAGTTGAGTGGAGAGTGGGGTCTGACTTTCACACAAACTCTGGTGCCTCATATTTGACCACGTCCCCTGGATGGGGAGACCTGGTGGCACTCAGAGGAAAGATAGCAGGCTACCAAGAAGAGACTTGATACCCTATGAGCATATACAGGAGGAGGAAGTCCCCCTCAGTCATAGTCATAGGGGAGGGGAGTAAGGGGAAAATGAGAGGGAGGGAGGAATGGGAGGATACAAGAGTTGGGATAACCATTGAGATGTAACATGAATAAATTAATAAAAAAAACAAACTAAAAAAAAAAGACTTAGGAAGAACTTGGCCTTGGGTCTTGTGAGCAGGCAGAACTCAGAGATGCAGCTCGCAGGGCCAGTGGGGCCTGATCAGGATTTAAACGCAGAGTGCTTCCTCCTTCTTGCAGCACCGTTAGCCACCATATCCCCATGCCTCCAGAAGACCCTGCTATGCATCTGGGACC
The DNA here is from genome assembly GCF_964271855.1 of Acomys minous. Lineage (NCBI taxonomy): Eukaryota > Metazoa > Chordata > Mammalia > Rodentia > Muridae > Acomys > Acomys minous. Next base: position 76,650,752 of record NC_140485.1, on the reverse strand, counting down.
AAGGACCCCATGACTCCCCTTCACAACTATATAGGTCTCTGAAGAAATAGAGCACCCAGGCTGAGGATTGGGGCAGGGGGTGGGGGTTGGTGGGATATTGTCTTTCCAGAGGAGGGACAACCGTAGGTGGTGCTGACAGCCTCTCTGGGCTTCCCATTCGCACCCCACATCTTCCAAGCTCTCGCCCCTTCCATTGGCTCTATGGCATGTCACAGATGACGTTCTCACAGAGTTACAAAGAAAGGTTGAGCTATTGTCCTTGTCTGCCCAGCCATGTGGCCTTCCCCACTGCCTCCCACCTATCCGATAGCCCTCGGGAACCACTTGTCCTTAAGTGTGCATCAGCCGTAGCTATTGTCCTCTGTGAAGCCACGCGTGACCACTGCAGAGGGCAAAGCTTCCACGTCTCTCTATTTTGTTCCACACATGGGCATTATTATCACAAGGCGGGAACTCACAAATCAAAAAGAGCTTTTCAGCTGGGCATGGTGGCACACACCTGCATCCCAGCACTTAGATGAACTGAGGCAGGAGGATTTCAGGTTTGAGGCCAGCCTCAGGTGCATAGCAAGAATCCATGAAAATAGAGGTAAACAGGGCAGAGATGGCTCAGTGGGGAAAGTGCTTCTTGTACAAGCCTGGGGACCTGAGCTTAGATGCTCACTCAGCCCATAGAAAACCAGCAGTGTGGTGCTTCTGCATGGCCCAGGGGCTTGCTGGCCATCTAGTCTGCCTGAAAATGGTCTCTCAGAGCGAGACCATGGTTTAAAAAAAAAAAAAACTAAAGTGGAGAGAGACAGGGGACGAGACCCAGAGTCGACGTCTGGCTCATCTGCACGCACAGGTGAGAGCACCTGCACACAACAGGCAATGCCCACAAAAGAAAGCAAAGAAACGCTGTTCAAAGTGGTAACTCTCCTGTGCACACATAAACAAAGGAAATATTCACGTATGCACTCATATGTGAAGACATGTAAATTGACACCGGACACGGAGTTGTACTTCGAGACGGGCACCTGGTAGATGCAGAACTTGGCCTTGTCACCTGTGGGATCAGCTTATCACGAAGCCCTCTTCTTCAACTAGCTGGGTACGAAGAGGTCACATGCAGACCTCACATGGAGGTCAGAGGGCAAACCGTGGGAGTCGTTCTCTCCTTCCACTCTGTGGGTCCTGGGGATCGAACTCAGAATGTCAGCATTGGTCATGGGTTTCTTTACCCACTGAGCCACCTCACTGGTCCCCATCTCTATTTTTCAGACCCTTTTTCTCCTCCTGACTTCTCTGTTGTCCAGAGGGAGGCACGTGGTTAGCACTTCGCCTTTCAGAGTATTTATATTTAGTTTTCTTGGAAACATTTCTTCTCGGTCATATTTCTCTGGCTTATATAATAAATAACTCAAGCGATTACAGCAGCCAGGACAGCAAACAGGCTCGGAAACACATATTTCCTGCTCTTGAGAAGCTCATGGCCCCACTGGTGACGATAAATTGTGAATAAGTGGTTCATAGACACGGCCATTGAGTTTCCCATGGGTACCCAGGGAGCAGGGGCTGCAGCAGCTGACACCGCCCAGCAACAGCCAATAGGAGGCGTCTGCAGGACCTCTATGCTCAGAGCTCCCACCACCAAGTCTTCTTCTAAGAAGCCTGTAATGGTAGCATTTCATAAACCACTTCCCACGAGCGCCCTTCTCTTTGCCGATAGCCATCCTTGGGGCTAGCTCTGAACAGTCCACTCGGACCCTGTTAGAGTCCTTGTCGGGGCTAACATGTTGGTTTTCTTTTTTTCCCCCTGAGACAGGGTTTCTCTGTGTAGCCTTGTACTCAGGTAGAAAAAACACACACATATACCCATGAACTTAAGTGTTGTTATGAGTTTTTTTCTTTTCTTGAGACAGGGTTTCTCTGTGTAGCCTTGCCTGTCCTGGACTCGCTTTGTAGACCAGGCTGGCCTCAAACTTACAGAGGTCTGCCTTGCCTCTGCCTCCCTGAGTGCTGGGCATGTACCACCTTGAATTTTTGTTGTTGTTGTTTTATCACTTGTGCTTTGGTAGCACCTGGTACATGCTAAGCATTTACAGACACTTGCAGGGAGGTGACTATAAAGTAAATGTCACTGACAGCTTCCCTTCCCATTCTTCTCAGATTTGTGAGATGATCCAGCAGTCCGTGACCTCTGACCTGCAGCCTTATCTCCAAACTCTTCCAGGTAGGGCACCACGAGCTCCTGAGGAGGTAGGGCATCACACGCTCCTGGAAAGTAGGGCTCCACGCGCCCCTGGGGCACTCTATTCTTCTTCATTTTTCATAAGACCGTATTCTAACCCTGTCAAATATTCAGAGAGAAAAGAGTAGAAAGGAGCGATTTAAAATCCTCTTTTCTCCCCAGCTTTTCTATTAAGATGTAGCCTTGATCTTGGGTGGATCTTTTCAGATAATTCCTTTGCTTGCCAAAACGTAACAACACAGTTGGGCCCAGTGACATCCACCTGTAATCACAGCTCTCAGGGAGGCAGAGGCATGTGGATCTCTGTGAGTTCGAGGCCGGCCTGGTCTACAAAGTGAGTCCGGGACAGCCAAGGCTACACAGAGAAACCCTGTCTCAAGAAAAGAAAAAAACTCATAACAACACTTAAGTTCATGGGTGTGTGTGTGGTTTTTTTCTACCTGAGTATGTGTGTGCATGCCTAATCGGGAATATTTACCTCCCAGTGTACACAGTGTAGGTGTTATTCTGATCTTTAAATTTGTATGGCCTGGAGAAACGTCTATGTCAGTATATGTAGGTTCAGAGAGAGAGAGAGAGAGACAAACAGACAGACAGACATAAACCAGGTCTGACAACCTGAAGCTTCATAGGGAGCCACATAACTAGACAGGTCAAGCATGGCCTGCACTAGACTGTCCCCTCCTCCACAACCTTGGTTGGACAAATGCTCCTGGTCGCACACACAGTCAGCCAGGCCAGTCTGGGCCTCGGGTGAAGGAGTGTCAGCCACTGACTTCTTACTGCTGATCATGGGGGGTTTTTTTGCTCCTGTAATCCCAGCATTTAGAAGGCAGAGTCAGGAGGACCAGGAATTCTCAAGGCTAGCCTCCAGTACATAGTGAACTACAGGCCAGCCTGGGCTACATGAGATTGTCTTAAAAACAAACTCTAACTAGACCTAAAAACACGACAGAGACAGTTTGCTGCCTGAACAGTCACCCAAAACTCTCTATAACTTTGGGGCATCATCTTCAGCCATCTAGCCCAGTGTATCTGACAGATATTTGTGTGGCAGGAACTATTGAGGACTTGCTTAGCCTGGCTTGGTAGAGTTTGGCCATCCATTGAGTAGTTTTTATTACAGAATTTTCTGGGCTGGGCTGCAGTAAATAGTCTAGGATCTGTGGCTGTGAGTCTTAGGTATGGACATATATGAATGATGTCATAAGACCAGGTACTCAATACTGTGTCCCGCCAATGAGTTTCCAGAGCACTTGAGGCAACTGGATGATTTGAACAGTTGTGTAGTATTCCACTGAGGGTGTCCTGGGTTATTTGGCAGCCCCCACTGATGGACATTGTGTTGGTCACTGTTCTATTGCTGTAAAGAGACACCATGACCAAGGCTGCTCTTCCAAAAGAAAGTGTTTAATTGGGAGCCTGCTTACAGTTTCAGAGAGTCAGAGGGAACATAATGGCTCGCAGAGAGAGAGAGAGAGAGAGAGAGAGAGAGAGAGAGAAGGAGGGAGGGGGAGGGAGAGGGAGGGAGGGGGAGGGAGAGGGAGGGAGGGGGAGGGAGGGGGAGGGAGAGGGAGGGAGGGAGAGGGAGGGAGGGGGAGGGGGAGGGAGGGAGGGGAGGGAGAGGGAGGGAGAGAGAGAGGAAGGGAGAGAGAGAGAGGGAGAGAGAGAGAGGGAGAGAGAGGGGAGAAGGAGGGAGAGAGAGAGAGGGAGAGAGAGGGGAGGAAGGGAGGGAGGGGGAAGGGAGGGAGGGAGAGAGAGAGAAAGGAAGGGAGAGAGAGAGAGGGGAGAGAGAGAGAGAGAGAGAGAGAGAGAGAGAGAGAGAGAGAGAGAGAGAATGGACTTGACATGGGTTTTTGAAACCTCAAGGCCCACCCTCTGATGACACACTTTCTCCAATATGGCATCCCCTCCTAATCCTTCTAATCTTTTCAAATAGTGCCCCTCCCTAGGGTCTAAGCACTCAAACACGTGCTCCTATGACAGCCGTTCTTATTCAAGCCGCCAGAGACATCTAGTTTCGTTTTATTGTTGTTTTTGTTGTTTGCAATGGCCACAAGGCATCAGGGAGCGTCCTGCATTCGCTCCTTGCCCACACTCAAGTGTGCATCTGAGGAGCAGCTGGGTATGGAGCCCAAGTTCCGGGGCACATATGGAAAGAGTGCACTCGACAGAGGGTCTGAGTATTCTACAGTGTACAGTGAGGCTCCCAGACCCCTGGGTGGCACTTCTTAATAACACCTCAGCTGAAGCTCAGCCTGGCACATCTGACTATGCATGGGGCATGGAACGTTTGCTCAACCAGGGCTGTGGACGAGATCTTCCCCCAGGCTCTGGGGACATCTGACCTTCCTGATCATTTTGCTTAGCATGAAGGTCCTTTGGGTGTGTGTCCCTTTGGCTGGCTGTGACAACCCAGCTCTGGAAACTGCTTAGGCCTTAAGCTGAACCTCACACCCACCCACACATACACACACACACACACACACACACACACACACACACACACACACACCGGCACTGCTTACCCACCCTGGCACTGGAGAATTCTACCTTTGTCCCTTTGTCTCTTTGTTGGAGAGGCACAGCCTGGGAGCCAGGATGGGTGGATGGAGGGTCTTTTATAGGATTTATTTTAATTATTTTGAATTATGTGTATTGGTGGGTATGTGCGTGTGTGTACATGTGAGTTCAGATCCTCCTGAAGCTGGAGTTACGTGTGGTTGTGAGCTCCCTGACCTGGGTGCTGGGGATTGAACTCCGGTCCTCTGAGCATCTCTCCAACCCCAAGGTGGAGGCTCTTTAGAGAAGCAGCAAAAGCTCACTCCATCTTCACCTGCTGCAGGCCACACCTGGACCCACTTCTGCCCCTCACTCTTTTCCTACTCTAACTCACAGTCACAGCAGAGATCGACGATATCCTGGGCATCGACTACAGTTTGGTGGCGGCTCCCCAGGCAAAGGCCCAGGTGCTGGATGTGATGTTTAAGGTAAGAGTGCAGGCCAGGCATGGTGGCTCACACCTTTAATCCCAGCACTCGGGAGGCAGAGGCAGGTGGATCGCTGTGAGTTCGAGGCCAGCCTGGTCTACAAAGTGAGTCCAGGATAGTCAAGGCTACACAGAGAGATCCTGTCTTGAAAAACTAAAAAAAAAGGGTAAGGGTGCAGCAGGAGCGGGAGTTAGCCACAAGCCACAAGCCACAAGCCACAGGCCAGTAGCCACTTTGAGGTCACCTGCTCTCTAAGCTCAGGTCTGTCTCATATTTCAGGGTTCTTGCTGTGCACAGGGCAGTGTTATGGATAATGGTCCCAGAAATGGGATTCACACGAGTGTGTATCAACACCCTTAGCCTCAGAACTCACACTTGCCCTCCCTCCCTCCTCCTCCAGCACCTTGCCCACCCTGAAGGGGCAGGGAGTCAGAGGAGACCCCCCGGGTGAGGCAGAGAGACTGCCCAACACTTCAGGGGTCCTCGTGTAGTAAGAGACACAAATTTAGAGGGGCCGTTCAGGGCAGTGTTTCCAGTCCGTGTCCCTCGTCAACCAGGCAGGGAACCCCCAGTTCAACGGCTAGCCACGGGATACACTTCAAACAGTCCAGCTGTCCCCCATTTTTCTCTCCAGGGTGAAATTTTTAATCGGAATCACCGCTCCCGGGCTGCCTTACGCACTCCGGCCATGAACCTACCTGAAGTCAGTAAACAAATGGTCTACTTTGCCATCTCCGATCAGGCCTTCAACATAGCCAGTCGGGTTTATCACCAGGCTGGGTACCTGAACTTCTCCATCACAGACAGCATGGTGAGAATCCGGGCTTCGCCATGCTCCCCCGGGGACAGCGTAGCTCATTCTTCCTTCCGTTTTGTTGTACTTACACCAAGAGAATAGTGAATTGCAGCTAAACAAATATCAAGACCAGCAAGATATATCTGTATAATTTCCTGGGTCACCAGGAAACTCAGGGCCAAATTCTTTCTCCCTCATAACTATCAAAGACTTGTTTGTGGGTGTCTCTCTGTTTGACCTTCTAGTCTAGGCCTGCTCTAACTTACATTTTCTCTTATCCTGATAAGTCCTGCAGGTCTATTAAAAATAATTTAATGGATGAGGCAACGTCGCATTACAGAGAAAAGACATAAAGATGAAACTATAAGTAATTGACGATTATGAAGACACTAGATTTTTAATTTAATTTTTTTTTTTTAATCACGAATCTGCCTGGGAGCTTCCTTGCAGCCAAAGTCAAAAGGGTACCTAATTTAGTGATTTGGAGTGTACGGAACAAATGTGTCTTCCTAACACACGCCTTGATGTAACATTTGCCAGAGGGATTTTGCAGACATGAGAGCGGCTTTTCTGGTAAACTGCACCTTATAATTTCCCCAGTTCTTTTAGGTTCTCTAGAGTTCAAAAAGTTGTTTGCTATAAACACCTCTTAAGAGTTGAGGTCGGAGCCGGGCGTGGTGGCACATGCCTGTAATCCCAGCACTTGGGAGGCAGAGGCAGGTGGATCGCTGTGAATTCGAGGCTGAAAAAGTTGTTTACTATAAGCGCCTCTTAAGAGTTGAGGTCTGAAGCCAGGCGTGGTGGCGCACGCCTTTAATCCCAGCACTCCGGAGGCAGAGGCAGGTAGATCACTGTGAATTCGAGGTCAGTCTGGTCTACAAAGTGACTCCAGGACAGACAAGGCTACACAGAGAAATCCTGTCTGAAAAAACCAGAGAGAGAGAGAGAGAGAGAGAGAGAGAGAGAGAGAGAGTTGAGATCTGTGAATGATGTCAAGAGAGTGGGGAACACAAAGTGATCAACCTGGCAAAGACTGGGGGCTCTCTGGTGACAGGTGGGCAATTTTGTCCTGGAGGTGGCTTCTCCCCATGCCACCACAGGCCTTTCGTGTCTCTCACTTGCTTCAGAGACACCATGTGATGGGCCCCAGAAGGTAAGCACATAGGTCACACTGACAAGCTGGGAGCTTCCATAAGATCTCAAGCGGGCGAGCTCTGAACGGTGCCCACAGGATCACAGCTATACCCCCATTCCCTGGAGGTTTACTCTCTCTATAAGATGGAATCCTCATGGTAGCCAAGACAACTGGACCCCATGGGGACAAGCTAGTGTTGGCCTTCCCTTACTGTCACGGTCCATATTGCTTGTCAACTTAGCAGCCGTCTAGAATCACCAAGGAGACAAACTCCTGAGCGTCTCTGGGAGGGGTTATCCAGATTAGGCTAACTGAGGTGGGAAGACTCAACCACAGTGGGCGGCACCATTCTGTAGGCTGAAGTGGAAAGCGTGAACCAAGCCACCAGCGCCACTCACCGCGTCTGACCATGAATGCAGTGACCAGCTGCCTCAAGCTCCAGCCGTGATGAATTGTCCTCTCTGTGAGCCAAAAAACCTGCCTTCCAGTCACTGTTGTCAAGTATTAAGTTACAGCAATGAGAAGTGACCAACTCACCATCTCCGAAATTCTCCTCAGAGCTCTAACAAGCGCCCTAAAGCCCCCGTGTCTTTTTGCTGCAGTTACCACCAGACTCCAACATCAGACTGAACACCAAGGCCTTCCGCCCCTTCACTCCCCAGGTAAAGCCCTCCCATCCCCCCACATGTGCAACTTGAGCCCACCAGTTTGCCAAAATCTCTCTCTCTAGAACCTCTGGGACCCTCTCCACTTGACCCAGAAGCAGGTGAGGAGACCCCAAACTGCAGACTTGGGGGCTCCTTTCCAAATCCTTGCAGAGTGGGCCTGAACTCCCCTAATCAGTCTTCCTCAGCTTTCCCAGTATGGTTTTAATATTAAGGAACCCAGGGAATCCTGGGAAAGACACCATAGTTAATATCACCTACCAACCAGAGAGGATTTACCAGGAGCTAAGCACACTCAGGTTGTTTTAAGGGGCTCTTACAATATTTGGGGTGCTGAGGATGGAATCTGGTATACACACTTTTAATCCCAGCACTCAGGAGGCAGAGGCAGGCAGATCGCTGTGAGTTCAAGGTCAGCCTTGTCTACAAGGTAAATCCAGGACAGCCAAGGCTACACAGAAAAACCCTGTCTTGGGGTGGAGGAGGCAGAATTGGGAAAGGAACCAGTGGGAATCTGGGGAGCCAACTGGCCTGCCTCTGCCTCCTAAGTGCTGGGATTAAAGGCGTCCACCACCATGCCCGGCCCTCTGCCTTTTTTCTTTTCTTTTCTTTCTTTTTTTTTTTTTTAATTTTTTGTTTGTTTGTTTGTTTCTCTGTGTAGCCTTGGCTGTCCTAGACTCACTTTGTAGACCACGCTGGCCTCGAACTCACAGTGATCTGCCTGCCTCTGCCTCCCGAGTGCTGGGATTAAAGGCATGTGCCACCACGCCCGGCCTTCTTTTTTTTTTTTTTTTAAGATTTATTTATTATGTATACAGTGCACATAAGATCACATTATAGTTGGTTGTGAAACACCATGTGGTTGCTGGGACTTGAACTCAAGACCTCTGGAAGAGTAGTCAGTGCTCTTAACCACTGGAGCCATCTCTCCAGTCCCCCAACTCTGCCTATTGTCCCTTGCAGAAAGCTAGGTACTGTAGAGAAAGGAATTAAAACAGTGGAAAAGAATTTAAAAGTCTGGGCTGGAGAGACGGCTCAGCAGAGAAGAACACTAGATGGCTGGATTAGGTTCAGTCCCCAGCATCCACACGGTGGCTCACAATCATCTGCAACTCGAATTCCAGGGGATCCAATGCCCTCTCCCGACCCGTGTGGCATGAGACATGCATGTGGTGTACATACATACATGAAAGCAGAACACTTATCAACATAAAATAGAATAGATAAATCTCAAAAACAAATTAAATTTTACGAAAGGAATTGAATGACCAAGTCCTGTATTGTCACTCCCTGTGTCTCTTTGAAGTCACGGTGTTGTCCCAGCTAGTTCTGAGGCATCCTTGGCCACACCCAAGGTCCAACATCCCTTAGCTCCGGACTGCCCTGTCTTTATCTTGCTATCACCTTAATCAGAGCAGCAAGCAGCCACCTACTGCATCCTCACAAAGAAGCAGCCTGCCTCCTCCAGCTCCCAAACTTCCTTGATAGTGACAGATGGATCAGCAGTTATAGAACCAAAGGCTCATGGGAGGATGTTCTTCCACCAACTCCACCCTCCCCAGGCTTGTCTCAAATTAAATTCTATGGCTACCATAATTAAATAAAATATTGAGCCTCCTTGCAGTACTGAGATTTGATCTGGTCCAGTTTCTGAGAGCTAGCACAGAGGCTATGGGCCCTTTCCTACTGGCCTGGGAAGATGGAGGTGGGATGTCTGCACGGGTGATGTTCCTCTATTGATAAGGTACAGGGTACAGCGCACTTTGTGGAAAATACAGTCAACCCCAAAGTGTCCCTTTCTCTCTCCCTTGACCCCAGACCAGTGGTTCTCAACCTTCCTAATGCTGTGGCCCTTTAATACAGTTCCTCATGTTGTGGTAATTTCCCCAACCATAAAATTATTTTGGTTGCTACTTCATAACTGTAATTTTGCTGCTGTCATGAGTTGTAGTGTAAAAAATTTTTTGAGATGGAGGGGTTGACCAAGAGGCCATGACCCACACAGGTTGCAAAGTGCTGCTCTAGACTCTGTAGCCCTTTTCCTTTCTTTTGACATGATGTCCAAATCCTACCCCCAGATAACCCGAAGATACCCCAACATGAACATTGAGCTACTTGGAACAGTGGTCTCTGCCCCGATCCTGCATGTCAGCCCTGGGAACCTATCCTTGGCCCCCCAGATGGAGATTAAAGGCTTTGTGGTCCTGCCCAGCTCCGCCCGGGAGCCTATCTTCCAGCTTGGAGTGGTAAAGCTCAAAACCTTTGCAAATGCTGTTCTTCCTCATGAGCGCTTTTCTCCTCACTCTCCTCAGCTCTCAGCTGCTACATCACAAGCCCAGAAAGGGCTTTCTTAATTGCTCTTACCACCAATCTGTCTTACCGTTTGCATTTTTTTGTTAACTGGTGGCATTCTGTAATTCTCTTCATGGCATTGCTCGCCCAGGCATTTTTTTTCTTTTTGTACCTTTTTGATGTGAAGGACAGCTTCGACAGGTCAGAGTAAACGGAGCTGGCGTGTAGAGTCAGTGACTGATCACTCAACAGACTTTCCTCTGAGGGGGAATAAAGCCTGATTCCCTAGGGCTGGTACTCCCTGTGGTCTGTGAAATAGAAAAGAAAAAGGAGGAAAGAATTGTACACACACACACACACATACACATACGCGTGCACACACACATGCACACTTGATGGATGAAGCAAGCTTCAACAAGCTCCAACAACTTCACACATACACACAACACACACACACACACACACACACACACACACACACATTCACACATTGGATGGATGGAGAAAAGCTCTAAGAGCTTTTTTTTTTTTCTTAGCTTTTTTTGTAACACCTAAGGCAAAACTCTCTATGTAAGAAAAAGATTACGTCAGAGCCACAAGTTACATATTCTCTAAAAACAATCACCACAAAACCATATTTTTTAAAAACAGATTAAAATTGTCACACCAAGGACATGACAACAGGATTGTCGATTATATAGTCTTCTTTTGAAACGCACACCTAGCTGAACACTACCCATCTGTCTTTCTCCCCACAAGGTCACCATAGTCCTAAAGTGGCAATTCTTTTGTTATTGATTAACAAAGTTTGAGCAGGCTAAGTCTAGAGTAGCAAACTGTTCCCTATGCTTAGCTCAGGACAATTTGTAGTTACCAAAAAACGGGTCATCTATTTTATATCTTGTTTTTGAAGTCTTGTTCAGCTAAACTGGCTAATCATCTGTTGTCTCTGAGTATAAGATACTCATAATAGAATTATTTACTCTTTGGTCATAACCCTCCTTTTCATGTGCGTACCGAAACCTGTGACCACATCTATAGATCACAAGAACCAGGAACTCAGACCCAACCTGGAGTGAAGGTTTCCTTTGATCATTAACTTGTCCCACCAAGCCTATTTTTCTCTTTCAATTACAATCACATGCTTGTAATGCATGAAACCTCACTGAATTCCTTTTCTTTCCTTTTCTTTTTTCTTTTTTCTTTTTCTTTTCTAACCTATGCAGCCTTCACTATTCTACAAAAGAGGGACACAGTCTACTTTTTTTTTTTCCACATTCTACTCTTAATTCTAACTGTATTATAACTTTCTGGCAAAACAGTTTACACCATCTCCTTAAACTTTCTATCAACTACCCTAACTTCCTATAAGTATTTAAATCAAATCAGGAATTCTGTAAAATCATGAATTCATCTAAACGACACTATTTTTTTAAAAAGATTTATTATTTGTACAGTATTCTTGGATATACACCTGCACACCAGAAGAGGGCATCAGATCTCATTTTAGATGGTTGTGAGCCACCATGTGGTTGCTGGGGATTGAACTCAGGACCTTTGGAAGAGCAGCCAGTGCTCTTAACATCTGAGCCGTCCTTCCAGCCCCACGACACTATTTTTTGAAAGTCCATTTTCTTCTTCTTCTTCTTCTTCTTCTTCTTCTTCTTCTTCTTCTTCTTCTTCTTCTTCTTCTTCTTCTTCTTCTTCTTCTTCGAGACAGGGTCTCTCTCTCTGTGTAGCCTTGGCTGTCCTGGACTCACTTTGTAGACCAGGCTGGCCTTGAACTCATGGCAATCCATCTGCCTCTGCCTCCCGAGTGCTGGGATTACATGTGAAAACCTGTTTTCATATTGACCTGCAGGAAAATTGCCCGACAGGGTTGGCTGTCTCCCAAGAGTCAGTTACACCAGACTCTAGGCACTGAGGGTCTCCTCATGCCCAATCACTCCATGAGGAATATAGCAGTGACAAACATGAGAAGGCATAGCAGCAGCAAGGAGCTATCCAGAGCCCCCAGGCTGTGCCTCTTCAAGGCATACCCACCACAGTTGTGCAAAGCAATGGACAGTCTCACTTGCCCACTGCAGCTCCTCTTGCATGGCAACCACAATTTGAAGATTTGTTTATTTAATGTACATGTCTTTCCGTGAGTCAGGGCTGTGGTAGGAGGGTCTTTGTCCTGGTGCCTCTGCAATGTAGCAGATCACTGAAGACTACATTTCCCAAGCTCCCTTGCATCCTGCCTTCCAGCATTATCAGCCTTTGCATTGTTCATATACTGGCTGGCCTCCCACTTTCACTAAGTCTTAAGAAGCCTCCCACACTCTTTTATTTGGGCAGGGGTGGTGGCCTTCTTAAAGTTCCTTTACCCTCCTAACAATTTCCCTGAACTAAATTCCTTCTAAACTAATTACTAAGATGTTTTTCCTTTCTTGATTGCCTCTGGCTTATGGGCACAGATTTCGGGCACCCCATGCACCAGATGAAGAATCTGCCGTCTTGTTTCAGGCTTCAAAACTCAACAAGGCCAAACTTCTGAAGGGGCAGTTCCTCTCAGAGGGTGTGTCAGCCTTTCAGGGTGTTATAAATAAAATAGAAGCCATTACCATCATTACTAGAGCTGATCTGGGTCTTGGGGTAGCTGGCCATGACCTCTGAAAGCTAACTAGGGATGCAAACGCCAGGTCTTCTCTTGGTACGCTGTTCAAAGCTCAATTGCTGTGATCCTCAGCCATTTCCAGGGAACCTGCTCCTGTCCCAGTTCGCTCCCTTACTGATGGACACACTGACTACCGAGGGAGGCTGAAATCCAGCAGGCGGGTTTCTGAGGCTGTTGGTCCTGCCCTCATCCTCAGCATGACAACTACATCAGTAAAGCCTGTTGTTGTTGTTGTTGTTGTTTGTTTGTTTGTTTTTTGTGGTTTTTTTCTGAGACAAGTTTTCTCTGTGTAGCCTTGGCTGTCCTGGACTCCCTTTGTAGACCAGGCTGGCCTTGAACTCACAGCAATCTGCTTGCCTCTGCCTCCCGAGTGCTGGGATTAAAGGCATGTGCTACCATGCCCGGTGGCCTAACACCTGTTTTTTTCTACCGCCTCTTCCAGGTCACTAATGTATTTGCCTCGCTGACCTTCAACAACACCAAGGTCACCGGGATGCTTCATCCAGAGAAGTAAGTTTCCCTTGTGTATCACAGCAGGGAAGGGCTAAGGGTGGGTGCCCAGTGGAACTCCATCTGGCCTCTGTAACTGGGGTACCGGTGGGATGTGACACCCCTGTCAATGTTGAGGACCTGCCATTTGGGAAGGATATATAAATATTACTTACTCTGGTTGGCTTAATTCTTTTGCTGTCCTGCCCCACAAAGTTCAAATGCCTGAGTAGCTAACACTGCTTTTTTCTGAGTCTACAAATTTTAGCTCTCAGATGTGTTGATTACTGAAATGCTAAAGACAGCGCTGCGACGCTTCCCCGGTCCCCATTAGTCTTCCCAACATCGCTGTGTCTCTGTTTCTCCTGCCCCTCCGGCACCTGAAGCTCCTCCTCTCTGGGGACCGGCTAACCTTTCTCCAATATGATGCCCACCACTGTGACTCTGCTTTGTTACAGGGCACAAGTGACGCTGATAGAATCCAAAGTTGGCATATTCAATGTGAGTTATTGTCCTCCTCTGTGATGTGATGAAGATGCCAGTTAATTGCTGGTGTTTTTGAAGCTGTTGCCATGGCACCTAGACTAGGAATGCGAATGGGAAAAGAGCAGGTCTCTGCCCAGGGCCCCTGTACACCTCTTGAGAATGCAGGACGGTCAAGGAATAATTATGTCCCAGTGTAACCTTGGCTACTGGACAGAATTATTTTAACTGCAGTGAAAAGGAATCCACCTCAGATTGCCTTGAGCAAAGAGGTGGGCTTCACAGGGTCACGGAACTAAGAACAAACGAAAGGGCTTAAGGAATGACTTGGTTGGCAAGGTGCTTGCCATGTGTGAGGGTCTGAGTTCAAATCTCACCAAGTAAAAAGCCAAGCATGGTAATCTCATTGTCAGGGAGGAGCAGGTGGACCCCCTGGCCAGCCACCTAATCAGTGACCCCAGGTACCAGAGAGAGGCCCTGTCTCAGAAAATAAGGTGGATGGCTCCTGAGATGTGACATCTGAGGCTGACCTCTGTCCTTCATAGCAAGCACTTGTGTGTGCATGCACACACACATGTACACACACACAGCTGCACACACATAGGCATACACACACATGCACACATGCACACACACACACAGCTGCACACATATAGGCACACACACACATACACACAGCTGCACACACATAGGCACACACACACATACACACAGCTGCACACACATAGGCACACACACACATACACAGCTGCACACACACATATTCACATGCACCAGCACACATGCAAATTTATCCATATAAATATGCCTGCATGCCTGCACACACACACACACACACACACACACACACACACACCCGACAACTACCACCACAAAAAACTAAAGGTGGGCATTTCAGGTAGCACTGGATTCAGATGTGCAGGTCTGTGCATCAAGAGCTTCTCCCCGTCCATCTCTTAGGTCTAATTCTGCCCACGTTGGCTTTATTTACAGACCAGTGCTTTCCACTGGTAGCAAACCCCAGGGTCTCCTATAGCTTAACTTTTCAGGCAGGAAAAAATACCCATAAGCTAACTCTCATTAGATTAAGGTTAGTTGTGGGTTTTGTTTTGTTCTGAGGGTCTCACTATGTAACCAGGGCTGTCCTGGAACTCAGTCTGTAGACCAGGCTGGCCCCAAACCCACAGAGATCTGCCTACCTCAGCCTCCTGAGTGCTGGGATTAAAGGAGCAAATATTTGCAGTCAACTCCACCATTACCACATGGGCTGAGGTATACTGCATGTAACTGTTTATCAGGGCACAAAATGGCTGCGTGGTCACCTGCACCTCATCTTTCCTCCCCTAGGTGAAACTGTTTCAGGCATTCCTAAACCACTATCTTCTCAACACCCTCTACCCTGATGTTAATGGTAAGAATGGCTCTAGCCCTCTGCAGATCTCACTTCCGGGGAGAGAGTGTTTGCCCCCAAGTTGGAAACCAGGGTCTCCTGAAAGCTGAGTGACCTTCCGATGGCCGCTGTGGCATAGAATGTTGAAGGCAGCGTCATGTTCTTCCAGGGATCCAGTGGGGATTTAGGATCGAGACAGTTCTCTGATGGCGCAGGAAACTCTTTACGGGGAGGGAGAGACTTGGAAAGTGTCCACACTCCCTGAGGTGGCAGGTGAAAGGCCGGGGACTGAGTCATTGTAGCGCAAGGCAACCACCTTGAATGTGCATTTTCTAGTCAACTAACTGACTCCTATTCAAATAAAACATAAGACCCACGCCCAGCTCTGTGATGTTTGCCTTCAGCAAGCTACAATAGGGAGCAGGTGATGGAGGCCAGAGAGCTGCCCACTGCCTCTCATCTGACTGTTAGGCTACCCTGTGCCTGCCACCTCCTCCGTCAGACCACATGTAGGGGCTCAGGTGCCCTGCCAGCCATCCAGGGTTCGATTCTGCCATTTTCTGGCTTTGGAACATAAAAACAAGTTATGTGACCATTCTGTGCCTCGGTTTCCACATCTGTAAAATGGGCATAGAGAGTAACACCTACCTCACAGTCTTAGGCACACTGTATCAAGCGTATGCAGAGCTCTGAGCCTTTGGTCAAAAGTTGTCTGTCCCTGTCAGTCATCAGCACATTTCTACAATGATGTTGTCAACCCACAGATGAGCTGGCCAAGGGGTTCCCTCTCCCTCTGCCAAGAAGTATTCAACTCCAGGACCTTGACCTCCAGATCCACAAGGTCAGTGAGTCCAGTGGGGCTCTGGGAGGGGGAAGAAAGGGGTGGAAGCTGGGCAGCCTTCCAGGTCTGGAGGCCTCTACACAGAGGGTGGGCCCAGCCCAGTCCTGCAGCTGAGAAGATTCGTGAGGAAAGAGTGTCCCCTGGAATTAAAATATACCAGGAAGCCATCTGAGTGTCCTTTAGAAGGGACATGGGGCTGAAGCCAAGGTTCGGGAGGAGGCTGGCTCAGTGGTTGAGAGCAAGTATCGGTCCTTCAGAGGACCATAGACTGTTTCCACCTCCCATAGTGGTTGTTTCCAGCTGCCTCGACTGTAACTCCAGCTCCAGGAGATCTGATACCTCTGGCCTCCGTGGTACCTGGGCGCACATGCGCAGACCGACACAGAGATGCGTAAACACAGGCTGCAGCTTCCTGGTGGCCTCATAAACGGCCTTTGTACCACCTAAATTTTCTGTCCTTGCCAACGGACACAAATTGTGAGCTCCTGGCCTTCACTTTCTTGGTGTTCTTGAGTTTTCATTATCTAGAGGGCCAAGTTCAATTCTTCCACAGGGTTCTACCATGGTCTTTAAAAGTCAAATGGCCATAGCCGATATACATGATAATGTATGATAAATCTTATAGTCACTTCCCAGGTGCCAGACATAATAAATATATTACTTACATATGTATACACACAACTAATAATAAGGCATACAGATGTTGTCACTATTGGGAAGGAGGAGTTTGACACAGCCTGAGGCCCCAAAAGGCTCATTTTGAAAAGCCCAGACTTGCCAACAGGTCATGTGCCAAGGGCCATTGGCAAGTTTTTTGGGTTTTGGTGGTGGTGGTGGTTTTTTTTTTTTTTTGGTTTTTCAAGACAGGATTTCTCTGTGTAGCCTTGGCTGTCCTAGACTCACTTTGTAGACCAGGCTGGCCTTGAACTCACAGAGATCTGCCTGCCTCTGCCTCCCGAGTGCTAGGATTAAAGGCGTGCGCCACCACGCCCGGCTTCATTGGCAAGTTTTAATGATTCTTTATACTTGCGTGTTTGATTGATTGATTGATTTTCTGCTGTGCTGGCTTTCACACATGCCAGGAAACACTCTAGCACTGAGCTATAGCTTCCATTCCCTTTGTGATTCTATTTTTGTTTGGTTTGGTTTGGTTTCTGTGTTTGTTTGTTTGGTTGGTTGGTTGGTTGGTTTTGGTTTTGGTATTTCAAGACATGGTCGCTCTGTGTAGCCTTGGCTGTCCTGGGCTCACTTTGTAGACCAGCTGGCCTCGAACTCACTGAGATCCCCCTGCCTCTGCCTCCCTAAGTTCATGGCACCTGGCTTTCCTTCTCAATTCTTTTTTTCTTTTTTCTTTCTTTCTTTCTTTCTTTCTTTCTTTCTTTCTTTCTTTCTTTCTATCTTTCCTTTTTTTCCTGAGACAGGGTTTCTCTGTATAATAGTCCTGGTCATGCTGAACTCTTTGCAGATCAATCAGGCTGGCCTCATACTCACAGAGATCCACGTGCCTCTGCCTCCCAAGTGCTGGAATTAAAGGTGTGCAACACCACGCCCAGCTCCTTCTTGACTCTCAAGTTGAAGAGCTATACCCCAAATGCAGCTTAGAGCACCCCATTCTAAGCAAGTGCTATAACCCTATGAACATTTAAAATAATTGTCTGAAAGTCATTACCACCTAGGAGCACAGCTGGAATTTGGTAGACTTGTCTCCAAGATTCCAGGGGTTTCAGGTGGGTTTGTTTGTTTCTTTGTTTCTTTTCTTTTCTTTTCTTTCTTTCTTTCTTTCTTTCTTTCTTTCTTTTTTAAGGTTTTCTTACTATTTGTTTCAGGCATGGGCAGTCTTAGCTCTCAGTTTGTTACAGGAGTCTCTCCATTTCTGATCTGTTGGAATTTAGTCAAGAGACAGAGACAGATTGAAGAGAAGTCTATTCAGCAGGGGCTGGTAATATGGGCCAGGAGGTGAAGGCATTTGTCCCCAGGCCTGATGGCCTGAGACGATCCCTGGGTCCTACATCATGCAAGGAGACAACTGACTTCTGTCAATACACACTACCCCAAGTTGTCCTCTGACTTCCAGGCATGTGCCATGTGTCTGTGTGTCACACACACATAGGCACACACACACACACACACACACACACACACACACACACACACACACGAACACGGACACAGACACATAAGGACACAAGCACACACACACTCAATCATGCACATACACAATAACTAGAGAGATAGATAGATAGATGATAGATAGATAGATAGATAGATAGATAGATAGATAGATAGATGTAAATATAATTTAAAGAGCTAGATAAATACTCAAAAAAGACTGGAGTCTGCTTCTGAAGGTGGATTCCCAAGCTACCGGTGGATTCTACTTTATAGATCTGCCAAGTTTTGTAAGTATGGCATTGGAGGCATAACCATAGGGTAACCTTTCTCCCACACAAACCATGGTGAACCAGACCTCCCCTTTCCAAGATCCTCACAAAAGGGGGAGTCAGAGCCACAGTGCAAATGATAACAGAATCCTCTTGGATCGATATGTGATGCAGACCCTTCGTTAGTGCGAGTGTCTGGGAGGATGCCCTGAGGCCTCAATTTCTAACACAGAGAGAGCAACTTAACTGCAACTTAACAGGCTTATCAATAGGAGACATAACTACCAAGAGGCAACTGCAGTTTTCCTCAGTGGCCTCATATTGACAACTGTCTTCCTAGCATGAACTTGTTTTATTTCCTTTGTGTGTATGTGTGTGTGTGTGTGTGTGTGTGTGTGTGTGTGTTTGTGTGTGTAAGTATGTATATACATATACACGTATATAGCATCACTCCTTGTATTTATTCCTTCTCATATCAAGCTTCTGCTGCCCAGTGTTAGATAGTTGGGTACAGTCCACAAGGAAAACAATTGACTCCATCAATACAGGAAGAAATGTATCTGTTTTTTCACTTTCCTGACTACTATGGTGATGACGTGTTTCTGTGGTCCATCTACACCCTGAGTCTCAGTTATCTCTCTAAGTCACATTTCCAAGGTGAGATATCGGGCCTGGCAGATGTGTGAACCCCATTGGAGATGTTGTGGTCCGTGGTCAACATGCTGCTCAGAGCAAAGGCTAGGTGACCATTCACACAGCTGTCCCTGGGGTCTCTCCTCTGTCCATGGGGTATAGCTCAAACTTCCTGGAGCTTTTGTTAAAGTCAGGGGCCAAGTATGGAAGCTTTTCCTTCAGCGTCTGGCACCTGGGAAGTGGCTGTAAGATTTGTCATACGTTATCTTTTCCATTAGAAGTTTGAGGTCAACTGTGACCTTTTGAACATACAAGGCAGTGGTGGATCACTGCAGTAAGTGTCCGAACAGGCCTTCACCCCTCTAGGTGATGGAAATTTAAGAAAGTGAAGCCCAGGAGCTCATGAATTCATGTCCTTTGCCAAGGAGAGAAAACTTAGGTGATACAAAGGACATTTGTGAGGGCCTGCCAAGAGCCTCAGCTTGGGAAAGATTGATAGGGTGCCATCTGGGAGAAAGTAGCTGGCAAAGCCTACAGTGAAGACCCTGGGGACCAACGCTGGAGATATATACACTGAACTGGCTCTTGTTGCTAGCACAGCTTGTGTTCTGGGCAGCAGGCATCTTCTTGGAGTAAAGGATTTATATTGCCTGTCTGTCTGTCTGTCTGTCTGTCTGTCTTGTCTTGTCTGTCTGTCCCTCCTTCCATTCCTCCCTCTCTCTCCCTTCCTCTTCTTCCCCCTCCTTCTCTCTTCTTTCTCTCCCCCTCTCTCTCTTAACAAGATCTGGTCTCAATTTTGTGACCCTACCACTTCAGTCTCCAGAGAGCGGGGACAGCAGGTGTGCATCGCAATACCCAGCTTCAAGGAATCTCTTTACTCTTCCCCTCTCCCCAGGACTTCCTATACTTGGGTGCCAATGTCCAGTACACGAGAGCCTGAGGACAAGAAGAAAGATGGGCTCCAGAGGCCACAGCTGGACCTGCCACTTGTAATTCCAGATGTGTAGCGCATCTCTAGAGAGTCTCAAAACACAAAGGTGTTTCTGTCCCTGGCTCTGGTGGGCCCCGCCCCCACAGTCCTCTTCACTAGGTCTACCCTCTTGACCTGGACTTGACTCTCTCCTCCAGGAAGGACTCTCTCCCTCCGCTGACCTGGGATGGCTTTCAAAACAGGCCCTGTGGTTTTCAAGTCGTCATCTGATCTTCAAGTCTGGCAGAGTGCTAGCGCTTAGTAGGTTATCAATAAATATTTATAGAATGACATGACATTCCAGCTGAGCCTCTTTATTGCTCCCCCACCTGATCTCAGCCAGTCTTAGATGCGCTGCCCTACCTGTGGATTCTAAGACTAGACAACCTTGGCCTCTCTTTCTGGCCCTTTGGAGGATTCCAAACACACCCTTCCCCAGCACTTGGTCTGGTGTTCATCACAAAGGCCCTTATCCTGCCCAGGCTCCTAGCCTCATGCCCACAAGCATCACTCACTTCCTTGCTTCCTGCTTGCTGCCCACAACAGACCCAGAACCAAAGCAAAATCACAGCCCCTCACTGCTTTCCCCCAGTGAGGCCTGTGCAAGCAAGGAAGAGAGGGATCCAAGGAAGGTTTTGGTTGGACCCAAATCAAAAGCTCATCCTACTGTTGCTCATGAGCCACATGCCTCCGAGGAGAGGCCATGATTTCTAACTACCGAACAACAAGCCTTTGATCAGAC
Source organism: Acomys minous (assembly GCF_964271855.1). Taxonomy (NCBI): domain Eukaryota; kingdom Metazoa; phylum Chordata; class Mammalia; order Rodentia; family Muridae; genus Acomys; species Acomys minous. The sequence goes on along the minus strand of NC_140485.1, from coordinate 76,630,056 downwards.
TTAATAAAGAGTCATTTCCGTGTTTTGTAGTTAGGCCCCCAGGCGGGGAGTCAGAAAGCTCAGTGGAGTTGTTTTTTGTTAATTGTGTTAATGAACAGATAGATAATGCTGCCGGCTAGCAGATAACTCATGGGGAATAGACCCATTTACTCCTTGTATGACAGAGATGGGCTCTGAGACTGGAGGGTGCGCTGTCACAAGCTGGTGGCACAGTGATGCACGGCTTCTCCTCCTCCTCCCTGTCTCTTTGCCATCTCTGTAAAGAGTAAGAGGGGCTAGCCTGGAGAGATGGCTCAGAGGTTAAGAGCACTGGCTGTTCTTCCAAAGGTCCTGAGTTCAATTCCCAGTAACCACATGGTGGCTCACAACCATCTATAAGGAGATCTGGTGCCCTCTTCTGGTGTGCAGACAGAACACTGTATATATAATAAATGATTTTAAAAAGAGTGGGAGGGGCTCAGGCACCTTCCTGTGGTGCTGGGCAGGTCACTGCCTCCCCACACTACTTGCCTACAAAGATAATGGCAACAGCAGTCACATCCAAGGGCGGTCTGGTCATAACACTGGTCGTGTTTGTACAAGCGTAACCAGAATTCTGATGTTCCTGTTGCTTGTCACCATAGTGCCAATGAGCAGACAAAGGAGTTGAGTCTTCAAGTTGCAATGCTACGGGGGGGGGGGGGGGGGGTGGGGGGGTGGGCACAGGCTGGTGACCAAAGAAGGTGGCAGGTAATATGCAGGAGAAATAAACCACTTTACACTTCCTCTCCTGTGAGAAGCCGCGCTCACATTCGCCATTACAAGATGGCGCTGACATCCTGTGTCCCATGCTGACAAAACAACTAATCTGCGCATGTGCGAAGGGATTTTCCACTCGTTGTGCTCTGCCTCTCCCGTGGCGTCATCTCGCCCGATGAGCAACAGCCAATCAGGGACTGACACATCCTAAGCGGAGGACAGTTTCCTATATAAGGGATGGGTTTCTGCTGTTTGGTCTCTCTGTCTCCATTTTACTTTTGTAAGCTTATGCTCTCCCTCTCAAGATGCATTAAAGCTTTACTGCAGAAGGATCCTGTTTGTGTGTGCAGCGTCGTTCTTGCTGGCGAGACGGTAACGCTAGCCACACTCTCCAGCCAGCAGGTCACAGAGGAGAGCAACAAAGGCAGCCAGTCGTCTCAGAGCTGAATGTTGTCCCTCCGGTCAAATGGTCATCTTAGTCCCTTTAGATTCATGGTGTTATGCCTCTGTCATCTCCAAAACTTCTATTTATGCACCCTTCCCACTGGTCTAGCCTCAGCCAGTCTTGACTGTTAAGCCCCAACTGCGGTCTCCAAGGCTGGACATTGGCCACATCCTTTTTCTTGTCGGCACTTGCTATAGGGGCTTCACGGAGAGAGCAGAGGCTCTGGACAACTCCCAATCGTGCTGGGTCTGGTTAGTGTCTGCCAGCATCAATCCAGCATTCTTCCAAGGGCTGCCCAGACCGCGGCTTAACTCAGAACAAGCGAACACTTAACAGTGTACAGGATCTATTTCTGCCATATGAAGTATACTGAGTCCTTACAGACTAGAAAGGGACTTGTCCATGATCCCTGTCCCCTGTCAGGAGGACTACTTAGCCACAATGAAGACTTAGTGTTTCTTGGCTGAGAAGGACAAGGCAGCGCAGGCCAAGCTCCGCCCTTGCTTCTGAGAACACTGCCTTGGGTCTTCAGGGAAGAGTCAAGGAAAAGGTCTGGCCTGCTCTGGGCCTTGGGCCAAGCTGCTCTAAAGCTTCCTTGTCCTCACCTGTCAAATGAGGCTGGGAATAGCTCATTCCCTGGCAAGCTGACAACAGACCTTGAGGCTCATGTCAAGTTCCCATGAGTGCCCAGGGCATAGCCAAGTCCTGCAAATGGCAGATATGGTTGTCACCTGTGCTACTTTGGGCTTCCCAGAGGCACACCCCAAGACAAAGGGAGAGCCTGAGTTGTGTGTTTGAAAGAGGATCCCAGGGAGTGTGGGGGTGGAGGGAGGGAGAAATGGGAAGCAAGACGGGAAAGCAAGGACAACTTATACAGAGCTTGAGCAAGCCTCCACAGTGGCTGCCGTTCAAGGTCCTGTAGAGCAGCCTTCAGCAGACCTTTCCCTCTGCCCCGTGTGCCCTTTGTAAAAGTATCTGCGTTTCTTTTATTGTCACTAGGACCAAATAACTGGTACAGATGCTTAAAACTCCATTTTAAGTTTCCTCCAGAAACTTTCATTTTGGCTCATGGTCACTGTCAAGTCTGTCAGTCTATATATGGCAGAGTCTATATATGGCGAAGAAGCCAGCGTCGAGGAGAAAACTGGTTCTCAGTTTACCTCAGTTTGCTTCCTATCGCTGTGATAAAATACCCTGACCAAAAGTAAGTTGGGGAGAAAAGGGTTTACTGGGCTTACATGTTCTTATCTCAGTCCATCATGGAGGAAGTCAGGACAGGAGCCCAAAGTAAGAACTGAGGCAGGAACTAAAGCAGAGACCGTGGAAGAGCACTGCTTACTGGCCTGCTCCCCATAGCTGAGCTAGTTTCTGATACAGCCCAGTATCACCTGCCCAGGCGTGGGACCACCCACATCAATCACCAGTCAAGAAAATGTCCCCACAGACTTGCTCACAGGCCAATCTGGTGGAAACAGTTCCTCAGTTGAAGTTTTCTCTTCCCCGATAACGCCAGCTTGCATCACATTGACAAAAACTAAACTAAACTAACCAGTGCTCGATTCATTTTCATTTTCTCTCCCTTTTTTTTTTTTTCTCATCATGGCACCCAGCACATGTAATGATGCTGCCCATATCCAGGGTTGGTCTTCTCAGCTCAGTCAGTGCTCTCATGAAACACCCTCAACAATCTCCTAGGTGATTCTAAATCCAGTCAACTTGATGATAAGAATCAACCATCACAGAGGTCCCTGGAGGATGGTTTCCAGGGTCTTCCCTCCCCTTGGGTACCCAACTCTGCAGGGGTGCAGGTTTCTTGTGTAAAATAGCATATGTGCTTGCATATGACCTACACACATCATCTGCAGTGCCCAAAATTAACCTGTAAGCACCACCTGCCAAGGAACCAGGTGACTTCCTGGAATGCTGGGAATTGTAGTTCTTGGGAAATATCAACTCCTTGTGGGAAATTATGGTGGCCTATAGGTTTGTCCTTTAAGCCTCTGCAACACAGGCTTGAAGCCATTCTCAGGTGGAAAATTATGGGGAATGGTCCTGATGAAAGTCCATCTCTTGGTCAATGTTTAATATTTAATAATTGCTTGATTTAAATTTGACCTAAAATGGTGGAGTTGGTTTTTCTGGCAAATGGCAGGATTAACATATGGAGGCTCCAGCGAGATAACTCTACCCCAAATTCACTCTTCACTCTGGGAGCTTCCCAGGAAAACCCATACCTTGAGATGGCTGACGCAGCTGACTCAGCTGATCCAAGATCCCCTGGAAACGCTTTCCACTCTGCAGACTCCCAAGGTGAATGGTTACATTCTGAAGGAAACAGCAAACATTTTTGTATGTGTGTAGGATGGTAGTCTGGGGATGAAGATGTCTTGCCAAAGCTGAAAAGCCCTTCATCTAGCACAATAGGGAGACATCCCGAGGCCCATGTGTTATCTCTGGGTAAGTGGGAGCTTAGCCAGAGCCATCAGTTATTTTCTGATCTCCCTTGGAGGCCAGGAGACACCCTGGTGATGCTGGGAGGCAGAGACATAGGAGTGGCTGGGCACCTTGGTGCTGTCAGCAGGGTTCCAACGCCTAGAAACCATCCAGGATATTCCATGAATTTGGAAGTCAAAACTGAGGCTTTGGATAGGCCCAAGCTGGATTTGAGGAGCTGGAAAAGACTCCAAATGGCCCCACCTTTGATGAGTTTCTAGCATCTGGGCTGTACAAGAAAATTTTGTTAAATGTTGTTTCAGCTTGGTGTTGTATCTTGTCTTATGTTTGGTCTGTTTTTATATGTTTTGATTTGGAGCTTTATCGCACAGCTGCAAATGGGGCTTCGGGTTTTTCCCTGACTCCTGCCTGCTCCTGCCTATGTCTAACTGGGGGCAGGGGGACCCTAGAGCACCAGGTATGGGTATGGGGCCTTGGTGACATGGGGTTCACAAATACAACACTTGAGCCATGGAACAGAGAGAGTTTGCATAACTGAGTTCTTACTGCTCTTCAGAAGCGACTATTAACTCAGATGCAGGGTAGGGTCAAACATGGTGCACCTGCCTTGGGAGCAGGCTTCTCTCAGTGGGCCCACACATTCCTGGGTTGTGGGTGCCCTTTGGTGCTAGTGAGGAGCATCTGAATCTGGAAAGAGAGCTCAAATCCCTCAGCAAAACCTCTCTAATGTATCTCCCTACGATAACAATGGCACCAGACTAAGTCGGCAGCTCACTGGTAGAGAACTCGTTTAGCACAAAGCCTTCCATTCAATTCCCAGCAACCCATAAAAACTGGTCACGGTCATGCAGGCCTGAAATCCCAATACATGGGAGGTGGAGGCAGGCAGTTGGAGGAGTCATAGGTCATCCTTAGTGACGTAGGCAGTTTGAGACCAGCGTATATGATGCCCTGTCAAAACAACAAAACAAAGAAGCTGTGCCCTGACTCCTTCCCCTGTCTTCTTTTCTTCCAGGGGCCATCCACTTGGCCTTCTGCTCTGAAGGCCCCTCCTATGCCGTCCATGTGTACCTCCCTGAGGCAGCAAGCCTAGGCCATCTTCTCTACCTTCTCCCAAAGGGGGCCAGCCTCTGAGACTCTGAAAACTGTCAGTCTTTGCTTGCTTTCTGTTGCTGGGATGAACACCATGAGCAAACACAATCTGGGGGAAGAAAGGGTTTCTTTTAGCTTACAGGGAAACCGAGGCAGAGACCAAGGGCGGGACTATAAAAAGGAGACCTCAGCAGAATGCTGCCTACTGGTTTTGCTCCCAGGCTCACGTTCAGTGATCTTTGTTACACAGCCCAGACTACTTGTTTCGGAATGACTTTGCCCACAGTGGGATGGACCCTCCCCCCTACATCAATTGGCAGTCAAGAAAATTACCCATAGATGTGATCATGGGACAATCTGATGAGGCACTTCCTCAGTTGAGGTCCCCTCATTCCAAGCATGGCAAGATGCTAACGCAAGTTAGCCATAAAACTGTTCCTGGCCCAGCAGAAGGAAGATTCGTGAGTTGGTTAGCTGTCCCCTGACTATGGGTTGTGGGTTCCTGCTGGAGCCCAGAGCATCAATCCCCTGCAGTGTGCCCACCTGGGCCTGCCTCTCCTGGCCCTCTGCGGAACGCAGGTAGTAAAACACAGCAGAACAGATGGCTGCCTTATGAGGCAGAAGAAAATGACTTCCCACCTGGGGCTACTAAAGAATCCAAGGTTCCCTTCTCTGCTTTCCTTTGAGAAGGGATTCCTCATCTTGAGTGATCTCGTGGGGCCATAAGCATTTCCTCTGCAGCAGAAACCCCAGGCATGGGTGGGCTGCTACAGAAGGATGGATCTCGCCTGCTCCCATCCCAGCCCCGAAGCACCTGCATCCCCCAAAGCCACCCTCTCCCCGAGCTGGCTTCCTCAGGAGATCAGGGCTCTGAAAGCCACCCTACCCCCACTAAGAGCCAACACAAAACAACTGCTGAAATGGCTCGGCAAACAGAAAGAAGGCAGAGTGATTGGGAAGCCATGCACAGCTGACAGGAACTGGTCCAGCCAGCAGGAGCTGCACTGAAGAATGACCAGACTGGGTGGCTTAAGAAATGAGCAAGTATTTCTCACAACTGGAAAGGATGGCAGTCAAGATTAAGGTGATGAGTGATCCAGTGCCCCATGAGGGTGTCTTCCTGGTTGAAAGTTGGCTGTCTTTTCATTGCACCCTCACATGACAGCGAAAGGAAGTTCTCTCTGCCTCTTTATGTAAGAGGACTAACTCCGCTGTGAGGACTCCATCCTGCAAAGGCTCCATCAGAGCCAGCACAGCCCACCCGATCCCAGCCTTTCTGTGCATGTGTCTATGTGTCTGTCCTTTCTCCATTTCTTCATCACCCCAGTCAGATTTCTAGAAGCAAGCCGTGCCGTGTGTGCCAATAAACCTCTGATACAGTTAGGCTCTGAGATTGGGACTGGCCTCATTCTGGATCTTTAGTCAGAATAGAAAACTATGGACTGACACTTGGAGGCGAGCGCATTAAAGTTTGTGGATTGCTGCCTTCCGGCCTAAGTGCTCAAAAGACGGAGGTTACTGCTGTCATAAACATCCCAGGTACTCAGTGCTTCCCCAACTGCCATGTTTTTTAACCCTTCACTTCCTCCAGCCAGAACGTAGGCACCTACCAATGTCACAAACAACCAAATAACCTCTCTTAACTCACAATTCCAGTAATGTTTACTATTACCTCTGCAGTTCATTTGACAACTAATGGAGGTGGCAGGGTTGTAAATTGCTATTTAAATGCTTTGCCATCTCATTTCTCTTGTGTTTTATGTCTACGTTCTAAATAGATTATAATTGCCTTAAGGGCAGGAAGCAGGCATTTCGGTATCATCTGTGACTCAGTGCAGGGCTGATAAGGTCTCTAAGCTCTGGTCTTCAGAACTCTGTGACAATGTATCCCCTGTTGTTTTAATCTACTTGGTGAATGGCCCTGTTACCCAGTAGCCCTAGAATACAGATGCGCTGTCCTTGTCTCTTTTCTTTACCCATAGGTGGCCACGAATGTAGTGAGAATTTTGTCATTTTGCTTTCTTTAAAAAAAAACCACACACACAGAAATAGCCAGGCAGAGTGGTACATGCCTCTAATCCCAGCACTCGGGAGGCAGAGGCAGGCGGGTCTCTGTGAGTTCAGTGCCAGCCTGGTCTACAAAGTGAGTTCAGGATAGCCAGGGCTATTATACAGAGAAACCCTGTCTCAAGAAACCAAAACCAAAACCAAACAAAAACCACAGGAAAATTTACAAGAATATGTTTTCATTTTAATCCCAGGTTTGCGGGTAGGAGGCTGCTTCGCAGCAGCTGACTATGATTTGCCTCATGCTCAAGCAGGGATGTGGTTTTGCCAGCTGCAGATAGTTTCTGTGAGTATGTGATGTTTGGAATTCTGGGAACTTCTCAGAGGATATATAAACACTGGGGCCCTGAGTGGTGGGGGGTGCTGTGGTTGTTGTTGGCTGGTTGGTGGTCGGATGCTGCTGGTTGTGGTTTGTCTAGTAGTTGTGCTTAAAGAAATGAAAAGAAGAAATCAGACATTCTGATGACAAAGATCAAACTTGCCCCCAAGGGACTCGATACCCCTAATCAGCAGGAAGTAGTCTAACGATGACTTTGTCCCCTCTCCCTTCTGTCCTTTTTTCTCTCTCCTATCTAGTGTTAGGGGGTTAATAAGGGTGGAGAGGATGGAAGAGAAAGAAAAAAAAAAGAACCACAAAGTAGCCAAAACATTGGCTGCACTAGAATGACCTCAGTAGACTGGGAGGGCTTTAGCTGAGACTAAAACAATGTCAGCTAGCCTCTTAAAAGCCACCTTCGGCCGGGCGTGGTGGTGCACGCCTTTAGTCCCAGCACTCGGGAGGCAGAGGCAGGCGGATCGCTGTGAGTTCGAGGCCAGCCTGGACTACAAATCGAGTCTAGGACAGCCAAGACTACACAGAGAAACCCTGTCTCGAAAAAAAAAAAAAAAAAAACCCAAAAACAAAAACAAAAGCCACCTTCACCTCTCAGAGTTTCCAAAGTGACCACAGCTTCCTAGAGAGAGCAACCCTTTGAAAAAAATAAAATAAAATCCAAAGTATTGCCAGTATACCAAGTGCTCTTTTGAGGGGAATGATCTAGGTCTCTCAGCTCCCTGGGACTCTCCTCGCCCACCTACATGAGTCTCAGATGCTCTGAGGCAGAGGTTCAGGCTGCCACTGCTCAATGGCCTGGAAAGGTCTATTTTTTGTTTTTGCTGGAAGAGTCAGTGTCCCAGATCTGTGTGGCAAAGGGAAGAAGAGAAAATTCAGCCAATATGTGCATTCGTGTTACTGTACACTGCTGTCCAGGTTCGTGTGTGAGCACTGATACAGCACAACATGCTTGGGGCATGTGAATAAACAACACACACCCCTGACTCCCCACTTTTGCAAAATGTATATTCTGGTGGGCAAGAGACAGGCAATACACACAAGTGTACATTGGTTAAAGAGCAGAGGATGGCACAGCAAGGTCATAATCCAGCCTTGACTTTAGCACTGAGGTGGTCTCAGCACTGGCCAACTAGAAATGGCCTCTGAATGCCGCCATGGCTTTTGGCCCTTTGCTTTCTGTGCGCTTCTCTGCTCTGGAGCATCATAAGTTGAGCCAGGCTTACCTAGAACTTTCCTTGCCACATCCAAGATTACTCATCTCCACAGACAACTCTGTCTCCTTTTACTGGCAAATGGGCCTGAGAGGCCAGGATGTCCAGATGCACCCAGCGTTGCACCATGGTTTCTTCTGCCATTCCTTGTTTCAACCCAACACTAAACTGAGATTATTCTTTCTTCTTTACTAATTTCGCAGTGCCAGGGATTGAACCCAGGACCTCACAAGTGCTAGGCAAGTGCTCTACCACTTAACTACACCCCCCAACCCTCCTTACTTGTACCTTTTTTTCTTAACAGAGAACCCTGGCCCTCATTATTCAGTGCTCGTTTTACTGAAGAGTTCAATTGCCATACACATGTATTTACAAAACAGGACAACACCTGTGTGTGGTCCTGGCATACATTCTTACATTCTCCAGTCGAAATGCTGCTTTCAGGGTTATTTGGGCGAATTCTTCCTCCCCAGTCTTTCAGGGTCTCAGCTTGCTCATCAGTAACACGGGCTCACTGGCTACCCCCGGAATATCTCATTGGCTATTGAAATAACTGGAGAGCAAGAGCATCAGGAAGAACCGTGACATCATCTTCATCTTGGATAAACCACTAGCTAATGCCAACCATTTCTAGACAGTATCAGACTTGTTTAGATTTTCCCTTTTTTAAAGTCAGTTTCAGTAATTTGTGTTTTTAAGCTTATGTTTTTTACAAAACCACACTGCTTTTTAAAGGAAATTAGTGTTGCATTGTTTTAAGCAGTCTTGTGTACTTCTTTTTCTCCTCTCCTGCAAGAAGAAAGTAGATCTGTACAGACCTGTAGAAGCTACAGGTGGGATGACCTTCAAGATATGGAGACATGCATTCAGCTTTGGAAAAACGGAGAATTCGTATTTGTATAAAATATTCTTTTGGAACTTGACTCACTCGTGTGTGTGTGTGTGTGTGTGTGTGTGTGTGTGTGTGTGTGTGTGTATAGTAGTAGTAGTAGATGTTGGCAGAACTGCAAAGCTGCGCACTAACCAATAGCAGGGCTGTCCTTAGAGCCAAGCCAAGGGGGGCTACTTAGGCTTGCCCCAGTGGGGGTCTGTTTCTACTTCTGTCCCACAGATGAGGCAAAGGGACACTCTGCTATAGAAGCCCAGCCCTCTTCCAGACCAGGCTTGGTGTGCCTGGAACCCAGGAATTCCCCCATAGCCTGTGAGTCCTCTGGATGAAGAGCACACCGCAGTGTCACCCCTGCCAGGCTTGACCAGCAGCCAAGGGTGTAGAGGATCCAGAGTGTTCTAAATGGAATTGGGAGGGGGAGCTAGGGCTCACTACCAAAAGTGGACCGGGGAACCCTGGGAATTCAAAGGACACACCCAGTTTTCCAGTTCTCAATCAAAGCACGCTTGTTCAGCTAACAGAACAGCTGTTGCCTGGTAGGATTTGACCACAGTATGTGGGCAGAGAAAGAGGTGATGCTGAGCCTACCTAGTCTTGGCTTGACTCCTGGCAGGTCCCACTGATGTGGGTGGTGATGTGACTCCTGGAAAGAAATCCAGAACTTGAGGGGATGCGGGTGGAAGACGGTAATCATGAGCTGAGCCGTGGTCTTCCAAATGCCTGTAGAGTCCTGGCCTCACCCTTAGGCCCACCTCTACTCTATGCCTCAGAATGGAACACTGATTGGAGACATGGCCTTTGAGGAAGTGACTGAGTTAAACGTGGCAATCAGGGGCACACTAAATTCAAGTAGAGGAAACCCAGGTGAGCAGAGACACTGGGGTGCTTTAGCCCAGAGAGACAACAGTATGGGGAGGGGCACACGCAGCCAGGTGTGGTGACACACGCCTGTAATCCCAGTACCCAGGAGGCAGAGGTGGGCAGATGGCTGTGAGTTCAAGGCCAGCCTGGTCTACAAAGTGAGTCCAGGACAGGCAAGGCTACACGAAGAAACCCTGTCTCAAAAAAACAGAAAAAGAAAAAAAAAAAAAAAAAGAAAAGAAAAGAAAAAGAAAGAAAGAAAAAGAAATACTGAAGAACCTTTTTTGGAGAGCAGCCTCAGAAGAGTGGGAGCCTTCGAGGCCTTTATCCCTGCTTCTAATCTCCAGGCGCTCAGCCTGTGGCAATCTCCCAAGGCAGCCCAGGAGACCCCGTGAAGGAAACCTCAGCATTTTGCTCTGTCTATTCTTTTTATTTGACTTCTATCTCCAATAAACACACACACACACTCATGCATTATTTATACAATTAAAATGCTTATTCAGTGTCCTGTGCTTATTTTTCTGTTCTTGGTGCTAATTGTGCTTCCTGTAAAGCCGGAGAGGCTTTTCACCCTCGCTAGGCTGGCCTGTGGCTCCCTCTAGAGGCTTTTGCCCCGTCATACAGCTCTTCGCTTAATCACGTCTGTTTCAGTTAAGGACTCTGCCTGCCTTCCCTCTGTCTTATCCCACATCTATTTTGTTGCTGTTTTTATGTCTTCACAAGTTGGAAACCCTATTCATTTGCTATCTGTTTTTTTTTCTTTTTCAGAAATGAATTTTCCTTTCAATTCGATCTTAGTTTCAGTATGTTTAAAGGGTTTATTTACGTTTGCAGTGTATTTATATTTTGTCTGCATGCATGTCTGTGCACTGCATGCATGCCTGCTGTCTGCAGCGGCCAAAAGAGAGGGTCATATCCCCCCTGGACCTGGAGTTACAGATGGTTGTGAGCTGCCAAGTGGATGCTGAGAAGAAAACCTGGGTCTTCTGCAAGAGCAGACGGTGCTCTCAACCGCTGAGCCCCTGGATCTCTCTTTGATGCACTGTTTATGTTTTTCTCGTTTGAGTTTGAACTTGCAGCTTTGACTTTTTGTTCTCACATGGAGCTGAAGAGGGGCTGGCAAATGTTTTGGGTGTTTGGGCTTTGTATCATTTTTGCTTTTGTTTTAATTTCTGGTTGACTTGTTGTTATTTGTCAAGGTATCTGGTTTTCTTTTTTTTTTAATATCTATTTATTTATTATTATGTATATAATGCTCTGCCTGCATGTACACCTGCAGGCCAGAAGAGGGCATGATGGTTGTGAGCCACCATGTGGTGGCTGGGAATTGAACTCAGGACCTCCGGAGGAGCAGTCAGTACACTTAACCTCTGAGCCATCTGGTTTTCTATCATGGGAGCATACTGTATTAGTCACTGTGTTTTAATCTCCTGTCTCGGTGCTGTGACAAAACACCATGGTAAAAGTAGCTTACAGAAAAAGAAGAGCCTATCTGGGCTCGCAGTTTGAGAGGTGCCGTCAGCACTGAGAAGCCATGAGGCCAGGAGCCTGAGGAAGCAGGCCACATTGCATCTGCAATCAGAAAACAGAGATGAGTGCTGGGTCCCATCTCCTTTTTATTCAGCATGGTACCTCCAGCTACGAAATGATGCACCCCAGAGATGCTCCCCACAGGTGCTCCCCACAGGTTAAAGTGAGTTATCCGAAATGAATTAACCTAATCTAGCTAACCTCGGCGCTTGTTCTCTAGCTGACAATCGATCCTGTCAGGTTGGCAGCAGGCAACACGAAGAATCACCGCAGCCCTGGTCTGTGCTGCAGATGCCTCTGTGTGTCTCAGTGAAGCCTGGCCTCCGTGTGCAGGGCACTCACCATGACTCTTCCCTGCACACTGACCAGCTGGCTATTCAGCTCTGACCCCCAACCTGATCTGTGACTGCGGCTCATACTAAGTCCTTGGCCACCCTTGACCCAGCATGGGTTTGTGGATTCATTCAGCTTTATTCAGCTGACCTTATGCAAAAAAAAATTTTTTAAAGGGCTGGTGGTGTGTCATTTCGTCATTTTGATTCTCTCCCTGCTTTGCCCTGAGTTGCTGATTAGGCGAGGCTCACACCACAGATTAAAAACCTGGGTGGAGGAGAGGGGGTGGGGCGGGGGGAGAAAAAGAATAGAAAAAGAAAAAAGAGGGACCTTTTCCGGAGAGCAGCCTCAGAAGAGTGGGAGCCTTCCGAGGCCTTTATCCCTGACTCTAGTCTCCAGGCTCTCAGCCTGTGGCAATCGCCCAAGGCAGCCCAGGAGACCCCGTGAAGGAGACCTCAGCATTTTGCTCTGTCTATTCTTTTTATTTGACTTCCATCTCCGATAAACACACACACCCATGCATTATTTATACAATTAAAATGCTTATTCAGTGTCCTGTGCTTATTTTTCTGTTCTCGGTGCTAATTGCGCTTCCTGTAACTCTGTGCCATTGTGTGATAAATGCTAGGGGCTGCCCCATACACGCAGGAAACTCTCAGTGAGCAGTAATCGGGCTTTAGGGTTTCTGAGTGGGCCAAGTACTGGGATTAAAAGGAGTTCGCCACCACCGCCCTGCTGACCACATGGATTTCATCTTTTCCTTACTTTTTACTTTTATTCCTCCAGATAAGACCTTACTCTTTCTCTCGACAGGGTTTCTCTTAGTTGTCCTGGACTCGCTTTGTAGACCAGGCTGGCCTCAAACTCAGAGATCTGCCTGCCCCTGCCTCCTGAGTACTGCAAATATAGGCATGCGCTACTGCACCCTGGACCCCAAATAAATCTCTGGTTGGCAGAGGCTGACCTTTGTAGGGGGAGGAACCTCTGGTTTCACTGCAGCCCAATACATGTCCCTGTCTGTAATCTCTGATAATTTGTATCCTGTGAAATCTTGGGTTTGTCCAATTTTCCTCAGGCTCTCTTGACACTTTCTGACTGCGGCAGCCAGATCCTGCACAGTGGGTTTTTCCTAAACGTGTCACCATTTCCTGATGTCACACACATACAACGTCCAAAGCTATGCACCAGCCCCCCTGGCTGGTCTCCTTCAAGGAAACTCCTTGGTCTCGGGCTCGGTGAATCCTAAGGATTTGTCACTTCCCTTGACCTTTGAGGTTTCTTTACTCAATTTATCTGACAGGGTTTGTTCCCTGGGCCCCAGTACACCAGCAAGGTGCAGCTCATGGAACTGAAAAGGTTGAAATGAGCTGAGGCTTCTTCAGGCTCCTCTGCTCAGAGCCGAGAACTCCACCTCTTTCTCTTTTGCCTTTGCTCCCTAGGATGCTTCAAGTACAGCCACTTCCGCTGTGATGACAGGATGGTGGTAACAGGTCCAGCCTCGCTTTCTACCATGTAGGAGGTAACAAAGTGAGTCCAGGACAGCCAAGACTACACAGAGAGACCCTGTCTCAAAAAAAAAAAAGAATTAAATATTTAGAAAATAGGATGATGACTCTGGAGAAGAAGAGTTGCAGAATAAATACGTCACAGCAAGAGGGGCGTAGGAAAGACTTCGCTCGAATGTTCTCAGGGGTGTCATGTAAATTGTGGACTGTGGATTCATGGAGAACCGCGAAAAGGAAAGATGTCTGCCTGTCTACGGACATTTAAAGACGTAAAGAGTAATTAGCTGGCCACATGACTTTAAATCCCAGCACTGGGCAGACAGTGTCAGATGGATCTCTGAGTTCAAGCCCAGCCTGGTCTACATAATGAGTTCTAGGCCAGACAAGGATACATAATGAAACCTGTCTCAAAACAAAAAACAAAAAACAAAAGCAAAACCCACTAAACTAAATAAATAGACATAAAACAATGTGTAATAAGGGGCAACTGACAGGGAGAAAACTGTTGGGTGTATAATTTAACAGACTTGTGAGTCCAAAGACGGCTGCTATCTAGGGAATAATAGCTATCCATCTGGCTGCAGAACGTTGGCTCTGTGTGTTAGAGCTGCAAATTCCAACATAAATGTGATGGGCTAGCAGCTACGTGGCCTGGTCATGGACACCTGCACTGCACCCAAAGCCCCGCCTGTCCAGCTATGCTCTCTCCCAGCATGCACTAGTGGCAAGCAATCTCTGTCCATCTCACGCACCAGTTCCCTCCAGCTGCTCCTCGAGCGCTGAGATTGGCATAAGTGTTCCCAGGGCAGCAGCACGGATGAATTCACCAATACAATGCTCAGAGAAAGAAGCCAGACACAAAAGACATCATGCTGCGTGCTGCCGTTTATGTACCTCTCAAAAAAACAGGCAAAGCAATCTATGCAGCCAGAGGTTGGGACACGGCTCCCTCAGGAGAGGATGAGGGGGCCTTCTAGGGCATAAGTCGATCACGTTCCTGTATCCCAGCAGCTATATTTGCCTGTCCACCTTGTGTGAATGTTTAGCACTGTACAGTTTAAGATCGGACCACCGGGCTGGTGAGATGGCTCAGTGGTTAAGAGCACTGGCCGCTCTTCCAGAGGTCCTGAGTTCAATTCCCAGCAACCACATGGTGGCTCACAACCCTCTCTATATAAAGGGATCTGATGCCCTCTTCTGGCATGTAGGTGCACATGCAGACAGAGCATTCCTACATTTAAAAAAATACATAAATAAACACTTTTTTAAATAATGGGGAAAAAAAAGACATTTTAAAGATTGATGCATTGTGTGGCATGGTCCAGCCAAGATCTCCCAGCTAGTCTGGAGGCTGGTCTCCAGGCCACTCATTCACACCTCAGCTTAGCCTTGTCTTGGTCTTTAATCCCAGCACTTGGGAGGCAGAGGCAAGTGGATTACTGTGAGTTTGAGGTTAGCCTGGTCTATATAGTGAGACCCTATCTCAAACAAACAAATGTTTTTAAAAACCTTTATTATTGGTGGATGTGTGTGCATCGTGTGTGTATGTGAATGTGAGGCACAGTATGGGTGTGTAGGGTTTTTTTGCGGGGGCGTTTGGTTTGTTGGTTTTTTGGTTTTTTGAGACAGAGTTTCTCTATGTAGCCTTGGCTGTCCTGGACTCACTTTGTAGACCAGGCTGGCCTTGAACTCACAGCGATCCGCTTGCCTCTGCCTCCCGAGTGCTGGGATTAAAGGCGTACGCCACCACCTGCCCGGCGTGTGTGTAGGTTGAGAGGACAGTTTTGTAAAGTCAGCTCTTCTCTTCTCCCTTTCTGTGGGTTTCAGAGACTGACCACAAGTTGTCAGGTTTGCATGGTAGACCTGTCACCTGCTGAGCCACCTTGTTCCTCCCCCAATTTTTCCATATGTGTGTGTTCCAAAGCACACGGGTACATGTGTGCACGAAGGCCAGAGGTTAGCCTCAGGTGTCAGAGGAGCCATTTACCTCATTTTTCTTTTCTTTTCTTTCTTTCTTTCTTTTCTTTTTTTTTTTTTTTTTTTTTTTTGGTTATCTTGGCTGTCTTGGACTTGGCTTTGTAGACCAGGCTGGCCTCGAACTCACAGCGATCCACCTGCCTCTGCCTCCCGAGTGCTGGGAATGAAGGCGTGCACCACCACTGCCGCCGGGCCAAAGTTATTTTTAAAAACCATACCTAAAAACAAAATTGTGCATATCTGGGGGAGGGCATGAGATGTTTTGACACATACATTATGAAGCGTTTAATCAGGGTAGACATGTGTACGTGCTGACCAGTTTTATATCATTTGATATAGCCTATGTAATCAGAGAAGAGGGAACTTCAATTGAGAAAATGTCTCACCAGGTCCAGTGGTGCACACCTGTGATCCCAGCACTCAGGGAGGTAGACAGAGGCAGATCTCTATGAGTTCAAGGCCAGCCTGGCCTACAGAGAAGTATCCAGGACACAGAGAAACCCTGTCTGAAAATATCAGAGGGGGAGGGAGATTGTCTCTATAAGATTGGGCTACAGGCAAGCCTATAGAGCATTTTCTTAATCAGTAATTGATGGGGGAGGGCCCAGCTCCTTGCGCGTGGTGCCATCCCTGGGCTTGTGGTCCTGGGTTCTATAAGCAAGCAGACTGAGCAAGCCGTGAGGAGCAAGCCAGTAAATAGCTCTTCTCCATGGCCTCTGCATCAGCTCCTGCCTCCAGGTCCCTGCCCTGTTTGAGTTCCTGTCCTGACTTCCTTCGATGATGAGCAGTGATGTGGAAGTGTAAGCCAAACAAATCCTTTCCTCCCCAAGTTGCTTTTGGTTATGGTGTTTATCACAACACAAGTAACCCTAAGACAGCACGTCTACATCCTCAAACGTCCATGTTGTCTCTGTTTATTAACAATTAAACTTTATTATACAACCCAACTAACACACACAAGAAGGAAAAAAAGGTTAAAGGGACAGAAGAGTGAACCTCCGGTATCCGTTCCACAGGACGGGTCCTTAGGTGTCTCTCCGTCCAGCCTGCTGGTCCAGCCGGTAGCTCCTCTCCGTGCGCTCTCCTCCTCTCAACCTGTTGTTTTGTCTTCTCACCACCTTCCCAGTCACATGCAAAGGGCGGTCTCCTTCTCCCTTCGAGGGTCAATTAGGAAAACAATAGCCACGGTGGGGTTCTCAGGTCGGCTTCCTGAATTCCAAGCCCAGGAAGGCTCCAAACAGTCTCTCACAAGGTATTCATGGTGTGCCCCAAGGGTAAAGCCCGCCAAGACTGCTTCCACCTGTGACAAAGCTTAATCTTTCCCACACATCCTCCTTCTCTTTTAAAAAATTAAGAACTATATACACACATATACATATATACATACTCATCAGGTATCAAGAACATAACAAAGTCCTTTTATACTTGTTAACCTAAGGGAAAGTATTCCACTATCCTACCAAAGAGAGTCCTTTTCTTTCATGAGAAATTGCAATTATTAATCTACAAATGTGTTTTTAATTCTTAGACTAAAGCTTCTAGTAACACTGTGGCTATCTAGTCTTCAATCCCATCAGAGACCCAAGAAGGAAAATCTATCTAATAAAGGAAGTGCTGGCAGGCAACTTCCAAGTTGCAGAGTACAGAGAGAGCAGACTGCCTGGAAAGTCATTGAATTCTCTCCTTCATTGGGGCAATCAGTCTTCAGCCTTATCGGCCCAAAACATCTAACGAACTGCTTTTTGAAGCAGGAAATCCGACGGTCTGGTCCATCTAGTCTCTTTAAAGCTGGACAGTCAACTTTCCAGCATCACTGTTGATCATTGCAGACAGTCAGCCTGTCATCAGCAGTAGAGATAAGAGCAGTAGCAGAGCAGTTTTTCCGTCTAGTGACCATTCTGTCACCCGCGTCTCTTGAAGCCCCCATCTTCAATGATGCAAATGGAGAGGCGGCCAGGAGCGGATGTCTCTCTCTGTCAGGAAAGCCCTCATCTTAAATGCCATATTCTGTGGATCTCTGAAGAGTTTGAAGAGCAAATCTATCTATTCTTACAGTTATCAATCTATTCCTTTGAAGACATATACGAGCTATTAAACAAACCTGCTCTATAACAAAGTGAGTATCTAGTAGGATTTCTACGTAACTAAATACCAACTTTTATCCCCGATGATCCAGAACAGTTTTTTATAAGACATTAGTGGTACATGCATAATACATTAAACAAACATTGAACAAAAAGAACTTAAATTTCTAACATACAATATACAATATTTTGTCAACATATAACATACAATACATAAGGCAAAAAATGAATGGAATATACAATTTAAGTTCATATCAATGTGAAGCAAAAGTTGAAGTCTTAAATTTCCATCAATCAAAAGTCTTAAATTTCCATCAATCTACAATACCAATGTAGAATTTTTGAAGTTAGTAGACTCAATAATCTACCTTTTATTCTACAACCCTGTATCCTCCCTTCCTTCCCCCCTTTTCCTTAATATTAAAAGGGATAGAAAGTAAGAGAGAAAGATAGAAGAAAGAAATCCCCAAATGAACTTTTATTAATTGTAAATAACCCCGTTAGGCAAAGATGAGCATTGGTAACCCACCAAAAACACACATCCCACCTACTGGGAATGGGGGCGTCGTGTTCTCAAAATTACTTTATGCTGTTTAGGAGAAAAATCTTTTTCGGGTACCCAAGAAAAAATAATATATTGGCCAAGTGCTGGAAAAGCTAGCTGTTTTTGTCCAATCCTTTTGGGATCGATCCTTTCGGCTAGCCGATTTATTGTTAATATGCATGCAATTTCTGGAAGAAGAAGTAGTGCCAGAGGCAGAAGTTCGATCTTCATAATTGTCCTGTTTTTTGCTCTGAAAGTAAGCAGACTTTATAAATCATTAGTACAGGTATGTTAGTACATATATAATTTTTCAAGGGAACATTAGTTGAGGCATCTTGTTCGAGGTGCCAGAGGCATGCTTTTGGGGTTAAATCACCCATGCTGCCTGCTGTCTTCAGCATTGTCCTGCTTTTTGCAAATACAGGGCTCTACCTGCATATACACCAACAAGACAGAAGAGGGCATTAGTTCTCCAAGCTGTAAGGAACAATGTCAAGCTGTTAAGAACCAGGTAGCTCTTAAGATTCACTTGCTATATGGTCAGATCTAATCTTTATAAATTTAGTTGGTAGCCATATATTTTCACTCCCTGTGGAAACATACGCATACCCACGACCCCATCTCAAAACTACCGCAGGTTTCCATTTCATACTGGCCAAGTCCTTGAAGAATATTGGTTGTCCCAATTCCTCAGTTTTTTCTATCACCCAATGTCTCTCCGCAGCTGACGTCCCTTCATCATTCACATTAAGAAAATTTAGAGTCAACAAAGCATTATTTAATCGGTCCCTGGGTGTCTTTACCCTTCCCTTTTGTTTAATAAGCATTTCTTTTAAGGTACGATTAGCTCTTTCCACAACTGCTTGTCCTGTGGGGTTGTGAGGTATACCAGTAACATGTTTTATATTATAATACATAAAGAAGTTTTTCATCTTAAGGGATACATATGCAGGAGCATTGTCAGTCTTAATTTGTGCAGGTATTCCCATAAATGCCATTATTTCCAGCAAATGAGTAATCACACAGTCAGCCCTTTCAGAACTTAAGGCAGTTGCCCATTGAAAACCTGAATATGTATCAATGGTATGATGCACATATCTCATTTTTCCAAATTCTGCAAAATGAAACACATCCATCTGCCAAATTTCATTCCTTTTGTTACCTCTAGGGTTAATTCCAGCAGGTAATGGTAGTTGACTATATAAGGAACATGTAGGACACTTATTAATTATTTCTCTGGCTTGTTGCCAAGTGATAGAAAATCTTTTCTTCAACCCCTTACCATTGACATGATGTTTTTCGTGAAATTTGGAGGCTTCGAATACATTACCTAGTTTGTTGTCAGAATCTGGCATCGCCTTATCCATAGCAGATCCTGATCTCTGCAAAAATTCTGTAAAGGGCTCCAGAGGTCCTTGGAACACCTTAGTAAAGGGAATAGTTGTTTTCCCAGGTTCCTCTACCAGCTCCCAAGCTCTCAAGGCTGCCTTATGACATTGTTCAATCACTCTATCATCAGCTTGAATTTGCTCTCTCATGTTAGTATATGGTCCATCACCAAGTAATTGATCTCTATTAATATTTATTCCCTGTGCGATATTTTCTTGTTCTATTTTTATAGCCTCTGTTCGCCACCATGATAACCACTGTAACTGTTGTGCCGCTTCCAATACCGCTGAAACTAAATTTTTCCAATCTTGGGGAACAAGTCTATTCTGATAGGCCCAGCTGTTTAACATTTGTTTAACGAAGTTAGAGTGCATACCATATTTGACGACGGATTCCTTAAAATGTTTTAAATCCATCATGTCTACAGGACGCCAGGCTATTTCGTCATGACCCTCAGCACCATTTGGCTCGAGTACATGTCTTACAGTGACTGGAAAAGCTGAAGGTGCCTGGGTGACTGTGGAGGTATCCTCCACTGGTACATTTACTTCCAAAGACCTTTTGGTCGGTCTGGCTTCCTTTGCCTCTGGTTTCTGACCTTCTCCACCTTTTTTAACCAAAGGTGCCTTCTGCTTTTCCAGCCCTTCCAGTTTTCTCTGCATTTTGCCCATTTGTTCAGTCAAGTCAGTAATTCTTTCCAAAAGGATAGACCTTATTGACTCTTCTTGGTTTTTCTGGCTTTCCGATCTCTCTATTTTCTGTCCTTCATCACTACCAAATGCCAAAAATTCTATCCGCTTTCCCATCCCTTCGTTTTCATTCCTCAGCCTTTTTATCTGTCCAGTCAAATCTGCAATCTTTTCCAAAAGGATAGAACTTACTGACCCTTCCGGCTTTTCTACGTCATTAGCCTGTCTTCTAATCCTTCTAAGCATGAAATATTGTAATAAAAGGACAATGAGAAAACCAAGAATTCCCTCTAAGTATAATGCAGGAAAGAGTTTTGCAACAGCAGTTGCAATTTTGCCAATAGCCTGAAACAACATTTCTATCCCTTGGAATACTGAATCTTCCCTCATATCATTAAGGACTGTGGAACCCATCGGGCCCCACGTCGGGCGCCAGATGTTGGCTCTGTTTATTAACAATTAAACTTTATTATACAACCCAACTAACACACACAAGAAGGAAAAAAAGGTTAAAGGGACAGAAGAGTGAACCTCCGGTATCCATTCCACAGGACGGGTCCTTAGGTGTTTCTCCGTCCAGCGTGCTGGTCCAGCCGGTAGCTCCTCTCCGTGCGCTCTCCTCCTCTCAACCTGTTGTTTTGTCTTCTCACCCTCTTCCCAGTCACATGCAAAGGGCGGTCTCCTTCTCCCTTCGAGGGTCAATTAGGAAAACAATAGCCACGGTGGGGTTCCCAGGTAGGCTTCCTGAATTCCAAGCCCAGGAAGGCTCCAAACAGTCTCTCACAAGGTATTCATGGCGTGCCCCAAGGGTAAAGCCCGCCAAGACTGCTTCCACCTGTGACAAAGCTTAATCTTTCCCACATGTCCATCATTTCTTTATGAGAAATTATGATGTCATTACCTACCTGAGACCAGGGCATGGCCCTGTGCAGGGCTGTATAAAAGGACAGTCCTACCTCGTCCCTTTCTCTTACTCTTACTCTGTCTCTGTCTCTCTCTCTCTCACCCCCCCAACCTCTCTCTTTCTCTCTGGGGTACCCCTCCCCCTTTCCTTCTCTCCCCATGCTCATTTAATAAGCCTCATACATTCTAATATCTGGCATCTGGTACCTTATTTTCTTATTGCCTTATATCTTATAATAAACATAAAATATTTATTAAATATAAAATTGGTGCCACGAAACTCGGATATGAAACCCAGAGGACCATTCCATTGTCTACATTTCTTTCTCTAAGTCCTGCTCTCCCACTTTCCACTGTCTTTACAGTGGAATCCCATCTCCCTTTACTGTCTGTAACAAATTTCTTTCTGCTGGAACTCAGACTAACCTAGCCATGATTGCCCCAGGCCACCTGTGGAGAAGCCTTTCCTGACCAGCTTTTCAAGACTGCCACTGAGGTAAAAAGAAGAAGAAGAAGAAGAAGAAGAAGAAGAAGAAGAAGAAGAAGAAGAAGAAGAAAAGAAAAGAAAAGAAAAGGAAAAAGAAAAAAAAGTCTCTTTGTCCTGATTCCCCAGCCCTGGGATCCTAATCTTGGCCCCTAGAGCACTCGGCACTGGGCTTCCTGGCCCTACTGCCTGCACATGGGAATGGTCTAGCAGCTAAGCCCAGCTAGGTAAAAAAAGACACTGCTGCACTGCTACATTGCATGGTTCATTAGGGGCGGGTGGGAACAGAGATTGCATCCCATGGGGTGCCCTTGGGTGGCCAGATGGCACCTGATACCACCACTCCCTGCTTCATGGCCAGCTTGTGTATCCACGCTGTTCCAAAGAGGCCCAGACCATTTCTGGGGTACTTGAGGACTGCCTACTAGTTCTCTTCCATTTAAAAAATTCTTACACATGACCTGGCCACATGACAGCTAGCTTCCCACTGCTGGCCTGGCCCTGCCCCCTTCCCACCGCAGGTGTGCCAAAGATTCACTAGAGATGTGCATGTGCAGTCTCTACGGCCTAGGCCCCGCTAGGGAAGGCCAGGGGTGGAGTCTGCAATAACCCCTCCCTCCCGGGGCACAGCCTGAGCCAGCTCCACCTGGGACCTGTTTCAGATGCAGCCAAAAGGGAGACACTGGCCTCACAGCTGCTACAGCCAGAATGGGACACCGGTCCCACAGCCTAGCCTGTTGGCAAAATTGGCCTATGGATGTCAGTGCTCACATATAGGATTGTCCTCTGTGCCTAGCTACTAGAGGTTCAACCAGCACAAGAGCTGTAGACAGTTCCGGCTTTCAAGCTCCTTGACCTGGTGGAGTACAGATGGCTCTTAGATTCAGCAGCCTCACCAAACCCAGGGTAATGCTACAGGTCTG
Organism: Acomys minous; assembly: GCF_964271855.1. Lineage (NCBI taxonomy): Eukaryota > Metazoa > Chordata > Mammalia > Rodentia > Muridae > Acomys > Acomys minous. Next base: position 76,607,604 of record NC_140485.1, on the reverse strand, counting down.
TTTTAACCTTGTACTCGGGCTACATAGTTACATGGCCAACTTCTGTCATGGGAGGCTCCAGGTACCTTCTGGGCCTTCTTCATCTGCAGGAGACCAAACTTTTAACTGTCAGGGCTAGATACAGTCTACTTTGTTACTATTCTTTTAGCTAAAGGGCAGTGGCTGCTTTCCAAGAAGGTGTTTTGTAGATGTTAAAAGGTCTAAGAAGGTGTTTTAAGACTGGTGCCTGCAAGTTATGAATGTTAGAAGGTCTAAGAAAGTGTTTTAAGTTAGTAAACGTGAGTTATGAAGGTCAACATGTCTAAACGGATGCTTTATTTTATTCCTGTTGCAATCCCATTGCTATGATATTATTGTATTAACTGTTCAGAGTGTTAACACTGGTCAGTGGAGCTCTAGCTTATTAATCTAACTACGGGAAACATTCCACTATACGACGATCCTATCATAGTTCAAAGCTCAAGATTTTAAATTTCCTTTGGTTTGTCTTTTTCTTAAAATGTCTCTCACTGTACTAAAATTATCCAGTCTTCTAAACAGAGGGAAGAGGCCTCCCTGTCATGACGTGTACTGATGCTAAAGTAAACTTTTGCCATCCTGCCTTATGGGAGGTTTCTGTCCTCCCTTGTTACCATTTCACAGGTGTCAAAAAGTTCCATAGGCTTCTGCCTTCCCTAAGCTCACCTCAGAGAGTATTTGTGCTTTTAACACAAAGTTCTTTTCCCAAGCGTCTACTACGCTATATGTCTACTGCCTTTTCCCACAATGTGTACATGTCTAACAATGTGCATTTCACCTCAGATTTCAAACTGTGAAATCTTTAGCATGTCTAAAATTTATCTCTTTTATGAACTTAAAAGGATTCTTGTAAGCAAAGGAAACCCATCTCTCTGGTCAAATGGGATCCAGATAAGTAGTGCTAATCAACAGCCTAAGTTTCTCACCTATCGCCTGTCTCTGAGGGTGGGATTCTTCTCCCTTTTCCCTGGCTTTGGGACTCCCCCTAACTACCCAATTGTCATCTTTCTGTACTGAACACCAGCTGAATTCTCCCTTCCTACTCACATAAACACTTCCCTTTATCCAAGAGATTGTTGACATCTCTCTGGTTCACTGGGAGTGGAGGTATGCAGCCCCGGTCTCCATGACTGTGGCTGGCTGGACCTGCTTGCTGACCTACAACTAGGACAGTTCCCACCGGGTGAGAAATGACACAGTCACCCCTGCGGCTGCTTGGCCTCCAAAAATTCCTAGTGCACTAGGTAGGTGGCTGTGTCCCAGGGCCCGGGGGCCAGCTCATCTGCTGCAAATGCCACAAAGGTGAACTCTTTTGGTCACTGTCCAGGACTGACGAGTCGCTGGAACAGTCTTTGTGCCTGTTCTCTGAGTCACTATCCATTCTGGGGACACCCTAACGGGTTACTGGCTTCACCTCCCCATTGGAAACGTTCAGACGCCTGTTCCTCCTAGCATGCCTTTGGGGTGCCTTCTGAGAATTTCAAATCCCTACGCCCACATTAAGGGCTTCTAAGCTTACATGCCTCTGCAACCGAACTTGGACATATCCAAATCTAAACCGTTTTAATTATTGCCAGCAATTGGGTAAAATGAAAGGAAGCTCCCTATAGCCAGACCTTTTCTCTGCTCTCCCAAAATTTTCAAGCATTGTCAGCATTCTCTCTTTCCTTATTTTCGAGCCTTTTCTCTTTGCTCTCCCTTAACCTGCTAACTTTGTCTTCTGCCCACATATATGCTCCAGTATCCTCTTGCCAGACTTCCTACATCCAGGACATTGTCAAAACAGCTACCCACAAGTGTCACAGATCATGTCAGCTGGACCTGCATTGCCCCTCCCAGCCGCAGATGTTCTCAGACCCTGGACAGCAAATATAACAGCCTGTTCTTCCGGAACCTGGCCAACATTTCAGCCTTTGAAACCCCCTATTGCCGCCATACTGTCAGCAGGAAGCAGTTAAGACAATTACTTTACCCCTTATCTATTTACAAAAGACTGAAATGGTGTGCTCCAGACCCGGGACAGACAGCTGCAGGTTCTCCCAGCACCCCTAGGTCCCTATCTGCTGCATGACATGGCTGACATACCCCACCCTCTACCCTAAACTTTCAGGGCAGAGCTTTTCCTTCTCCAACACCATATAATCTAGACATTTTGTTGCTATTGGTTCTCTCTCTCTCTCTCTCTCTCTCTCTCTCTCTCTCTCCTCCCTTGCCTACATTTACATATTTTAACTTACCTTATATGAAAAACAATCCAAGCCGGGCATGGTGGCGCTCACCTTTAATCCCAGCACTCAGGAGGCAGAGGCAGGTGGATCGCTGTGAGTTTGAGGCCAGCCTGGTCTACAAAGTGAGTCCAGGACAGCCAAGGCTACACAGAGAAACTGTCTCAAAACACTAAAATAATAATAATAATAATAATAATAATAATAATAATAATAATAATAATAATAACCTACTGTTCCTTATTTTTTAATTATAAGAAAAGGTAGGAATGTTAGGATTCTGCTCCAGTCTGCCTACCTGTGATGTCACTGCCTACTTGCTACAGGGGCGTGGCCCTGCCCAGGGCTGTATAAAAGGACAATCCTACCTCACCCCTCTCTGTTACTCTTTCTCTCTCTCCCCTCTCTTCCTCTTCCTCTTCCTCTGTCTCTGGAGTACCCCTCCCCCCTTTCCTTCTCCATGCTCATTTAATAAACTTCATATATTCTAATATCTGGCATCTGGTATCTTAAATTATCATTTTCATATTTATTAAATATAAAATCTCCTGCATAAGGGTATAGGTACACTTTTTATATGTATGTTTGGCTTCTATATGAAGGTTAAGAAGTATTAAGTAAACTCCTGGGAAGTATTTTTTTATTCTTATTATCTACCTGCCACTGAGGGAAGCCAATGCGCCGTACATGATGCGTATCCATTTCACCTCTGGGAGATTCGCGTGGCTGAGAAGCTCTCGGGACCACGCGGCCCCACCGGTAATCGCCGCATTCAGGAGTTACCCTCAACCTCAGGGAACCAAGCAGCTCAAGGGAAGCGTCACAGTCACGATGAGTATTTGTTTTCTTCTCTCACAATGAGGAGCTTGAAAAAAGGCAATCCAAGGAAGCAAGGACCAGGCCAGCGGGATGTTAGACCCAGTCTCCTTCTAGCTTGCCTCCCCACCATCCTGAAAATGTCTGCCACTTCCGGGGCCAGTTTCCACACAGAAGAAAGAGATAAAGGACAGAGGGGGAAGTGAGTCCAAACACAATCGCTTTTGTTTTGTTTCCCAGAGGTCTCAGGTGTGCTCACTCAGCAGCCTGCCTCGGCACAGTCAGCTCCTGCTGCTACAGCCCTGCTGCGCAAAGGAAAAGGAAGGCAGCCTCTTGTCCTGGCATGCGGCCTGCACGCGTGGAGACTTTGTAGAGAGGATGCAGCCCCTGGAACCCTGGAACCGCTGTTAGCTCCCAGTGATGCAGTCACATTTAGGTTCAAGTTCAAGAGAGATTCTAGCAAGTTCCACCAGCACAAACCACAGTGACTCTTTGCCATCCAGAGACCCGCGGGCATGCCACCCCCTCCCCCATCCCAACAAAGCTTGCATTTCAGCCTTGGTGAGAAAATACCAGCATCCAGAGCTATCTCAACTGTAAGAACAGATGGGAGAGTGGATCAGTGGGCAAGCACAAGAACCAGAGTTCAGATCCCCAGCCCCCTCTCTTTATTTATTTTATTACTACTACTACTACTATTATTATTATTATTATTATTAATTTATTTTTTGGTTGTTTTGTTTTGTTGTTTTTTGTTTTTGTTTTTTTTTCAAGACAAGGTTTTTCTGTATAATATCCTTAGCTGTCTTAGAACTCTCTTTGTAGACCAGGCTGGCCTGGAACTCACAGAGATTCGCCTGCCTCTGCCTCCAGAGTGCTGGGATTAAAGGTGTGGATCACCACGCCTGGCCCCAGCACCCTCTTAAAAAGACCAGAAAGGTGAGTGCCTATGACCCTAGCACTGAGGACTCAAAGACAAGCAGATGCCGGGACAGCAATTGTTCCTCATGCTGTCCGTCCCTGTGCTCCTCTGGGCTGGCTCTATTTCTTACTAGTAATCACTCATCATCCCAGTCCCCATTAGAAGTAAAAACAAACAAAAACCCTCCCTCTTCTTTGTCTCTGACAGAGAGAGGAGAGGATAGAGAGAGATTGATTGATTGATTGATTGATTGATTGGAGGCAAGGTTTCACCATGTATCCCAGAGGGCCCACAAGATAGAAGGACTCCTAGAAATTGTCCTATGACCTTTACACTCACACCCACAGTATGATCTTGCGTATGCTCTTACACACACACACACACACACACACACACACACACACACACACACACACTTTCTTGTTTTGTTTTGTTTGGAGACAAGGTTTCTCTATGTAGCCTTGGCTGTCCTGTACTCACTTTGTAGACCAGGCTGGCCTTGAACTCACAGAGATCTGCTTGCCTTTGCCTCCCAAGTGCTGGGATTAAAGGTGTGCACCGCCACTGCCCGGCCCACAGGTTTTTTTTTTAAAGATTTATTATGTATACAGTGCTCTGTCTGTACATACACCTGCAGGCCAGAAGGGAGCATCAAATCACATTACAGATGGTTGTGAGCCACCATGTGGCTGCTGAGAATTGAACTCAGGACCTCTAGAAGAGCAGTCAGTGCTCTTAACCTCTGAGCCACCTCTCTAGCTCTCCCCCCACCCCCACTTTTTAAAGCCCTCAATATGCATAGTCTATTGGCAAAGTACATGGAAACAAACTGAGTAAAGATGACTTGCCTTGTGCTATTAGACATCACAGAGGCCGAATGTCTCCCATTGTCCCCCTGTCCCCATCTTTCAAAACCCCAGTCCTTCAGCCTCTCAGCCTGCTTGACATCAGTCTGGCTGTGTCTATGCATTTTTGCCTCCCTGACTAGGTGAACCTACCCTTAAACAGGACTGGCTCAGCATGGGTCCCTTGCTACTTCCCACCAGTCTCCCTGGACCAGAGCAGGAAGGAAAACCATCCTTTTTCTCAGGATGCTCCCGAGCTCTCAAAGTGTGAGGCAGCAAGGTGGGCACTACTGTGACCCTGGACAGGTTGCTTCTTCTCAGATGGCCCTTCTCAGGAGCCCTTGAAAGGAGTCTCGACTTCAAACGAGAAAGAGCATGGGAAATGTGGCACAGTGTCTGGCTTGCCACCATGAGTCCCCAGTAAATGCTAACTGGTGCACTAGGACTATTACCTGAGCAGTTGACAATTGGCTCTACAGAATGCCAGAGAAGGGTCCCAGTTTGGGGAGTAGATCAACTCTAGCGTAGGAACCCCATTTCTGAGCCCTGTAAAAATCCGAAGGCACCCACAGAAGTCACTTTGGGAAGCAACAGGGCAAACAGGTTGCATCGGATCCCGGGGCTCCTGCAACATTATTCCGGGTCCCCAGAAGCTCCGAGAGTTGCGTTCCAAACCTATGGAGCTGTGTTACAAACGCAGGCTGCATCGCCATCTGCTGGCGGGGCTAGGAATGTCCCAGCTGAAAGAAAATGGTGAGTTTGGGGCTGATGTTTAATTAACATGGAGCTCCCTAGAGCTTGCAGAGGTTCTAGAGGATGCTCATGGGGCTTGTGCGGGTGGTCCAGTGTTCCCCACTTCTTCTCATTCTGGGGCCCTATTATAAGGCTGTAAACAAAAAGCATGCAGAAAAATGGGACCGCCTGGTAGTTGGAAGCTTTGTCCTAACATCTGAGATCCATAACCTTGAAACAAAAGGCTCAAGTCATGAGATACGTGAGAAAGGCCGGATGGGGACTCACAGTGACTCAGGGAAATTAAAGAGATGGGATGGCCAGGCACACCTGTGATCCCAGCACTTAGGGAGGCAGAGGCAGGCAGATCACTGTGAGTTCGAGGCCAGCCTGGTCTACAAAGCAAGTCCAGGACAGCCAAGGCTACAAAGAGAAACTGTGTCTCAAAAAAACAAAAACAAACAAACAAACAAAAAACCAAAGAGGTGGTACAAATAAATGTATTATATGATCAGGTATTTTCTTTATATTAAAAAACAACAAAATAAGCATAATATAAAAGTTTTGCCCAAACTGGCTGTAATATATAAAATAGGATTCTGAACACCAGAAAAATGAAGCTAGAGACACACACCCCCTCATTATTGTTTGTGCAATATGTAAACACGGAAGGGTGCGTGTGAGTGGAGCTCAGGTCCTGTCCCTACACACAAGCTGCTACTACAACCACGGGCACCTGAAGGGAGTGCTGGGAGGGGTGTCCCCCGAGAAGCAAGAAGGGGTCTCCAGCCAGGAACGTGAACCACCACACCCCTACACCCACTCCCATCTAAGCCAGGTATGGAGGGCTCCCAGATGGTTCTGAGCAAGGAATAATTGGGGATGATAAGGCTTCCCCCTGCCAGCCCCCCAGTTCTTCAGACCCAGTGGGCAACTGGTTGGATCTGGGAGGGAAGTGAGCTCAGGGAGTCTTGGAGGTCCAGGTGAAAAGAGATATGAGCCAGGCTCTCAAGGCCTATGGAGGCCATAATTCTTCCCTTGTTATAAGAATAGCTGACTATTTTTGGCACTGGTGGGTTTTTTACCTTTTAATTGTCTTTTTTAAAATAGCTTCATATTTTCAGAAAAAACAATAGAATTTATTTATTTATTCATTTATTTTTAGGATTTATTTATTGTATTTATTGCATATGAGTGCTTTATCTGCAGGAAAGGGCATCAGATAACATTATAGATGGTTGTGAGCCAACATGTGGTTGCTGGGAATTGAACTCTTGAACTAAGGACTTCTGGAAGAGCAGGCAGTGCCTTTAACCACTGAGCCATCTTTCCAGCCCAAAAACAATAGAATTTAAATAGCTCCCATATGCTTTTCTTGTAGAGGTTGAGACAAGCCACAAGAGTCTGAATAAGGCCGTTTGTGTAGGTAATTGGACTATTATAGTGTTGATGTCATCATATGGTGACCAGATAGGGGACTGTCCTTGCTGTTCAGACAGACGTGCTGAATTATTAGAGGGTGAAAGGTCAATGGTCTGTATTTGACTTACAAACAGCTCAGGGAAAAATACAAACACATCTGTATTTCCACATGATTTGAGATAAGGTCACCTGTAGCCCAGGCTGGCCTCAAGTGCACTATATGGCCAAGTATGACCTCCACTTCCTGAGTGCTGAAATTACAGGTGGGCACCCCCACACCGTTCAAGATTCTGGGGTAGAACCCAGGTCTTCATGCACATGACACAGGCTCTCAACCCACTGAGCTACAGCCCCAGCCCTACCTAGGCTATCTTGAGCCTTTGTAAAATTTTTGTACTAGTTTTTGCAACTTTTCAAAAAGCCTGAAATCAGGTGAGATGGGAAGCTAACTTTTTCTCCTCTTTAAATTTGAAAAATAAACAGTGTTGTAATGCCATTCTGGATCCTGTCACACTCAAGCAGTAACAGCATCGTCTCTCTCATGGCGTCTTTAATAGGTGCCAGGCAGGTGCTAATTGCTTTTTCAGGTTTGTGTCCTTGAGTCCTCAGCAGCCCTTGGAGGAAGCGCTGTCACTGCCCTTCATTTTCAGGTGAGAAAACCTTTAGTCCAGGGGGGCGGGGAGATGCCCAAGGTCACCCCCCGCTAATGAGGGATGCGGTTGTGATGGGCTCCCTGAATCCGGAGCAGTCGATCCACTCCACCAGGTGACTGGGGCTCTCAAGCTGAGGACCTGGGTCCTTGCTTAGGGCTGTCACCTGGACCTGGAGTGTCCTCACAACGTGCCCACGCTCAGAACATGCTCTGCCCCCTGTCTCCATGTGGCTTTTCCATACCTCCTCTTCTGGGACAGGCTATCTTTTCCCCAAGCCCTCCACCGCGGGAGGACCCTCTCTAGCCTCTACAGTTCCATAGCACAGCAGCCGCTCTCGGGGACTATCATCCCACTTCCTGTCTCTTGCTCTAATAAAGGCAGAAGAGCAATGCTGTATCAAGGATCCAGCTCTGGACCCGGATGCTTGGACTCCAAACCTAGGTTTGCTGCGACTGGCTGGGTGATCTTGGGGGAGTTCCTCCTCCTCTGATCACCCCACAAACAAAGCCGTGGGTGGCCAATACGTTGTCTGGCAAGCAATGAATTGTGACTGAAATCGTAAAAGTTCCCCTGTCCTCTCAAAACTTGGTTTTACATGTTTTCCACATAAATTGGCTACGAGCATATGGCCAAGTTTTATTTCTAACTTACTGCAGAACCAAATCCACAGCTTCCATTTGTGAAAAAAAAAAAAAAGATTCTCGGGTAAAGAGACCGTTTGAATAACTGCCACTAAACTCAATACAAGACAAAGGGTGTCTGATAATCACTGGGTGTTTGGGTAGTTGATTTCCCTAAAGAGGTTCTAATCCTGTTAAAGTTTATCAGAAAATTGCTCAAGAACCTACCAGGAATACTAAATAGCCACTTAGCCAGGGCTGTGAGTTGCATTGGAAGAATCCCATCCCAGACGCAAATGGGGTCTCTCTTTTTTTTTTTTAATTTTTTTAATTAATTTATTCGTAACATCTCAATGGTTATCCCATCCCTTGTATCCTCCCCTTCTTCCCTCCCTCCCATTTTCCCCTTATTCCCCTCCCCTATGACTGTTCCTGAGGGGGATTACCTCCCCCTGTATATGCTCTCTCTTCTTCTTCTTTTTTTTTTTTTTGTTTGTTTGTTTTCCAAAACAGAGTCTCTCTGTGTTAGCCTTGGCTGTCCTGGACTCACTTTGTAGACCAGGCTGGCCTCGAACTCACAGTGATCCGCCTGCCTCTGCCTCCTGAGTGCTGGGATTAAAGGCGTGCGCCACCATGCCCGGCCTCTCTCTTCTTCTTAATCAGTGACAGCAGCTGACATTTCTCTAGCCTTCTCTCTGGCCTGGGCTAGAGCTGTGTGACAGGCCCAGCTTGAAGCATGTCATGTTGTTACTGTCTCCCACACAGTCCCACTTCCACTGTGAGGTACTGTGAGATAGGCAAGTGGGAGAATTAGCCATGGTGTCCTGCACACAGTGTAGACACACACCCTCCCTTGTCCCCCATGACTGAAATAAATGGGTTTCAGAGGGAGACAAAGAGGTCACTCTCCCCCAGTGCAGTGGGCCAGTTGTATGCTGTTTGGTGGAACTTGGTTAGGCTCTCTGCCCACTACCACAGTAAGGACTGGCCAATCTGATGATGAAACAGAGGCTGGCACAGGGCCAAAGGCTCGTTACAAAGCATGCATTCTTCTCTGACAAGACAGAGGAGGACTGAATCCAAATTGTTTATCAGTGTTTCCTGGGAGATTTGTGGATATCTTGTCACGGTATGAACAGACAGATGGAGTAGGCAGCTGGACACATGCTTTTCTGCTCTTCTGGGAGGAGCAGGCCTGCCCGCCTGCCCAGTGTGAACGATACTCCACAGGTAGGAGAGCCACCTCCAGCTTAGTTTGGTGTAAGGTCAGTTAAAACTGCGTGATCCGTGAGTAGCCACAAGAACTTCAGAAATGAGAACTCGGGCTTGAAGGGGTTAAGAACACTTGCTGCTCTTCAGAGGACACAAGCTGGGTTCCCAGCACCCACATCAGACAACTAACAAGCACCCATACCTGTATCTCCCGGGGACCTAGCACTGTCTTCTCGCATCTGCAGGCACTTGCGCTCATGCGTTCATAGAGATACACCTACACATAATTGAAAATAAATCTTTGGAAGGAAGGACTCTTGTCCCCACTCAACACCTACAGATTCAGAACTGGGTGCTGGTTCAATGCAAACCCAAGTTCACGCTCAGGTGAGCTGAGCTGTAATGCCTGCCCCTTTTCTTTCCTACCACACTCCGTGCCTCCTGTTTTCTCACACCCTTCCTCCCCGACATAACAGCAATGGCTTTTCAGAGATGCCTGAGATTCAGTCTAACCACCCCAAGTGTGAGAGCTTCTTCTAGAGACCTTGAGCTGTTTCCTTCAAGTGTCTTGAATGTCACCTGACCAGCCATGGCTTGCTTTCTTGCCTGATGTAAAGGAGCATGCCCCTCCTGCCCATCTTCTCCGAGTTTCAGCTCCCTTCTTAGCACTTAACAGCTGTGTAACATGTTTACTGACCACCTCTTCCACCCAAGACTGACTGACTGTCTGTCTGTCTGTCTGTCTGTCTGTCTGTCTGTCTGTCTGTCTCAGGTCCATCTTTGCATTCTCTCTGATGGATACTTACAAGCTGCCCTGTCTGAAAGAACAGGAAGACATCTTGACACTATCCACATGCAAAGTAGAAACAGAGGTAGGAAGCAGCCAGAGCTGCTGCCCAGGGCCCTAAAGGTGCTAGGAATAAAATGTCATTGGAAAAGACCAGCTTTGAGAAGAGCACTACATGCCGGGCATGGTGGTACACGCCTTTAATCTCAGCATGGTGGATCGCTGAGTTCAAGGCCAGCCTAGTCTACAAAGAAACCCTCAAAAAACAAACAAAAAACAGAGAGAGAGAGAGAGAGAGAGAGAGAGAGAGAGAGAGAGAGAGAGAGAGAGGGAGGGAGAGCGCCACTACAGTGGCTACCAAGGAAAAGGAGACTTCTAGAGGGTGGAGAACTAGGAAAAGGTAAGTCCCCATATGACACAGTGATTTTGTTTTGTTTTTCGAGACAGGGTTTCTCTGTGTAGCCTTGGCTGTCCTGGAATCACTTTGTAGACCAGGCTGGCCTCGAACTCACAGCGATGAACCTGCCTCTGCCTCCCGAGTGCTGGGATTAAAGGCGTGCGCCACCACGCCCGGCAACACATTGATTCTTTTGATATAGATCTTTGTTAACCGCCAAACATTCACTATGGCCACTTTCAGATCCTAAGCCCGACCTGATACCATGGCCTCTTAGCCAGCTCTTCTGCAGACCCTTGGCTCTTCAGCTCCTGGGCCTGTCTGCAATGTTGCAGGTGCCTGACTGAATAGTGTCACCATCTCCCCAGTTCATGTTTGATCCTAACCTCCAATGGGACTATTTGGGGATAGGATTAGGGAGGTAAGTAAGGTTCTATGAAACAAACTGGCATTATAGGTCCTTATTACAAAGGCTCCAGGGAGGCCACTCTCTCTCCCCCATCATGTGAGGCTACAGCAAGGAGGCCTTTTGCAGATCGTGCAGAAGCACCCACAAGCCCCTGAACCAGCTGCACCTTGACCTAATTAAACCTGCCATCACCTAAGCCACCCAGCATGTGGCATTTTTGCTCTAGCATCTCCAGCTGAGATACACCTACCTCTGCCCCACCAGTGCCCTATAGGTTCAGTCTATAGGTTGAGGTGGGGGCAGCGTAAACAGCAGCTTCTTACAAATGTTAAGTGACAAGTTTGTGATTTCCTTCCTCAGCCTCCTAGCTACTCAGACAAGAGAAATTGAGCCTTTATGGTTTGCCCTCTGCTCTCTGTTCTCCACCTGCCCCCACAGTTCCGTTCTCCTCTTTCCTGTCCTTCAAGATCAGAAAAGCCATATGCTATGCCTTCCTTCTCTTTCTTTTTTATAAAGATTTTTTTACTTTATGTATGACTGCTCTCTCTGCATTTACACCTGAATGCCAGAAGAGGACACCAAGATACCTGTATTGATGGTTGGGAGCCACCATGTGGTTCTGGGAATAGAACTCAGGACCTCTGGAAGAGAGCAGTCAGTGCTCTTAACCTCTGGGCCAGCTCTCCAGCTCGCCATATGCTTATCTTTTGTGGTCAAGAATCATACCCATTTTCAGCTGGGTGTGGTGGTGCACGCCTTTAATCCCAGTACTCGGGAGGCAGAGGCAGGCGGATCACTGTGAGTTCGAGGCCAGCCTGGTCTACAAAGGGAGTCCAGGACAGCCAAGACTACACAGAGAAACCCTGTCTCAAAAAAAAAAAAAAAAAAAGAATTATACCCATTTCCTTCCCGGTCCCAGCTAAGCCTTCATAGTGGACAAAAGATCATCCCGGTCTGTTCATTAGTATTAAGGAGCGAAAGACAGGCCTTCAGAATCCTGCCTTGCTATTTCCTGTTGCATGTCCTGTGTTTTGAAAGTCCAAAACTGAGTTTGGCCTCCTTCTGTCCCAAAAGATGCCTAAAACATGTTAGAATGGGATTACATACTGGAAAAAGCAAATTAGAAAAGCACACTAAAACTATATATATAATTGTATATACATTACATGTACATACCTCATAGCTATGCACACACATATGTCCACTTTTAGCACAAATATGGTATTGTGTTCTACATACTCGTCTCTAGGTTCATCTGCCTAGCATCATGCCTTCTTCCTTCTATATGTGCACTAAGAGCTCTTGTCTTGTGTCTATATCCCAAGCTGCGGATGCCTCTCACACACCTCTCAAGTACGGCCCACAACTGGCTATCCTGCTCTTGTTCTACCATTGTCTGTTCTTCAAACAGAAATGAAGAAAGGGCTCCGAGAACCAACCTGCTGACAGCAAGATGCTTGCTTCCACTGGGCACTGCTGATGCTGGACTGCGGCAGTGGCTCTGGTCTGTGTCTTTTTTGTTGTTGATTTCCTGAGACAGGGTTTCTCTGTCCTAGAATCGCTTTGTAGACCAGGCTGGCCTTGAACTCACAGTGATCCGCTTGAGTGCTGGGATTAAAGGTGTGTGCCCAGCTCATCTGTGTCTTTTTTTTTTTTCTTTTTTTGGGGGGAGGGGGTAACGTGGTTGTCCAAGACAGGGTTTCTTTGTGTAACAGCTCTGGCTGTCCTGGACCCACTTTGTAGAACAGGTTGGCCTCATATTCAGAGATCCGCCTGCTTCTGCCTCCCAAGTGCTGGGATTAAAGGTGTGCACCACCACCACCTGGCTTCATCTGTGTCTTAATTTGCTCATCTATAAAGATAAACATGTGACTCAATAAGGGGAATGGAGTAGGAAGAGAATGCTTTCAGTTAAGATTTCAGATGGGAGCTGGGCTGTGGTGGCACACGCCTTTAATCCCTGCACTTGGGAGGCAGAGGCTAGCCTGCTCTACAAAGTGAGTCCAGGACAGCCAAGGCTACACAGAGAAACCCTGTCTCAAAACAAAACAACAAAAGATTTCAAAGGGTAGTTTTATTCTAAAAACAAGATGTAAACACTTTGCAAAAAGGCTAAGTCACAAAGTTTACAGGAAATAAGACTTTAATAGCACACAGATAATTAAATTTACTACAATTAGAGGTCTTTGAAGTCAGATACTCCTGGGCACTATTTACTCAATCTGCTCCAGACATCAAATCACAGCTAAGGAGACAGTGGGGTCCCAGATACTGCAAATTAACCTTTAAATTCAGCTTTGGGGATTTTTTTTTCCCCAAGACAGGGTTTCTCTGTGGAGTCTTTCCTGTCCTCAAATTCACAGCAATCTTGCCTGCCTCTGCCTCCCTGAGTGCTGGGATTAGAGGTGTGTGCTACCACATCCAGTACTTTGTGGATTTTCAATAACAGAAATAAAAAGTCCAAAAGAATTAGGAGAAATTAATACAGTAACAAGCCCAGTTAGTAACTTTAGCCCAGGCAGATAATAACCTACTACCCCAGAGGAAACCCCATGCTGAGAATTCTAAATGGGGAGATGCTATCACAGCTTTCTAGCAGGGTGCTACAAAAGGACTGCCCAGGGCAGTGGTCTAAGACACAGGACTTTGCCTCCTCTGCAGAGGAAAGCCCTGAGGGATGAAGTCCTACCCTCTGAAGGGAGGATGGACATTCTATGCAAATCTCCATGATCAAAGCCCCACTCCCGGGAATACAGATGACCACCAAGACACTTCAAGTTACTCTTGGTGTGACAGGTACCAATAATTTTCTTTCCAACAGTGCGGCTCAATTCTCCACCTTGATCATTCAGGACTCTTTAACAAACCCTGTACAGCAACCAATGTTAATGGGATGCCCCAAAGCCCGGAAGTTATTGCCAATCTTGGTCTTGGTTAAGTGTCCATCATAAGGCTCAGTAACATTAGAAGTCCTCACATTCAATACCATCCCTAGACTCATTACTTCTCTAGCTCGAAGATACGGCTATCCAGGATGCTTATGAACCACAGCAGCAAAAGCAACGCCCTGAAGTGTCAAGACAAGTGTTAGCCAATACCTTCTCAAGATGGGAAAGGCCACCCCACCCAGATTGGATGATTCAAAATTACTCCCTAAAAATTAAAAAAACCTACTTTTTATGTTCCCACAACTCCAGGAGCATCTTAACTGCTCACGCCTACAGCTTGTGAAAAGGCTGACACAACCCTCTTCATTGACCTGGATAGATATGGCTCATCAGCTAAGAATGAGCTCAGTTCCCAGCACTCGCAGCCCACCCTAACTCCCGTCCAAGGGATCATGTCTCCTTCTAGCTTCTGTGAAGAACTGCATTCACAAGCAGACCTCCCTACACAATTTTGTGTTCTGGGAATCAAACTCAGGAAGCGCCACTAAGCCATCCAACAAGCCCCTTCACTTAAATAGAAAAGCCCTAGTTATATCAACAATTACATCTTTTCTTTTTACACGATATTTTTCTTTTAGCCCTACTGGTACCCAGTGGTTACTCAGGAGGGTTTTTCTTCCATCCCACCTGGCATCCTACCCACCAGGAGCACTTCTGAACTTTAAGGGACTCCAAAGCCAGTCCCTGAGCATATCCCAGTTCCCATGACAACTCCTCCCACCTTTCTACAGTAATCTATTATCAGGAGGATGCCATATACTTTACATCCCAGTTCCTTTGCCCATCCACTTCCTTAGTTTTGGCAACAAGTCCTCACTTCCTAGAACTCTAGTCACAGGACCAACCACCTCTGCAAAGCACCGGCATGACATGGGCATCTTCCTGAAATCCTGTTCAGCAACCTATCAATTGTCACAAGCCCCAATGCACAAGGAGTGTCTGGAGCTGGCCTTTAGCCCTCCTTTTCCACTCCCAGGCCTGTGAGCTCAGGGTAGACACAGATTTAAAAGGCAGACTAAATTCATCTTTATTTTAGGGCTCATTCATTGCACAGTTGCTGGGGAGGTAGCAGAAAAGTTGGCAACAAGTTCAGTAGAAAAGCTCTTGTCAGCAGCCATCCCAGGGACTAGCAGATGGCTACAGGGATAGAAGACTAGCAGACAGACACAGGGACAGAAGACAGCCTCTGATGCCCTGGCATCAAGACTTTGTATGCTGGAGTCTCTCATGCTTGAGCCAATTAGCAAGCACAGTAAAAAGCTGTTTCATGATACTGCGTCTCCAGTTTCACTTGAGTGTGGTCTTGTCCACTCCCTGGCTTCTGGTGCCCATAAACTCCTAAGAGAATGAAAAAAAAAAAAAGTGAGTTTGGATTGCCACCTGGCTGATAGCAGGTCAGATAGACAGGCTCAGAGACCAGACTCTGTTACCCATCTCCCGACACTGCACAGTGCAGACACACAAGCTCTCTATCTTCTCCAGAGGTTTGTGGAGGCTTCTCTTCTGCAGCCATGAAGGCAGGAGAGAGGCTGTTCCACATGAGGATGTGACTGGGGCTCATGGGATACTTGCAAAACAGGGCCAGAATAAAATCCCTCAAGGCAGAGAGAGCCCTGCTTCTCCTTCCGTTCCACAAGCCTCTGAGGTCACTGCCCAGCGCTGGTCCAGGACGCAGTGAGAAGGAAGATTTGTTCGAAAGCACCAGGGTTCGGCAAGGACAGGAGTGAATCCTCCAAACACGGGGAAAGGCTTTCGGCATCCTCTCCCTGCACTACCAATGACCAAGGTACAGGCAGCCCATGATCACTTTCGAATACAGGGGCAAAAGGTAAGCAGCTTAGAAAAGGTCAAGCTGGGATAAGTAACTGGGAACCAGTGACCACATTTATAGCCTCTAACACGCGGCATGCTAGGAGTCCCCTGGAGAGCTGCTAAAGAACACTGCTGACTCCAGGCACATCTCACTCAGGGGGGTGGTGGCGGTGCATACTTAAGGAAGTGCAATTTAAGAACCACCACTTCAACGCCCCTACTAAAGACAACAATGAAGGGACACAAGGCACTTCTGCATTCTCACTAGTCAGGTAGTCTGGGATGGGCCTGCCCCCTTACATGTACCCACCATAGTTCAGAGAAGGCTAACTGTGCACACCACCTGTCGCCTTTCTCAACCCAACAAGTACTGTGGCTCTGTAAACACTCATTTCACACCATGAAAATGTGGAGAGGGGGAGGGGGGAAGGACTGGGGGAAGCATGTCCCTCCTGCTTTTCCTTATGACTGTGCCTTTGCTGGACCACTGTTGCTCTCTAGTGAAGCACCTGGATTCATACCTGCAAGGACCCTGTTTCCAGCGACTTCTGGAAAGCAGAAGACTGCTGAGCACACACGGTAGAGATCAGCTGACCATCCTGCAGAGACAAGCCACATTCAGAACCTCACAGTCAACCAAGATGTCCAACAGGAAGCAAGACACAACTATTAGCTGGGGACGGATGGGCGGGTTACAAGGTGGTATAACAGCTTCTTCCTGGGGGCTGAGTGTCTCCTCCTTGCTGGGGACCCAACTCAGCACGCTGCACAGCACTCCACCACTGAGACATGCCCCCAGCACCCCCTACTTCCATCTTTCCCCTTCTGACTGTATCCGTCCCCCACCAGTGAAGGCTTTGAGTCATGGCTACCATCTCAGAGGTATGGGCTTATTTCTTCCCTCATACTGAACACACCGTAACTTCTGATTTTTTTAAAAATTGATTTTCCTTTTCTTTTGTTTGTTTTTGGAGACAGAGTTTCTTAGCTTTGGCTGTCCTGGCCTCTCAGAGAGGCCTGCCTCTGCTTCCCTCAGTGCTGAGATTACAGACACCGCTTTCACTTTTGTTAAGAAGCAGCTTGGATGTATGTGCAGGTCTGACCTCCATAGGCTCATACATTTGAATACCTGGTCCCTAGTTGGCAGAACTATTTGGGAGTGATTAGGAGGTGTGTCATGGGGGTGGGTTGGGTGGGGTGGGAGAGCTTTGAAGTCTCAAAAGCCCACGCCATTCCCAGTAAGCCCCCAATAAACTCTTCACAGCACTAGGCACACACATGGTACACATACATATCTGCATTTACATATAAGCATAAAACAAAATGGCTGGATTGTAATTTTTGTCTACCAATTGCATTTTAAAGAAAGCGCCAAAGGCTAGACAACTGGCAGAAGAAGGAATGGCTAAGAATGGTGGCTGGCAAGTGACGCCACTATGTACTTCAGGCCACAAGGACCTACAGAAAGGGAGCGAGCGGCAGTGGGCACCAGGGCGCCCCTTCTCTCAACACTCGCCCCTAAGGCCTCTATTACACACCCTGCCCATCCCTGGCCCACTTCTCCGGCCCCGAGGTTCCCTCCTGCTATCTCTTCTCTGTCTCTATGCGAGAACTTAGGAAACTGGGCACAATGCCTTCAGAAGCAGCTCTTCGGAAATCTGCGCCAGCCCATCACCTCACAACATGCAAATACCTCAAGTTTCTGGAAAGAGGTCACCAAGCTACAAAAAGACCCAACACTGACTTGTGTAGCTTCCAGAAAGCACTACACTTTGTAAGACTGCAGAGAAAGACATGAGTGTAGGAAAGCTCCAGGCTTTGGAGGGGACAAAGATAGAAGCCCCAAACTTAATCACATCTTCCAACATCCTTTTCCTGCACTATCAATGACCGGGGCACAGGCAGCCATGATCACTTTCGGATGCAGGGACAGAAACGGAGAAAAGGAAACCAGGGAAGATGAGACTGATGCCAGGGCCAGATGCAAGTCAGAGAACACATGGATCCTATGGCTAGCATCAGCAGCACAGAACCCCACCAATCTGCCCAGACCACAGGGGAGAGCTGACCCACAGGCTCAATCCACAGAAACCTTTGTCACAGCTTTGGTTTTCCAAGCCAGGAAATGGAGGTCCCAAATACGTAAGAATGGCTATGTTGGAATCTGGGGACTAGCTGGGCATCAACCAACCACTGGATGGGGGCTCAAGGCAAACAATGTCCAAACTGAGCCCCCGCTTTCCTTCACTGAGGCTGGGCTGCTAATCTCTCGGGGGGGGGGGGGGGGTGTTGATATATATGTGACCAGCACCGGAAGAATCAGAGCCTCAAGATACAGCTTTCCAGGGCAGAAGCAAAGCACACATGTGTGTGAGTTTCTGCCAGTGGAGGAGGGGCAGGTTCTGCTTTGATGGTGAGGGAGGGTGCCTCAGGAAGCCCCTGCAGAGGCTCCAAACTACTTCTAACCCTCCCTTTCTCTTACTGCCCAGCTATGTACTTTCCCTACACTGCTAACAAGTCATTGCAATCCAGCACAATGACAAAGAGAAAGGTCAGGAGGACAGCAGACTGGTGTCTCTGATGCCTACATCAACCTCTCCCTTTACAATGCCTCATGCTCTCTCCTAGCAGGAATCTGGAGGTGACACGTAAGATCCAGGCCTCCCAGGAAGTGGGGTCTGAGGGGGAGGATCCACACACCGCCCCTTTTTCATCCTCATCTCCCCTACACTGCCACCAAAGCAGCTGAGAAAACTATGCAACTCCAGGGGCTCAGAGGCTGAACTCCAGACTGGACAGAGCCAGCCCTCAATTCTCTCAAACACTGACATATCTTGACTAGACCTCTGAACAGCGCCAGGTCCTAACCTGCTATGACCACCTGAGCAGCCACGATGGACTTTTGAGTCACACTCACCGGGAGAAGGGACCGGAGCTCTTGGGAGGCAGGCCTGGTGACCTGCTGTGCTGGCTGCCTAATGGCACATCAGGGCACCGCACGCCGGAGTGCACGGTCTCTAGCAGCACTGGGCACGGACCTGAAGAATAGCACAGACACAGCAATTATTGCCTGTGTTGGGCAGCCTCATTCTTGTCTATTCCCACAGGGTGGAGAGAAAACCCCTTCCCACGTGGCTGCCCAAGGTAAGGGCCAAAAGTACCACAAGGGGGAAAATTCAAGGAGAAAAACAAAACAAAACAAAACAAAACCAGCAAATCTGCTTGCTCCCTTCTCAACCTCCACAGGCAGGGTGTGCACTCAGTTTCTATGTGACACACAACAGGTGACCCTTCCTCCCCGGGCAGGCTGCACACTCAGTTTCTATGTGACACACAACAGGTGACCCTTTGTCTTTCATCTGTTCCACACTGGCTCCTGACTAACAGAACACAGCAATATATGTGCTAGGAGCTGAGTCATGTAACCCTTTCCTACAAAGTCTCAAGTGTCCTGAAGAGGTGACAATGGGTGTGGAAGGCGGAGGCTGAGCTCCACACCCTGCCCTTGCGCTCCTAGAGGTCAGGCTCAGGTCCCCTACCACTGCCTCATGTGTGTGCCAGGAAGACAGGCAGCAGGGGGCATAACAACAGGCAGGAGGCGGTGTGGGAAAGCACCAGGGTTTGGCAAGGACAGGAGTGAATCCTCCAAACACGGGGAAAGGCTTTCCAAATCCTCTCCCTGCACTACCAATGACCAGGGCACAGGCAGCCCACGATCACTTTCGAATACAGGGGCAAAGAGTAGAAGGCAAGTTGAGAGGGAAGGCTACGGCCAACAAGCTAGGTAATGGTTAAACCAGAAACAGATGGACAGACAGACAAAAGCCAGATTTCACACGGAAAGCAAGGAAGCCTGGCTGGGAGTGCCGACAAATCTAACTAGTACCAACCACTAGCCCTGTGGCTAGGACAGAGCCTTTTTTTTTTTTTTTAATAGAGACAGGGCCTCTCTATGTAGCCTTGGCTTTCCTGGACTCTCTGTAGACCAGGTTAGCCTCACAGAGATCTCATGGAGATCCGCCTTCCTCTGCCTCCCCAGTGCTGGGATTAAAGGCGTGTGCTACCACCATCTGGCTTAGGGCAGTCTTAACTGCTACCCACACCCGCAGCAGACCCAGCACTTGCTACCGTGTCTTCAGGCACCTGCAGGTCCAGAAGCTAGCAGAGAGCAGCGACTGCGATCTTGATATACTACATACGACCCCCAACTCCTTCCCGCTCCTCTGCATTCTACTGTCAACCCACAAACTTAAAGCAGGGGGCACACAGAAGGTGGGGGGTCGGGGGACGACACACGGCAAAGATCCCAAGTGGGTACAGGAAGAAGCAGGCACACCTCAAAGCACCCGAGGAGGGCAAATGTGGATCAGATGGGCTGACCCTCACCTCCACATACTCCCAACTACAACCGGGAGAAACGGTACCCCAGATCCCAGGGTCAATCCTCACTCAGGAGCACCATGGTCCATCGGTCTGGCAGGATAGACGCAGCTCTCGTGGCCGCTGTGCACCCAGGCTGTGATTCCTGGAAAAAAAAAAAAAAAAAAAAAAAAAAGCCCAGGTGAGCCAGCTGAATAGCACGTAGTTATCTAGGAAGAACACAGGAGCTGCCAGGCTGCAAACCACGTGGCACGGACCAGTCTCCCCACCCCTGCCCCCCTTTCCCATGTAGTTTGTAAGGGACTCAGTCTGTCCCCAGAGTCTTGCCCTTGGGTCTTTCTGGGCCCCACCAGGCTTCTCTCTGCCTTTGCCAAGCCTTTCTCAAACCTGAACTCCACACCACCCCCCACCGGAAGGCTACTTAGAGGCACCCGGGCTACAAGTTGCTCCGGAATAGCAGCTTTACCCAGGCATCCTCTCCATGGACACTGGGCCTAGGAGGCGGCTCCAGTTGCTGCGGAGTCGACCCAAGGAGCTTCCATTGGTCTCCAGGAAGGCCGCCCAGTCTTCAGCAAAGCACAAGGGAAGAGGCTGCAGTGAGTGCAAGGCAGGGCACGGGGGGTCCAGACGCTCCGCCCGGGATCCTGCGGGCTGTCCTCAATTTAAAAGCCTGGTCAACGGGTTCGCTTTGGAAGGATGCTGAAAACATGGAACAAAGGCCATAAACGACGTCCGACTTTTTGTAGGCGACAAACATGGCTTTAGGACTTCAGGTACCACAACTCAGGCGGAGGGGTGAGACACGAAAGGCTCGGTGCTCGGAGCCCTTCCCAGGTCCGCCGTCCAACGACGGCTCTCCCACATGAAGGGACCAGAGCCGCCTGGACGCCCCACTGCACTCACCTTGGTGCCCGGCATCGGGCAGCCGAGCAGACAGCACAGGACCATGTAGATGTCCGTAGATTTGGGAGGATGGCATTAGGCAGACCGAGAACATGTCCACGCGACAGGAAACTTCGCTCTTGAGGCTGGGCGCCGGCGGAAATACGGATGACAAAGTGTCCTGTGGCCTAGAACGGCATTTCCGACCGGAGGGACCTCCAGCGCCCCCTAGAGAGAGGAGGCCAACAATTGCTTGGGATTGTTAGGTTAAACTTTAGCTGTGGCCAGGTTTTAGGAGGAAATTTTCCCTCATTTACTTTTTTTTTTTTTCCTGTTTGCTCTGAAGCAGCTCTGTCTTACTCACTACCGAATCCATAGCACCTGGCTTAGTAGTGCCACAGAGGGACAAATGATGAGTTGCAGTCACGTTTCTTTAAACACCCCCACACGGAGACGTCAGTAATAGCTTAAGCTGGAATGTGAAGGTGAGGTGATGAGCCGAGGGAAGTGGACAAAGAACGGACGCTTTGCTCAACGTCTACCTCAAAATGACAAGGGACTGGCAGAGTCCCTTAACTAGGAGAGGCTTGATCCAAGTGACAGAGATGACAGACAGATGTCTGGGAAAGGAGCTCATGCCCTCACACTCTTAAATTCGGCCTGGATCCCGGGTCACACGTAGCTCTTGACCCCGTGTACAGCAACCCTGCCCTTGGGTCTTTCTGAAGAAGGAACTCCGTTAGAAGAGTCCAAAGGATCGCTAGGCCAGGAGAAAATAGAAATCCAGATTTGCCCTGTGAGGGAAATGGGAGGTTCTAGAGAGCGGGTGGACGGCATAGTCCATACTGAGGAGATGCCCATAGAGTTCTGAGATTAAACACTGTGAGTCTCCGTGATGGAAGTAACCGTGGGATGTCGTTGCTGGGTTATGCTGAAGGAGGCACCCTTTTACAGACATGCCTTTGCAGCCCCCGCCCCCGCCCCCGCCCCCGCCCCCACCCCACTACCGGGTTAAGAAATGAGCTACCGTTCCTTGCCCTAATTTTACATTCTCTGAGAATGATTCTAAAAAGACAAAAGATAGTCTGGGCCGGAGAGATTGCTCAGTGACTAAATGCGCTTGCAGAGGATCTGGGTTCAATTCCCAGAACTCATTTGGTGCTCTTAAAGTCTGTGCCTGGAACTCCAGATTCAGGGAATCTGATGCCCTCTTCTGTGAACTTTCTCTCTCTCTCTCTCTCTCTCTCTCTCTCTCTCTCTCTCTCTCTCTCTCTCTCTCTCTCTCTCTGTGTGTGTGTGTGTGTGTGTGTGTGTGTGTTACACATATGGTATATACAGGCAGAATACGAATAATATAATATTTTTAAAATCTTTTTTAAGGCAAAAGGTAGAATTAACTCCAATGCTGCATTTTTTTTTTTGTTGTTGTTAAATCATTTTATTTGAGCAAAGAAGACACACGAATCCTGCCATTCTCGCTAGTGAGGCTGCTACAACCTCCTGACCTAGTGGACCTGGGTCAGAGAACAGCCACACCCTCTCATGGGCGCTCTAATGCTTTATTTCATGAAATCAATACTGTACAAGATTCTATGTCAGCAATGTAACGGTTGACGTTGCCAACTAGACAGGGCCCAGACTCACCCAGAAGACACACCCTTGGCACAGCTCTGAAGGACACCTAGACTAGGCTAGCCATTGGGCATGTCTGTAGAAGAATCCTCTAGATTACATTAAGTGAGATGAAAAAGCCCGCCTTAACTGGGTGTGGACAGCACCATTCCATGGTCTGGGGTCCCAGAATGAGCAAACAGGATGGAGCTAGCAGAGCACATACTGATCGTTTTTCTCAGAACAACGTGACCAGCCTCCTGCCACCAGAACTTTCCAGTTGATGATGGTCCATACCCTCAAATGCTGAGCAGGAATAACCTCCTCCCCGCTTAGCTGCATTTTGTCAGGGTATTTTTACAGAGTAATGAGAAAAGCAATGGATACAGCATATCCTCATGTTGTTCCTCCCCTCACCCCACTGGGTACTGGAGATTACACCAGTACTAAAAGCTTCTCCTGGTAGTGACTGCTTTGTCACTAAGCCCCACCCCCAGCCCTCTTATTAAAATTTACTATTGAGGGCCTGGAGAGATAGATGGCTCAGTGGCTAAGATCACTTTATTGCTCTTCCAGAGGACCCCAGTTCAATGCTCAACACTTACACGGTGGTTCACAACTGTCTATGAGTTCAGTTCTAGGGCACCTGACACCCTTGCATATACATACATGCAGGCAAAACACAAATACCATAAAAATAAAAATGATAACATAAATAAAATTTGGACTGGAGAGATGGCTCAGAGGTTAAGAGCGCCGCCTGCTCTTCCAAAGGTCCTGAGTTCAATTCCCAGCAACCACATGGTGGCTCACAGCCATCTATAATGAGATCTGGTGCCCTCTTCTGGCCTGCAGGTGAAACACTGTGTACACAATAATAAATAAATAAATCTTTAAAATAAATAAATAAATAAAATTTAAATTTGAGACAGATCCAGGCTGGCCTTCAACTCACTCTGTAGCCCAGGGAAGTTCAACGAGGAAGGTCCTGAGTTTGCTGCATTCCATGAGTTCCAGAACTGTTTTTCTGTTCCTCTTGCACGGACCCCAACAATTTTTTTTTTCTTTCAGTAATGTTTTAGGCCATAGGGCCAAGAGTAGCCTGGGGCATAGGAGTCTTGCCTTGCCTATTTCAGAGTGAGGTGATTCCATGCTGTTGCTACAACGAGCATCCCTCTTTTTTTTTTTTTTGGTTTTTTGAGACAGGGTTTCTCTGTGTAGCCTTGGCCATCCTGGACTCACTTTGTAGACCAGGCTGGCCTTGAACTCACAGTGATCCACCTGCCTCTGCCTCCCGAGTGCTGGCATTAAAGGCGTGCGCCACCACACCCAGCTCAAGCATCCCTCTTTTATCAAGTGTACAGGCCAAACACTATGACCTTCTGCTCCAACTGGTCCCTTGACCCCCACACACCAGCACACGGGCCCCTCCTTCCCTTCAGGTTTCAGCTTCAGAACCTTCATTCTCTTTCTTTGCCCTGACACTCCCCCCTTTATCCCTTGCTACCCTGAACCCTACAAAACCCTCCATCCCATATCACCAAGAAGCCATCTTCCTTTGGAAACCCGAGGCAGTTCCCATGTACACCCACTGTCACACCTAGCCAGTCCCACAGCAGCTAATCACAATTTCCTGGGTGAATGAGGCAGGACTGAGCTCTGGGGTCTTCAGTCAGCCCTTACAGCTAACCATATTCTGGGAACAAACAAGCTTTGACTCACACAGCCTGGCTTTAGCCAAAAAGTCAACTCAGAAAGCCCAAGCAAGCCGGGCGTGGTGGCGCACGCCTTTAATCCCAGCACTCGGGAGGCAGAGGCAGGTGGATCGCTGTGAGTTCGAGGCCAGCCTGGTCTACAAAGTGAGTCCAGGACAGCCAAGGCTACACAGAGAAACCCTGTCTTGAAAAACCAAAAAAAAAAAGAAAGCCCAAGCAAGGGACTGGAGAGACAGCTCAGGGGTTAAGCATATGTACTGCTTTACCAAGGACCGCGCTTCCTGTGCACATACTTACTCTCTCACACAAAGGCACACATATATACTTACAATAAAAATAACTTTTTAAGAATATATAAATTTTTTTAGGAATATATAAATTTATTTTAGAAAAGAAAGGCCACTGAAGGAAACCAGTTTTTCAAGAATCATTTTATGTATATGAGCGTTCTATCTGTATGTACACTTACATGGTAAAAGAGGGCATCAGATCCCAGTACAGGTGGTTGTGAGCCACCACGTAGTTGCCCAGAATTGAACTCTAGACCTCTGGAAGAGCAGACAGTGCTCTTAAATGCTGAGCCATCTCTCCAGCCCGTGGGGACCACTTTTTTGTTTGTTTGTTTGTTTGTTTGTTTGTTTTTCGAGACAGGCTGTCCTGGACTTGCTTTGTAGACAAGGCTGGCCTCGAACTCACAGAGATAAACCCGCCTCTGCCTCCCAAGTGCTGTGATTGAAGGCTTGTGCCACCACTGCCTGGCTGGGACCACTTTCAAGTGCAGAAACAGGCAGATATGTCTCACATGGCACAAGGGGCAGAGAGCCTCTAGGATCCTCCTTATTTGAGCACTAATGCCATCTGTGATAGCCCCGCCCCCCTCATCCTGGGACCTGTCATTCCTTGGATTGCTCTTTAGGTCTGTTGGGAGGGGCTGTCTGCTATGGGTCTTGAGCATCTGTGCATATCACTGCTGGATAAAACCAATTCGAGGCCCTGACTGCTGATTATCTGGGCAGTTTCATAGGGGTTCAAAGCTTGTGACCTTGTAAGACAAGGTCAGCACCCTTCACAAACTGAAAGCATCTTAGCTCTGCTCTCGGTAAAAGGGCGAATTCCTCCCAAACACCAGGTGGAGACTCACTTCAGGGGTACTGTGCCACCCATACCCCAAATTCCAAGGCTCTGGGGGTCGACCTGAACACGAAACATTGTTTTCCATTTTCTTCCTTCTTCTTCTCTCTCTCTCTGTCTCCCTTCCTCCCCTCTCTCGCTTTCCCTCCCTCCCCGCCTCCCTCCCGCTCTCCCTCCCTCTCTCTCTCCCTGCCTCCCCTCTCCCTTCCTTCCTCCTCTTCCCCCTCCTCCTTCTTCCTCTCTCTCTCTCTCTCCTTCACTCTCACTCTACCCCCTTCTTGATGTGTTATGCAAGGTGTTTTTGCGCGCACGTGGAGGCATATGGAGGGACCAGAGCTGATACTGGGACGCATCCTTGACTGCTCTTCCATTTTAGTTACCAAGGCAGGATCCCTCCATCAAAACCAGAGCTCACCGATACAGCTAGCCTTGTTCTGGGTTTCCTCTGCCTCCGCCTTCTGAGAGTTATAGGCGGGCCCGGTAATTACAGACTGCCCATTTACATGGGTTCCCGGAGATCTTCGTGTTTCTGTGGCAGGTGTTTTAACCACCGAGCCATCTCCCTAGCCTGTTCTGTTTACTGCTTTTTCCAACAGTAATAAAGTCCCGGTCCTCTGCCGCCATAGGTAAAGTAGTATGCTGCGCAATGCTTGGGGGACAGACATTTAGAGCATGCGCAGTGTTTGCGGTTGCCACTTAGAGCATGCGCAGTGCTTGCGGCTGCCCCTTAAAGAACATACGCAGTTTTTTTACATCTGAACTGCTTGACAAGGGGTAAGTCCATCAAACAGTCCCAGCTTTTATTTCCTTGTCAGCAAATGGAATAGCGCTAATGTTTGCCTTATAGAATTGTGTTCCGAGTCCATTTGTGCTGGCACTAACAAAGTACTACTGTAAACTGAATGGCTTGTAAATAGAAACCTATTTCTTGCAGTTCTGGAGCCTAGATGGTACACTATGAAATAGAAATGACCCCAAAGGACGTGTGCTAATGACTTGGTAGCTAGGGCCTGGTAGAAGAAGGAGAGGTGACTGGAGGCGTGCCATCTGAGGAGGTGACTAGACACTTGCCCTGGCGTTGTGGTGGGGGTTGGGGTTGGGCGTGTTAAGAGAAGCCTGGTCCTTTCTCTTTTGCTCTCTGGACACCATGAGCAGTTTTGTCCCACCACATACCTCTTGCCATGACCACTTGAGATCTCACTACAGACCCAGAAACCGCAAAGCCAACCGACCAACAGCTAAAACAAGTCTCTTAAGTTGTCTTCCTCAGAATTTTGCCACAGCCACACACTGGGGAGTCTGAGGGCAAGGCATCTGTAGATTAAGTATCTGAGGAGCCTCACCCCACCCTACCACTGTATCACAGGCTGATGGTTGCTTCCCTATCTTCTCCAAATGTCAGAAGGGAGAAGCAAGCTCCAGGGAACCCTCATAACCTGATCACTTTCCCCGCCCCCATACATCAAGATCCAACAACCTGATACTACAATGGTAGGAGATAGGGATACAAAATGGATTTAGGGGAGCAAGTCACCATTCAGTTTGTAATGCTGGGCATAAAAAGTTAAGTGGGTCAAAACCACCTAAAATACTTTGTGTGCTCAAAAATACTGGCTGTCACTTGTACTCCTTTGTTGCCCTGAGAACTGACGTTAGAGTCATATCACCCCGGGAAGACATGGCCTGATAAAGACACTTGCCACCAAAAAATGACAACCTGGCCAGGCAGTGGTGGCTCGAGCCTTTCATCCCAGCATTCAGGAGGCAGAGGCAAGCGAGTCTCTGTGAGTTCAAGGCCAGCCTGTGTTGGAAACAAGCAAAAGAAACTTATTCTAAGTATTACCATTTCCCTTTCAGACTCCATTTAATCATACGGAGAAACAAAATTCAAGGTCCCAGGCCCTAGGGGAGCCGTGGACTTCCCAATAGCTTGAACAGCTTCTGTTGTATGGAAACAGTTGTCTGAGTCCAGACACCTCAGGGACAACTTGGAAAAAGGCAGTTGTCAGAGTCCAGCCATCTCAGAGATAACTTCTCCACATTGCTGGCAGGCCCAGGCCCAGGAACCCACTCCTATCCCGATTGATGGAAACTCCCTTGCTCCACCCTGATTGTCAAAATATGTCTGGACAATGCTCCAGCCCACCCTGCTCTCCCGCAATTTGTGGTTTCCTTTAAATATGCTGTACAATGTCCCTTCAGGGTCACAGTTCAGCTCCTGAGTGTTTTGTGGCCCTGATTGATGAGTATCAGCTTGATTACAATAAATTTTTGTCATCTGCATTGGCCTAGTGTTTGAGTTATGTTGGATTTAAGTGGACCCGACAAAACCTGGTCTACAGAGTGAGTTCGAGGACAGCCAGGGCTACATAGAGAAACCATGTCTTGAAAAACAGCTAAACACACAACAAAAAGAATGACAACTTGAGATCAAATTCTAAGCCACATGAGCCATCTCTCCAACCATTTTTTTTTTCGAGACAGGATTTCTCTGTGTAGCCCTGGCTGTCCTGGACTCGCTTTGTAGACCTCAAACTTACAGCGATCCACCTGCCTCTGCCTCCCAAGTGCTGGGATTAAAGGCGTGTGCCGCCATGCCCGGCCAGTTCTCCAACCATTTTAATAGTTGAATTTTCTGGCCTATTTGTTTATCATGCCCATGTAAATGTAACCATGTTAGGGTCATGTTTGTCTTATTTTATTTCTAGTGCGTAGTCTGTCCCTTGCTAAGAAATAGTTCCTTGGTGGATATTTTGGGTGGGTGCAAAGCTAGATCAGTAGATTAGTGAAAGGCTAGATGGATGGATGGACAGGCAGACAGAAGCATGCATGGGGAAAGACGGGTTAATAGGATGGACGACTAATGGGATGGGAGGACGCTGATGTTCCATGCATATTTTCTGGCAAAATGGATGCATGAACGCATGAGTGGAATAAACTGGTAGAGTGGATGCTAGGACTGAGGAAGAGCCTTGCTGGCGCATTAGCATTTCACATCTACTCCAGCAGGGGACGCTGCAGAGCCACGCGCATAGGGGCTAGATGCGCAAAGGCGGAGTTGAGCCTGCAGCACGCGCAGCCGCAGCAGGGTAGACACTGCAGTGGTCGGGGAGGGTCCTGCGCAGTCCCACACTGCGGCACTCACGCAGTCTTTGCCTGACATCGCAGCTTGCAAGATGTGTCGTCTTCGGTCTGCGCTCTTGGCCGCCTCCAAGGCCTCCAGTCTCCTTTAAAGAAAGCCCAAGACCCTCGAGGCTACAGCGCGAGCTTGATCCTCCCACCCTTGTGGCTACGACATCCTGAGGTACTCGAAGGCGAGCATAGGTGGGCTGCTACCTCGGCATCCCGGTCCGATGGACTAGAACTGATGGGAGAGAAACTCTGGGAGGGCGACCCGGGGATGCGGTTGGGGGCTGAGTCGGGTGCCTAGGGCTCCTGTAGCACCAGAAGCCGCTTGTCCTTTCTTACTCAGGGTCCTCGGACTGTTGACAGTGTAGTTGCTTCTCTTCTGGGCCTTGGCCCATTAGACAGCACGAAGGATGACGAAGCTGGTTCTGCGGCACCCAACGCCCCTCCCGCCCACTCTCCGCACTCGCTGGTGGGCTCCACTGTCCAGGAAGCAGGTGTCCAGGTAAGCGTTGCTAGTGCACCTTGAAGACAAAGAGTGCTACCTAATTGCCTTCCCGTGGGCTCCAGAACTAAGGGGTGGTTTGGAGTTCAGCCGGATTCTGAGGACAGGCTGGTGGGTCTCTAGGGAGTGGGGACTCAGGCTAGAAAGACCTCAGGTCCTATGTGAGCGTAGTTCCTTCATTCTCAGGTAAGGAAGCTGCAAAGGCAGATCTGGCCACCTGTTTTGTTTTGAACTCTAGGACCTGACTGCACGGTAGTGATGCAGTGTTTGTGGTGTGAATGAAACCGATATCTCATTTTGAACCTAAATTGGTCTTTTTATGGACAGCAAGGTAGAGTCTTGCCAGAAATGAGGATTGCGTAGGGCTGAGAGGTCTTTGAAGCTGTCAGTTAGGCAGTCAGGCAGTATTTTTCCATTTGAGGTTCTTTGGCAGGAGGTGGGATAAAGGGACCTTCTAGAACCTCTGCAGTCTTATGAGAGCATGCGCAAAAGATCCAAAAAGTGCTCTCTGTAGATAATTTGTGGCCAGCACGCGCAGCCGCAGCAGGGTAGACACTGCAGTGGTTGGGGAGGGTCCTGCGCATTTTTCTTTGTTCGTGAGAAAATGCTGCGTCACTACAAAGTGCTGCATCCCGAGAAGACGCTGCGTCACTAGAAGGCGCTGAGTCACGAGAAGATGCTGCATCACGAGAAGATGCTGAGTCACGAGAAGATGCTGCGTCACCAGTAACCCAGCCTCCCATGTATCTGGTGTACGCGGCTGATGTGCCAGGGACTCTTCATGTACTGCCCAGGGCGGATTTCACCAGGTGACATTTAGATGCGCATACAAGTGCTTTTTGCTTTTTGTTTACTGCAGAACTGACATCCTGGTGCAGAGGGGCCACGGCAGCAGCTGGACCACAGTGCTCCCAAGGTAGAGTATGAAATTAAGATGGCTGTCCTCAAGCAATGCTCACAGATTCTCAGGAATCGTATAGACTGGGAAGCAAATAAACAGAAGATGAAGGTGGCTGCGTCCCTGTCCCCCGGTTTTATTCCCCCTTGGGGAATTCCTGTTGAGCCTACTTCAGTCCCGAGTCCCCCTGAGACCCTCCTTGCTTGGGTGGATTGAGCAGCAAAAGGTCTGAATCAGAAGCAGGAAGAATGCTGCATCATACCCAGCTGTACCCAGGTCTGACTTAGTCAGGGTTTCTATTGCTGCAGTGCCAACACCGTGACCAAAGCAGCCTGGAGAGGAAAGGGTTTATTTGGCTTACACTTCCACACCACTGTTCATCATCAAAGGAAGTCAGGACAGGGGCTCAAACGTGGCAAGGAGCCCGGAAGCAGGAGCTGATGCAGAGGCCATGGAAGGGCGCTGCCTACTGGTTTGCTCCTCATGGCTTGCTCAGCCTGCTATGCTATAGAACCCAGGACCCCCAGCTCAGAGGAGGCCCCACCCACAATGGGCTAGGCCCTCCCCCATCAATCTCTAGTTAAGAAAATCCCTTACAGCAGGATGGGGGCATCTTCTCAGTTGAGGTTCCCTCATTTCAGGTAACTCTAGTTTGTATTGAGTTGACATAAAACTATCCAGGCCAAGTCTTCCTCCTCCTCCAGAAAGCAGGAGAACCATCGGGTAGTATTCCTTAGGATCAGGAACCCCGCCCCTCCACACCCCTCCCCAACCCCTCACCCCTGTATTTTTTTTTTTTTTTTACAGGATTAGATGTACTTCCTAGGTTTTTGTAATTAGCTGAGCTGGCTGCTCAAAAGCTTCTGCCTCTGACAGCAGGCCCCCTGCCATCTCTGGCCCTGCATTCGTAAGTGAGCAGAGGTTACCCATGCCCTGGGCATTGGCAGTACAGGCAGAGGATGTGTGGAAAGAACCGTCCTGTGTTGCGAAGGTCCACACCCATGCCTTCCAATGCTGGGAGCTTTCCCACACTGTGGGTTTCTCAACTCTGCATACATTTGGGCCTCTAGGGTATCAGCTCTGCCCACATGTACATTGTTACTGTCCTCACTCAGGGCTTTTATTTTCCTGCCCTGAGTATTCACTTCTCCTAGATGGCCTGCAAGGTCATTGCCAGTCCACAGTGGCCCCTCCCACAAACCTGCTGTGTGCACTCATTTTATCCTGTTGGGGGTTATTTGCATTGGTGGTATAACGCATGGTGACCGCCCTGCCACAGACGGTACGCAATATCCTTTTTAGGAGTTAGAGGCATCAGTGGGTTTGTAGAAATAAGAGCCCACAGTTATGGGATGCTTACTGACTGGTAACTCCTGAGCCAACCACTTTCCCCATAACCACCATACCCTGCTGTGAGCAGTGGCAAGCTAGGTGTTTATCAGGCTTTCATGCCATTTGCAAGTGAGTCCGCTGTATACAGAGACATCACGGGAGTTGTCAAGTTAGGAACATTCTAGACCCACCTCTACTAGAAGTAAGATGTCTTGTCCAGTCCATTCTCTGGAGTATTGGTCCCTTGCATCTGATACAGCACCATACATGTTGCTTGGAGTCCCTGCTCCATCACTCTCTCAGTCAAAGTCAGACTCGGAACTTCATTTCCAGTATTTAAAAAACAAAATGATAACCGAGTGTGGTGGCACATGCTTGTAATCCGAGCACTTGGGAGTCAGAAGTTCCCTGTGGGTTCAAGGCCAGCCTGGTCTACAGAGAGGGTTCCAGACAGCCAGGGTTACACACAGAAAAGCCAAATAAGTAAATAAATATGATGACAGATAACTTTTGCTCCACTTGAGCTCATGTGTCTGTCCCAACGCCCCAGGGACTCCTCTTTGGTTACCCCTGGCCTTCCTGAACACTGGGGGCAGGGGAAGCTGGCTGGCCTCTTTCCTGCACTCGGGCTGCAGGCCTCTAGTGTCAGCACCTCTTGCCCTCATGTCTGTTCCTGTGTATGGACCTGCATTTAGAAGCGACCATGGGCTGCCCGTGCTCTGGTCATCCTTAATGCAGGGAGAGGAGCTGCCGAAGGCCATTTCCCGTGTTTGAAGGGTCCACTCCTGTCCCTCTCAAATGCTGGTGCTTTCACACACTCCTGCTTCTTTGTTGCCCAACACTTCAGCCTCCCCCACAGGACATGGGCCACTGAGCGAGAGTCAGTGATGGCAGGCATCTTGCTTTTGTTCAGTTCTGTTTTGTTCATTTGTTTTGAGACCGGGTCTCACTATGTAGGTCTGGCTGGCCTGCCTCTGTCTCCCAAGTGCTAGGACTGAAAAAAGAGACGTGTGCCACAATGCCTTCATGTTTTGGCTTGGCCTTTCTCAGCTTGGCTCCCTGCTATCAGGGATGAAGGCTTTGACACTTTAGAATCTAGAAAGGCCAGGGTGAATCACACATAATGATGTGTGTGCTCATCGCCCAAGCTGTTCATAGGGAAGCTGCCTTTGTGTGTGTGTGGCGGGGGGGGGGGGAGGGGGGGGTTGTTTTGTTTTTTGAGACAAGATCTCTTTGTAGTCTTGTAACTCCCTTTGTAGCCCAGGCTGGCCTTGAATTCAGTTTCCTGCCTCTAGAGTGCTGGAATCTAAGGCATGCAGGACCATGCCCAGCAGAGGTGATCTTTTGGAGTTGATGTGTATGCCTAAGAGGACCTTTGAAGAACTGTGATTCAGTGGACAGAAGGACATTTGTTTTTCATGAGGGCATGAGAGGGACTTTGAGGTTGAGGTGCAGGCCACGTATGACAACATATAGGGAGGACTTCTGGATGGAGGGGACCTTGGTGGGAGGAGCCCTGGGAGTGAGCCTCTGAGTTGTGTGTCTCTGCCCCTTATGCAACTGCTCAGTTGTCCTATAGGGAGCTGCTTTTTTTTGTTTTTGTTTTTTGTTTTAGCTTTTTCTGAGACAGGGTTTCTCTGTGTAACAATATAGGGAGCTGATTTACACCAATAGGACCGTTTTCATGTTTACTCTTTCCCCCTCATTAATTAGGAGCATTCTCGCTGACATCAGCATGGAAAGACAAGACCACTGGAGCCCCGAGCAGGAAGACAGCACAGGCACTGGGTCACCGAGCATCTCACCATGATTGCCTGCAGGAGTCTCATTCAGGTGAGCTCCTGCCGGATGACTGGGTCGTAATATACATTCTGAAATGAAAATTATAAGCCGCTGGCCTTGCCTGAATTTCTGCCTTAGGCTACGGTGGCGGTGTCCATGGGTACGTCATAGTGGGGGAAGAGCGAGATTGCTGCCAGACAGCGCGCCGCCAGACCTGACTACCACCGGCTACACCTTTCCAACTCGGTGAGCATGCAGAGTGAAGAGCTTAGAGACCAAAGTCAGAGATTCTTCAAGGAAACCAAATGAAGGCCTCAGAGGGGAAATACGAAACCGGCCAAGCTGCTTCTGTCATTCCATTTAGTGCCACAGCATGCAATGTGGCACCGAGGCATCCTTGTTCTCACAGATGTCCACTGTTGAGAGCGGGGCATCCTTGTTCTCGCAGATTAGCAACCGGGGAAACCAGAAATATTAAACACGCAGGGTTGTCTCTTCAAAGGATGAGACACATACCCTGTTTTCCTCCCGGAAGGCTGGGAGCGGAGGTGTTTGATATCCTGGTGACCTTTGTGCTATCTGTGTGCCACATCCTTCCCTAGACCCTTTTTATTTGTCCCATACGCTCATCTGCCAGTCCTATTGCTGCTTTCTCTCTCTCTCTTTTTTTTTTTTTGTTTCTGTCTTTAATTTAATTTTATCACTTACTTGAGTGGCGCCGTTTGTGTGATCTATACAGTAATGGTAGTGGCATGGTTGGGGTGGCAGTGCCGTCGGTGGCAGTGGTGGTGGTAATGGTAATGGTGGTGGTGGCAGCAGGCGGTGCTGGCAGCAGGCGGTGCTGGCAGCGGTGGCAGCAGCAGCAGCAGCAGCGACTAACACCTTTAATTCCAGCAGCAAAGGCAAGTGGATCTCTGAGTCCAAGGCCAACCTGGTCTACAGAGTGAGTCCAGGACAGCCAGGGCTACACAGAGAAAACATCCGTATTGTAAAACCAAAATAACTAAATAAAAAATTATAAAAAAAGGTGTCGTGTGTAGTTAATCTATAGAGTTTTAATGTAGTCATGGCTTAAGCTTTATTGTGCACATGGGGTTGTGTTAATTATCACCAGAAAATTGCTTCAGCAGCTTGTGCTATGCTTAAATATGCCTAGAGTAAACTAGCTGGTGTCAAACTCCTGAAGTTTGAACCAATACATAGCCGGGCGGTGGTGGCGCACGCCTTTAATCCCAGCACTTGGGAGGCAGAGGCAGGCGGATCTTTGAGTTCCTGGCCAGCCTGGTCTACAGAGCGAGTCCAGGACAGCCAGGATTACACAGAGAAACCCTGTCTCAAAAATAAAATAGTATAGTAAAATAAAGTTCCATTCAACACTGGGTTCTGACCCCTGTTGAACCATACTGCCCTTTTCCCTTACTTGGACCATTGCTTGGCTGGCTGTGGTGTCTGCAGAGAGCCCCACAACTGGCAGCCAACGGGAGGGGTTCAAGTCTTGGAGCAAGGTAAGAAAAATCTTTCTTTAAATAGCGACAAGGGCAGGAGTTCGGTCCTCTCACCGGAAGGGTCACAACGGTAAGTAAGAAGAATAGAACAAGCTACGGTTCTTCTCAGTCCTCGGAGACGAAGCATTTTATACAGTTACTGAGACTTTTGTTAAGACACAGAGGAGCAAACACGCTCAGGGCAATAGCTCTGGCGCTTGGTCTGTAAAATTCAGTCCTTGGTTTCCTAAACAAGAAACTGTTGATCTTAAAAATTGGAAATGCAGCCAGGTGGTGGTGTCTATAGAGAAAGTTCTAAGAAAGCCAGGGCTACCTAGAGAAACCCTGTTTCAAAGAGGAAAAAAAAGAGAGAAAGAAATTGGATATGCGTAGGAGCTAAAGTCACAGAGGCCCATGAAAGAGGAGATAAAATCCTTGCCGATTATTTTGCAAGCTGGAGTACAGTGATGCATGCCTTGTACTCTTTAGAGGCCAGTGAATAATACTTCTTGTTTTCTCTCCAGGCTGCGTGGACTCCGCTGCTGGTCTGGCTTCCTGGAGGTTGCCCAGCCAGGCTCAGTCAGGGCTTTTGCGATCTGATGGAACTCAGTATCCATCCAATGATGTGCTCTTAGCAAAATAATGGATTTTATCTTGTCCTTCACAGGCTTTCTCACTTCGGGCCTTTCAGGTGCTGAGAGGCCAAACACCACCCAGATTCCTTGGTATTTATGATTACTAAAATCTCATTTTAAAAATTTGTAATTTTGCACAACATAACAAAAGAAATTAAAAGGAAAAAAAAAAGCTTAACATGGATTTAAGAAAAAAAACAATAGGGGCAAATTGGAACCAAGAAAGTAATTTTGGAATATTCCTTGCTAATACGGTGGCCAAGGACTGAAAAACATAATTGTATGTTTGTCAAATTTCCTTGGAGGCCAGAAGGGGTTGAGTTAGGCTAATATTTTTAAAGTTTTCACCTAAAATCATTTTTGGTGCAGCCTGAGACTCTGACCTGTCGTGAGAACCAGAGCCTTTCAGCAAACTCTTCCTCCATGCCACCGTTTTGCTTTGATGTTTTCACAGTTTTGTATTTTTTTTTAGGATCAGCTGGGTATGTACTTTCATGCTCTCACAGGGCAGCCCAGTTGTTTTCTCCTTCAGGTGCCTGTTTCTGAGGTACTTTCTGAATATCCTATTTCCTAATAGGAGAGCCCTCTTGAACTCAAAATTAAAATGGATCTTATGTAAACAGGCTTAGGTTTAAATCTTTAAAAGTTAAATACCGAATACGGCCCAGGCGTGGCATGGTACCCTGGGGCCTCCAGAAAATACCGTCATTTCGTACCTGAAACTTGACTTTGTCAGATAGCTCTCTATACATTTTTTTCCCATTTACTAGGATTCCCATTACAACTATAAAATGATAATGGACCTGCTTATAAAGCAAATGCTTTTTTTTTTCAATTTGTGGACTATTAATCATGTCCACCATAAAATCCCTTACAATTTTTTTTTTCATTTTAAAGGATAATACTTTGTCTTCTTTCCAAAAGCATTTTACCCTAAAGGAGCAACCTAAAGTATATATTAAAAAAAAAAAAGTCTACAGGGCTGAAGAGATGGCTCAGGGGTTAAGAACACTGACTGCTCTTCCAGAGGTCCTGAGTTCAATTCCCAGCAACCACATGGTGGCTCACAACCATCTATAATGGGATCTGATGCCCTCTTCTGGCCTGCAGGTGTACATTGTATATGTAGTAAATAAATTAATCTTTAAAAAAAAATCTACAAGCTAACCAATGGAAAGGGCCCGGTGTCCTATCATCGAGGCGAGGTTGTGTTTATGTCTTATAGAAAGTTAAATGAAGTCCCAGGTGGCTCCTGCTCTGACACATCCAGCAAGGACAGCAGTCCAGAGACCAAAGACAGACGACAAATCCATCAAAAGGAGATGTCCCAAGAGGAAGAGAGGCGCTGAATGACGTGTCTAAAGACAGACGACAAATCCATCAAAAGGAGATGTCCCAAGAGGAAGAGGAGCCGAATGAAGTGTCTAAAGACAGACGACAAATCCATCAAAAGGAGACGTCCCAAGAGGAAGCCAATAACTTGGGAAGACACCAGGACTTACCTTATAAGCCAAGACTTTGGGCAAAAAACAAGGACTTAATACTACTGACCCCCCAAAATGTTGTTGTTATGTTTGACTGTATTACATGTTGATTCTCAGCTTGTCCGTGCAGAATCCAAATGCCTTTTGTCAGTGGGGATAAAAGGCACACCTGTAACAGAGTATGATGTTGTTTTGCCATGCTTATAATTGTTTTTATTCTTTGGGACCAGTTGTCTGGACAAAAGATCGTATCCAAACATTTAGTCACATGGATGGGCGATATGTTGGCTAGACTAATCTTAACTCAGCAGTCCAAATGTAATAATACTGGTTTTTGGAATAAGCTAGTTGTTTTATAAAGCTCGGATAGTGGAAATTATAGTTATACGAAGATGAAAAAAGATATCTGACGCATCACTTACTAAAGTTGAATCAACACCATGGTGTTACTGAGTCGTGCCTTCTTGCCTCGTGCGAATCGTTACTCTGTTGGCCTTGGTGGGCGCCGAGACCCTGGCAGCCATAGGGGATAAGAATTTGGCTTCCCTCACCCCAGCCAAGTCATGTGTGGCCAGGCTCTGCCTCCTTGCTTGTCCTTGGGTAAGGCCTGAAGTTTCCTAGGCCGTGAGATGCCATCCTCTTACCCACCGTAAGACATTCTGAAGTATGCCTGCTGCTTGTTCTTGCTCTCCTTGCTTGCCAGATACCCCTGTGCCCCAGAAGGCTGGCTTAGTTCACTGAGAAGCTCCACTTGGCATCTGTCTAAGGCCTGATTGGGGACTGTGAGTTTGTAGCGTGTCTTGGGGCTGGGGCTTAGGAGAGAAGGGAGCTATGTGACTTGACTTGGTCGAGGAACATTTGGGCTTAAAAAGAGAGAAGGAGGCTTTGGTTGGCAGAGATGGTATGAGGGGCTAAAGGCCTTGAGAAAGGCAGGAGCACACTAAGCTCTAGGTGGGGAGGGGAAAAAAAAAGCCAGTCAGGGCTGGAGAGATGGCTCAGAGGTTAAGAGCACTGGCTGTTCTTCCAAAGGAGCTGAGTTCGTAACCCTCTATAATGACACTTAGTGCCCTCTTCTGGCTTGAAAGCACACAAGCAGGCAGAATGCTGCACAAACAAACAAACAAACAGACCTTAAAATAAAAGAAAGGAAAGGAGCCAGTCAGTGTCTTAGTTACTGTTCTAGTGCTGTGCAGAGACACCACGACCAAGGCAAGTCTTATAAAAAAGAAAGCATTTAATTGGGGGCTGGCTCACAGTTTCAGAGGTTTAGCCCGTTAGCGTCATGGCAGGAAGCATGACAGTAGGCAGGCACGGTGCTAGAGGAGGAGCTGAGAGCTGCATCCTGAGCCACAGGCAGCAGGAGAAGATGGTCTGGTGTGAGCCTTTGAAACCTCAAAGCCCACCCCCCAGTGAGGTACATTCCAACAAAGCCATATCTGTTCTAGAAAGGCCATATCTCCTAATAATCTTTGTGTGTGTGTGTGTGTGTGTGTGGTAAAGATTTATTTATTATTTATACAGTGTTCTGCCTGCATGTGTGCCAGCAAGCTAGAAGAGGGCATCAGATCTCACTGTAGATGCTTGTCAGCCACCATGTGGTTGCCGGGAATTGAACTCAGGACCTCTGGAAGA
This sequence comes from Acomys minous, assembly GCF_964271855.1. Lineage (NCBI taxonomy): Eukaryota > Metazoa > Chordata > Mammalia > Rodentia > Muridae > Acomys > Acomys minous. The sequence continues at coordinate 76,569,189 of NC_140485.1, read as the reverse complement.
GTAGTCAGTGCTCTTAATGGCTGAGCCATCTCTCCAGGCCTCCCCCCCCCCCCACTTCTAATCCTTTCAAACAGTTCCTTTTCCTGGTGACTAGGCATTCAAATATATGGGAGCCATTATTATTCAAAGCGACACAACCTGCCTTCCGAGAACTCTGGGACACCGTGGGCAAGTGCCCAATATGGCCATTCATGTTACCGTGACAGGTATTCGGTCTTGGGAGATGAGGGTCAGTAGCAGTCATAGCAACGATGACCACGTGCTTCTCTGCCCCTGTGTTTCCAATCCCTTCCACACAGAAGAACTCTTCCTAAGGCCAGGGCCCAAATGAGCAGGTAGACAGACACATTCCTTCCACTGAATTCCCCCACCGTGACTGGAGCTAAGGTTGAAACAGGCAGCCTGGCCCTCAGACTCCTCAAAGGGTGCTGCTGGGCTGAATCCTCCTCTCCGCCTTGTATCTGCCTCCCCTCCTTTCTAGAACCATCTCGTTTTCTTCCTGGGAAATCTTCCCAGCCTTTCCTAACGTTCTGGCCACTTTCAAACTACCTCTCATTATTAGGGAGAAATAAATTTTTCTTCCATATATGCAAATATCTTCCTACTTTTGAGTCCACTGCCTTCAGGGACATTTTGCTGTTGCCTGGTGCCGTGAGAATGCTGGCCCTCTCTGCTTACCAGATACTGTGCCTGCTCATGGCCCAGTAGCCCCCCCATTAACCATTGAGGGCAGGGTTGTCTCTAGGGCTCCCTGGTACTCTGTTTAGACCGTGCTCTGTGGGAGATAGTAGTGATGGGGAAAAGAAAAGAGGGAGGCTGAGGGGCTGCTGGAGAGGAGTTAGGGAGTCTGGGGTATGTGGCATGATTGCTTAAGTGGCTTTGTTCCCCAGACCCCAATATTTGCTTCTCAACAAGCCAGACTGGCTGATTTGTGGCATCTGTGTATCAATGTCTTTTCTTCTGCGCATCCTGGTACAGTGGTTGTTGTGATGGTTTGGATGAGAAATATCTCCCCTAGGCACAGGCGTTTGAACACTGGGTCCCGCATTGGTGGAGCTGCGTGGAGAGGTTATGGCTGGCGGCATGGGGCAGCCTTAGTAGGCCACTGAGGCGGGCTTTGAGAGTTTAAAAGCCGTGCCTCACTTCTAGTTCAGTTTCTGCTTTACACTTGGTCTTCAAGATATGATCTCTCAGCCTGCTGCGCCTGCCGCCATGCCTGCCGTGTGCCACATGCCCTCCTGCCATAAGGGACTCTTCTCCCTCTTCCGGAACCTTAAGCCAAAAGAAACACTCTCTTCCTTAAATTGCCTTTGGTCCACGTGCTTTATCACAACAGGAAAGTAGCTACCGACAGTCAACAGCATAGTACAGATCTTCCCAGTCAGCAGTCAGTAAAGGACAGCTCTTCCCAACTCACCCTTAGAGTTCATTCACTAAAGGATGAAACGGAGGGACCTTCACCCCTCATCTCTGGCCCAGCTTCTCTCGCCCTGCCTGACTCTCTGCCAGCAGAGGGCACAGGTAAAGCCCCGCCTCTCCCTTCTCCCAAGCCAGCCCCTCCACCTTTCCCCTTGGGCAGTAAACTCCCACAGGCACCCTGGTCCCTAGCCCCCCAGCCTCTGTGCCTAGTTCTGCATGTGTTCTTTTACTGTGTCCTCTACTGGACAGCTAGCTTAGCAGTGCCACCTCCTCCAGGAAGGGTGCCCTCTACCCCTCCCATACCGGTTATACAGGCAGTTCTAGGACTTGGCAAAGCAAACAAACCAAAAAGCAGATCTTTCTTTCCTAGGACTGACCTTGCAGAGGACAGGGGCGTGCCGCTGACATGAGCTGGAGATGGACAAGGAAAAAGTTATGAAGCAGGGAGCCAGGCTAGGAAGTCTAGAGGCGTGGCATTTTGCACCTGAGTAGACTGAAAGTCACCTGGGTGATGGGATGGGATCCCCTCTGGGCATCTCTGCAGCCTGTTTAAGCTTCGTCACAGCGTAGACCAGGATGGAGAGGAGCTCTCCTCATGGGTACCAGACCCAGCGATCTGGGAAGGCTGCAGCGCCTGAGGCCACAGGAGCTGTTCCTGGTTGTAAATGTGTGCCAAGCACTAAGGTAAGGGTGGCAGATGGGTCTGGCCAGGATTTGCAGTCAGCAGGAGGCTGGGCATACCTGTGGTTAAGCTCCACACCTGCTGATTCCATTCCTCCTTCTCTCTGACCATAGGTCACTAAGATGTCTTCATTAGGGTTTTTATTGCTGGGGTAAAACACTATGACCAAAAAGCAACTTGGGGGAGGAAAGGGTTTATTTGGCTTATACTTCCATACCACTGTTTGTCACTGAAGGAAGTCAGGACAGGAACTCAAACAGGGCAGGGACCTGGAGGCAGGAGCTGATGCGGAGGCCATGGAGGGGTGCTGCTTACTGGCTTGTTCCACATGGCTTGCTCAGCCTGTTTTCTTATAGAACCCAGGGCCACCTGCCCAGGGAAGGCCCCACCCACTATGGGCGGGGCCATCCCCCATCAATCACTAAAAAAAAAAAAATGCCTTATAGCCAGATGGAGGCATTTTTCTCAATTGAGGTTCCCCCCCTTCAGGTAACTCTAGCTTGTGTCATGTTGACATAAAACTAGCCAGCATAGTAGACTAGGGAAGCAGTTATCCAAGGGCAGCCATTGATGGGCCCAAGCCATGACCTTGGTTGGGGACCAACAGCAGTGATGAGCAAGACTGCACGTTTCTTCTTGGGGAGCTCTGCTGCATCAAGAGTCTGAGCAAGTGATGGTTTGCCTCTTAGTGTGGGCAGCACCCACAAGGTTCAGGGGTGTAGTCTTCCCTGTTTTGTTTTGAATAAAGTATGGTCATATGATCAATATTCCTGTCTCTTCAACAGCCACTGCTGTTCTCATTTCTAGAGGGAACTCTGAGTCTCTGTTCATTACTCCCAAACATAGCAGCAGGGTGCCAAACACACCTGGAGGGTGTCCATCAACATAAAAGGATGGGGAAATACAAAGCCACTGGTGGCCTTGACAGCGCTTGACAGCAACAGGTCATGTAGTCCCCCTGCTCCATGTTGACACCTACCATGTCTCCAGCATCCTGGTCCAGCCTTAATCTAGAAGTCACCTAGAGAACGCATACTGACCTGTCAAGTTCTAAGGTAGTCATTTGATTGCTGAGGGGCCTGGGGCACCTTCTTTTGCCTCTCTGAACCTCAGGTTTTGGCTACATATATTGACCACAAATTAGCGCTTGTCTTAAATAGCAAGGTTTGAGCTGGGATGATACGTGGTGTTAAATATATGGCAGAGTACCCACCTCATTCTGAGTGCTCAATAAATGTCAGCTATTTTTGTCTGATGAGCATATATAGATGACTGATAGCTCAAATGAATAAGAAATACAAAAATGCCACCACAGTAGCCTCCTCTGTTGAGGTGACATCATGTCCCTTCTGGTCTGCTAACTGCAGGCATCTTGGCAGTTAGGCATCACTGTCGATTGATTGAACTTGCACTAAATGCCATGCATGGTGTTAGCCAATACATGTAATCATCTCATTTAATACCCACAACCCAGTGGGGGTAGATTTAATTGACACCTTTTTTACAACCTAAGAAGCCAAGGCTTAGAGAAACAGAAAGACCCACTTCATGCCAGCCAGGTCTGTAGGCACAAGGTTATTGTGTAATTAAACGCTGTTTTCTGTACCCTCTATATCTGGTTGTAATCCTTGTTCTGAGACTCTCCTGTCTTAATGTTGTGTAAGCACTGTTTCCTTATTGTCCCCTGATATGCCAATAAAGCAGCTTACAGCCAGTTCTTGAGCAGGGGAGAGAATAGGGATGGACTTCCTGCCAGCCAGGGGAGGAGGAGCTGGAGGAGGAAGCAGGGGATTCAGCCTCAGGCAGACGCCCAGGAGAGAGAAGAAAGGTTCCTCTGGAGCAGGGAAAGACACAAAGTGCAGGTAGCGCAGGGATTTGGGGAAAGAGGGAGCCAGACTAGCATAAAGGGTTAAGAATAGAATAATAAGTGCTCAGTTATTGTGTTGTAAAGCTTATAAACAGGGCTGGAGAGATGGCTCAGCGGTTAAGAGCACTGACTACTCTTCCAGAGGTCATGAGTTCAATTCCCAGCAACCACATGGTGGCTCACAGCCATCTATAATATGATCTGATGCATACTGTATACATAATAAATAAATCTTTACAAAAAATATAATAGAGTTTCAATTATTTGTGTGATAGCCATGCTAAGAGAGGAACTGAGAAACAAACACAATTTCATAAAAACAACTTTAACAAAAACTCTATACAAGAATATAGCTACAGCCTGGCAGGGTGGCACACGCCTTTAATCCCAGCACTTGGGAGGCAGAGGCAGGCAGATCGCTGTGAGTTCAAGGCCAGCCTGGTCTACAAAGCGAGTCCAGAACAGCCAAGGCTACACAGAGAAACCCTGTCTCAAAAAACCAAAAAAAAAAAAAAAAAAAAAAAAAAAAAAAAAAAAATATATATATATATATATATATATATATATATATATATATATATATATATATATATATATATATATATAAGAAGTTCCATTGGTTCACTGTGTCCTTCCTCTGGCATGTACTCCAAAGAGAGCAGATTAGGATTTAAAAATACATATTTTATTTAATTTTTAAAATTTATGTGCATTGGTGTGAGAGTGTCAGACCTTGGAGTTACAGACAGTTGTGAGCTGCCATGTGGGTGCTAGGAACTGAACTCTGGTCCTTTGGAAGAGCAGGCAATGCTCTTAACCACTGAGTCATCTCTCCAGCCCCCAATGAGGATTCTTAAGGAGCTGTGCTGTTGGGCCAGGTTACTGCTTTTTTCAGTGAGATTTTTATTCTGAGGTGGCCTTACTATGCATCTTGGAGTGACCTTACAATTGAACTCCTTCTGCCTCAGCTTCCTGAGTGCTGGAATTATAGGCATGTCCCCCTATTTCTGCCTTAATAAGATTTCTCCCCTATGATTAAATTATAATAAATAAAATATAAAAAGAAAGATCTCCTCCAAACGTCCTTGAAATTAGAAACACACACACACACACACACACACACACACACACAATAGTACATCCCAATTTTTTTATTTTTGAAATATTTTTTTAAAATGTATATGTGGGGGCTGAGAGGTTAGCAGCCCTGACTGCTCTTTCAGAGGGCCTGAGTTCAATTCCCAGCAACCACCATCTATAACATGATCTAATGCCCTCTTCTGGCCTGAAGGTGTACATGCAGACAGAGCACTGTATACAAAATAATAAATAAATCTTTTTTTTTTAATCCTAAAAAATATGTATGTGTGTGTGTACTTGCATAAGTTTGTGTGCACCACATGCATGTGGGTGCCTGAGGGCACCACAAGAGGGCCACCTAATGCGTCTCCTGTTTCTTTGCAAGAGCAGTAAACACATTTAACTGCAGAGCTAGTTCTCCGGCCCCCGTAATTAAATCTAGGTCTGTTTAAAATGCTCACCAGCCACATGTGGCCACCTTATCAGACACAGCAGATCTGGAGAATACGGAGTTTAAGAACTGTGGAAAACAGTGTGATGGGGATGCTTGCTTGGCAGGGGGGCTGCTGCATCTTTCGCGGCTTACAGAAGCTGCTGTGGCCAGGGCTTCCCATTCTCCTGAACCCTTCACCTCTATCTTCACAGATAGCAAGCAGGCATGTGTCAGGGGAGCCTGAAGGAATCACGCATGTTATTTCAGAATCTTCTGAAGACAGCCCCTCCTCCAAGCCATCACATGCTGCACGCTAGAGTTAAGTCCAGTAAGCCAGAGTTTGTCCCCTTGGACAGTCACTAGTCACTGAGCACCTCCAAGTGCCACCTCCTGTGTGTCCGCACAGAGAGTCCACATCAAGGAATGGTTGTCAGCACACACACAGTCACCCCTCACTATGCGTGGGGTCGGTCCTAGGACTGTAGAAGACACCAAAGTCCACATGTTTACCTCCTACAAAGTGAGGTAGTGTCATATACAACTGTGGTTTTGTGGCGATCTGAATGCAAATGGCGTAGGCGCATGCACTTGAGCGCTCCGTCGTCAGGGAGTGGCACTACGTGAGAGAGATTAGAAGGTGTGGACTTGTTAATGAGAGGGTGCAACTGAAGGTGGGTTTTGGGTTTCAAAAGCTCAGGCCAGGCCCAGTGACTCTCTTTTCCTGCTGCCTTCAGATCTGGGTCCTCGGTTGCTGCTTCTCCAGCACCATGTCTGCCTGTGTGCTCGCATGCTTCCCACCATGATGAAAATGGACTAAGCTCTGAAGCTATAAGCAAGGCCCCAGCTAACTGTTGTTGTTTTTAATAAGAGCTGCCTTGGTTGTGTGTCTCTTCACAGTAAGAGAACACAGACTTAGACAAAAAAAAATATATATATATATATATTTTTTTTTTTTGGTTTTTCGAGACAAGGTTTCCCTGTGTAGCCTTGGCTGTCCTGAACTCACTTTACAGACCAGGCTGGCCTCGAACTCACAGCGATCCATCTGCCTCTGCCTCCCGAGTGCTGGGATTAAAGGCATGCGCCACCACGCCCGGCCTTAGACAAAATCTTAACGGTATCCTCCTGTATATTATCATTAAGGCTACTTTTATATAATTGTGTTTTTCTCTCTTAACCTGGCTATCACCCAAATAATTGATATATTATATATATATTATGCTTGACATATATAAATATGTTTATAAGTTGACAACACAGTGGCTGAGCAGTTACTACTCTATTCTTTTTTTTAAAGATTTATTTATTTATTTATTTATTTATTTATTTATTACATATTACAGTGCTCGTGCTCAGAATGCATGTGTGCCTGCCCGCCAGAAGAGAGCATTAGATCACATTTTAGATGGCTGTGAGCCACCATGTGGGTGCTGGGAATTGAACTCAGGACCTCTGGAAGAGCAGCCAGTGCTCTTATCCTCTGAGCCACCTCTCCAGCCCTACTACTCTATTCTTAACCCTCTAAGCTAATTTGGCTTCCTTCCAGTGTACATCCCAGAGATACTTGCACATTGTAGCTTTTCCTGCTCAGCTGCCTCTCTCCTGATGTCTCCTGGACCTCAGCCCAAGGCTGAATTCACCACATCCTCCTCCCCTGACTGGCAGGAAGTCCAGCCCCATTTTCTCCCTTGCTCGGTGATTGGCTATATAAACTGCTTTATTGGCATATCACGGGCCGATCTGAGAGCAGCGCCTACACATTATCTCTCAACTATTCATAACATGCAGTACAATGGAAATTCATTGCACTGCAGGGAGTAATGACGAGAAAAATGCACTTTGTCTGCAGTATAGGTTGGTCTCAGAACTTCTTCCGTTGCTGTGGTAAAATACCTTGCCAAGGTCCAGCTAGATGACTTGAGGGTGAAGGTACTTGTTCCCAAGCCTGAAAACCTGAGTTTCATCCCTGGAACCCATTTCACTGGAGGCTTGCTTGCAGCTTCAGGTGGCACACGCCTTTAATCCCAGCACTCGGGAGGCAGAGGCAGGCCGATCGCTGTGAGTTCAAGGCCAGCCTGGTCTGCAAAGTGAGTCCAGGACAGCCAACACAGAGAGACCCTGTCTTGAAAAAACAAACAAACAAACAAACAAAACCAAAACCAGAAAGTTGGTCTTTTACCATCACGGCAGGAAGCGTGGCAGCATGCAGATAGGCCTGGCCCAGGCACGAGCTTTTGAAACTTCAAAGCTCACCCGTCCATTCCCCACCTCCCAGGCCCCCTGCCCACCCTCTGTGGCACACTTTCTCCTACTTCTCAACACTTCGTTGTTGTTGTTGTTGTTGCTTTGAGACAGGGTTTCTCTGTGTGGCCTTAGCTGTACTGGAACTGATTTTGTAGACCAGACTGGCCTTGAACTCAGCGATCCACCTGCCTCTGCCTCCCGAGTGCTGGGATTAAAGAATTCTAACAAGGCACCCACACAATAGCATAGAAGATAGAATTTATTGCAGGGCAATGTGGACCAATCTCAGGGTGAGAGTGTTGCAATCTACATTTTAGATTGGCTTATACTGTTTCTAACCTCTATAAAACAACTAGTTTTTCCTGAGGGGCCTTTTTCCCATCCAGATGATTCATAGGACTGACTCTCCCCAGAAGGCTAATTTTTGGTATGTCTTTGTTTTTAGAGCCACCTGCTACATGGTAAGCTCATAAGGTTTGGTGTTCCTGGAGCCAGGTTTAGATAGTTGTCATAATGACCTTCCAGGCAGTTCAGGATGTCATGAAGCCCACTCTACCTCAGGGCCACGGAAGGACGCAGATTCCATTCTTTTGAGCAGTCAACAGAATCCTGCTGCTCTAGCCTTCGGCTCCACAGACTAATGATCCTGAGGGCGGGCTAATATCTAACCAGTTTCCTAACACTTGACACTGGTTGAATCGACAGAGAACTCGTGGGTACAAACTGGCCAATTGTTGTCTTGTTAAGGCAAGGGAGTTACATGCTGGGGCTGGGTCCTGATGACTCAACAGGTAAAGGCATGTGCCACAAAGCCTGAATACCCCAGTTCTACCCCCAGGACCCCCACATGATATTTGGAAAGAACCAACTCCCACAGGGTGTCTTCTGAGCCACACTTTCACTGTATACCTTGCATGCATACACACACACACAAACACACACACACACACTTAAAAACTTAAAAGAGGGCGCTGGAGGGCCAGGTGTGGTGGCGCACGCCTTTAATCCCAGCACACGGGAGGCAGAGGCAGGCGGATCACTGTGAGTTCGAGGCCAGCCTGGTCTACAAAGTGAGTCCAGGATGGCCAAGGCTCCACAGAGAAACCCTGTCTCGAAAAACCAAAAAAAAAAAAAAAAAAAAAAGAGGGCGCTGGAGAGATGGCTTGGAGGTTAAGAGCATTGACTGCTCTTCCAGAGGTCCTGAGTTCAATTCCCAGCAACCATATGGTGGCTCACAACTATCTATAATGTGATCTGATGCCCTCTTCTGGCATGCAAGCATACATAGAAATATATAGGGATGATAGGACCAAGGGTAGATTATTGAATCTACTCTTCAACTTAAGGCTTTAATTGTTCCTCACAGGGCTATTTTTAATTCGCTGGTATAAGCCAGGCGTGGTGCCGCACGCCTTTAATCCCAGCACTTGGGAGGCAGAGGCAGGTGGATCGCTGTGAGTTCAAGGCCAGCCTGGTCTACAAAGTGAGTCTAGGACAGCCAAAGCTACACAGAGAAACCTTGTCTCGAAAAACCAAAAAAAAAAAGAAAAAAAATAATTCATGGGTATAGAATATTATATATTTATGTAAAATAAGTTTATTTTTAATCAATTTTATCACAAGAATATACATTGTAGATCAATAGATAGACAAGGTAAAATATTCAGATAAGGTCTTCAAAAACCTCAGAGACCTACAGAACATGGTGTTTAAAGAATTTTTTGTATTGAGGATTTTTTGAAAAACGAGACAGGTTGACTCCTGGCAACACCCAGCCTGCCTCAAAGAAGGTAATGAGCATCGAGGAACCTCCTTATGGAGATGGCTTCAGAGGTGGCAAACCAGCCACTGGGCAAAAATGTCCTTGTTTTCTGCCACAGACAAAATTCTGCCTGAAATAGGCAAGCTTGGATGCAGGTGGAGTTGACGGCCACACTCTGCCAAGACAGGGTAGGCAAGTCCTCAATAGTCTCTGCTTCACAAATATGTCTGTATCCCAGGCAGACCTTGAACTTGAGATCCTCCTGCCTTATGCCTGTGCTACAGGCCTGGCTCTCCTTGATAAATGAATGTTCATTTATTTTGAGATTTTTCATTTTGCAGCCTTGGCTAGCCTGGAACTTGCTATTTAGAACAGGCTGGCCTTGAAGCCAACAAGAGCAGCCTGCCTCTCCCTCCCTAGCACTGGGATCATAGACATCCACAACTAGGCCCTTTCTTCTATTTTTAATAAAAGATTCGAAATCCAGACTGGAGAGATGGCTCAGTGGTTAAGAGCGCTTGCTGTTCTCTCTGAGGACACCAGTTCAGTTCCCGTCACCCAGATGGTGGCTCACGACTGCCTATAACTCCAGCTCTCAAGGTTTCTGAAGCCTCCCCACCCCCTAAAGGGCAGACACACACAAATAAATATTTCAAGTTTTTAATTAATATTTGGACTATGCAACCAGCAAACTTGATTGAAAAAAAAATTTTTTTTACCCCATTTACTTATTTGTGTGCCTGTGTGCTCCATGGTGCCCATGCGGGACCCAGAGGACAGCTGGCAGGTATTGATTGCTTCTTTCCTTCCACCATGTGGGCCCCAGAATCAAACTCGGGGAGTCAAGCTTGGCAGCAAGTGTCCATACACACCGAACTATCTTACCTTCCCAGAAAACTGATTTAAAAACAAAAACAAAAACAAACAAACAAACAAACAAACAAACACCTTGTGCGGGCTGGAGAGATGACGGGTCACTGGTTAGGGGCAGTTGCTCCTCTAGAAGACTGACAGTCAGTCCCCGACATGGTGGCTCACAACATCTGGAACCCCAGTGTACGGGGATTGGTGCCCTCTTCTGGCCTCAGAGAGCGCCATCCATGCACGAATGTGGTATGAGGACGTACATACAAACAAAACACCTAAGAACTCGTAAATTAACTAATTTAAAATATGAAGCCAAAGCCTTGTATTAGTAAAACTCAGCACAGAGAATTTCCATATAGCCTTCACCCAGCTTCCCCTAATGTCAGTGTCTTACGGAACCGTTTCTCAAACCACAGGAGTCCGTAACAGCACATTTCCATCACCTGAACTACAGGCTGTATTCTACCGGTTTACCCACTGACACCTGCTTTCTTTGCCAGGACCCCATGCAAAGAGAGCCTGGCTTTTAATCATGGTGTTTCCGCTTGGCTTTCCCTGGCCATGACAACTAAATTTTATTTTTCATTTTGTTGAGACCAAGTCTCCCTATGTAGCACAAGCTAGCCTGGAGTAAGTGATCCTATGGTCTCAGCCTCTCGAGTGCTGGTGTTACAGGTGAGTGCTACCATGCCTAACTGACCTTGATGGTAGAGGGGTGGCAAAGTGCCCTGCATGGTGTCACTCAGCTTGGGTTCTGCTGTCTTCTCACTGTCAGACTGGAGACTGCAGGTTGAGGGGCGGGGGGTGACTGTTCCTCGTTATGCACGCTGGCAGGTTCCTGATATCAACGGCTCTCATGAGCTTCGTATTATAGCAACTGCCCAACTGTGCCTGGCAGTCTCTCCTTCCCTCAGGGGAAGATGGATGGAGCTGGGCCCTGGGGCAAGCCCAGCCTTCCTCACACATATATGAAAGCAGAAGTCCACACACACTGAGGGGTACCACACAGCACGGGAAGGTCCAGTAGGATTCTGCTCTCTGAGGGTGACTTGCAGATCCAGCCCAACCTTTGCTCTCCCGCGTCATCTGCAAACACAGAAGTTCCAGTAACTACTTGCTTTTCCCCCTTCACCAAGAAATCCTAGCTAAAACCTTGAGTCTTTTGTTTCACTTGCCCAAGATAATTAAGGTGTGTCATCAGGGTGTGACTGTCATGTGACAGTTTGTGGACACTTTGCCTATCCAGGTGACTTCCTCACACGTGACACTGACCTATCTGGGACAGGGCGATGGTTCTGTCTATAAAGTACCTGCTGATCAAGCATGAGGACCTGTGCTTGGATTCACAGTACCCACATAAAAAGCAGCTGGGTGCAGCAGCGTGCATATGTAACCCCAGAGCTGTAGGGGTGAGGGTGGGGACAGGTGGATCCTTGGAACTCCGTGGCCAGTCATTGAAATCAATGAGCTCCAGATTCGGTGGACAGAAATGGAGGAAAATATCAGCTGTTGATATCTGGCTTCCACATGCATGTGCATGCACACCTACACAAAGGTACACACAAGGTACAAACAACACAGACACAGACACACACACACACACACACACACACACACACACACACACACACACACACACTCATTTGCAGGCCCATTTCCTCCAAGCAAGAGGTGTTATGAATTGGGCATTTGGGGTGTTTTGGTATTTTGAGTTACAAATGAGGGCTTAGGTGGGCAATTAGGACATGGACTCAGGGTGAGTTTTGGGGGAGTGTGGCTGGAGGAGGAGACACCAGGCAAGACAGACCTTCCTTCATGTGCCAGGCTCTTGGCCACTTTTGTTTTGTGAGGCTCCTATCTCTGCTCAAGTCTGCAAATAATTTGATCTCTTTTTTGTTGTTTTTAAATCCTTGCTTCATTTTTTATTTCTCTTATTACTGAGGCCGCACAGGTGGCCTTGGCTTTGCAGTGTCCTCACATTTCTTTAATGGCGGATGCATCATTACTCTTCGTGTTTCATCACCTGTGGGTGGATGGCTTGTTCTTAAAGGTTGTGAAACTGGGCATGGCGGCATATGCCCTTTAAAAACCCAGCACTCAGGAAGTGGAGGCAGGAGCATCCGAAAGTCACCATCTCCTTTGGCAATAAGGGCAAGCCCTAGGCCTGCATGGGATACAAGAGGCTCTGCCTCAGACAAACAGAAGTGTGACTGTGTAGGCTGGCTAGTTTTAACCTTCAACTTGGCAAGTCTGGCACCACCTGGGAAGAGTCTTAGTAAGGAACTAGTCTGTGAGGGGCAGCCTTGATTGTATTGGGATGGAAGTCCCACCATGAATGCGGGTAGCACGTTCCACCTGCTGGGCTCTGAACTGTGTGAGTATACAGAGAACTCTAAGCAAACAGGCAGCGAGGGTGCATTCTTTTCCCCCTGTTCTTGACTGTGGATGTGATATAACAGCTGCCTGAGTTCCTGCCTTGATTCCCTCAAATGACAGACCATGGCCTGAAACTGTGAGCTAAAATAAGAACCTCCTCCCTAAGCCGGGCGTAGTGGCACACGCCTTTAATCCCAGCACTTGGGAGGCAGAGGCAGGCGGATCACTGTGAGTTCGAGGCCAGCCTGGTCTACAAAGTGAGTCCAGGACAGCCAAGGCTACACAGAGAGACCCTGTCTCAAAAAACAAAAAAACAAAAACAAAGAACCTCCTCCCTAAGTTGCTTTTGGTTAGGGTACCTTTCCACAGCACTAGAAATGAAACCAGAACATTATGCCTCCCCAGTGAAGACGGCAGATAGACCATTTTACCCAGAGTCCGAGAAAGTGTCAATCCTCCATTTTCCAGTCATACTACAGTTATCATTTAGATTTCTTTTCACAGTCATAGAGCAAGGAGCTCAGCAGTAGGTCACTTACTTAGCAGCATGGACAAAGCCCTGAAAATAAAATAATGATGATGATGATGATGATGATGATGATGATAAAAGAACAGGTGGACATAGAGGAACACAGTTTCCAAACATGTCATGAAATATTTAGTCCAAGATTGCTGCCTTCCTCCAGCTGACAGCTTCCAGTGTTGACCAAATGCCACTTGCTGCCACCAGTAGGCAACAAAGAGGGGTGCTGTGAGCAGAGCCTGTTTCCTTCCCATGCATCAAGACCAAAGAGACAATACTATTGTGTCATTTGGAGTACGGCTGTGGGAGGTGCACCTTAGTGTTGTGAAGCCTTGAAAGAGTCTACAAGGGCGTTGTGTTGGTTTTTAATGAAAATTGGTGTGGTGGTGCATGCCTTTAATCCCACCACTTGGGAGGCAGAGGCAGGTGGATCTTTGTGAGTTCAAGGCCAGCCTGGTCTACAAGTGAATTCAGGACAACCAGGGCTACAACAGAGAAACCCTGTCTGGAAAAAAAAAAAGGTTGCTGTAGGCTCATGGTTGAATACTTCCTCCCCAGTTAGTGAAACTGTTTGGGAAGGACTAAGAGATGTGGCCTTGTTGAAGAAAGTGTGTCACAGAGGAGTGGGCTTTGAGGTTTCAAAAGCCTCAGGCCCAGTCTTTCTTTTTCTCTCTTCCTGCAGGATGTTAAAGGTCACTGCTCCAGTGTCATGCCTGTCTACTTCTCACCATGATGCTAATGGCCTAATCCTTTAAGACTGTAAACTAGTTACTGTAACTGTGACTCCAACTAAATGCTTTCTTATAAGAGTTGCCTTGATTATGGAACAGTGACTAAGATAAGCATTCTGGGCCGAACATGTATGTCCTCTGATGTGTATGTTGACGTCTTGGACCCCATTGTAGCTGTATATGGGTCTTTGTTTCTTTTCCTGTAGCTGTGACAATCTGACAAAGCATCTTAAGGGAGAGAGGGTAGATTCTGACTCACAGTTCAGGTTACAGCCCATCCTGCTGGGGGAAGTCACAGTGGCAGAAGCTGGAGCTGGTCACGTTGCCTCTATAGTCAAGAAACAGAGAGGGACATGTGCATGCCACTCCACGTGCTTTCTCCGTTTCTCCAACCTGGGATCTCCGCCCAGGGAATGGTTCTGCCCACAGTTAAGATGGTTCTTCCTACGTCATTTGACTTATGTGCTAATAGTCTACATCCTCTCACGCTGACAGCACTAACCATCCCAGAAGGTAATGAAGTTTCGGTGAAGTCCTGAGGGTGGAGCTCTAATGATGGGTGCAGTGTCTTCTTCATGAGAAGGGAGAGACACCAGAGCTTTCTCCCTCGGCCAAGCGCAGACACAGCAAGAAGGCAAACCAGGAACAGCACCCTCTCCAGAACTGAGTAAGCTAACACCTTGAACTTGGACTCCTGGATTCCAGGACTTTGAGAAATGAGGTGGCCAGCTGTTGTGTGTTGCCACAGCGGCGTAAGTGGACTGACAGAAGAGTTGGCTGTCCTGGGAGGACAGAGTGTGACTTAAGACTCAGGGCTTGGCCAAGATGGCGCTGAAAGGGAAGAAGGAAGCTCCTGCCCCTCCCAGAGCCGAAGCCGAAGCCGAAGCTGAAGCAAAGGCCTTGAAAGCTCAGAAGGCAGTGCTGAAAGGCGTCCACGGCCACAAAAAGAAGACCCACAGGTCACTTTCCTTCTTGTGGCCCAAGATCCTGCGGCTCTGGAGGCAGCCTAAATACCCTTGAAAGAGTGCACCCAGGAGAAACAAGCTTGACCACTATGCCATTGTTAAGTCCTCCTGACCACTGAGTCAGCTATGAAAAAGATAGAGGACAACAACACGGTTGCGTCCATTGTGAATGTCAAGGCTAACAAGTACCAGATCAAACAGGCCATGAAGAAACTCTATGACATTGATGTGGCCAAAGTTGACACCCTGATAAGGCCTGACAGAGAGAAGAAGGCGTATGTGTGGCTGGCTCCTGGTTATGATGCTCTGGATGCTGCCAACGAGATTGGGATCATCTAGACTGAGTCCAGATGGCTGATTCTAAACATATACAACGGGTCAGGTGTGATGATGAATTCTGGACTCAAAGGTAACAGCCAAGGCTGGGACCACCCTCTCCCATAAAGCTCAAGTCTAAATTTTTGAAGAGGACCATTTGTTGCCCAGAGACTTGAACTCATCCTGAGTCAATTGTGAGAGTCTGCCAGTCAGCACACGGACCACAATTTACTCTGTAGACAAGTACCCTGAAGAAGAAGAAAGCATGGCAATTGGGACCTACAGGAGGCAGCCTTGGTCTGGGGCCTGGTTGTTCTACTAGCTGGCGCTCAAGGCCCTGACCTGTCCAATCATGGGACTGAGAAAAATTTAAGGTATAAGATCCTGGCTTACAAGACCCATGCACAACCTGGAAATAACTTCAGGCTGCAGAAAGTCACTTGACTTTTTTTTTAAATGTTTATTTTACATATGAGTACTCTATTTGCACATACACCTGCAGGCCAGAAGAAGGTACCAGATCACATTATAGATAGTTGTGAGCCACCATGTGGTGGCTGGAAATTGAACTCAGGACCTCTGGAAGCGCAGCCAGTGCTCTTAACCTCTGAGCCATCTCTCCAGCCCCCACTTGACTTTTTTGATAGCATCTCTTCTGCCCTATGTTCATGAGGTCAGGCAGATCTAAAGAGAGTTGAGACCCTGATCTGTCTCCCAGTGGGAGGAGGGCCAGTTATACTGTAATGACACCTGTAGGGTGGGTCACACAGCTGATGGCCATCTTTGGAAAACAGCCTTTCCTGAGAGCTCATACCATTGGTCCTTTCTTTTTCTAGGGTGATGCTTTTCAAACGTTCTACAAAGTGAAATTTTGACATGGTGGCTCCATACAAATACGTCTTCTATTTATCCTGCACTTCTAAGCGGTGATTGTGTTGTGGATCAAATGAGAATCATGCAGTGCATGAAGAAAACAGCATTTCACTCTGTCCAGCGTCTCCTGTGTCTGTTAGTATATATATATATGTATATATATATATATATATATATATATATATATATATATATATATATATATATATTTCATGTTTCAAAGTGTTCAGGTCATTCATCTCTAATTTTCCCTCAAGGAATGTTTGTGCATGTGTATGTGTTTTATGTTGATTTAACTGAAGCCCTTACAAATTGAAAAAAAAAAGTAAAAAACAAAATATATATATGTAAAATCACCATTTACAGAACAGCTCACTCAAATCTCTTATATCAACCCCCGATAGTAAACTATACCTTTTATACCTTTTCAACAACTCAGTAAGTCTTCATCCTTAAAAGTATTTAAGATTGAGCCAAGCATGATGGCACACGCCTTTAATCCCAGCACTTCGGAGGCAGAGGCAGGTGGATTGCCGTGAGTTTGTGGCCAGCCTGGTCTATAAAGTGAATCCAGGACAGCCAAGGCTACACAGAGAAACCCTGTCTGGAAAAACAAACAAACAAACAAACAAAAGGATTTAAGATCATTAAGTTTATGGTGTCTATTTGCATTGTTACATTGCTATACTTTTTGGTTAAAATATTTAGGTACTTCTGAGGAGAAGAAAAGGAAAGAAAGTAGCATTCCGTTATAGTACCTTGTTTTAAACACACTACACAGTAATAGTAACCAAAACAAACAGTTGCATAAAAACAAACACATAGACCCAAGTGACAGAAGAGAGAATACAGAAGTCAATGCACACAGTTATGGCAAACTGATTCTCAAAAATTTACTTTATGTGTATAAGTGTTTTGCCTGCATGCATGTGTGCACTGCATGCACGCTTGCCTGGTGTCAAAAAGAGAGGGAACCGAAGTTACAGATGGCTGTGAGCTGCTGTGTGATGCTGAGGAACCAACCTGGGTTCTCTGGTAGAGCAGCATGTCCTTTTAGCTACCGACCCTTCTCTGCATCCCGCAGCCAACTGAATTTTGATGAAGACAGACAGAAAGAAGTCTCCTCTTCCATCTAAGGCTCAGGAGCTAGGCATGGTGGCACATGCCTATTACCTTTAAGCTGGGAGGTTGTGACAAGATCAAAAGCTGGAGGCCAGCTTGGGACCACAACAACATCCTTATTATTATTATTATTATTATTATTAAATGTTTTTCTTTTTTTTTTTCTTTAGTTTTTATTATGTATACAGTGCTTTGTTTGCATGCACACCTGCAGGCCAGAAGAGGGCATCAGATCAAATTATAAATGGCTGTGAGCCACCATGTAGATGCTGGGAATTAAACTCATGACCTCTGGAAGAGCAGTCAATGCTCTCAGCCACTGAGCCATCTCTCCAGCCCTAACATCCTGCTTTTTAAAACTGCAAGAAACTTGGGTATTAATATGTAGAAGAAAGGCTCTAAACCTTCATTTCTCATTACCACAAAAAATAGCTTAAGGAGCTGGAGAGATGGCTCAGCAGTTAAGAGTGCTTATTGCTTTTCAGAGGATCCAGGTTTGGCTCCCACTCACATGCGAGTGACCCACACGGTCACTCACATCATCTGTAACTCCAGTCTCTTCTGGCCTCTGCAGCCACCAGGCATGCACATGGTGCACATATGTACATGTAGCTAAAACCACTCATACATATAATGCAATCTTAAAAACTAAAACCTTAAAATGGATTAAAGGCTTAAATATAATCCAACTACTAAAAGAAAATATGGGTGAAATGCTCTGGGTATTGGTTTAGGAATTGCTTTTAGGTTTGTTTTTGTTTTCTAAAAGTAGACAACAAAAGCAAAAATTTGTAAATTGATTGCATCAAATTACAAATTTCCTGTACTAGCCGAGCATGGTGGTGCACACCTATAATCCCAGAACTTGGGGAGGCAGAGGCAGGTGGATCTCTGTGAGTTCAAGGCTAGCCTGGTCTACGAAGTGAGTCCAGGATAGCCAAGGCTACACAAAGAAACCCCGTCTCACAAAGAAACAAACAAAAACAAATTTCCTGTACTGCAAATGAAACAGAGAGATGAGGCCACTTACAGGAGGGGAGAACGCATTTGCAAACTGTTCATTTAAAAAAGAGGGTTAATCTGTGGAATATGTAAGAATATGTAAGAAACGCAATTCAGTAGTAAAACAAAAGCAATCAATTTGATTTCAAAACAGCAAGAATAGACATTAAAAAAAAAAAAGCCAAATGGCTAACCAAAAAGTGCACCAGATAAAGGCTAATTGGAAGCTGGACATGATGGCCACGCCTTTAATCCCAGCATTCAGGAGGCAGAGGCAGGTGGATCCTGGTGAGTTCGAGGCTAGCCTGGTCTACAAGGCAAGTCCAGGGTAGCCAAGGCTACACAGAAAAACCCTGTCTCAAAAAAGAAACAAACAAAAAATAACCCAAACCAAAAGAAAAAAGAAAAAAAGAAAAAGGTTAATTGGCGAATTATCAAGCACTCCAGGGTACCCACAGGAAGATGTCATTGTACCCAACTTATAATGGCTATTGTAAAGGAGACTGAAGGTAGGGATGGAGTGCTAGCTCATTAGTTAAGAGCTCTTCTAGAACACCAGAGTTTGATTTCCAGAACCCACATGGTGGCTCACTACTGTCTGCCACTACCCCTGACAGCTGTGAGCCGTCCTCTTCTGCCCTCCGGGGGTACCAGTCACAAAAGTGGTGCACAGATAGACAAACATGCATGAAAAACATCTATTCACAAAATTTTTAAAAATACGTAAGAATTTAAAAAGAGCACAGAAGCAAGTACTGGTAAGAGAGACAAAGGTGGCTCTCACATACTACAGGATGAAATACGAATTACTGTAGACATTATGGAAAGTTCCTTTTAAAAAAGCAGAAAAGCCAGGTGGTGGTGGCGCACGCCTTTAATCCCAGCATTTAGGAGGCAGAGGCAGGTGGATCTCTGTGAGTTCGAGGCCAGCCTGGTCTACAAAAGCAAGTCCAGGAAAGCCAGGACTGTTACACAGAGAAAACCCTGTCTCAAAAAAAAAAAAAAACTAAAAAAACAACAACAACAAAAAAACCTTAAAAAAGAAAGCAGAAAAATGTCTGATCTGACAATCCCATTGCTAGAAGGGTACACATTTAAAGCAACTGAAATCAGAATGTCAAAGGGACACTTGCACTTTCATGTTATGGTAGCACTTTTCATATCAGCCAAGATATGAAAGCAGCCTCTGTATCTATTGCTCCACCAATGAGTCAAGAAAGCATGATGTGCATAGCCAATGGCATATTAAAGGCCCATAAGGAGATGGCATGCCACCCTTTACAGCATGTGGATGGAATTGGATGTCATTATGGGAAGAAAATAAGACAGTCATGGAAGGTGGGCGGTGGTGGCACACACCTGTAATCCCAGGACTTGGGAGGCAGAGGCAGGTGGATCTCTGTGAGTGCTAGGACAGCCAGGGCTACCCAGAAAAACCCTGTCTCAACTCCTCCCCTGCAAAAAAAAAAAAAAAAAGGGCATGGAAAGATGAACACAACACATACTTACATAGCTACATGTGGCAGCTAGAAAGTTAACCTCAAAGCAGAGGGAGGCATGGGAGAGGCAGATGGAGAGGGGGCAACTAATGGTACTGAGATGCAGTTGGATAGGAGGGGTAACTTCTTTCTGTTCTACCCTGCATAGTGGGATAACCATGGCTGACAACAATTAATGAGCTATTTCAAAATACCCTTTAAAGAGAAACTGAGCCCTTCCGACGCTCACAAAATACTGAATGGCTGATGAAATAGATATGCTAATTACCCCCATGTGATGGTCAGTTTTGTCAAATTGCTACAATCTAGAGTCACCAGAGAAGTCTCAATGACAGATTGTTTACATCAGATTGGCCTATGGGGTGTGGTATAGGAAGGACCCAGGCCACTGTAGGCCGGGGACCATTCTCTTGGCTTGGGTCCTAGACTGTGTAGGAGTGAATTCAAGCTGAGCATAAACATGGCTGTCATCATTCTCTGTTTGCTCTTAACTGTTGATGTGACTGCTTGCTTAAAGTTCCTGCTGCCTCAGCTTCCCCACAAAGGATGGACTGTAACTTGCACTTATTAGGTAAAAGGAACCCTAACTCCTCTAAGCTCCTTGCCAGTATTTTACCATAGCAACAAGACATTATATTAAGGCACTCTGTTTATTATTTATTGTTTACTTGTGTTGAAATGTCACAGTAGACCTCATAATTACTAGGTGTCAATAAAAAAATATTAAAACATGGTCTAACCTATATGTTATAGAGTAGAAAAGAAGCCGGGTGGTGGTGCATGCCTCTAAATCCCAGCACTCAGGAAGCAGAGGCAGGCGGATCACTGTGAGTTCGAGGCCAGCCTGATCTACAAAGTGAGTCAGGGACAGCCAAGTCTACACAAAGAAACCTTGTCTTGATACCAAACAAACAAACAAACAACAAACACCTAGAGTAGAAAAGAATACCAATTCTAATTTGTATTTACCATGGTAAGGGCAGTTACAAAATACGTGAAAATGACCAGAAAAACCAACTAGCTGATTTGTAGTTGGGTAGTTATGAGTTTTAAAAATTTGTTTTCTAGTCTCTTTTACATTTTTTTGTAAAATAAAAACAATATGAAAGTCTTGATGCCTCAAGTCAGAACTGAACACATCTTTCCCCCACTTAAAGCAATGGAAACATAAGCCAGGCATGGTAGCACACACCTGTAATCCCAGCAATCAGGGCGGCAGAGGCAGGCAGATGTCTGTGTGTTCAAAGCAAGCCTGGTCTGCAAATCAAGTCCAGGACAGCCAGGGCTACAAACAGAAACCCTGCCTAAAAAAAAAAAAAAAAGAAAGAAAGAAAGAAAGAAAGAAAACATCTACCTCCACCTCACTCCCATAGATCCCCCCTTAAAAGAAGTAGGTTGGCCCTGACTTAAAGTCTCAAGGTGGAGGGGCTAGAGGCATTTCACTTTCCCAAGTTTGTTTTTCCTTTTGAGACACAGTCTCATGCACCCCTAGCCAGCCTAAAGCACTCTGTGTAACAAGTTCAAGGATGAATATGCCGCCATGCATGGTTGTGCAATGCCGGGCATCAAACCCAGGACCTCATGCACACCAGGCAAGCACTCTACCAACTAAGCTACATCTGCAGTCCTATGTGCTTTAAAAAGGTTCCTCTGCGTCTGTCACTTTTCCAACTCCTGTCACCTGTGGCTTTTCAAACCTATCGTTCATATCTGCCATATACCACAGATGTTCAATATTCCCAGTGTTAGGAATATGGTCACAAATAACCTAACAAACTCAACAAACTGAGCCATAAATAAGGTTACCACCCCATCCTTGAGGTAGGAATGTATGTAGTTATAGGGGTTATGTAGCGACCTTAGTGTATCCTAAAGAAGTGGGCTTCTTTAGTCTTGTTTTATACTTCTTAATATGGTCTTCCTCAAGGTCTCAGAATGGCTGCCCCAGCTACTGCCATTGTATCACATCTCGGTTCCAATCATGAAGTAGGGGAAAGGAGAAGGATGGAAGGCTTCCCAGGACTTCCTTCGTGCCCTAGTCTCCCCTGGAACTTTGGTTATGCTTTATAGGCTAGAACTTTGTTTCACTGCTACCCTCTTGTCAAGGGGAGGGGGGAAGTGGTCTTTGCTTTTTAGCCTCTGTAGAAAAGGAAAGGAGAGGGGCTTGGAATAACGACTGAGTTTCCTAAAGCACTTATCAAAACTATGTTTAATTGAACTACATTGCTTCATCCACACACTGTCCTGGCACATTCTTACCCACCTCTTCCCCCTTCCTTCCTTAAAACTACTTTCCAGGGATTAGGTGGGTCTGTGGTCTTGAAGAAATTCTTTTTCTTTTTTCTTTTCGAGACAGAGTTTCTCTGCGTAGCCTTGGCTGTCCTGGACTCAACTTGTAGACCAGGCTGGCCTCGAACTCACAGAGATCAGCCTGCCTATCTCTCCCAAGCGCTGGGATTACAGGCACGAGCCACTACGTCGTAACAGTTTCTTTTTCACTTCTACTGTGGTCCATGGTCTCTTCTGAGGTTGAGAGTCACCGTTTTCTCTGCTCTTTCTGCACAAACATGTGTCCTTTGCATAACCTGGTGTCCTGATCCCTTCACCTCTGAATTCCAAGGTCAGTTGTAAGGCCAGGCCCTACAGGATGACTTCACCTTTCCTCCTCCTTCTCAGCCCCACAAGTGGGAAAGTACCTCTCACATGCTGTTACTTTCTTCGTGGAAGTTGAAACCAAAATTTTGAAAGTGGTACTGTTTTCAAAACGTCCGGTTCATGGCAGGTGCTCAAACTCGTATCTCTAGCTATTAATATCTTATCTCCTAGATCGGATTCCACTCGTTGATGACAAGTTCTGAATCTTATGTCTGATTCATCCATTTAATGAACACCAGGCCTGTCGAGAGTATTGTTCATAATAATGCTGCACCCATGTAATAAGGGGGCTGGGCGAAGGAAGCGCTACAATGCTGGGATGTGAGACATTCATTCCTTGAGCCTGAATGGCAGCCAACTTTTCAGAGAAGCCCTTCACCCTTCCGCACTGAGAACTAGTAGAAGCCAGACTGCCTTCCGAGGCCGCATCGCGACGAGGTAACTGCTCCGTCACTTTACTCCTCCCTCCCGACTGGAGCCCGAAAGGGGGCGGTGTGGGTAAGCGCGCTTCGCGCTGGCCTCTGGGACGGCTGCGCACGCGCAGCTTCCGGCTCCTGGCCTCGAGATTTATTTGACGCTGCCCATTCGGTTCCCTCAGAAGTCTCGAGGCAGCCGCGCTGCGCAGGCGCAGTGGTCCCTTCGGCTGGGGAATTATTTGACGCCACCGCCCCTGGCAGTCGGAAGTTGCTTGAACGGAGCCC
The DNA here is from genome assembly GCF_964271855.1 of Acomys minous. Classification (NCBI taxonomy): domain Eukaryota; kingdom Metazoa; phylum Chordata; class Mammalia; order Rodentia; family Muridae; genus Acomys; species Acomys minous. The sequence continues at coordinate 76,546,070 of NC_140485.1, read as the reverse complement.
AGCCGGCCGGCCAAGCGACCGGTCTTCGTCGTCCCCTGGGCGCCCTGTGAGAGTCACCGACGGGTGGACGGACTGACCGCCGGTGGAGGGCCGGCCTGGACAGTGGCAACGCGGGCCCAATGGCGCGGGTCGCGTGAGGCGGCAGGCCGAGTGCGGCCCGCGGTGCGCCCGCCCAGCGATGCGGGCCCCGCCCGTCGCCTCAGGTACGCGGCGGCCGGCGCGGCCGGACCCTCCCCTCTCTCACTGTTATTATTATTATTTTTCTCTTGGCGGCCACCGAGGCGGAGCCTCTCTCACCTTCGAGTGCTCCGGGGTCCGGGGGCCTTGGCACGCGCATTCCTGGGTTCTGAAGTAGGCTCACCGGGCTCGGGAGCGCAGCCCTGGCCCGCGGCTTCTGCCGGGTGTGAGCGCGGACCCAGGCGGCTCCGGCTGCTGGCCGAGCGCGTCCCTGGTAGCCTGGGGACGGGCGCGGGTCTGGAGTGGCCGCTGCAACTCCGGGAGAATGCGGTCCACAGCGGGGGCTGGTGGAGTCGCTGTCGTCCGGTGAGGATGCTGTCCGGGGCACGGTGACGCTTTAGGGGGAGAGTAAACAGCCACCCTTAGGAAGAGCTTGCTGTCCCCCGGGCCCAGGCCAGATGGGGGGGGGGGAACTTCACCCTGCGTGGCAGGACTGTAACCCCATTCTACGGACCGGACAAACCGAGGCCCCAGGGCGATCGGGCGCTTGCGGTGCCCAAGGTCATATGGCTGGGTAATTTGAACTCGAGCACTCCAGTCCGGGTTCTTGACAATTAGGTCACTGGATCTTCAACTTTGATGCACGGTAAAAAATCACTTGGGGCGCCTGGAAAAAGATTGGTGGTGCTACAGCACGCCAAAGTAGTTAAACCACCAAGCCTCCTAGAGGGGTGGTGGTGATGGTGGGGTAAGACAAGATACCGGTATGTTTCTGGAGATATCCCCTAGTGATTGTGGGGTGCAGGAAGGTTTGGCAGCTGTAAAAGTATGTAATCGGCTCTCTCAGAGGCCCTCGAGCATCTCTCCAGCTTCGGTGTGCTGGAGGATGCCTGTTAAAAGTGCGGATTCCATTGGCAGAGATTCATATTGTCACTCCCCCCCCCCCCCCAGCGTGTCCTGTTCTATTGCTGGAACTCTCCATTTTTCTGCCTCAGCCTCCTGAGTGCTAGGGTGGTAGCTGTTCGCCACGAGAGAGCTTTTCCTTAGGTCCACTGACTACCACCCTTTGGTAGGTAGGCCTCCTTGAGAGTGAGAAATCATTACGAATTCTTAGTCAGCTGAACTTTAAAAAAATTTACACATCTCCTGCATAAGCTATTGGTTTGCAATTTTCTCTAATATACAGTACTGGTGGTTATAGTTTTTCTAGCCTTTGTGTTTCTCCAACACAGCCCTCCCTGTTTTCTCAGCACCCGACCCGAACACATACACTTCTCTCTTTCGTACACATAATCGTTTCTGTCGCCTAGCTCTCAACATTCCCTTCAGGATCCGTTGCCTTTCCTCAATCCCTGCCCACCTTCATTTTGTGCCTCTCAGCCTTTGTAGTTGACGACATATTTGCCTGTGTTGTACTTCTAGCTCCTCTTTGAGGTTTTGTTGGGCTTGCTGGCAGGGATTATGTTTTCTTGGTCTCTATTTCTTGGAGTACTTTGACAAAAGTGGCTGACAAACCTTTTTTGAATATAAGATTTCAGTTCCTTTACGTCATAGATAGACCTCATGCTGCAGAGGCATGTTTTTCTATTTTTGTAAAAGATATTTGATGTTCTTAGTGTATGGGAGTTTCTCTCCCACCTCTCCCCCCTTTTTTTCCTTAAGAATACTCTAGTTAGGCCTATTCATTTATTCAGTAGATGAATAAAATGTTGAATTTTTATCCATGGCAAAGCACCATGTACAACTGTGTTCCAGTAACATTGGTTGGTTTAGTTGGGTGAGGTGGCACGCACTTTTAATCACAGCTCTCAAGGGGCAGAAGCAGGTGGATCTCTGTGAGTTCCAGGCCACCCTGTTCTGCACAATGAGTTCTAGAACAGCCAGGGCTACATATAGAGAACTGCCTGAAAAAAGCCCATCCAATCAACCACACACAAAAGCAAAGCAAAACAAAAACATTGGTGAGTTTTAACGTTAACTTCATCTCAGACAGTGATTCTACAGTGGGAAACTTTTTATTGCCATTAGGGTTTTGCATGTGATCCTTCCTCATTGTCTAAAACAAGTGTTGTCTAAATCCTCTTGCCTTGTGAGTCTGTATAATCACAAGCAGATGGGACAGCTCTCAATCATAGTTCAGCCTATTCAATGAGAGACAGTAAAACTTTGGTATCAGAGCAACTGACAAACTTGGTGTAGTTAATTACATAATGTCTGAACTGCCATTGCTGCACATGTGTACCAATTTTAAAGGAAGTCAAGGTAATAATTCAGATTAGATCTAGTTTTGGTCCTCCTCCCCCTTTTAAAATTTATTTTCATTGTATGGGCATTTTGACTGTATGCATGTATGTATACCTCTTGAATACTTGGTGCTTGCAGAGGCCAGAAGAGGACGTCAGATCCTTTGGAACTGAAGTTACAGAGGGTTGTGAGCTTCCATGTGGTTGCTGGGAATTGAACCTGGGTGCTCTGCAAGAGCAGCTCATAAGTGCTCTTAAGCACTGAGTCAACTGTCCAGTCCTTTGTTCTTGGTTACTTTTAAAGCCATATGAAATTTATAACAAAAGTAGAGAGGTTAAATATTATAAGGTGGCCATTATGAAGAGGTTTGTTGACAATGAAAACCCACCCTTGTCTTTTTATATTGGTACTGGGGGTTGCATACAGGACCTTCTACACAAGTGCTCTACCACTGTGTCTCTAGTTCTGTATGTAGCCCTGGCTAACCTAGAAATGGCTATGTCGACCAGGGTGTCCTTGAACTTACAGAGGTTTCTCTGCCTCTGTCTCCTGAGGGATTAAAGGCATATCCCACTATACCTGGCTATATTTTTATTTTGAAACAAGGCATATCAAGCTAACTGGGTTGACCTTGAACTTAGTCTGTAGCCCACGCAGGCCAAGTGAACTTAAGATCCTCCTGGCTCAGCTTCCTGAGTAACTAGGATTGCAGGCCTGTACCAGCATGCCTAGGTGAGATTGTTCTTCCCAGTTAAATGTGGAGCATGTAGATTGAATAAAAATACATATTTCACAAAATAATTTTTTACTGTGTAAATTGTTAGAAAGAAAGTCTTCCTTGTCCTACATATACTGTTTGCTTTGTTTTTAGACTAAGGCTAGTAGAGAAGGTGATGGTACAAAGGTGTTAAATTCAGCTGATCAAGAAGCTTGCCCTTGTTTCTGTGATCAGATATGGACAGAGTATCTAGTTCTGCTCTTGGCACATGGAAGGAGCTCAGTTTTTTTAAGCTTGAGGTTTAGGTCTTTAGGTCACTTCCAGTATATGGGTGGAAATGTTCATATGCTCAGTTAGTGACCAAAAGTAGCTCTAATTGCAGTAACATATGACTTTGGCAAGAATTCTGACTAATTTAAGGTACCTATCAATACTGTTCTTGACATGTATAAAGATCTTTTAGACAGAATAAATGATTTCTTGTGGTATAAGATAAAGTTTTAAGCTGGGGGTGGTGGCACACGCCTTTAATCCCAGCACCTCGGAGGCAGAGGCAGGTGGATCGCTGTGAGTTCAAGGCCAGCCTGGTCTACAAAGCAAGTCTAAGACAGCCAAGGTTAACACAGAGAAAGTTTTAAGTTCAATGTTCTGCTCACACCTATAATCTCAGGTAAGCTAGGAGGATTGAGGCCACCCAGAGTCGTATAGTAAGAACCTGTCTCACCTTCCTCTCCCAACATGTTTCAAAATTAGTGTCTACATAGTTCAATTGTAACTTTTCGTAGATGAATTGTTGTGCTTAAAGCTACACAGTGAGCTTCTAGCACACTCTGGAAAAATGGGCCTTCTCCCTCTAGACTCTGTGTCCGTCCCTGCTATCCTTCATGTCAGATGTTCTTTTTGTTGAGAGAGAATTGAGGATGGGGAAGTGGATAGTGTAATCTGCTGTATTTAAGATTAGAACTATAGTGAATGTTTTGTATGTGACATGCATTTTAAAAATAGAAATTGGAGATATTGAATATAAAACAGCTTTTGTCCTTAAGAAGTTCTGTAGTTAGAATTGCAATAAAAATAAAAGTATATCTTAAGCATCCCAGTGAAATAGACTTTTCTATCACCTGGTCAGTCCAATACACTCTTTACTAGTTCTGTGTGCCTACTAAACATTTTAAATGCAATATAGGAACTGAGTTCTAAGTTTATAGTTAGCTATGCCAGTAGACAAGATACTGGGACTATTAGTCCCGGACAGATGATAGTTGTGATGGTGCTGGCTAGGGGCTAGGTGCGTATTTACATTTTCTTTCATAGACTAGCAAAGCCATCTGTTTTCATCTCTGGGAGGAAATGAAGGCAAAACTTGTCTCTCTCCTGGAATTTAGGTGCTTGATAGGATCTTTAGCAACTACAATTTGGTACATAAGTGAGTCCGTCCTTTCTTTCTTTCTTTCTTTCTTTCTTTCTTTCTTTCTTTCTTTCTTTCTTTCTTTCTTTCTAAGTGCCAGCTTGGTGGATGTTTACCTTGTGGAGTCATTAAGACCACAACAGAATTAAGAAATCTGGATGAATTGTGCACTTGTGCTTTAAGGTCCAGCAACACTGCTATCCTGTACTTGTTTCTCATAACTTAACTGTGTACCTTTCTTTCTATGTCCTGAAGTATGTTGACTTAGGCTGCTCTATTTGATCCTTCTCCCAAGTCATTTAGATAGGCACTGAAGGTGCCTATCACACAGGGAGGTTGTGAAAAACAAATGTAGAATGGCTTGTCCAAGGTCATATGGTGAGGGACAAAGTCAGAAGTTTTGGACCTTGAGTTTCTTGTCCCAACATTGCAGTTACTTGATGTGACCCTGAGCAAGTCATGGTCTCATTTGTCTCCTTTCCTAATAGCTAGTGAGACTTAAACATCTAGGGTGGTTGTTGGAGTAAAGTGAAGCAACATGTGAGGGTCTTGGAAATTGGTGAATGACATTATTATCAACTCAAGATCTCTGGTAGTTTTAATCAGCTGCCTTGTAGCTGATCACATCATTGATCATATTAAATGCTATTATATGATGATGTTTCTTTGCTTCCTGTCTTAATCATTATAAAACTATCTTGGGCAGCCACTGTGTTCTGTTTAATCTTCGTATCTAAATCCTAGGATAACTTGATACATATTGGTGTTTAATAATATTTAGTGACATAACTGATGTTTAGATTTACTTCAGAAGGATTGCAAACAATTGTTCCCTATACTTTGACTTGAAACTCCGTGGGAATAGTGTGATTATTATTGTGGCACTCAGTGTGTTTGCTTTATAGAGTAGATGTGATGACTATTTGAGTCAGTCGATGTGACTAATATTAGGTTGTGGTCTTTGTGGGTCACCACTATATTGATTGGTTTTTGTTGTTGTTTTTTGTTTTCTTGTTTTTTCGAGACAGGGAGACAGGGAGACAGGGTTTCTCTGTATAGCCTTGGCTGCCCTGGACTTGCTTTGTAGACCAGGCTGGCCTCGAACTCACATCTGCCTGCCTCTGCCTCCCAAGTACTGGGATTAAAGGTGTGTGCCACCACACCTGGCTTGGTTGTTTTGGTTATTGTCATTTAGACTGAGCTTACGTGTGGGATGCTTATGACAACCTTTAGAGAAAATACTTGGAAAAGGGTCCATGTGGAGTTTAGAAGGAAACTAGAGGTCTGCAGGATGCACTTTTCTTCCCTTAGTGTTTACTTCTAAAGCACTGAAGACGGCAACAGCTCTGCTAGCAGTGAATGTTGATAGTAGATACCCTATAGGAGGAGAGCCATCACCTGCCTTCAGTTATGTTCACTATCTCATGAACTACAGTGACCGACTGTCCTTCTGCCCAGTGTATTAGTGACATTGGAGTTTGCTGATCTCCTATCTGTCTTGGGCATCCATCAAATTACTTTATGGAAGTTCAGTTCCTGTTGCATCTTTCCTGTGATAAAGTAAACTTAACTGGGTAGGAGGGAGTTGGAGAAACGAGCCAGTAGTAGGCTTCTGGGCCACTTGAGTCCCTTTAGTCTACCCACACAACACCCCCATCCCAGCTGTACACTATAATTTCTAATCCTGTATAGGAGGGAACGATAGTCTTGAACCCACACTTGAACCCCTGGAATATCTCTATATTGGTATTCACGAAGTGGGTTTACTGACTCCTTTCCCTATGACTACACAGTCTCTGAAAACATCTTTTGGTTCTGACAGATAGTGTGTAGAATTCTAGAGCACTGGTCAGGAATGACTGGCGCTGTGCTTGCAGAAGGGACAGGTGAGTTGGGCCTCCAGGGTATATCTTCCTTGGAGGGTGGCTTCTGGTTTAATTTTCTGCATCCCTGTCTGCAGTTTGACTTTTCTCTTGTTGCAAAGTTGTAGTTCATGAGGACACAGTCTGCTCCCAGTTTTTTGCTTTTATTTTTTAATTGAGTGTATGCATGGCATCTTTGGCCAGAGGACAACTTGTAGGAGTCTGTTCTTTCCTTTCACCTTGTGGATCCTATTGATTGAACGTGGGTTCTCCGGCTTGATTCCTATGCCTTGCTGAGTCATCTCACAGGCCGTGCCTCCAGTTTTTTACTAAATTAATTACAAATCTCTAATCCTAGCTTTTAAAGTCCTTCAACATTGAGTATTGCTTACTAAAGAAAATTATTTATTTTTTTGAGGCAGAGTCTCTCACTTCAAGCCTGGAACTCACAAAAAAGACCAGTCTGGCCTGAACTCACAAAAGTGGGCCTGCCTCCACCTCCTTAGTGCTGAGATTAAAGGCATATCCTTTTTTAAAAATCCTGTTACCTTCTACAATATAACTTTCTTCCCCTTCCACTCTGAGCATCTTGTTTTAGATGTGAATTTGTTTAAAAATATGAGAAAAGTGTGTATGTGTGTGTGTGTGTGTGTGTGTCTGTCTGTCTGTCTGTCGGTCAGTGTGTGTGTGTGTGTGTGTGTGTCCGTATCTCTGTGTATGTGAGTCTTTGTTTGTGTGTCTGTGTATCTGTGTATGCATATGCCATAGGTGTGCAGATACCCAAGGAGGTCAAAAGAGGGTATCAGAGTCCTGGAGCTTGTGTTAGAGTCAAATGTGACCTACCAGATGTGTGTGCTGGGATTTGAACTCAGTCCTCTGGAAGAGTAGTACGGGTTTTTAACTACTAAGCCATCTCTTCAGCTCTGTTTAGTTTTTATCTTTTGTTTTTAATAGAAGGACCTTACTGGGTAGCCTATGGTAGCTTTGAAATGGCAGTCTTTGCCTTGGTCTTTCAAGTATTAGAATTACAGGTGTGTGCTATTATACTCTTTCTTTTTTTTCTTTTTCTTTCTTGTCTTGTTTTTTAGAGACAGGGTTTCTCTGTGTAGCCTTGGCTGTTCTGGACTCACTTTGTAGAACAGACTGGCCTCGAATTGACAGGGATCTGCCTGCCTCTGCCTCCCCAATTGCTGGGATTACAGGTGTATGTCACCATGCCCTAGCTATACTCTCTGTTCCTTGTTACCACTGTCTTTTCTTTTATGGTTGCCCTTTAAATTTTTCTGAAACAATATGTTTTTTGAATCAGTGTGTTGCAGCCCATTTTATTGTGCTGGCTAGTGTAAATCTTTTTCCTTTCATATTATAATAGCAGTAAACATAGTTTTACATGCATATCTGTTTTATCTTTTCAGGTGCCATTTGGATAGTACGTTAGCGGCACAATGTACTCTGAGTGGCGATCACTGCATTTGGTGATTCAGAATGATCAAGGCCACACCAGTGTGCTACACAGCTATCCAGAGAATGTTGGGCGAGAAGTGGCAAATGCAGTAGTCCGTCCCCTTGGGCAGGCATTAGGTACCTCTTCAGTGGCTGGTAATGAGAGTTTGTTAAAAACTGACAAAGAAGTAAGTGTTTCTTCATTTCATTCTATTATTTTAAAATATGAATTGATTACTAAAAAACTTAGTGTTGACTTTTTAAAAAGTAATAGTTAAAAATAGATTGTGTGTGTATGTAGGTTTCTCTGTGAACATGTGCACATGAGTGCCGGTTCTTATGGAAGCCAGTGCTGCCGGGTCCTTATGCAGCTGGAGTTAGGAGCAGTTGTGAGCCACCTGGCGTGACTGATGGGATGAAACTTGGGTCCTCTGCATGAACAGTATGCACTGTTACAGTGCTGACTTTTTAATGGCTTGCTGACCAATCTAGTGAGAGTCTCAGTTTTTATCTCACTTAGGTTTATGCTGGGAATTGGGGCCTATTGGAGCTATAAAGAAGCTTGTGCTGTTTTGCTGCTGAGGCTTCTCACTGCCACCTCCATGTGAGCTAAGTGGTTAGGACAGAGAGTCAAGTGTCAGCGTTTAAGCACTAGGCTCCTCCGTCTTCAGTTTTCTGTTTCTGTTTGGAAGTCCCTCTCCTATTAGGGATACTATTGTTGTGATGAAACACCATGACCAAAAGGAACTTGAGGAGGAAAGAGTTTATTTTGCTTACATATCCAGGGTTGCAGTCCATTGAGAGAAACCAAGGCAGGAACTCAAACACTGCAGAATTGTAGGCCTCGAGCATTTTTTTTTTTTTTTGAGTGTTTCGAGACAGTTTCTCTGTGTAGCCTTGACTGTCCTGGACTCGATTTGTAGACCAAGCTGGCCTTGAACTCACAGTGCTCTGTCTGCCTCTGCCTCCCAAGTGCTGGGATTAAAGGCATGTACCACCACTGCCTGGCTGACTTTGAGCTTTTTCAAACCTACTTTATTTGGGGTTCTTTAATGCTTATCTCTCCCTTCCAACCTACCTACCCTAGATAGGAGAGAATAGAGTTAATGGAAACAGGAGAAGTAGACCTTTTTAGACTCAGTTTTTTGGAGCAGTTCCACTGGTGTAGTCAGCAGGATTTCAGCTGACCCGTTAAACAGCAAGCCAGCAATTCAGCAAAGGTGCCTGCAAGTGCAGCCACTGGAACCTGGAGCAGCAGTTGTAACCAGGAACCTCAAAGCGTTTGCTGGAGCAGTTCTTTCTAGGAGTGTCTCGAAGTGGAGTGATGAACAGCCAAGACCAAAAAGCCCTCTTGTTTTGGACTCATATATATATCAGTTCTCATCTTCCACTTTTGGTCCTCAGAATTGAACTCAGGCTTTCAGATATATGTATAGCAAATGGTTTTACCCACTGAGCCATCAAGGGTGCTTTTCCTTTAGAACAATTAAACTACTATGACAAAGATAACTTGTCTTTTTTTGGGGGGGGGTTCCTCTAATAATTAGGAACCTGTAGCTCCTTTTAAGATTCCTTTTTGGGGCTGGGGAGATGGTTGTATAGCTCTGCTGCCTTGGACTTGAGATCTTGGTAAAGTGCTTGCTGTACAATCCAGTTTTAATCCAGCCTTATCTACATAGAAAATTCTAGGTCAGATACGGCTACTTGGTGGAACCTATGCAAAAAACAACAAAACAAAACAGCACAGTGGTATGTATTTTAATCACTGTCATTCCAGCACTGGGAATGAAGAGACAGGAGGGTCCCTGGGGCTCACTGGCCAGCCAGCCTAGCCTCAATGCTCCCAGGTCAGTGACACACCTGTCTCAAAAGGTGGCCAGCACCTGAGCAGTGATACCTGAGATAGAACTCTGGCTTCTACACGCAGGCACACATGCATGTACCCACATGTACATGAACACATGCACACTCTGTTTTCTTGTATGGCTTAACATCCAACATGTCCTGCTCTGAATTTGTCCCAGCTTCACTGTGGTTATAGTTTTCTTTAGTGTTTATTGCTGCTAACCACAAATTTCTTACCTTTAGCCTTTTGTAGTTGTTTTTGAGCTAAAGACATTTAATATAAACTTGATATAGTGGCATGTGCCTGCAGTTTCAGCCTTTGGTAGGCTTAGGCAGGAGGATCTTGAGTGTCAGGACAGCCAGGGCTATCTAGCAAGACCCTGTCCCAGATCCACTTATCTTCTACTCCCAAATTCAATATATTTATTTCTCTCGTCAGATTCAAATTTAGTAAGCCTTTAAAGTACTTTTGAATCCTGAATTATATCCAACAAGCTAACTAGCCTTTTTGTCTTTGTGTTGTTTACAGATGATTGCTGCTTCTTCTTCTTCTTCTTCTTCTTCTTCTTATTCTTATTCTTATTCTTATTATTATTATTATTATTATTATTATTATTATTAATTATATAAGACCTCTATTTAATTCAGGCTGTCTTGGACTCATTATGTAGTTCTGAGGCTACCTTGACCTTAAGATCTCCCTGCTTTAGCATCTTGGAGTGCTGGGGTTAAAGGCTTGCAACATCAACCTAGCCTATCCAAAATAAACGTTTTGGCAAGGTATATTGGTGGTATAGCTCAGGAGTAAAGTACTTCCCTGATGTGCTTAGGGCCCTGGGTTTAATCCCTAAACAGCAGAACAACAGCAAAGGTGTGCCTTTGCTAGGCCAGTGATGCCCTTTCCACAAATAATTTCAGAACCTTCATCCTGTATTGTCTTTGGTATTTGGGCCACTTATAAATATGACCATTTCTACATCCTACAGGCTATTATGTGTCCATCCTTGTTGATTAGGTTTTTTTTTTTTTTTTTTTTGCCTAATTTCCTCTTAAAGCTTAGATATCCTGATGCCAGAAACACCTGATGCTTGGTGAGATACTTTAAAACCTGTGGTTGGAAAACCAGGTTCATCTTCAGCTTCACTATTTGTAACCCAGTGGTGGGCTGAATCACTTAAACATGCTAAATTTTATTTTTCTGTTGTATGAAGTGAGAACAGTTTACACTGTTCCATAGGATTTATGGTGATGGTGACTTTTATGAAGGAAGATTTATTTATTTATTTATTTCAATTTTTGGTTTTTGAAACAGGGCCTCTCTGTGTTAGCTTTGGCTGTCCTGGACTTGACTTGTAGACCAGGCTGGCCTTGAACTCACAGGGATCCACCTGCCTCTGCCTCCTGAGTGCTGGGATTACAGGTGTGTACCACCACAGCCCGGCGAAGGTAGTTTTAAAACTGCAGTGATTATACAACTGTCAGCTGTCAGCTCTTTTGATAATATGCCTGCTAGTAAAGGAGTGGAGCTTCTCTGGCTTGACTTGGTCTTTTTTTTTTTTTTAAGATTATTTATTTATTATTTATACAGCATGCTGCCTGCACGTGTACCTGCACACCAGATGAGGGTACCAGATTTCACGATAGATATTGTGAGCCACCATGTGGATGCTGGGAATTGAATGCAGTACCTTTGGAAGAACAACCTCTAAGCCATCTTCCAGCCCCAACTTGTTCTTTTCTGAACAGCCTGGTTCTCAGTGATCATTGTCCTTTTTGTTATGTGTTTACTGATCATCTGCTTAATATTTGTCCCAGAATTTTGTCTGGAATTCACTTAAATGTTATAGGCTTTGGTGTCTAGAATATAGTTTCTTCTCCAAAATAGGAGACCCACCCCCCTTTCTCTTTGCATCACATTTCTTGGAGCACTTACTATGTGTCAGGTTAGGTGTGGCTAGATGCTTAATTAAGACCTTACCCATTCAGTGCTTTTTCACCTGTGTGTGTTCTCACCTGTCCAGTTTAGTGTTGTTGTTTTTTTGACAGAGCAAACAAGTTGTATAATAAGTTGAACAATTCATCTTCCTCCTTGTCATTTGTTCCTATTGCACAGTCTGAAGATGGAATGTAATTGAATTGATTTCTTAAATGATACATATTTACATATGCAAATTGAATAGATTAAAATTTACATTTTCTATTTTTTAAAAAGATTTTTTTATTTATGTACTTTATCTGGCAGTATGTACATTTATGTACCAGAAGAGGGTATTGGATCTCATGAGACTATAGTTATAGATAGTTGTGAGCTGCCATGTGAGTGTTGGAAATTGAATGCAGGTCCTCTGGAAGAGCAGCCAGTGCTCTTAACCACTGAGCCATCCCTTCAGCCTCTACATTTTCTGTTTTTATGTTTCTATTATCTGTAGAAAATTGAAAGGATCATTTCACAAAGTGAATGGTAATGATATCAAAAGGGTAAAGCATGATTAGGTTTAAAATGTAAACATAATGAATTTAATTTCTCTTGAAATTTGCTTGACAAATACAACATGAATATGTCTAATACATAGAAAGTATGTGTCTAGAGTAAATGTGATGTGTATGTTGAGATGCCTATATCTTCAACCTAAAGCATCTGGGCACTAGAAGATGTTGTATTTTAAATTAATCTAGTGAAATACAGATAAAGATCTATAATCTTTGTGAATATTTTCTTTTGCTTAGGTAAAATGGACCATGGAAGTAATTTGCTATGGATTGACCCTTCCATTGGATGGAGAGACTGTAAAATATTGTGTTGATGTATATACAGATTGGATTATGGCTTTGGTGTTGCCGAAAGATTCTATTCCATTACCAGTTATTAAAGAGCCTAATCTATATGTTCAAAGTATATTAAAACACCTACAAAATCTTTTTGTTCCACGGTAAGTTAGACCTGACTATCAGGTCATTATCAAAATCATAATAAAGTAATTATTAGTGCAACTTTAATAAATATAGAAGTTGGTTTTATTTTTAGCCCTTTAAATTTACTCATTCTCTTATGGATTCTATAAATATGAATAAAAGAGATAGACTTACAGGATTATGTAATATTTACAAGGAAGTTTTTGTTTGCCTTTTGAGATGGCATCCTCCTGAGTAGCTCAGACTGGTCTTGAACTTTCTGTGTAGCCTATGTTGGATACAAACTCATAATCCTCCTGTCTTAGCTGTTTGAGTTCTGAGATTATAGGTGTGTTGCACCACTTTTGGATTTACCACAATTAAAAAAAATAGGTATGTCTTTATTTTAAGTACTTTTTGGCCTTGTTTCTGAAGTGTTGGGTATTAAAAATATGGTGATGGTGACATATTTCTTTCCCTTTTAAAACATTTTTTTGGAGGCCGGCAAGGTGACTCAGTGGGTACAAGTGCTAGTCACTAAGCCCCATGATCATCATTTGATCTTGGGGACCTAGATGGTGGAAGGAGAAGAACACTCCCAAGGACACATGCTCATGCATACCAGTTAAATGTTTTTAAAACCACCAACATGTGCATGCTTTTGTATATCATAATTCTTGTCTCCGCCTTACACCAAAGGCAACTGTTCTTACCTTAAAATAATCTTGTGGAGTATGAAGGCATAGAATTAAGCAAACAGGCATGGTGGCTTATTCCTGTAATTACAGCAATTTAGAGGTGGAGTCAAGATCAAGAGTTGAAGACAGCTATTCCTAGTCTACAGGAGTTGAAGGCCAGCCTGAGCTATATCATGAGACCCTGTCTTAAAGAAGCCAAAAAGGACCAGTGAAATGGCTCAGTGGATAAAGGTGCTTACCACTAAGCCTGATGTACTGCTGAAAAATAGTAATGACGTTTGAGTAAATGGTGCTTTTGTTTTTACTTTTCTCTCCTGAGAAGTATGACTGTGAGTCGTTTTGCTATTTGATAATTAGCTTGTTCCTCAGAAGTGTATGTACAGGTCAGTGAATTCTAAAAGGCACTGACGCAAGTGTTAGGGTTCTCTTAGCTGTTGATAGTATGTGAAGATTAGGTGAATGTTTTCAATGCTGTATATTGGGACTTCTGATCTAATCTTCCATTACTAGAAGTTTCAGTTTAAAATTTTAGTTCATAAAAATTGTCATCAATGCTTACTTAATGAGTTGTTTTTATATAAACTGACTCTCAAAGTGGAGGAAACTGCCTTTACCTTTTGCTAGAGATTAAGTGAATATGACTTTCTCTTTTGTTTATTAGTTTGACATTTTTTCATAATTGAAGAATGTAGTATCTGTTGAAATTGATTGGAGTTTTAATTGCTTAGATATATTGCATTATAAGATATGTAGTATCTTTTTTTCCCCTGCTCCATGTGCACATGTCTCCTAAAGCAGAGGTCCACATTTTTTTAAAACTAGCTAATAAATGTTTCCTACATTGCAAGGCTCTATGGTATTGCAGCTCCTCAGATCTGTGGTAGAACAGGAAAGCAGCTATACATTACTAAGTTAATTATTAACTTATTTTTATGTTATGTGTATCTGTGCATCTGGAACTGGGGTTACAGACAGTTGTGAACTGCCATATGGGTGCTGAAAATTGAACCTGCGTCACCTGAAGAGCAGCCAGTGCTCCTAACCCCTGAGCCATCTCTCTAGCTCACAGACTACTAAATTAAGGAGCAAGAACTTTACTTACAAAGGCAGCTGGGGAGATGGCTCAGCAGTTAGGGGCACTGGCTTTTCTTCCTGCAGGACCTGGGTTAGATTCCCAGCACTCCGCATGGTGCCTCACAACCATCTATAGCTCTAGTCCAGGGGATCTGATGTGTTCTTCTAACCTCTGTGGGCAGTGCTACACAGACATACCTGTAGGTAGAATGCCAACATAAACAAAAGGCAAGTGTTAGTCAAGTTCTGACCAGTTCACTAATCCCGGTTCTAAAGTTTTTCTGAAAACTACAAGTCACTTTCGGGATTGAAGAAAATCTGAAAATCTCCTTTGTTCAGACCTTTTTTTTTTTTTTTTGGTTTTCGAGACAGGGTTTCTCTGTGTAGCTTGGCTGTCCTGGACTCGCTTTGTAGACCAGGAAGGCCTCGAACTCACAGAGATCCACCTGCCTCTGCCTCCTGAGTGCTGAGATTAAAGGTGTGCGCCACCACGCCTAGCTCGACCTCTCTTTTTTTAATGTGAAGACTACCCTGTTTCTTCGAGTTTTAGAAACTGGAATCCTGTTACTGACGTTAGGCCTTTTGAGTGAGGTTAAGGAACTAGAGGAGATTTTATTTCCTTTCCTGCTACTGAGCAGGCTTTACACCTGAAAGAATGGCTACTGTGGGGCCCGTGTGCTATAATAGCCACCTCGGAAGAATGTCAGCTCCAGTGCCCTATTAGTACTTTGAAGGCTATTAGGTCATTCTTTGTTCTCTCTCACATAGGCAGAACAGACACATGTTTGGGCTGTGTGGCATCTTATGGCCTAGCTTCACCTCTACATGAATGTGGGATGACCACCTCCGTCCCTGTGTGTGTCTGTGTGATGCATGCACAAGTGTGGGTGCACCACATGCAGAGGGAATTGGGCGTCTTCTCCTATTGCTTTGTGCCTCACTTTCTTGAGAAAGGACTTTTTTCTGAACCAGAAACTTGCTATTTCAGCTAAGCTGCCTGGCTAGCAAGCTTCCAGAACCCACCTGTCTCCACCCCGTAACACTGGGGTTACAGATACATACATCCATGCCCAGCTGTTTATGTGAGTGCTGGGGATTTGAACTTGGGTCCTTTTATGCTTATATAGTGAATGATCTTACCTATTAAGCTACCCCCACCCCCAGCTCTTACTTCTTTAGGAAATCTTTAGTTACTTAGTTATGATTTGTCTGCAGTTCTAAGGTAGGATCCAGCTTTCTGGGTCATGGCCCAGGTCTAAGGACTAGATGATTTGCTGACATTCGTTCAAGACTCTCCATCTCTTTGTGTCAAGTCACAATTTATGGAAATTTGACTTTACAGTTTATGCTAGTATTAGGTTGGGTTTCTCATGAGAAAGCTGGAGGCCAACTCACCAGTTGTTAAAGCTGTTCTTCAAATTCTTAGGTAGGGCATCTTGAAAAATGAGGCAAGGGCTAGGCCCTAGGCCTCTA
Organism: Acomys minous; assembly: GCF_964271855.1. Lineage (NCBI taxonomy): Eukaryota > Metazoa > Chordata > Mammalia > Rodentia > Muridae > Acomys > Acomys minous. Next base: position 76,530,236 of record NC_140485.1, on the reverse strand, counting down.
GTTTTCTCTTCTTCCCCATTTTATGGAATAGTCTCTTTGTCTTAAGGAGCAAAAATATCTAAAGAGAAATTTGCAACTGTTACTTGAGGAGCCCTTGAAGCCCTTTGGAATACCTGTGCTTTTATTAGAGCAGTAGTAACAGGCGCTCCTCTCTGAGGAGATGCTGACACGCCTCATCAATTTTGGACACTCCATTGGGCCTCTTTTAACAGATGTTACCTTCGAGGTGACTGTGAATACTGTAAACATTTGAAGAATTCTTATGACTGTGTTTCAGAAAACTGAAAAAGAACATAAGGGCTTTTCAGCTCCAGTGTGAAGAGCAGAGGCAACTAGGTATGTACTCATCTACCAGGAACTAGCTGAATATCTGCTGTTATGTGCCAGACACATTTCAGAAAGAAAATCCAGAGGTGAAGCTTGCATTCTACTTTGTCTACTTTCTCACAGAAGCTAATTTCTTACAGGAGAAGTAGATGGAGATCTCAGGAATAGTGGTGGTAAAACTAGCTGTGAACCAAATAGGGTTGTGCTTAGCCCTGTCCACTGGTGCTTAGGCAATGTCATTGGACCACTGTTCTGCGTCAGTAAGCTTTCTGTTCTTTGGCTGTTGCTGTCTCTCTTCCAGGCCTGTCAGTGATATCTGTCTGTCTTCTTCAGACAGGAACAGGGCTCCAGTCAGATCCGACTATGCTTACAGGTTCTGAGAGCTATTCAGAAACTGGCCCATGAGTCATCCATCATGGCTCGAGAAACCTGGGAAGTCTTACTGTTGTTTCTTCTGCAAATTAATGACATACTTCTGGCCCCACCAACTGTTCAAGGTTTGTTAATGAATTTTTCCCCATATATTTCTGAGCTCCAAATATATAGTTGGTGAATGATAGACTCAGTGTAAATTTCAGATTTTGGTAAGACTGTTGATAAACCAAAGGTAACAATTTTTAGGCTGGAAAGATACACGTTTAATCTCAGAGCTCAGGTGGCAGAGGCAGGTGGATCTCTTCAAGACCAGCCTTGTCAATATACCAGGACAGCTAGAGTGACATAGTGAGACTCTGCCTTACAAAAGAAAGGGTGTGTGTTTGTGTCTAAGTTATTTTACCTTCAGTGATTATTTTGCTAATGTAGAGAAGGACTTGAAATTAAGCATGCTGGAGAAGAATGGGAACAGTAGTTTGTTTTGTGCAGTAGTATAGAGCATAATCACATGATAGATTAGGGTCTGTGGATAAAGCACTGCATGACAAAGTTGTTATCAGAGTAGAATCTGATAGCTTGATAGGAATGATGATGAGATCTCTCTCCCTCTCCTCTCCCCTCCCCTCCCCTCCCCTCCTCTATCCCCTCCCTTCCCCTCCCCTCCCCTCCCCTCCCCTCCCCTATCCCCTCCCTTCCCCTCCCCTCCCCTCCTCTCCTCTATCCCCTCCCTTCCCCTCCCCTCCCCTCCCTTCCTCTCCTTTCTTTTCCTCTCTTTAAACCTCCCCTTGAGATACTAAGGAAAGGGCCAGTGCTGGGCAAACACTTAACGACTGAGACTGAGCTCCACCCTGAGCCCAGAAAATAGCTTGTTTGGCAAATAAAACCTCAAAAGTCTTTTTCTCTTTTTTTCTTCTTCTCAAAAGTTTTAAGATGCTTGATTTGGAAGTATGACATTCATTAGCTAGCTATAAAAAGCCTCTGTTTTTATAGTTTTACAGTGTATTTCAGAAGACATGCTTTGTACGTTAAAGTCAGTATGCATAAACTATAAGTTGATACTCGAGTTCCAGATTCTGTTGTTCTTATTCTCTGTGTATTCTCTTTGCTAACATAAAGTTAGTGTGCTTGTGTTATCAGATAGATGCAGTGACCAAGGAAATGTCTGGAAGGAGTTGTAGAATTGTAATGTGGGCAAGGATCCATGACAGGAATACAATCTGGTATTGACAGTAGCTTGCCAGTCACAGCACTGATTCATTGCTGCTCATCTGCTATTGGTGCCCCGTGCCAGTGACTGATGTCAGCACTATGAATCAGGCAACTGTCCCTCTCCTTGGGCTCCTGATTATTGGAACTTTGATTTTGCTTGTTTGATATGCACGTTCCAATTACTTTTCCTTCCAGTGTAACTTCGCTTCCTTGAGCTGTGCTGAGTAAAGTCCACTGCCCCTTCTGGTTTCAGAACTTTGACTAGAAGGACAGCTCTGCCTTCTGTTTAAGGCTTGGCCTTGCGCGGTGCCAGTGCTTAGCTTTCCCTTTGTCATTCTCTGCTGAAGGGCAGCTTTATGCACCTGGAACATTTATTACAGATCTTGGAGTTAGGAAGACCTTGGAATTTTTCTGATTCCTTTTTTATTGGCTGAATGGAGTGGGGATATACTGGCATGGTGGCTCACGCCTATAATCCCAGCACTGGAGAGATGGAAGCAGAAAGATTGGATCCTTGACTCCACAGTTAAATCCCAGGCTAACTTAGATACATGACAGCATCATGTCCTTAAACAAAAAGCTAATAGGTTTTCTTGTTTTGTTTTTTTGTTTTTCGAGACAGGCTTTCTCTGTGTAGCTTTGGCTGTCCTGGACTCAGTTTGTAGACCAGGCTGGCCTCAAACTCACATCAATCCACGAGCCTCTGCCTCCCCAAGTGCTTGATCACAGGTGTGTGCCACTGTACCCAGCTGCTAATAGGCATTTACAAATAACTGTCCTGCAGAAATAAATGAGAGGATTATGTGAGATCATGAGTGAACTCCTTGCCATAGAAGATGACTTGTAGAGGTCACTCATTGTTGGTATCATCTTTTTCTTTCTTTCCTGTTTGCCTCTAGCTAGGACCTTAAGAGCTATACTAAAAATTAGCAGGACAGTTGGAAATTCTCAAAAAAATAATTCATTGATGTTCTCTGATTCCTTTATAGGAACTTGCTCCTGAATTTCTCAATTTACTTATTTGAAAAAATTGACATTAGCATTACAACTATTTAATTTTTGACCAGTTTTCTATTATAATGAATGAAAGATTATGTTTTAAAAATAAGTGTGCCGAAGATATGTTTCTTTTCATTGGCTAGGTGGCATTGCTGAGAATCTAGCAGAGAAGTTGATTGGTGTTCTCTTTGAAGTTTGGTTACTAGCTTGCACCCGGTGCTTCCCAACACCTCCTTATTGGAAGACAGCCAAGGAGATGGTGGCTAACTGGAGACACCACCCTGCAGTGGTGGAGCAGTGGAGCAAGGTCATCTGTGCACTTACTTCCAGGTGGGTCATTGTGGGCCTCATCTATCTGACCTTGAGGCAACTGCTCTGGTTCTGTCTTTAAGGGATTCATGGGATACATTTTGAAAAGCCTGTTAGAAAGAAACAAAGAGGTCAGGGAGATGGCTAATGATAGAGGTACCTGCCATGTAAGCCTGACAACCTGACTTTAACCCCCAGAACCCTTGTAAAGGCGAAAGGAGAGAGATCAGATTCCACAGAGTTGTCTTCTGACCTCTACATGTGTGGTATGTCATGGATGGTGGTTGATACTGTGTCTTCTTTCAATTAGCTTTGATTTAAAAAGCCATACATGTTCATAATAGAAATATTGGAAAATATAGAGTGAAACATCCCATCAGTTAAAACTGTTTTTAAATGTATAGAAATTTCTTTAATGTACTTTCCCTCATTTAGTCCTCTTTCATTAAAAACAAGACAAAAACCCAGTTTGAGGTAGTATTGTTTACCTGTGTTTTTCATTTGGTGTCTGATTCAAGTAATTTTAATTATATGTATTTATTTGTAAATAATTCTTGAGGTTGCATTTTTAATAGCTTTATACTTTTATATAATTTAATAATGCTGTTCTGATTGTTTTTTACTTTAGAAATTTTGTTGGAGGAATACTTTATACAGCTTTTTTCCGCCCCCCTGGACTCACTCGTAGACCAGGCTGGTCTCGAACTTACAGGGATCCTCCTGCCTCTGCCTCCCAAGTGCTGGGACTAAAGGGATGCGCCACCATGCCCAGCTCTATATAGCTTTTTATGTATTCTGATTGGTTTGGTTTTTTCAAGACAGGGTTTCTAAAATGTGTAACCCAGGCTGACCTCAAACTCGTGATCCTCTTGCCTCCGCCTCCTTCAGCAAATCCTACTGGCATGCACCACTATAACCAGCCTGATTATTTTATTAAAATAAAATCCTTACATATACAGTCATTTAGTTATATGGCTTCAAAAAGTCTTAAAACATGTAATAAAAATGTACTATATTCTAAATATGTAAATACTAAATTTTGAATATCATATAAAGTTGTTATGAACAAATTATACCTTAGCTGTATTGAAGAATTTTTTAAAAATAATAGGAAGTTGAATATAGTGGCATACACCTTTAATCCCAGAATTCAGGAGAAAGGAGGGGGCAGACCTTTGAGTTTGAGGCCAGCCTGGTATATGTAGTGAGGTCAGTGCCAACCTGGTCTACATAGTGAGTTTCTTGCCAGCCATAGCTAAATAGTAAGACTCTGCTTCAAAATGAACATAAAACCCAAAACCATCCAACCAACCAAAACAACAGGAAAGAAATAATTTACATGATACTTTCATGTTTAATAAAGTAATTATATAGGTACAGTAACAAAAATACATAATTTACTACTTGCAAATTGTATAAATAATAAGCTAACTTAAATAGTTTAAATATTTCAGATAAAAGTTTAAATTATTTTTTAAAAAACTGGAAATCCCTTGCAGTTTGTTGTTATTGTGAGTCATCATTTTCATATAGCCTTTTCGTGTAGCCGTGGTATGCTTAATCTATTTTTTTGTATTATGTTGAATGTATGCCTTATTTAGTAGCTGGATCTGGTAGTACAGGACTGTAATCTTTGTTATCTTGTTTTTTTTTTTTTAAAGTTAAAATGGGCTGCGATATAGTTTGGTAGAGGTTAGCACCTGCCTAGAATGCGTGAGGCCTAGATTCAATCCTCAATACCATCAAAAGAAAAACAAGACAAAAACCTGAAAAAAGAAATGGATGTAGTAGTATGTGGTTATATTTTCCAGATTGCTCCGCTTTACGTATGGTCCTTCATTTCCCCCGTTTAAAGTTCCTGATGAAGATGCCAATCTGATCCCTCCAGAAATGGACAATGAGTGTGTTGCACAAACATGGTTTCGATTTTTACACATGCTAAGGTATTGTCATTTTACTCATGCTTTCTTTACCCAGTATGGATCTTAGGGCAAGAACCACACTGAGCTTCTGCTGCAATGCAGCATGTGAGTGCTAAGCACAGTCCATTAGACAGAGCTGAATTGAACAGCATGCACATCTGCGTCATGGGCCTCCTGCTCTCTCCATTCCAGTGTGCTTGGGTTGTCCTCGGCTGTTCGTGACTGCTCTCTCTAGGAACTTGTTTCTTGCCTGTTGCTGCATCTCTGATGATGATGTCTCTCCTAGGACTTTGTCACATTCATTGGGGGCTTGAGGTGCTATGCTCCTCTCTGTCAGTACTGGTTCATCAGTCTTAGTCTTAGCACCCTCCTCTAGCAGCCTCACTGAAAATTTCACTGAGAAGGAGACCTTAAATTTTACAGAAGAAGCTGGGTGATGGTAGCTCACACCTTTAATCCTAGCCCTTGGGAGGCAGAGACAGGCGGATCTCTGAGTTCGAGGCCAGCCTGATCTACAGAGAGGGTTCTGAGTCTCAAAAAACTAAGGCAGGGTGGGGGTGGAGATTCACAGAAGAGTAAACCTCCTTCCCTTCCTGCTCTTTCTTTTTTTTAAAATGACATTTATTTATTGTGTGTATTATGATGTGTGTGTAGATGTAAATACATGTGCCTGGCACATATATGAAGCCCCAAGGACAACCTTGTAGAATTGGTTCTTTCCTACTTTACATGGGTTCTGTGGATTGAATTTAAGCCATCCTGCTTGCAGCATTCAGTGGCAAGTGTTCTAGCCCACTTACCACCTCACTGGCTCAAGGAAATAACATTTTTAGAAAGGGAACAGAGGAGGAAAAGGAAAGTAGAAAAAGCTAACCTCTACCAAATATAAGTACTGTGGTATATCTAGGATCTACTTTTAAATTAAAGAAATTTTTTTTATGTGTATGTGTACCTCTCTGTGTGAGTGTATGCTGTGCGTTTGGGTATCCTTAGGTGGCAAAAGAGGGCATCACATCCATAGCATTGGAGTTACAGAAGGTTGTGAGTCATTGCATGTGCATGTTGGGAACCAAAGAGTACTCTGGACGAGTAGTATGCACTCTTAACCATTAAGTCTCTTTCCAGCCCCCCTTTAAACATTTTTTGTTTATTCGCTGCTAGGGACTTGAATTTGGGTTTGTACATGATAAGCATACCTAAACATACTTCCCTCCTTTATTTATTTATTATTTGAGACAGGGCCTTTGCTGTGTAGCTCAGACTGGCCTTGAACCTACTGTCTTTACCTTAGCTTCCTGAGTACTGGGATTGAGCCACTGTGGTCAGTTACCCTGAAGTCCCTCCTTTAAGAGCCTTACATAGCTAACAGAAGTGTTTTATTTACAAAATTTGCATATTTCTTATGTTATTATTTCTAAATGTTGCTAAGATAGTGGGAAGCTGGCCTTTGTTAGGTTACTATATCCTTATATGAGACAGGAGGATCACAAGTTTAAAGCTAGTATGGGTTTTAGTGAGTTTCACGGTATGTCTATAACTTCATCATAAGTCTCTGTTTTCAAAAAAATTTTTTTTAATTAAAAAAATTGTTGCCTAATATTTCCTCCTTTCTGCATTCCTAATTGCTCTCCTTGGCTTTATCTTTGTTCTTAAGATAATACTTGTGTTTTAGTCAGTGTATTTTAACCTGGGTAAGCAAGTGTGTGCACACACACTATTGTCACCAGTGGGAGGGAGATTACTGTGAATCCATGGAAAGCCCTAATTAAACTCTAAGAATTGGTTGGGGAAAGAATGCCTTGAATGTTGTTTTTGAACCAAGAACACTTGGCTTTCTCTTTCTCAGCTTTCTCATTTCCTTGTACATATATACTGTCTCTCTAGCACACTGATCTCCCTGTCTCTGGTCCCCCTGCCTTTCAGGAATATGTAATTTAGTGGCATGAACAGATGTGAGCACTGTGGCTCCAGCTCTGGCTCTTTTAGGGTACTGGGCCCTTCCCTCTGCGCACTCATACTCTCAAAAGAGATACATTAGGTCAATTTATTTTTTGTTAATTAGGTTAACATGGTTGTGGATTTCTCACAGGCGTTTGGATGGATTCCTTTTGGATAAGTTTATGTTTTTGTTTAAGTGAGCTGCGGGTGGGTCAGAAGCAAGGCTATGAGGATACTCAGAAGGGGACACTCTGCCCATTGGCAAATTTCCTGGGGAGAGGGCTGAATGTGATATGGAATATAAACAGAATCTCATCTAATATAGTAGCTTCATCTTTTTTCCTGGAAAACAACAAGGTTCCCATTGATTTTTCACTAATGTTGTTCTCAGATGTTGTCCTTGCGCTTGTTGATATGTCCATACATATGGACATGTTTATATTAAAATTTTCATGAAATTCTTGTTGACTTGCTTTCTATAACTTAGTTCCAAACATCTTTTTTTCTCTTCTCTTCTCTTCTTTTCTTTTTTAAGACAGAAACAGCTTTGTAGGCGAGGCTCTGCTTGCCTCAGCCTCCTATGTGTTGGGATTAAAAGCATAAGCCACCATGCCCAGTGAAAAGAATTCTTAAAAAACTAAAACTTTATAGTCTTACTTTGACTTTCATTCTATGAAGAAAGTAGGTTCTTTTTTGCTTACTGAAAGAACAATCCCAGTACTCGGGAGGCAGAGGCAGGCAGATCTCTGTGAGTTCGAGGCCAGCGAGAAATCCTGTCTGGGGGGGAAAAAAAAAAGAACAAGCTGGATATCACACCTTTAAACCCAGCACTTGGGAGGCAGACAATTGGATCTCTGTGAGTTCAAGACTAGCATTGTCTGCATAGCCACCTCCAGGCCAGCCAGAACTACATGATGATACCCTGTCTCAATAAACAAGTAAAACAGAAATACTTTATTAAATTCTCAAAGAATTAATAAAAACATTAAAAAAGCAAATGAACAAACAAGCCTGCAAGCCTATAGAGAAACATTTATGTTTGAGTCCCTAGCTCATCAAAGTCAGACTCCTCTTCACAGCAAAGAAGTGAAGTAATCCTATTGTTTTTCATTGTTGTTGTTTTGCTTCTTTTGTTTTTTATTTTTGAGACAGAGGCTCGCTAGATAGTCTTGGCTATCCTGGGATTAATTCACTATATAGAACTGACTAGCCCAAAACTCAGAGATCTGTCTGCTTGCCTCTGTCCACAGAATGATGGCATTAAAGATGTATACCACTATGACAGATTTTTCTTAAATTGGATTGCATGCATTTTTATTGCTATAGACATTTCTAAGTGTGTAATGAATTCTTTCTCCTTTTCAATAGTAATCCTGTGGATCTGAGTAACCCAGCCATTATAAGCTCAACCCCCAAGTTTCAGGAACAGTTTCTGAATGTGAGCGGGATGCCACAGGAGCTGAGCCAGTACCCCTGCCTTAAACATCTGCCGCAGATATTCTTCCGTGCCATGCGTGGAATCAGCTGTTTGGTGGATGCGTTCTTAGGTGAATTTTGTGTATGTTTTTTTAGGTATTTGAAGAGCTGTGTGTAGATATTCTATAGTTTAATGCTGGAACCTCATAGGGAAGCCCAGAGAAAGAGGAACAAACTTGATGGAAATACCGATCTGGGAAACATTATTTTCAGCAAATTGTGATAGTTAGGATGCTACTAACAAAAATACCAAGAAAACATCAGTAACCTAGTAGATACATGGAGAAATTATACAAATAATTTGCAAAACAGATGGCCAGTTGTAAAGCTCATTCCACAGTTTACTGATGAAAGTAGTTTAAAATGTTCTTGGGTCTGTTTGCATGGATGTCATTGGTAAACTGTACCTTTTGTGAACCAGTGTTTTAGTTTTCCGTAGGATAATACACAAAAAAGTAAAAAAAAAAAAAGTTTTTTGTTTTGTTTATTTTTGGTTTTTCAAGACAGGGTTTCTCTGTGTAGCCTTCTGTCCTGGACTCACTTTGTAGACCAGGCTGGCCTTGAATTCACAGAAATCTGCGTGCCTCTGCCTCCCCGAGTGCTGGGATTACAGGCGTGTAGAACCACACCCGTCTGCTAAAATATTTTTAATCTGTTGAAAAAGAGCGATGTTTAAAGCTATCACTTTCTAAAATGATTGTTACTTGTATGTGTTAAATGTATCATATAGTTGTAAGTTTTTCCTCTGTTAAGGACTTTTTGGTTTTGATGGTAAATAAGTGCATGAAAATGCATTTGATGGTAAAAATGAAAATTATATTGTGAGGCTCCACACTGGATTATACAGAATAGCTAGATAGTCATTGAAATGTGAAGACTTTGGTTTCTGGTTAATTTTGGTGGTTTTGTTTTTGGTTTGTTTGGTTTTTTTTTTTGTGGCAGGGTTTCTCTGTGTAGTCTTGGCTGTCCTGGAACTCAATCCACCTGCTTATGTCTCCTGAGTGCTGGGATTAAAGGAGTGCACCACCTCCCCCCCCCTGTGGTGTGTGTTGTTTTTATTTGCCAGTTTTATAAATATTAAAGTTTAAAAAATAGAAAAAACACAGTTAATAGATTTTTCTGATTATATTGCTGCCACATAACAGCCTAAGCTCTCCATGGTGGACACGTACTACTCTGTTTTCACACATGTGATGCAGGCCAGGCAGTGATGTTTCTATAGTAGTTTCATCACTGCCAAGTCCCTTCTGTTTGGTGGCTGTCCTTTTTGATGTATACAATCTGGATGATGAAAGGGTTACAGCAGTTCTGTCCAGGAGTCAGGAAGGACAGAGAAGCTTCCTTTCCTGGGAAATGTATCCAGTCATCTTACATGAAGTGATTACTTAGAGAAATAGATTGAAGCCTATTTCTCTGAGCTTAGAACATGGCCACGCTGTTACAAGGGAAGCTTGAAAACAGTTAATTTCTTCTGTCTTCCTTTGCAACTGAAATGGGATTCTGTTACTCAGGAAGAAAGGGTAAATAGATCCCGGGGCAACTCCCTTTTTTCTTAAAAACAAAAACCAAACCAACCCTTCCCCCACGTTTTTTTTAAAGGCATTTCTCGACCCCGATCAGACAGTGCTCCCCCAACACCCGTGAATAGATTAAGTATGCCTCAGAGTGCTGCTGTGAACACCACACCCCCACATAACCGGAGGCACCGGGCTGTTACTGTGAACAAGGCTACAATGAAGACAAGTACAGTAAGAATGAACATTCAACATCATTGTTTGGTTTATGAAATTCTTCTACAGGTCCTGCAACTTTCTCCAACTTTTCATGACTGTGGACATTTACTTGTGTTCTTCTGGTAGGTTACTACTGCTCACACCTCAAAAGTCCAGCACCAGGCATCCTCCACTTCTCCTCTGTCAAGTCCAAATCAGACTAGTTCAGAACCCAGACCGCTGCCTGCCCCTCGGAGACCAAAGGTTAACAGCATCTTGAATCTCTTTGGATCGTGGTTATTCGATGCAGCATTTGTTCACTGTAAACTCCATAATGGAATAAACAGAGACAGCAGCATGACTGGTAAATATGCCCAGAAACATGTAGTCATCACCTCTTTCTGTTTCTTTCTCTTTAGTCTTTCCTACCTGCAAGATTAATACAGATCTTTAAAAGCACTCTGTTTCTCACCAAGCATTATGTTGTGCTTAACCCCTTCCAGCTAAACCAACAGAAACTTGTGAAGCTTTCTTATATGTCCTTTTATGTATATTTTGTGAAGTTTTCCCTTTTTTTTGTTGTTGTTGTTTGTTTTTTTTTTTAGTTTTTTGTTTGTTTGTTTGTTTGTTTGTTTTGGTGGGGGCGCATTTCAGGTTAGGCACTTTTTGTTGAATCAAATTCCTTTTGTAGGTAACCTGGAAATTCTCTTCATGTCAGCCAGGATAATGATAGATATATGAACAATTAAAGATTTTGAATGAAAATTTACTCATTGAAATGTTTTCTTAGATTTTTTTCACAGCCATTTAATTGTCAGTGCATGTAAATATTAGGAATTTTCTGCTTGCTTCATGGTAGACCCTAACATCTCAGATTTTAGTCTAGAGAAAATATGATCTGCTCTGTACATTTGTAAGATTTTCAGAGAATTACCAAGTCAACCCCAGTATCTTTATTAGATTTTACTGTAGCATAAACTTGAGTTTGTCATCTTACTATTATGCTTGGAGCTAGTGCCAGATGGATGGTGAAGTAGTGCAGAATGTTTTGGTTGGTTATCATCTGTCTTGCATAGTTGAATAATAATAATGGCTGTTTATTGAGCTGCTGTTAGTATGTGCCAGGTACTATGTTTATACATTAATGAGTGTATTAATTGTTTTCTAAAAAGTCAATTTATACAGGCCTTAGAGACAGATTGAAGTAAGAAATGTCTTATAGTATTGTTCTCTAGGGGAAGTGTTGAATCCAAGCATAAAATTAATAGTGTTCACAGGGGCTCTGCTTTTCTCTGAAGCTCATTCAAGCAAGGTGTGTGCTTGTGAATAGTTTATAAGTATAATTATTTTGGATGGTCTTAGGAAATTTTTAAATAATTTAGGAAAATTTTAGGTATGAAGTTTTTATGGGATATGGGGCTGCATGAGTTACTTAGAAATTTTTTGTTTGTTTGCTTTAGTTTGTTCAAATTCAGGTACTTCATATTTTACCATTTATTCATTACATTTAATTCATGAGTTTGAGTAAGTGAAAAGTATTATAAACTACTCACGGGTATATTTTCATTATGTTATATATCATATATTTTGAGTTTTCTGAACCATGTTTATTAATTTATATGGTATTATCCAATGATTCCATCATCTGTTTATTTTGTTTTGATGACGTATAATTCTTACAACATAACCTAGTGTCATATATTTGAATTTTCTGAACCAAGATTATTAATTTATATGGTATTTTCCAGTGATTCAGCCATCTATCTATTTATATCTATTTATTTCTTTATTTTGATAAGGCATAATTCTTACAATGTAACCTAACTGTTGAGTATGGAAATGTTGGTCTTGAAATCTCTGAATCTAGCATGGCTCGGTTTGCTGTTTTCTGGTAGGCTTGTATCATGAGAATCTAGAGCTTTCTATCTCTGGGGAGTTTGTAACAGCTTTGTCTGCCCCTGTACTAGAAGATAGAACCAGAATTCAAATGATAAGTGAGCAACAGCTCATTTTCCCCCCATTCTTAACTTTCTGCCTGGAGGAGAAAGGAGAGACAATCCTGTCTATGTCCAGGGACGCTAAAGGCTGTTACATCACCCAGGAGATTTGGTCTAATGGTTAAAATGGATTTAGAGTGCTTGTGGGTGCCAGTCGTGAAGTCTTGGATGGGAGGCACAGGGGTTGGGAGTCTCATGTGTTTTCTAAGTACTGGCTGCCATCAAGGAATTCTGCCATGTAGTTCACCTTTAACTCAAGTATTTGCTTTGCTTCTTTGAACTTGCTTTCAACTTACCTCATGCACTGTGCTTTTGTGAAAGTAACATTGAGCTGGGAAGGGTTAATGAACTAAAAATTTTAATGCACGTTATAGGCAGTTCAAAACCTCAGTTCTTTGTAGCTGTGTAATTTTCTTTGTTCATTGTTTTGCATGATACAAAATCATAATTTTGGACCTGAATGCACAATTTCCTGTTTTTAAATTAGCTTGTGGTATCGTAAAGCTTTGAATCTAACTTTTAAAAAGCTAAAAAGCTTCTTAATTTATTGTAAAATTTCACCATCTTTAAAGTATTTTATATTACTGCTGTCCTTTGATTTGTTTCCATTTATTTCTATTATCTTGCAGCATCTTTTATCCAAATTCTTCTTTCTTATAAATCTTGTAAGTAGGAACCAGAAGCTTCTCCTTAATTGCAGTCATGTTTTTATTTTTTTCCATAATTCCATTAAAAATTTTGATTGTCATTGTCTATTGTAGTTTTTGCACTTGGGAAGAAACTATTTTTTTCTGTGTTTTGAATGGGGAAGATTGTTGGCAAAAGCAAATTAATCTGCCTGAATCAATCCCATTATTTCTGTATACTAGTCTGGTCATGTCATGAATTCCAGGACTTTGCACTAACTGTGTTTTGGCTTTTTTTTTTTTTTTTTTTTTTTTTTTTTTAAGATTTAAGCTTATTTTTATACAGATTTAGTGTTTGATTTGTATGCATTCTGCATGTAGTGTTTTCCAAATGTATTATTGCTGGATAGCTTATTCTAAACTAAAATGGCTCATGGGAAGTTGCATAAAGATTTATGCTTGACTCTGTATCCATTAAGCCTCCTATCAGTACAAAACAATTGAAACATTTTTATGTAGCGTAATAAAAGATTTCAGAGTGATCTCTGTGCTATGAAATCTTTTGTTAAAAGCAACTTTCGAAGGGCTTCTGTTTTGGTGACAACAAATGACCATGATAATCCTCCTTACCAACCCAGTTTTCTGATTTATCAACCTCAAGTTTGCTGCTGTCTGTGGTTGTTAAAATTCATTCTCATTTGCTTGGTTGGGCAGCTCTTCGGTGTGTGTTTGAAGCTGGGGGGTGGCGGGAATGCCCTCTCTTCTTCCCTTACTGTGTTCCCTTCCTTACCTTGTCATGTCATAAAGTATTCAAACTGGCATGCAGTTGCCCTCGTAATTAGTTTGTCCATTTGGATTAATTGTACAAATTATAATTGTTACTTTTCTTAATAGTTAAGCATCATTTTATAGAAGGAGGAAAAAAACAGAAAATAAATAATAGAAAAGGCAAATTCCGTATATATCTCTATGCAGATGTATACAATTGTAATCTTCTGACCAGAAATTTAATGAAAAAAATTCCTTTTGTAGAGTCTGTTGACAATGCTATTGTAAATAAATTGCTATCCACTTCAAAGAAGATATCAGAGAGCCCTTTAAAAAAAAATTAAGACATAGTTGCTCAACAAAAGCATTATTGGATTCTATTGAAGTAGTTATGTAATGACACCAATATTTGATCTTTGTGTCCAGGGTCCCATGAGCCTATTTGGCACTTTGACATAAATAATAATATGCTCCTCTTCTCTCCCCAGCCATTGCAACACAAGCTAGCATGGAGTTTCGGCGGAAAGGGTCCCAAATGTCAACAGACACCATGGTTTCCAATCCTGTGTTTGATGCAAGTGAATTTCCTGATAACTATGAAGCAGGAAGAGCTGAGGCTTGTGGGACATTATGTAGAATTTTTTGTAGCAAGAAGACTGGAGAAGAGATTCTGCCAGCTTATTTATCCAGGTTTTAGATTTTTTTGTTTATTTTTGCATTTATATCATTTGATGGTGAAACAGTTGTGGCATGGCTTGGTAGGCTAAATCATTAAGCCATTGTTGGTCTGAAATGCCTGCCAGTGTCTTTATGTAATTGAAACTTGCTTCAATTCTTCTGTAAAGTCAGATCTGGTAAAGACTTCTAAGATTCTATTTTAGAGCTATTATTTATTCTATCACTTATTTGTAAATTCTGGATAGATTTGGAAGTACTACAATAGTTTGTTACTAGGTTTTTAGCACAAGAGTGGGTTTTGTATGCAGTCCAGAAATAAATCAACTGTGAATCTTTCCTTCAAGGAGTTTATGCCAACCTACAGTGATTCAATAGGAACCAAAAAGTGACGGGGAGAGACACAGATAAACAGCTGTGAGTGTGTGGAGGAAGCAGCAGCTCATACTTAGCCTAGAGTGTTAGGAAAGAGTGGTGGCATGCTATTAGATGTTTGTACTGAATTTAGAAAGGGTGGGTAGTGTTTAGACTGTTGGGAGGTTGGATAGGGTTGTCTTTTCCATCATGTGAGAATGGCTCTGCCATCAGTTAGCTGCTCAGGCCAGAGTCTAGGCCTTATTTGCCTCTGTTTCCTTTATCTTGAGGTGTTTATTCAACTCCTGCCTCACAGCATTTGACTCTCGTATGTCTCTCTTCACTCTGTTCTCACCATGGCACTTCAGACCTGTTATTCTTCTGAAATTATAAATCTTGATTCTGCCTTGCTTTTCTCCACTACTTGTTTATGTGGCTGCTGAAATAAGGTTACAATCAAGTACAACATTGAGATAACTGTATTGCTAGGTGCTCAGGAAAGAGGAAAATTGACTCCCAGAAGAGGGAACCAAGTCTGGAACATAAGGCATAGGAAAAACGTGTGTACTGGTCAGAACAATTTTAACCATGGGCTCTTATCTTTAAATCTGGTTTAAGTCAAAGTGAATAAATTACAAGATGCTAGTGATGTTTAATAAAGTGTAACATCAAGCAGTACAGCAAGGCATTTAAAAAGTAGGAATCGGGCTGGAGAGTATTCAGAGGCCAGAGTAGCCCTCCTGCTTCCTGTGCCTTTGTCTCCTAAAGCTGCTCCATTCTTCTCTGCAGATCATTTTCCTTATATTGCAGTGCGCTTCTTAGTGCCTAGTTGTCATAGTCTGTTTAGAAGACCAGTCCTGTGAGAGAAGGTCATATAGGTATTGGAGTTTATTCCTCATGAGGAGGGCCCATTTCTCTGAGGGAGACCTTGGGCTAGATTGTATCAGTAACAGTAAGCAAGAAGGTTAGGGACATGAGCTGTCTATCTTGTTCAGAAGACTGGGTGAGGGGATGGAACAAACTCATCAGGTTTGTGAGAGGACAAATGATGGATTTAAATTTCATTCTTGCATTTCAGGGGCATGTGGGCTATTTATCATTATTGCATATTACAAGCCTGCTTTTAGTTGAGTTCTATGCACAGAAAACAGATAGAATGAGTTGAGCAGGCACCAGTGAATGAGGAGATTGTTTTGAGAGTTTTGCAGAGAAGGAAGAAGTGTTGTATGGTAAGAAGAGCTCTTGAGTAGCAGGTGACTGGATGCTTAAGGACTTGGTTGCAGTTTGAGTTGTAGGAACAGAAGATGTATTCATGTGGCCTCCTCAAAGGAATCTTAGTGTGATCCTCATATTGTGATGAGTGCAGTCTGGTGGGTGCCTTTCTGTCACCCCTCAGAAGCAGTGAAAGAAGAAAAGAGACCCACTTCTATTTCTTAGGATTGTTGCAAAATTTAACTGCTTTAGAATTTGATTAATTGATTCCACCAATTGATAAGTACCCAGACATTTGTTTTGTTATGGCTACCTCATTTGGATATAATTGTAATTTCATTTACAAAGATTTTTAAAAAAAAATTTTAAGTGTAATAGATAAAGATTTTATGATTCTGAATTGTTGACTCCTAGTAGCACTGAAAGCCTAGAAATTAGAGTGAAGAGTGGACAAAGGCTCTTCAGAGAACCATATAGAAAATATTAATAATGTGGGAACATTTGATCAGCAGTTTGTTTAAATTTTTTTTCTTGCTTTCCTAGATTTTACATGCTTTTAATTCAAGGTTTGCAGATAAATGATTATATGTGCCATCCTGTCTTGGCCAGCGTTATTCTAAACTCCCCTCCTTTGTTCTGCTGTGACTTGAAAGGGATTGATGTTGTGGTTCCTTACTTTATTTCAGCTCTTGAAACCATTTTGCCTGACAGGTAAGCTGTCATTCTCTACTACTGTGTCAGTTGTCTGGTTTGCCTTGGTCTGTTTTGGTACTTCCTTCTGTTTGCTAATTTATCCATCTAGTGGTTTTCACAGTCCAATGGGACCCAGGTTACATTACATTGAGTAAAGAGCATCCAAACCCTTTCAGTCCCTGGATGCCTTCAGTGTTTATATGTCCATGGCTTACAGATCCTTTCTGGCTTGGTCTAGATGGGTCAGAGAGAGAAAGCCCAGCCTAAGATCCTACTGTTAAAAAGTAGGCCTTTATTTTCAGTCAGATTCCAGTTTAAACAGTAACTGTAACAGCAGCAGTTCTCATATCTACAATGCTTGGGCTGTGGGGAAGATGGCGTAGTAACTGGAAACACTTTTTAGCTGAAAAATACTAATAACTTTATACTTTTTTGGCAGAGAACTCTCAAAATTCAAAAGCTATGTAAATCCAACAGAGTTGAGAAGATCATCCATTAATATCCTGCTTTCTTTGCTGCCTCTCCCTCATCATTTCGGCACTGTCAGATCTGAGGTAATGTTTCTTTAGTTATTCCCCCCTCCCTTTTTTTTCATGATGCAGGCTCTTGCTAGGTAGCTCAGTTTGGTTGCAGACTTAAAACCGTTCCATCTCAGCATCCTGCCAACCATCATTATTAAATTTTTTATTCTATATTCTGTTTTTGTATGCTAATTTAACTTAAACCACACTTTTAAACATGGGATAGGAGCTTTAAAAAAAAAATGATTTCCTAGCCTTGTATGGTCACACAAGCCTTGGAGGCAGAGGCAGATGGAGCTTTGTGAGTTTGAGGCCAGCTAGCCTATACGGTGAGACCCTGTCTCAACACTAAACAAACAGATATTTAGAAATATACATTTCTAATGGATAAACACTCATTCCTAATGGATTAATAAAGGTTTTCTGGCTTAAGTATTTCTTCTTTTAGAAGTGTCATTATATCTTGGCTTACTGTTCATTCATGTGTTTATAGATTAATGACATCTGACTACAGGTGTCAATTAGACTGGAAGCCTGTCAGCCCTTGTGTCCTCTTGCTTTCCTAAGTGGTCATCATGTACAGTAGCTGATGTTAAGTGTTGCTTCTTTTTTATTTTATTTTTTTCCTCCAGGTGGTCCTAGAAGGAAAGTTTAGTAATGATGACAGCTCTTCTTATGATAAACCAATAACTTTTCTGTCCCTGAAGTTGAGACTTGTGAATATACTAATAGGTGCCTTGCAAACGGAAACGGACCCTAACAACACCCAAATGATTCTAGGTTTGTGTCTAGACAGTTTTGTTTTGGTTTTGGTAAGTGAAACGCCAGCACTAATGACCTGAGGAGACAGGTGAGCGGAGCCTAAGTCTAACTAAATTGTTACTATTCTGAGTCAGAAGTAGAGTTTTTTGTTTTTGCTTTTTAAAGAAAAAAGATTTAAGGATCTGGCAAGATAGTCCAGAGGCTGAAGACGCTTGCCACCAAGGCTGAGTTTGACCTCAGGTCCCACAGGGTGAAGAAGAGAGCTAATTGCTTTAGCTGTCTTTTCATCTACACAAATATGCCATGGAATGCACATAGCCCTTCTCTCCCCAAATAAATAAGTAAGTACATGTAGTAAACAACTTGAGAAAGACTTAAGGAGAGAAGGTTTGTACTTTTTCCCTTCCTTTGTCCTTGCTTTCTTCCTTCTTTATCCTTTCAGTTTCAGACTGAGTCCTTAGGAGGTATGGTGTATTAGGCAGTGAGAGGTGGCCTCAGTAGTAAATGGTACATTGTTAGTTTGATAAGTAGATGAAGGAACAGGCAATAACACACCTTTTCACGTTACTCTTGATGTGGCTGTAGAAACAGAAAAAAGCCAAGGAGGAAAACTAGAAGTAAGAGAATTCAGCCATTTAAATTCTATACTTGGGAATTGCACACAAATTTTACGTGTTAGAAAAATATTTTAAAGAGGGGGATGTTCATATGGAGAACATTGTCAGAAATAAGTTTAGTAAGAAGTTTAGTTCAGTGCAGTGGTTGGAGGGGTGCTGTGCGGGGGGAACCTTTGGAGGCAGGCAACAAGCGGTTCATTGGGTTAAAAGTGCTCCCACATAAATGAAAACTAAATATTTGGAATTTTGGAATTTGGATTTCTAAAGCATCTTTTTTAACCCATCAATGTATTTATTTGTAATCCTCAGAGAATTTCAGGAATGCTTTACCAAAAGTTCTCTTTTCTTTTTTTTAGAGAGAGGGTAGTAGGCACAGGCTCTTTCTATGTAGCCCTGCAATTGCTATGTAGCCCAGGTTGATAGCAGTCCTTCCTTCTGCCTCAGGTCTCTGTGTGCTAGGGTTATGTGTATGACTACTCCAAATCATACTGTCTTTGCTCTGAGTTATTGTACTGTAATTATATGTCATATAAACTGCTTTGTTTGTCTTTCTATTGCAGGGGCTATGTTAAATATTGTTCAAGATTCTGCACTTTTAGAAGCCATTGGTTGCCAAATGGAGATGGTAAGAAGCTTATATAATCTATCATAGTATATCTTCTTCTGATTTTATTTAAATCATATCAACAGTGCTGAAACTGAACCTAGGGCCTCACGCATGCTAAAGAAACTCTCTACCACTGAGCTGTATCCTCAATCCATTGTTTATTTTTTGAGGCAATGTCTTATGTAGCCCAGGCTGGTCTCAAACTGTGTATGTTGTTGAAGATGATTTTAAACTCCTGATCCTCTTATCTCTACAGGTGTGCATTATCACACCTGCTTTTTTTTTTTTTTAAGATTTATTTATTTATTATTATGTATACATTGCTCTGCCCACATATACACCTGCAGGCCAGAAGAGGGCATCAGATCCTATTATAGATGGTTTTGAGCTACCATGTGGTTGTTGGGAATTGAACTCAGGACCTCTGGAAGAACAGTCAGTGCTTTTAACCTCTGAGCCATCTCTCCAGCCCCACACCTGTTTTTTTTTTTAATAATTTTTTAAGGCTTTATTTTTTAAGGTTTATTTATTTATTATGTATACAGTGTTTCACCAGAAAAGGGCACCAGATCTCAGTATAGATGTTTGTGAACCGCCATGTGGTTGCTGGGAATTGAACTCAAGACTTTTGGAAGAGCAGCCAGTGCTCTTAATCTCTGAGCCATCTCTCCAGTCTCCACACCTGGTTTTTAAAGTCATTTTGTTTATAAAATTCAGCTCGTTGACTCAGGAGGATCCTATTTTTAAACCTCACATATCTTGAATTTTTGTTTGTTAAGTGCTTCATCAGGTCCTTGAGAAATTTTGGATGAGAGAAACACCAGTTGGGATTCTTTTGAAGTGCCAGTCACCTGTCCTGAATATTCTAGGAAGGCCTTTCTAGTTCCTGCTATCCCTAACAGATATAGGACTACCTGCAAGATCTGCTATCCTGTTTGTAGTTCCTGTAGACAGAAGTTTGCAGGTGCCCCAAAGCTTTTTAAATAATAATTTAAAAACTCCCCAGATATGGGCAGCATCTCTTGCTTCTTCCTTAAAGATACATGTTACATTTGGGGTAGAGGCTAGGCTGTGTGGGGAGTAATAAGGTATAATGGCATGAGCTAGATAAATGAGAAAGTTATTGAGCAAATTCATGACTACTAATGTGCTGATTTAGGTGCAGCGAGTTCTGTTTAAGTGGGGAAAGGCACAAGAAATCTTTAACAAATGGATTTATTTGCTCTTACATGTATGAGAATTTATAGTAACTAGAGTATTTTATTGTTTGTACTTTATGTACAACTACATTGAAAAGTTGCTGGTTTATGTGTGTGTATATATACAATGGATGTGAGTCTTCTTGTGTTTGTGCAGATGGGTATGGGTGGGTGTTAGCATGGAGGTAAGAGGAGGATGCCAGGTTTTCTACTGTATTGCTTTGCCCTATAACCTCGAGGCAGTGTCTTTTGGTGAGCATGGAGCTAGACTGGCAGCCAGCAAGGCCAGTGATGCTCCTGTTTCCACCCTTCACAGCGCTGCCATGTGGGCAGCCGTACCCAGCTTTTAAATAGATGCTGGGGATTTGCACTGAGGTTCTTATGCTTGTGAAGCAAGTACCCACTGAGCCATCTTGCTAGCCCTTTTCCTCCCGTTGGCATTTTTCAAATTTAAAGTAGGTTCTAGGGATCAAACTGAGGTCCTCATGCTTGAGTGGCAGACACTTTACTGACTGAGTTCATCTCCCAATCTTTTTTTTTTCTCAAAACAAGGTTTCTCTGTGTTATCCCTGTTTCTTTATTTGAAGATTATATTCTTGTTTTGAGGTTTTGCTCTAGAGGCACGTTACGGTATTTTCCTTAACTACTCAGTCATTAGTTAGTGAACTCTAGCATATGTAAAGGGCCCTAAGGTAGCCCTTTGAAAAAATAGCACAGGAGACTTCAGTATGGATGCCTGTAGTTATCAAACCCTGCATATCCTCTTAACAAATGGCACCTGAGCAACAGCACCGCAGTGATTTAACCCTTGTCTGTTTATATCACCTGTACTAGTTAGTCTCTTGACATTTGCGATACTGGGGATGAACCTAGGGTCTCATGCATGTGAGGCAAGTGCTGTACTTCTGAGCCACAGCCCCAACTCTAATAAAGATTTTAATAATTAACCTCTTTTTATACTTGTAAAGTGTTCATCTTGTTTCACTTTCATTTGACTAGGGTGGTGGAGAAAATAACCTGAAGAGTCATAGTCGCACTAACAGTGGCATTAGTTCAGCAAGTGGAGGAAGCATAGAACCTACAACGCCTGATAGCGAGAGACCTGCGCAAGCTCTCCTAAGGGATTATGGTAAGCTGTTTTTAAAACAGTCTGTTAGCATTTACACATGTATTAATTCTTTATAAATAAAGCAAGATTTATAAAATAAGCAAAACTAAAACTTTTTAAGAATTGAAAACAAAAATAAAAATTTTATCTACTTAGGTATAATAGAAGATTTTTTTTTAAAAAACTAAGGAAAAGGTATTTTTTGGATTTATTGTAGCTGTTTTGGAGTTTGTTAGATCTTCCAGACATTTATGATGAAAAGTCTGGGTTCTATACCAGGCACTGGTGATAGAGGCTCACATAAGATGTGGGGCTTGTTCAGAGCTCTGAGAATAATGGCAGAGGTGGTCAGTGGGCCATGTAATTGTAGTTGGAGGCTGACTGAGAGGAAAACCTTAAGGAGCGTGAGTCTTCATATTAGAACTTAGATACTCTGTCTTGTTAGGTTCCTCAGTTACAAGAATAAAGAGACATTTTTTTGTCCTGCTAAATAAACACTTGCCAGCAAAGCATCTTATTCAGTGATGTCCTTTACACTGAGCAATTATTTTATGGACTTAGTGTAAACATTTTGTAATGTTTTTATGCAGAAATGCTAATAGTGATTGAATCTATGTTTATTCCATGAGATTAGCATATCTAATTCCCTAGATGTGAGCTTGAGAGCTTGACTTTTTAGTCATCTGGAGACTATATGAGCCGTGTTCATGAGGCATGCTTTCCATTGAAGTTTATGATACATTCCCCTCAGCATGTCAGATACAGAATCATTATGAGAATATTCAGTACAGTTAAATTGCTGCTACTTAATGTAGATTTAGGCATTCTCTAGGTTGAATTTCTCTTTCTAGTACTTTCTAAGACATTTCAAAACTAAAGATAATTTTGCGTTACTGCATGTGTTGTATATAAGTGTTTGAAGTGATTGTTTGTTCCAGCATTTTCAGTTGGTGTTAGTGAGCTCTGCTTGTTATGCCGTATTTTTTACTAAGAAATCCAGATTTGTGTTAGTGTCGCGTGACTGTCTCTCTTTAATGATCATTCCTTTTTCTGTTGTCACTGCCCTCTTTCTGATAGGATCCACAGGTATAATGCCCCTAAAGCTTTCTTTATAATTACAATTTAATTTATTATAGTTTAATTTCTTGGAATTTACTTTTTAAGTAATAATTACTTTAATATAAAATTGAAGCCCAAGTAAAAACATTGACTTGGTTATTTAACCTTTTTAAAGGTTATTAAAGTAGTGCTAAAGAGCTAAATGTAAACATGGGTTTGAAAAGGCATTGCATGTGGGTTTTACTGGTTTAAACCCTGTCATTTCAACAGATGCTTTAAGATAATTCCTGCCATCTGAGGAGGCTATGAGGTTGAATCCTTACCTCTATAAAACTCTAGAAAATACTCGGTTGCCTTTTCATTGTTCTTTTTGAAGATTAAACTCTATAAATTATTAATTTAAAAATTTAAGATGACATTTTTCATTACAAAAATTTTACTGGAACTGCCAAGTCCATAGTGTTGTGGACTGGGAGCTAGAAGCTGGCCCAGCCCCATGTGTGCCTTGTGCACCATCAGTCAGGCCTGGTGCTCAGGCGGTGGGTGGGGAGCATAGCTCTGTGTGGGTGCCCACTGTGCTCACTGTGGCTACTGTGGTCTGTGCCTGGTGGAATGCTGTGCTTCTGTTACTAATGCTTAGTTGTTTTCCCTCCCTGTGGATGTGGCATTGGGTTATATCCTAGCTCTTAATACAGATTCAGCTGCTGGGCTCCTGATTCGCAGCATTCATCTCGTCACCCAAAGACTCAACTCCCAGTGGCGACAAGATATGAGCATATCCCTGGCGGCTCTAGAACTCCTCTCTGGCCTAGCAAAGGTAAGACAGATCTTTATTTTAGCCTAGCAGACTTGTGTCATGCTTTTTTTTTTCTTTTTTGACACACACTCCTTTGTGTGGGTATTTTACTGTTATCAGTATACACGTGTATTTTATACCCAGTGTATTCAAAATTGAGCCTCCAAGTAAAATTTTGCAAAATGAAAAACAGGAACAGCAGGTGGTAGTGACGCACACCTTTAATCCCAGCACTTGGGAGGCAGAGGCAGGCAGATCTTGTGAGTTCAAGGCCAGCCTGGTCTATAGAGTGAGTTCCCAGTACAACCAAGACTACACAAGGAAACCCTGTCTCAAAAAAAACCCAAAAAACATAAAAAACAAAGAAACAGAAAATAGGAGCAAAGGTTAAGGTACAGAAAATATTTCAATACTGGTGATTATTTACACATAATAGTGTATTTATTGTTTTTCTAAAGAGTTTATTATAGGGACAGGAGAGATGGCTTAGCAGATAAGAGCACTACCTGCTCTTCCAGAGGCCCTGAGTTCAATTCCTAGCAACCACATGATGGCACACAACCATCTGTGATCTGATGCCCTCTTCTGGCATGCAGGGATACATGCAGAGAGAGTCCTCACATACATTAAATAAATAAATGAATGAATCTTTTTAAGAGTTTATTATAAAGCATTTCTGTGATCAGTATTGAGCAAAAATTGACTATATATTTAATTTTATCTCAGTTATTTCAGTTTTTTAAGACCTTAGAAGTGGGATCCATTTGCACTTAACACCCCAGTCTCTTTCTTGTTCTCTCTCTCAAATTTGTGGAACATAAAACTAACCATTTTAAAGCAGGTGATTCAATGGCTACTAGTACATTTTCAGTATAGTGCAACCCACCACCTACACTTTCAGAGTGTTTTTGTTACCTCAGAAGGAAATTGTGGGCTCCTTTCTCCGGGAGGCTGGGCCACAGAGTTTTCTTCAGCCTTTTGGAGGCTAGCTGAAGAAGGCTCGTCCTGAGAACTGGTCATAAAGAAGGCCTTTGCACATGTTTTGTGTGGGTTAGGGTCTGCAAGGAACTATCTTTTTAACACATTTGGGTCTGGTGGGTTGTTATCAGCACAGGGGTCCGCTCACCTATGTCCAAGCACGAAGCATACCAGGAGCAAGTGTTTCCTCCTGCAGACAAGGACCCACAGGAAATCCCTAAAGCCTCAAAGCGTTGCTTCCTTGCATACCCTCCCAACCACCACTTTCTCTGACAGCTACTGGTCTTCACTTTATTTCTTTGCATCTACCTAATCAGGACTGTTCACACAAAGGGATCACTATGAAAAATCATGTAATGTGTGCCATTTTAGGAGTGTCTGTTCTTCTCACTTGACAACACCCCCCCTCCCTTTTTTTAAAGATTTATTTATTTTACATATGAGTACGCTATCTGCATGTGTGCTAGCAGGCCAGAAGAGGGCACCAGATCACATTATAGATGGTTGTGAGCCACCATGTGGTTGCTGGGAATTGAACTCAGGACCTCAGGAAGAGTCGACTGCTCCTAACCACTGAACCATCTCTCCAGCCCCGGTTTCAGCCCCCTTTTATAGTTGCACAACCTTAGGCTGAATGTTGGCATAATCATCAGTCACGGGGTATTTAGACTGTTTCCATCCTTAGCTCTTATTCCTAGAGCTGCTGTGGGTGTATGTGTATTTGTTGGGAATATCAGTTTCCAGTCCTTTGGGGGATATAGTAAGGGGTAAAAGTCTTGGGCTTGGGGCTCAGTGGATAAGAGCACTGCCTGCTCTTCCAAAGGACCCGGGTTCAATTCTCAGCACCCACATAGCAGCTCACAACTGTCTGTAACTTCAAGATCTGACACCCTCACACCAATACACATAAATTAAAATAAAATAAATATTTTTTTAAAAAGTCTTGGGTTTATGGTAATTCTGTCTACTTTTGAAGAACTGCAGATTGTTGTTTCACAGCTACTAAGTCCTTTGTCATTCAGCAACCTACAAGGGTTTCAATTTTTCACCATCCTCACTAGCATCTGAATACTTTTTATTATTAAAATGGAAAGATTATTTTCTGTATACCACTTGGTGTTATGAGATAAAAGTATAAAATACATTGTGCTCATGAAGTGATAGTCACCACAAAGTGGTGGTATCTGAAATGATAAAGCTTAGGCCTTTGGGCTGGAGAGGTGGCTCAGAGGTTAAGAGCATTGTCAGTTCTTTCAAAGGTCCTGAGTTTAGTTCCCAGCAACCACATGGTGGCTCACAACCATCTACAATGAGATCTGGTGCCCTTATCTGGTGTGTAGGCACACATTCAGGCAGAATACTGTACAAATAATAAATAAATAAATAAATCTTTAAAAAAAAAAAGCTTAGGCCTTTATGTCAAAGTTGTCTTACAAGCTGTGAGAGACAAAATAGAGAGAAAAAAACCCAAAACCTAGTGTGTTCTCAACACTACTTGGAACTTATCTCAAAAATCCCCAGATGAGCCGGGCGTGGTGGCGCATGCCTTTAATCCCAGCACTCGGGAGGCAGAGGTAGGCGGATCACTGTGAGTTCGAGGCTAGCCTGGTCTACAAAGTGAGTCCAGGACGGCCAAGGCTACACAGAGAGACCCTGTCTCGAAAAACCAAAAAAAAAAAAAAAAAAAAGAAAGAAATCCCCAGATGTAGTAGATATGTGAGGAGCAGTTGCTGATATATATATAACATTAGGATAGCTATTCATGAGACATGGTGGACCATACAAAGAGTGAGGTACTGCTCCCTGTGACTTGTGGTCCACTTTTGGTTTAAGATGCAATTAGCTTGGTTAAAGCACTGCTCTGGACCTGTGTCATCATATATAATGAACTAATACTATCTGATTTCATAACTCTCTATAAAGATAAAATGGTTAAAACAGTCTGGTATTAGAATAGGCTTGAATGAATAGGCTAGTGGTCTGTAATTAAGACTTCATGACCACATTTATGTGGCTGTCTGTTTTTTGACAAAGGTGCAAAGATAACTCGAAGGAGAGCGGTTAGTCTTTTAGACCAGTGATATTGATAGAAAACTTGGTTTCATACCTGCTTTGTATATGGTAGGTACAAAACTCAGCTAAAAACAGATTGTATAGACTTAAATGTAAAAAAGCATTAGTTAAGGATGTAAGGGTTTGTTTTGGCTCACAGTTAAAGGGTACAGTCCATTATGGCAGGAATGTTAAGGTTGCAGGAGCTTGAAGCAGCTAGTCACGTTGAGTCTGCAGTCAGGAAGAAGAGAGCAGATGAATGCTTATGCTCAGCTGGCTTCCTCCTTTTTATGCAGTCCAGGATCCAAACCCAGGGAATAGTGGCACTCTCCTTTAAGGTGAGTTTTCGTACCTCAATATCATTAGGGAATCAGCTGTTAGGGAAATGCAATTAGATTCACATTGAAATACTTTTATATAAATAGCTAACATTGAGGGTTAGGCATATAGCTCAGGGTAAGAGTCCCTGCTAATCAACCACGAAGATCTAAATTCAAATCCCCAGCACCCACTTAAAACTCCAGGCATGACCAGGCCAACCTCAGTGCGGCAGGTGGAGATCTCAGGAGTTTACTAGCATGTCAGTCTAGCTGAAACAGCAAGCTTTAGGTTGTGTGAGAGACCCCATCTCAAAGGAATAATGTAGAACGTGGTGGGTCAAAGCTCCTTTGAGGGTGAATGACTTTTTACAGGGATTACCTAAGACCTTTGGAAAACACAGATACTTACATTACAATTCACAACAGTAAAAAATAAATTACAGTTATGAAGTAGCAACAAAAATAATTTTATAGTTGGGGTCACCATAACACAAAGAACTGTATCAAAAGGGTCACAGCATTAGTAAGGTTGAGAACCACTCAGAGAGGAAGACATTCAGCAGTCTTCCTCTGCATAAACGGAGATGCACATACCCATATATACATGTGTATACATGCGTATACCACACATGCACACACAAAGAAACAAAGGCGAACTCAGACATAAAGAAACAAAGTCAGACTAAATTTAAAAAGACTTGGCCATGCCAAATGTTGAGGAGGATATAAGGAAACTGTTAACAAGAATTGTAATAACCACTTTGGAAAACAGTTTGGCAGATCCTTAAAAATGTAACCACTTGGGCTAGACCAGCATCCACATGACAGCTTACAACTGTCTGTAACTCCAGTTCCAGAGGATCCAACACTTCACACAGACATACATACAGGCAAAACACCAATGCACATGAAATGAAAAGGGAAAATAAAACATTGCATCTTATGACCTTGTCATTCCTGTCCAGTATGTAAGAGAACGTATATCCATTCAATGACATGGATGTTCATAGCAACTGTATTTATATTTACAGGATGGAAATAACCCAAATGTTCATTATCAGGTTACTAAATAGACAAGTTTTACTATATTCATGTACTAGAATACTGCTCAATAAAAAGAAAGAAACGTTACAAAAACTAGATACATCTGGAAATAATTAATTATGCTAAATAGAGGAAAGCAGCTAGCCAAATACCCTTCACCCAAATAGGTACTGTAGAACTTATATACTATAGGAAATGATAACAGTTCCTCACAGAGGCGGGAAAGAAGAGTGGGAGGATGGTTACAAAGGTACATGAGATTTAGGGGTGATATATGCTTCCTATCTGATTATAGTTAACAATTCTTAGAGGTTACAGACTTTGAACATGTGTAACTTAGTGTAATTGTTAATTGAACTTCTAAGCTATTTCACTCTACTTTGTACAGAACAAAAACCATTACCATGAGGTTGGGTTAGGGACTTTAAAGAACACACGTGTTCCTTTGCTGGCCATTCCCACAAATTTTGCAGTGTGAATAAGTACGTCCAGGAGCTTTGGGTTTTAAGGTGTAAATAAGCATGCTAGAGTAAAGTACTGTTTTAGGGTTTGAGTATGCGACTTTTTTGTTGTATATAAAGGTATATCTCGAATATTCTGTTCCTGTATATAAACAATATTTAAAAACAAAGCCTTTTTTTTTTTTATCACATTACCAGATAAGCTGAGTTGCAGACCAATGCTTGGTGTGTGGTTCCTAACTAACTGGTTGTATTCCTTCAATGGACATGCTTAGGTGAAGGTGATGGTTGACTCAGGAGACCGAAAGCGTGCCATCAGTTCTGTGTGCAGTTATATTGTATACCAGTGTAGTCGGCCAGCTCCTCTTCACTCCCGGGATCTGCACTCCATGATAGTGGCAGCTTTTCAGTGTCTCTGTGTCTGGCTGACAGAGCACCCTGATATGCTGGATGAAAAGGTGAGCTTATTCAGTCTTGAAATGCCAAGCAGGAGTGAAACAACTTAAAAGAGAACATCTGACTTTAAATACAGTATCACATACTTTTAATTTACTTGTTTGACTTCAGTAGGACACTTAACTCCTTTTTTTTTTTTTTTAACTTTTATTGAATTTCTATGATTTACATGTTATGCACCAAAATCCCTTTCCTCTCCTCATCCCATCATATCCACCCTCTGCCCTTGCAACCTCCCCCTAGTAAACTAAAACAAACAAACAAAAATCTTGTCATAGAAGTTGTAGTGTATCACACAGTATAGCCTTTTGTCCACCTATGTTTGCTTTCAAATGTTCATTGCTATGAGTCATGGGTCTGGTTTGAGGCCTACATTATTGTTGCCGGATCCTCACTGGGACTGCTGTTGGATATCCCGTTGTTGCCCTGTGTCAAGGAGATTCTTCATCTTTGAATCTGCAGGTCTGGCCCCTTCATGTGTTCCAGCAGGTCATACATGGGGTAGATGTTGGGGTGAGGTCGACTCAGAGCCCTGGATCAGGGCCCGTTCCCTTGTCCTTGGGGCAGGGCTGGCTCTCCTGCTCCTGTGTCATCATGGCAGGGCTGGCTCTCCTGCTCCCGAGGACACTTACTCTTTTGAGCATAACTAGTAAACTATCATCATGCTTACATTTGGTTCCAAGTAAGTCCACAGAGAGGTTCTTTATGGAAGAGAAGATCTTGCCTGGCTTATCTGAACCAGCAAGACTTCTTTTATGAAAAATAATATTTTCGTTAATTCTTGTAAAATTTCATAATGTGTATTTTGGACATACTCATCCCTTTTCATCAGGTTCTGCCCTCTCTACCCTCACTTCCCTAGATACCCAATTTTGAGGGTTTTTTTTCCTCTCTATTGAGTCCAGGTTGTGTTTCCTAGCTACTTTTGGGAGTGGGGCTTGCCTTGGAGTATGGCCAACCTACCAGTGATCATATCATTAAAGACAATTGATTGTGCCTGTCCAAGCAGCTGTCATATCTGATCACACATGCCAGTAGCTCCCCAGCTAGTGATAATATTTTTTTTGCCTATTTCCAGCTCCTTCATGCTGAAATTTTGTTTGGCTTGAGCTTGCTCAGTCTTGTGTATGCTTTCTCAGTTGCTGTGAGTTCATATATGCAGCTGTTGTATCTGGAAAAATCCTTTTTTTGGATAGCATGGCAGACTGGAGATAGATATTAAAGCTACTTGGTTTCCTATTATCAAACAAAGAGGGTCACCTAATTGTGAATCTGCAAAGCTAGGGCGCAGCTTGGCTGTAAAAGTTACTTTTATCGAAACATTGTATTTCTTACAGGTTTCTGTACTTTTTAGTGGGCACAGATAGCTAGTCTGTTTTCTCTATAGGGAAGCAGGCATAATAAGCTCAGTGATAGAGCTTTCCAGGGTCATTTGATATTTATAGAGGTTTTTGTAAGTAATATTGTTGATAAAATCTGAGTTATTTTTATTGTGGCTTTTAACGTTATGATGTCAGAAATTGTTTACAGGACTGAACTTGTAGCTAAGTTTAATAGAATGCTTGCTTAGTGTCTATAAAGCACTCACTTTGATCCCTAGTGCTACACAAACCAGCTATGATGGCACCTACTTGTAATTTCAGGTACTTAGGAGGTAGAAGAAGGGGGATTAGAAAGTCAAGGTCATCCCTGGCTACATAATGAGTTAGAGGTCAGACTTCACTACCTGAAACTCTGTTAAATATAACAGTTTTAAAAAGAAATTATTTTAAGATGTCAGTCATTTGAGTTGGGGATGGTGGCACTTGCCTGTAATTCTAACCCTTAAAAAGCAGAGGCAAAAGGTCCTAAGTTCAAGGTTAGCTTGGGCTACATAGTGAGTTGGAGACCAGCCTGAGCTCTGTAGTGAGATCCTCTTCAAAAAAATAATTAACCTTTTTGGTATATTAGGTAATCTGATGTGTCTTAAACCATCTGGGTTTGGCTGAATTACTTCTGAATCTATCTTACCTAGCCATTCAGGGGTTGTGACAATCCATGGTAATTTTGTGAACTCTGTAACTAATAAAATTAAAACGTATCTTTAGTCTCCTTCTGAACATACACATTTAGTTCTTTTAAGAGAAGCTTAATGGAGGTTTAAGTTTAATGGAGGTTAAGTTTATTATGATAAAAATATATCTGTTAAAGAGCATTTGAAACTGGAGCTCCACCTCCAAAACACGACCATGTTATGGCTCCCTGCATCTCTTAAGTAAGATGTATAAAAATTGATCTGGAGTTGGTAAGTTGGATCAGCAGATAAAAGTGCTTGTCACCAAATTTAATGACTTAAGTTTGATCTCTGAGTCCCAAATGGTGGGGGGAGAGAATCAACTCCCAAAAGTTGTTCTCTGGCCTTGGCTTGTATACAAATACACATATACTCTCTTAAAATAATATGTTTGAAATATTTTTTTAAAAAATCATTCTTTCCCTCCTTTTAGGATTGCCTTAAGGAAGTGCTGGAGATTGTAGAGCTGGGCATCTCGGGAAGCAAGTCCAAGAACAGTGAGCAAGAGGTCAAGTACAAAGGCGACAAGGAACCAAACCCTGCATCCATGAGGGTAAAGGATGCTGCAGAAGCCACTTTAACATGGTATGGAAGCAGTCTCTGCTGCTCTGTCTTCCTTGTTCAGCACAGCGTACCTCAGCCCTATAGGATGCTGTATCTCTAGACACAAAATGAAAAGCAAATACTCTTTTTGTACTCATTCTTAGACCAACAGGAAACTAGAGTTGGGATCTTTGTATTTCCACTGGCTGATACTAACTCAGGTCATGTTAGAGCCAGGAAGTATCTTGGAGTACTTTATCCCTTTTGTTGATGGCTTAGCCTAGAGATGAGATGTGTCACAACATCAGATCTGCTACCCAGGACTGATGTCTACTGTATCCTTTATGTTATATTCAGCTAAGATTTTTTTTTAACTCCCTTATAAGAGCTTGGTAATAGAATCATATAGATGAGTCAGATTTAGTTATTACCATGAATACCATCTGATACAGTAAGGAAGATGAAATAGAAATACAAAGTTCTTCAGCATCAGTATCCCAAAAGAAGAGGTAAAATAAGATGTCAGGGGACTGGGAAGAAGAAGTGGATACTTTGAGATTAAGTGAAATTAGAGTAACATACTTAGGGAACCACATTGACTTAGTGTGAGAAGATGGGCAACAGCATTGCAGGGACTTAAAAATGTATGTCACATAGAAACAAGAGATTGTTTGTTTGAAAGAATGGCAGAAAGAGTTGAGAAAGTTCTTTGTACCTGGTGGATGAGGATATGGGAAAGGAGACTGTTTGGCCACATCTACAAATTGAAGGGAATAAATATGTAGAGATTACATAGATGTATAAAATATGTAAAGATATGGCTCATGTAAGGATGACTATGGATGAAAGCCTAGGAAAATAGAACCACTGGAAGGTGGTAAGCTTAGTCTGGTTTGAAGATTGTGTGTAAGCCAGCTCTGCCTGAGATCCTGGCATCTTTTGGGACTGTAGTACCCTTTGCTACTTTGGTTTATGTTCACATTAGTTGAATTTGTTTTTGTTCTTCTTGGGCTTAGATTATTTTCAGAAGGATATTTATTGGCGTTTGTTTAGACCTGTGCTAACTGCTAGACTTTCAGTGCCTTTATTGAGGTTTATTTAATAGCTAGAAAATTGGTGAATATATCTGTGAGAGCAAGTGCTTGTGCAATATGTGGGCTTGGGAAGCCATAACTGCCACAGCTCTGGAACCAGGAAGAGGATGAAGGCTAGGAGATAAACAGGGAGAGCCTTGCTCACCATGAGTTCTTGAATTCGTAGTGCTGCAAGAAGTTTGTCTCGCTTTATCCTTGTTCTATGAGAGCATAGTTGCTGCTGAGGCCTGGCTGTGTGCCTGGGGTCTTTTCCTATTAGGTTGTAATTATCTGAATGGCTCTTGTCTTCATTTTCTGCTGTCTTGCCTCTCTTAGCAAGTCCATCATGATGTCTTTAGTTCCCACTCCAGCAGTGCAGGGTTTCATCATGGTGGATCATGTTCCCGTCAGTTTCTTTGTTGTCTCACAGTGCTGCTTTTTTTTTTTTTGTCAGTATCACCATTGGGTTTTTGTTGTTGTTGTTGTTTGTTTGTTTGCTTGCTTTCTGCCTGTCCTGGAACTCATTATGTAGACCAGGCTGGTCTTAAAATCACAGAGATCCACCTGCCTCTGCCTCCAGAGTGCTGGGATTAAAGGTGTCTCCCAGTATGCCCAGCTATCAACATTGTTTTCATTGGCCTCTTCTCTGATTTGTATTTGTCATTCCTCACGAGGCCAGCGACTAAGTCCAGTATACTATCTTTGCAAGGTCTTCCCACCATTCCCTGAAGCCTCAGATAATACTCTGTACTAGATTACCTCACTTCTTGCCAAATTTCTATTTCTAATCTCTTAACTCTTCCTGTTTGTCTTGTAGTCCATGGCTAACTTACCATCCTTAAACACCATTTCATCCTACTGCTTGAGTGATTAAAAGCCTAGAGTAGATCTCCTGTTTCTACCATGTCTGAATTCTAGTGGAGGTGATCAGATTTCTCTCACCCACCACTGCTCCTGAGCACTCCCTTGCCATAGTTGGGCCACTTGTAGTGGTGAGCTGGGCATGCTCATACCTGCTTATGTATTTCTCTTACGTTTCAGGCAACATCATATAGTTCCCATGTTCACAGTAAATCTAGCTACTTGTAGGAACCTCCTTCTGTTACTCTGATTTTTGAAGCACAACTATTTTTACTACTGCTACACTCACTCACTGTCTGACCTGTCTCACATGATGTGGACTTCCATACTGTCACAGTCATACCGAGTTTATTTGGCACACACCAGTCTGCCTTTGATAACCTTTATAATGTACATATTTACTGGTTGGGTTTCTTGACCTTGACATGTAAGTATAAATTTAGAAGTCATTTCAGTGGTCCCAATGCTTAAGGCATATTTATTAAATGCTTAGCTTTCAATTGGGGCTTAGAGTCTGCCCCTAAGATTTCCTACTTTGTTTTAATTATTAAAAGCTTGATGTTCTATATCAAACAAAAAATCTCACATGTTGACTTATTCTCATTGATTCTTATTCAGGCTTTTGGTGGTGAAATCCTTTTTCCAGGCAGCAACAGTATGCAACAACAATGTTTATGTTGCTCTGTTCCTTTCTGCTACTGCCTTTATGTGGTTTTCATATTGCACGGATTTGAGTACCTCAACTGGCATAGCTTTGACCACGTATCACTGCGGGAGATGCCTGAGAACAGTGTTCTTTATGGGATCTGACTGTCTTCACACTCTACAACAGTGTATTTCATCAACATCTATTAGGAGACTGTAACAAAACTTGAGTGCTGGAGACTCTTATTAAGTTAACTGGACTCTTGTAGTCTTCATGTTTTCTTTATGTTTATTTTTCTCATCCGATGCTTATTTGTTTGGGAGTGACCAAATTTCTTTTAGTAAGATATTCCACATTATGTGTAGTCTTTTTAAATCCAAACTCTTATTCTGATATATGATCTTTGCAGATTAAGTTCTTGTCTACTACAAGGTTACTTTTTTTTTTTCTTAATTATTTTGCCGTTTCCCTCTACCTCTGGGTCTCACTATGTAGCCTTGTCTGTCCTGGAACTCACTCTGTACACCAGGCTGGCCTTGAACTCAAAGGCATCAGCCTGTCTCTGGCTCCCAAGTGCTAGGACTAATGGCATGCACCACTATACCCTGCTCCTTACAAAAACAAAACAAAACAGTATTTGTATGTGTGCATGGGCCTGTGCATGTCAGAAGACAACTTTGAAAGTCTTTTTTTCTTTCTACCATCTGAGCTCCAGAGAATCCAACTCTGCTTATTGAGATTGTTAGCAATGGTCTTTACGCACTGAGCCATCCTACTGACCTCCCATTCATGGTAGTCTCTTGCCTCAGCTTCCTGGGTGCTAGTACTATAGGCATGAACAAGCATTATGAGCTTGTTTTTTGTGTTCTTATCAGAACACTACTTACAAAAAGCAGAAGTTGAACCTCAGAGCGTATTAGCAGAGACTTTCCTTTTCACAAGGAGTTTTAATCTTTATCACGACACAGTCAAGTGCTTATATTAATTTCATAGGCTATTACTCACCATTCCAGTCTAGTCACTACCAGGAGAGAAGAATGTGGTGAGGCTGGTAATGATTTCATCTAAGTGACCTAACCTCTTCCAGCAGCCTGTTTGATAACATCATAGACCTCATATGGGACATACAAGCTCACCAGGTCTATGTGGTGTGTGACATATGTGTCTGTTCCACTGGAGAAAGCCAAAGCTCTATTTTCTCAGTACTAGTCTCCTGGGAGGTCTCCTATTTGCCACAGTCCTTAGAGTGCTAAACCAACTGTGTTCCTTCATTCCTTGAATTGTTGCAGTATTCTAGGAGGAGAGAAAACTGCAAAGAAAACATGTGCTAGGAAACAGTGCTTTCCATCACCAGAGACATTAGAAAGCTGAGACCAGGCTATCCACGCTGAAGATTGAGTGACAAAAATGGTGTTGAGGGTTGAGGAGATGGCTTAGTAACTAAGAGCACGTGTTGTACAAGCATGAGGACCTGGGTTCAGATCTCTAGTGCCCACGTGAAAAACTAGACATGGCTGTATGCACCGGTAACCTCAGTGCTAGAGGGGAAGACTGAGACAGGATCACGGCTTATTGGCTGCCAGCCTAGTTCCACATTCATTAAGAGACATTGTCTTGAGGGATTAAGGTAGAGAATGATAGAACAGGATACACTCTCATATACATACAACACACATGCAACACATGCACATGTGCACATGCACATACGAAAATGCTGAGGAATAGTTTTTGGTATGAGATGCATTTGAAAGGCAAGGTTGATACTACATAGTAAAATCTTTATTTAAATACACAATGATTTTTCTTTGAGCCTTAGTTTCTTATTATAAATGAGGATAATTAAAAATGGAAATAACAATAGTATTTGTTTCATAAAGTTATCATGAAACTATGAGAAATGTGTATAAAGTGCCTAGAGCAGTACTTGATACAAACTGAGAGCTAGGTGAGTTATTAAATTCATTGTATGTATGCAGAAATCTTTATTCCCCCCTTCTCTGTGTGTGTACAAGTGTATATACAAACTCTGTATACACACATGCAAACATTTTTAAATGGTAAGTCTTGATCAGTAGAACTCTTGTTTCATAAAACATTTTGTGTCATAGATTTGCTTATGACAGCTTTTTGAGATTTAACTACTAGTGCCTCAAGTTCCTTAACTGAAATGAGGATATATGTATTCCTAACCATTCAGGAACAGGGCAACAGGCTCTAGTTTTTGTCCTTTTAACAATCATTTAGCTCTTTGGAGTCTTGAGTTTTCTTATCTGAAAAGTACCGGAGCCTGACTGATCTCTATATCCTTTTCTAGGCCTAAGATACTTTTGACTATCATAATCCTGAAACCTGAAGCACACAGACAGTTTTAAATGTGTCTTTAGAAGCTTCCTGATTTGGAACTGTAGTCAGTCATCTTTCCTGGGTAACAGAGAGAAATTTGCTTGCAGTATTTTGTTGGGAGGGAGCAGGACTGGGCAGGTGGAAGAACAAAACTGCTTGACAGTGGAGGCAGTTGCGCCAAACTACTCAGGCTGACTTGACCTCCAGTGTTCTCTCCAGCTGGAAGGGACCTGGGACCTAGGAGCCTTACTAACGAGTGAATATGGCCTGTCCTAGAAAGAATCAGTGGTCCTGGGTGAGCTACTCATGGCTGAGGGCAGTTCCTAGACTCATTGAAAGCTGTGGCTAATGTCACCCTGTCCTTAGGAGAGTGGCTTTCCTTCTTGGAGTACACGTTCTACCCAGCATGCCACAGGGATTAAATCTGACCTGTGAAGAGGAAGTATAGCTCTGTTCAGTTAATTTAGAGGGGCAGAAGGATACAAAAATCCAAGAGGTAAAGTTAAAGTTTTCTTTGGGAATTAATTGTTTTTTTATTCCATTCTTTGTAGTATCATGCAGTTGCTTGGCGCATTTCCTTCACCCAGTGGTCCTGCCTCTCCTTGTAGTCTGGTGAATGAGACCACTCTGATCAAATACTCCAGGCTGCCAACCATAAACAAGCATAGTTTCCGGTACTTTGTTTTGGATAACAGTGTCATCCTGGCAATGCTGGAGCAACCGCTTGGAAATGAGCAGAGTAAGTTGTAGCACTCTTAGCTTTCTCCACTGCTCAAACAGTGTATTCTCAGTTCTGTCAGGGAAGCAAAAGACTGCATTCCAAGTAACTATTTGTCAAAAAGACTTGAAGCTGTAGGATACCATCACCAGAGAAACAGATAAAAAATAGAATGTTCATTTGAAGGAGAATTGTTTAGCGATTCTTGATGTATGCTGAAATATCAAAGTGTGTCAGACTTTTATATGAAGTTTACCTTAGTGAGATATTTTATATTTACTATTTATAAAAATCAGTCACTCTTTCTTTTCTTGTGATCTTGGTCCTGCCCCTCAACTCCCTTCCCCTTTCACCCATTATTGCTCTGTTTCAGTTATTAATACCCACACAGGCTAGAAATTTGAGAAGTCATCTTTGCTTCCTCCTCCTGTTACTTCCTTATATAATTAACCTCAATGTCTCTACCAGTGACTCTTGACTCTTTTCTTTTATATGCCTCTCAATACATCTAAATGGAGGGCCTTAAGTAATTTCTTACATTGGTTTGTTGCACCTGGTCTGATATGCCCTGTGGCAGTTCAGAAGTTTGCTTGCCCTTACCACTGCCCTCCTTGCACCATAGAGTTCATCCTAAAGTATGTAGATATGGTCTGCTGACAACACTTCAGTGGTTGTTCACTGACAAGCCATGCACTGTCCCCCAGTCATGAAGCTCACAGGATGTGTGATTTGCTTAGGATAACTTGAGAAACATTTCTCAAATAACTAGGATTCAAATTCAAATTTTCCAAACAACAGGTTTTCTTTTGTTCTCCCACCACACTTGGACTTCCTCAGTGACTAAAGACACACGCAAAGATAAGCAGTCTTTGACTCCTGGACACATTCTGTTGACTAAAAACAGGATGTCATAATTCTACAAAATGAGAAATCTAGCCCTGATTGCAATAGAAGGATACGGTCACATTTCTGTCATGTTATATTTACATTTAGTGACCTAAATGTGAAATAGAATGGCACCACTGTTCATCATTGGTCAACTCTACCTTTACCTCAGAGTTAGGCTTGTCTGGCTTTTTCTCCATGCTGCCTATGTTTTATTATTCTACCACCCTTCTAACCTAAGCCATCTGCTGAGCAGCCTGCAAAATCTTGGTGTCCTCTTTAAGCTTTCTGGTTCTCTTGCAAGTTGTTTTTTTGTTTTGTTTTGTTTTGTTTTAAGTCATTTTACTGCGTAAATAGTCTACAAAAACCAAACCAAACCAAACTGTGTACAGTTATAAGGATATTTTGTTTATTGGTGGTAGTTAATAACAGAAGAAATGAGAGCATTAGAGCCAGCTTTAATTTCCATAACTGAGACAAAGAAAGACAATAAAAAGGATCCTGAGTTTTTAATGCACATCTCCATCCCTGAACTTGTGCTAGGAGGAAACAGTGCCAGCTTGCAGTAGTACACAGCAGGACCCCAGTCTGTGAGCAAATGTAATGTCAGCACTATAGAGATCCAACCTGTTTTCTTTCTTTCTTTTTTTTAAAGATTTATTTATCTTTATGTGCATTGGTGGCTTTGCTTACTTGTGTTCCTGTGTGAGGGTACAGATCCCATTGAACTGGAGTTACAGACAGTTGTGAGCTGTGGGAACTGGAAATTGAGCTTGGATCCTCTGGAAGAGCAGCCAGTGCTCTTAACCACATAGCCATCTCTCCAACCCTGTTTTATAAAAGTTGTCTTCGACACTGGAAGTTTAAGAGTGTTGACATGGTAGATACCATCTTACCAAAATATATGTATAGAGGTATGCAAGGATGTTAGGAGAGTTAAAATAGCATGGTTGGTACAGAGTGGGCCCTAGGACTTGTGGTATTTAGCTGTGGCACTGCACTTTAGGAGGCACTGAGCTAGGGCTGGCATCGTGAGATGCCCTGCAGGTGTTAGCAGGTTGTATGTTAAATGGTCGTTATCTAAAGTAAAAACTTTTTCACGTACAATTTATTCTAGATGATTTTTTCCCCTCTGTCACTGTGCTGGTGCGGGGAATGTCTGGAAGACTTGCTTGGGCTCAACAGCTTTGCCTTTTACCCAGAGGAGCAAAAGCAAATCAGAAGGTACATCAGAAGTTACGGTGTGTGCGTGAGTACATATACATGGGTGCATATGATTGCGTGTGTACATCTGTGTGTGGCGTAATTTAAAGATTAAATAACCTCCAACAGAAAGTCACAGGTTACATGAATGTTGCAGATCCCTAGCCAGGTCCTCTGTCACTGAATTTACTTCAGAATTGTCTTAGGAACCTAGAACTCCAGGTCTACTGAACTCCTTACAAGAACCTTTAAGGTGGGGGTCATTTCCAAAAGCTTTCTTGGTGATCCTGATACTCAGGAGTAAGGACTATTAATTCTAAATAGTGCTCCAGGCATTTCTAGGCAACTTTAAAAGCCAGATGCATCTGTATGTGGGAGAAGTTTGGATAGACCTTTAAGAGGCTTAACATTGTTTGCATGATTCATTCTGTATAATTGCTGATATGCTATATAATTTACTATAATATTTTATCATATTTAAGATTTTGTGGATAATATCTGTTTGTTGGAAAATTCAGGTAAAAAAGAAGAAATGTTAAATCATATGTAGTCACTTTTCAGAGGGAGCTAGCTAGTTCTATAGTTAATGTTTTACTGAGTTTTCTTTAAATCACTTTTCTTTCTGTATAAGGTTAATAGCTTAAAGAAGAAAGCATTTGGTGTAGTGCTTTTAAAATTATTACTTTTTAAGAATTTATGTTACTGCCGGGCGTGGTGGCGCACGCCTTTAGTCCCAGCACTCGGGAGGCAGAGGCAGGCGGATCGCTGTGAGTTCAAGGCCAGCCTGGTCTACAAAGTGAGTCCAGCACAGCCAAGATTATACAGAGAAACCCTGTCTCAAAAAACCAAAAAAAAAAAAAAAAAGAATTTATGTTACTAAAAATTATTTTGAAATCTTACAATGAAATTCCCCAGTGTTTGGACTCTCTCAAATTTAACACGTGAATTGTGTCTGTTAGTGAACTGAGCAGATAGCATTCAGTCAGTAGCCCTGTGAGACTCAAAGAGGGACAGAGTAGAAAGGGTCAGTATGTGCTGTGTATATACTAGGGCAGCATGTCAGGGCCATGAAGACCTAGATTTGGGCCCATGGTCTTAGTTAAAGCCAGCTAAGGTGCTAAGCAAACACACTTTCTAGAGATACTGGGGACCTGAACTTACATTTTACAGTGTGGAGCGAAGTGACTTCAGAGTTCTTAGGAAAAAAGGAAGTTTGAGTCTTAGAGCTTTTGTCTGTTCTTGTTTTTGTTTTGCACTGGGAATAAAACCCAGGACCACGGGGCTGGGCCTGGTGCCACATGCCTTTAATCCCCAAGCACTCAGGAGGCAGAGGCAGGTGGATTTCTTTGAGTTCAAGGCCAACCTGGTCTACAGAGCGAGTTCTTCCAGGACAGCCAGTGCTACACAGAGAAACCATGCCTCAGAAAACAACTAAACAAAACTGAACAAAACAAAAACTAGAGCAATATACATATTTAAGGAACTTTGAGTCTTAAAACTTTAAACTGCCATAATTGTTGAATATGGATGACTGTGGCCTGGACAGTAGAGATCTGCATTTATTAGTTATGAAATCTATTAAGTTGACAAACATTTTTAGAAAAATGAAATTGAGTACACAGTGTATGTGTATATATATATATATTTCCTACTTATACCATTAGCGCAGCATGTGCAGATTCTGCTGAGTGTGATGATAAGCACCCCTAAGAAAATAAAGCATCAAAAAGACCAGGGGCTTGGCCAGAAGACACATCATTGGTGGTGGTTGTTGGATGACGTGTAATGCCCATAATATCATTTGTGTTATCTTAACAGCTTTTTGTGCCCGAACCTCGCCCAGTTCCTAAAAATGATGTTGGATTTAAATATTCTGTGAAACATCGACCATTTCCTGAAGAGGTGGACAAGATTCCTTTTGTAAAAGCAGACTTGAGCATTCCAGATTTACATGAAATTGTCACTGAAGAAGTAAGACAAGTTACTATTAGCTCCTGCTGAAAGGATAAGTGAAAATATTCTTAGGTGGTGTATGTGGTCAGGCATTGCCTTTAGTGTTAGGGACGAGAGGCAGAAGATGCCTTGGGTCTCTGTTATCAGGGGGTTGACACGCCAGAAGATGAATGCGTAGACCTGGGCCAGCTGATAAGAACTACGACTGTTTTAGAGACAGGGTCCTTGCCTACTTGGCCTGTTCACAGTAGGTCTCAGTATCTGATAACATGGTCAAAGTCTGGGAGTAAAGGTGGATGGTTGAATAGTACAAGAAGTAGGTTTGGGCTTGGAGAGGGGAATATAACCCTTAAAAGTGGCTCACGTCTGAGGCTGGGGAGCACTTGCTCATGCATGGTCTGAATAGTGGAAGTTGAGATGGTTGCATTGTTAAGCCAGGTTGTTTAGAGGTATCTTCATGCATGAAGGAGTAAAACCTTAACATAGAATTGATCAGAAGCTAAGGAATCCACAGGGTTAAGTACTTTAAAAAGATAGGTTCTTGCCCGGGCATGGTGGCGCATGCCTTTAGTCCTAGCACTTGGGAGGTAGAGGCAGGTGGATTGCTGTGAGTTTGAGGCCATCCTGGTCTACAAAGCAAGTTCAGGACAGCCAAGGCTACACAGAGAAACCCTGTCTCAAAAAACAAAAAAAGATAGGTTCTGCAGGGTGAAGATAACCAGCCCGGAGCCAAGCGAGAAAACAGCTCAGAGCAGAGATAGAGTGGGAAGCAGAGATGAACAGTGTCCTTACAAGCGGGGGATGAAGAATCAATTGGTTCGGTCCTGGAAGAGACCTAACTTTGAACCATGAAAAGGTCTAACTTCGAACCATGTTAGTTTAATTCTGTGCTCTGTG
Organism: Acomys minous; assembly: GCF_964271855.1. Lineage (NCBI taxonomy): Eukaryota > Metazoa > Chordata > Mammalia > Rodentia > Muridae > Acomys > Acomys minous. Next base: position 76,488,489 of record NC_140485.1, on the reverse strand, counting down.
TTTAACTGAACCATGTTGATAAACAAATCTTATCGTTTTCTTTGTTGTTTTGCTTTTATTTTTGTTTTAAAATTAAACTTATTTCATTTTGAGGAAATGTTTTAAAAATATCTGACCTATTTCAGTTAGAAGAAAGGCATGAAAAATTAAGAAGTGGGATGGCACAGCAGATTGCTTATGAGATACACCTGGAACAGCAAAGCGAGGGGGAATTGCAGAAGCGAAGCTTCCCTGACCCTGTCACGGACTGTAAGCCCCCACCTCCAGCCCAGGAATTCCAAACAGCCCGCCTTTTCCTTTCGCACTTTGGATTTTTGTCTTTAGAGGCATTGAAGGTAATTTTTAGGAACTTTTATGAATAAATATATTCACAAATTAGCCATCAGCTGATGATAGCTATAAACTTTTATCAAAATGAAGAAAAGTTTAAAACAAATGAACAAACAAGAAACCCATCTTAAACTTACCTGCATGCATGTCAGTGGAATTCTGTGCTGCTATTATGGGTTCAATATGGGCTCCAGGACAGTGAACCTGTGAAGGGCTTGCTTCAGTGGTAAGCCCAGATCTGAATTGGTTCTTTCATGCCACTCTTTAAAAGAATGAAGTTAATTCTGCAGTACCGTAAACTTTTCATTTATTACTGTATGTATTTGGGATTTGGTTTGTGGTTCTAAGGATTGAATACACATGCTAGGCAAGCACCCTGTCAGTGAGCCACACCCTCAGCCCCAACTCTGTAGTATTACAACCCAAGCTATACTCTTAGGTTGTATAGTTGGTAAGATTAGCTGGTCATGGTTTGTGCTTATAAAGCAGAGACAAAAGTTCAAGACCAGCCTGGACTGCATAGTAAGATTTTTGTCTTAAAAAAAAATAAATAAATAAAATAGGCTGGGGATATATTCCCTAGTATTGTAGGTAGGTAGGTACGTAGATAAGTTGCCTGAAAAGTACAACTGACCCAGCCATAGGTCATTTAAATTTTTAAAAATTTATTTATGCATCTGAGCGTTCTATTTGCATGTGTGCTTATATGACAGAAGAGGATATCAGATGTCATTATGGACGGTTGTGAGCCATATGTAGTTGCTGGGAATTGAACTCAACCTCTGGAAGAGCAGCCAGTGCCCTTAACCACTAAGCCATCTTTCTAGCCCTGGTCATTTAATTTTTTAGGGAAACAGAAAGACATAGCTGTTTGATTTGGATTTCAGCATGTAGAGAGAATATATTTTATACTGTAGAAAATAGTTTGAGATACGAAATGTAAAAGTAAAATCACTTAAAGTGGAGCCAGGCATGGTGGTTTATGCCTGTAATTCCAGCACTTAGGGAGGCAGAGGCAGGTAGATCTCTGTGAGTTCAAGACCAGCTGGTCTACAAAGTGAGTCCTGGACAGCCAAGGCTGGCTACACAGAGAAACCCTGTCTAGAAACAAACAAAACACACTCTTAAAATGGAAATTGAAAGAACTGGCATGATGGTGTACACCTTTAGTCCTAGTGCATGAGGAGAAGAAGGTACATAGAGGCCAACCTGGTCTGCAAAGTAGGTTCTAAGCCAGCTGGAGTTTATAGTGAGACCTTGTCTCTAAATAAATGCAAAGTAAAAGAGCAGATAGTGGAAAACTAGATACAGAAGTAAATAAGGAAGGCATAAAACAAAGATCCAGCCTGCAAATGGTTAGTTATATTCCTAATGGAGTAAGTGTCAAATCAAAATTATTCCATCCTTTACTAGCCTTGTTCCTGAGAGTATAGTTTTTCTATTCATGTCAATATTTTAGAATATTTAAGGTTTTAAGAAAATAATGTTTGGAGCTGGAGAGATGGTTCAGGAGTTAAAGAGAATATTAAAGAGAGTATTAACTGAATTCTGAATCATTAGCATCTTAAGTGAATTCTCTTGCAACTTAGTATTTGTCAAGAATAAGGAAAATTGATTATTGGGAAATATTAGTAAAAATACTAAGAAAATATTTTGACTCCATCAAACAATAAAGTAAATCAAGATTTTACAGAACAATATTAATCTGACCTTAAGAATACCTCCAAGTTTAGGACACATAGTATGAATCTGAACCTCAAAGGTCTTTGAAGTGTTAGCTCCTCTAACAAGTTAGAGGTACCTTTGTACAAATCAGAGGTAATTTTTATCTTGACCATATGGTAATATGCAACAATGAGAACATTTTAGACAGCGAGGTTTTTAACTTTTGCCCTTAAATAATTGTAGATTAATAAAACACTCTAAAATAAGTGTTAAAGATGATGTCTTATGGTAACACCTTACACTACAAGGGAAAATGAAGAAAGAAAAATGAAAATAACTACATAAGAAATTTCATTGTCAGGCAGCCATCAATAAAATATTTAAATAAGTTAAGCTAAGTACAATGTGATGAATTGTTGATGCCTTAGCTGGGAGAGGTGCATGTGCAAATGGCCTGTGCAAACAGTTTGATCGTTGGATCCCACAGAGGGTAGAAGAGAGCTGACTCCCAAAAGTTCCCCTCTGACTTTCATACAGGTGCATGTGTACACTATACAAATAAAAGGTAAATTTTAAAACTGCAGTGTGAAGCTAAGGGTGGTATGCACCTTTAGATCCAGCACTCTGGAGACAAACACTGGCAGATCTCTATGAGTTTGTGGCCAGCCTGGTCTACATAGTTGAATTCCAGGCTAGCCAAGGCTACATACTGAGATCCTGTCTCAATAATGAATAAACAACAAAACATATATACACACAACCCAAGGAATGTGAAAATTCTCCATCTGCAGCTGGAATACTAACACAAATTACATTTACCCTAAAAAATTTTGTACAAGAGCTACAGGAAGCCGAGTGGTGGTAGCTCATGCCTTTAATCCCAGCACTTGGGAGGCAGAGGCAGATGCAGGTGGATCGCTATGAGTTCGAGGCCAGCCTGGTCTACAAAGTGAGTCCAAGACAGTCAAGGCTACACAGAGAAACCCTGTCTCGAAAAACCAAAAAAAAAAAAAACAAAAAAAACAAAAAAAAAACAAACAAACAAAAAAAAAAACTACAGGAAGAGACTTGAAGGAGAAACACAAGTAGGTGGACGCTCACGGCATCTGCAGCATGCTAGCACTCCCAGTTCCTGCCCCACAGTTTCAGAGGAAAAGAGGAAAACTGGGAGTTCTGACAGTATTTCAAGAAAGTTCATTGAGTGGTAAAATTTGGAGCACACCTTTAATCCCAGCACTTGGGAAGCAGAGGTAGGTGTAATATAGGAGCCTCCTACACTTCTTGCTTTGCTGTTCTATAAACCTAAAGGTTCCCAAAAAATACAAAATCTATTAACTTTTAAAATGCATTTTTGTTTCATTTTTGTTTTCTGTGGTAACGACTTGCATTGATGTGTTTGCTACAGTAGATGAGCATGTAGCCATGGATTATTAACTGGAGTCTCTAAATTATTGTACTGACCAATAGGTTTTGACAAATTGTATAATGTGCCACCATTGCATTTATTTTTAAAATATTAAGGGTTTTATGTGTGTATGCATGTATGGGCATGTACATACTCTCATGTGCAGTCTCCACTGCCATCACAGATCCCTGTGTTGTTTTGCCTGTTGCAGAATGGCATATGGTTGGAATCATGTACAATGCAGTCTCACTCTGTTATTTTTCCACTTAGCAACAATGCATTTACAATTCTTCCATGTCTTTTTAAGATTTAATACATCATTTATTTTCATTAATAAGTAGTTTTTTTATCCATTCACCTATTAAAAATATCTTGCTTCTTGTATATGTTGGCAGTTCTGAATGAAGCTGCTGTGAAATTCATGTTCATCATTTTCTGTAGTTATGTTTTTCTGTCATTGAGGAAAAATACCAAGGTATGTAGTTGCTACATTATATTTAAGACAGTGCATTGGCAAGAAACTGTCACTTATCTTCCAAAGTAACTGTACTATATTGTGTCTATATTAGCAATGAGTTTTTTAAAATACAGTTTTAAAAAGCTCTAGAGGAGGTGGAGAGATGGCTCAGCTTTTAATATCACTGGCTGCTCTTACAGGGGACACAGATTAAATTTCCAGCATCCACATGGCTGCTGACAACCACCTGTAACCCGAGTCCCTGAGTATCCCGTGGCCTCTTCTGGCCTCTGTGGGCACCAGCAGTGTACATACATGCATGTAGGCAAAACAATTATGCATGTTTTTATATTCTAGACAGCACTATATTATAGAGAAAACAGGATCTCAGATTATATACACACTGTAACCTCAGTCGTTTGAACCAAATAAAAATAACTTGAGGTATAGACACATTAAGCAGTTTCTTTAGGATCATGGTTGTATTTATTAAAACAAGAAAAGGTGGGTATGATGACAAACATCTGTAATGCTAATACTTGAGAGGCTGAAGCAGGAGTGCAAGTTCAAGGACAGCTATGGCTATATAGTGACTTAGAGGCAAACCTGGGTTGCCAGGTTATCCTGAGACACCACCGTACTGAATGGATGAATGACCCACCAACCAACCAAACTGTCAGATGCTGCTTTATGGTTGGAATAATGCAGAAATAACAATTGTTGCTTCTCTTGTGTGATAGGAACCTGCAAATAGTCGTCTACCTCCTCACCTCATTGCACTTGATTCTACCATACCTGGGTTTTTTGATGACATTGGGTATCTGGATCTCTTGCCATGTCGTCCTTTTGACACAGTTTTTATTTTCTACATGAAACCAGGTCAGAAAACAAACCAAGAGGTAAGAAGCCTCAACTTTCCCTCTTCTTTCTGTGCTATAAGCATACACGGCTTTATGTCAGTTGTTTGTATCTGTACTTGATATGAGAGTTTGTGTGCTATGCTTACTGCTTGTGGCTTCATTAGAAACTGAGTGCTTGTAACTCTGAAGCCTAGTGCTGAGCATGGCTAGGGTAGGAGTCAGCATGGATTCCTTTTCCATAAGGAATTCATACTCATGAGGCAAAGGAAACTTAAAACACCTGAGGGCTAGCTGCTGGGAGCCAGAGCTAGGCCGGAAGCTTTGGAGTAGGACAGTAGGAGTCTTAAGTACTTCCTGACAATCTTCCCTGAGGCTCCTGCCAGCTAGAAGTGAGCAGCAGGCTTTCTCCTCACTATAAGCTGTTTCAGCTGAGGCAAAGCATAAAATATGGTGAAGTAAAACACAGTTGGATGTGGGTAGCAGAAAAGACCAGGAGGTGAAAGGATGTATAATGTGCGTGAGAATGGAGAGCTGACAGGAACGGCAGGGCGTCTGAAGTGTCTGTTGGAAGCAAGAAATTGAAACATGGGAACTAGTCAGTGCTTGTGACTAGGAGAGGGTCAAAGAAGATGGTACGGTGCTGTGACTGTGTGATCTTGGAATTGCACTGTCATTAACCTAAGTTGTTAAATTAACACACCTGTAGAAATTAACTCCTCCCCCCCCCCACAGGGTTTCTCTGTGTAGCCTTGGCTGGCCTGGACTCGCTTTGTAGACCAGGCTAGCCTCCAACTCACAGAGCTCCTCCTGCCTCTGCCTCTCCAAGTGCTGAGATTATAGGCATGTGCCACCACACCCAGCTGTAATTTACTGAAGTTACAGAATGTTTCCATAAGAAGCACTGCCTCAAATTGTGTATTAGTGAGCTGCTGACAAGAAAGTTCTTCTCATCCATGTCACTGACTCAGCACACACTTAGTAAGTTTCTCCTTTCTGTTAGGCTCCTGGGTTACAGGCAAACAGGGATACAAGGCCAATTCCCTGTATAAAGGGAAGGCTGGCATTGAAGAAGCACTCATAGTAGAGTGTATAAATGGGGGTGTGAAAGGCCCTGGGACAAGACCATTCGCTAGTTTCTGAGTGTACACTGACCACAACCACAGCATAAACTCCCCCGAGGTAAAAAGCACTATTGCACCTTCATGAATTCCTCACGGTACCAGTATGCTTGGAGGGTTCAAGAAGGTAGGAGAGTGGCAGCCAGAAATGAGACTTTGAGCTTTAGTTTGTTAGAGCCACAGTAAAATTGGGTTAGTAAGACTAGGATGTTGCTCACATGAAAACATGGACAAATTTTCTCCTCCCTATAAAAGACACAGCTCTGAGGCACTTCCTAATCCATTCAGTTTCATTGGGCTTCTGGGAGCTGAGGGTGATCAAGAAGCAGTGGAGGTTTCTGGAGACTTCTTGAGAATATTTCAAACCTCTCCCTAGCCAGTAGAGATTAATTTCTGGCTGCTAGCACATGACCTGCAAAGCAAATTTGAATCGCCTACTGCTTTTTGATTAAGTTTTCAGAAGTTATTTATTTATAGACTTCTCATCTAGCCAGGGGACAGAAAGATCAAAAGTTCAAGGAGAGCTGGGGTTGGATAATGAGACCCTGTTTCCTAACATCGAGTGAGATGGCTCCTTGGGTAAAGAAAGAACCAACCGCATCTAGTGGTCTGAATTGGATCCCTAGACCTACATGAAGGAGAAAACTGACTCCACAATTGGGTTCTGCCCCCTATGTGCCATGGCAGTTTGCATGCTCTTGCACTTTGTCTCACACTCTTTTTTGCTCTCTAGCTCTCTCTTACACACTAAGTGAATAAATGTTAAGAGAACATTTGAGAGCTATGGGTGAACAAAACAAATGTACTTCTAGAGACTGACGTGTACAGAAGATAGTGACAGTGACACACAATAGACTGAGAAGTAATAGTTGTTACTTCCTTTTTTTTCTTTTCCAGGTGTGCAGGGGAGTGCCATCAGTTAGCATTGTATAAATGACTAGAGATTTATGAACTAGCTGCTTCACTCATCTGAGAGGCGCTTTTAAATATGGTGATTTAAGATCTTGATTTTTGCTAAAATTGTATGCCTGGGGCAAGCTAAGAGAGTCTTACTTTTAGAAAATTCTCCAAATGGTTTTGGCACACACTCCCTGCCTCCCTTTTGGGTTTTTTTTTTTTTTTTTTTTTAAAGAAATCCATATTTCCCTTCCTTTAGAACTGAGTGGCTAAGGGCAGCTGTCTGTCACGGGAGCCGCCCAGTGTCTTTCAGGCCATTGAGCAGGAGCTTTGGCTTTGGATCCCAGCATTGTTCTGTCAGTGTGTCTTAGATTCTTTTTCAGTTACTGTAATAAAATACTCTGACAAAAACAACTTAAGGAGAAAAGGGCTTATTTAGCTTATCGTTCCAGGTCCGTTGTGTCAGGCAGGCAGGAGTCTGGCTGGTCAAACTGCACACCATACTCAGGAACCAGCGTGCAGGCTTGTATTCAACTCCCTTTCTTTCTCCTTCACATCAGTCCAGAATTGAGCCCATGAAAGGAACCACCTGCATTCAAGGTGGGTCTTACCACCTCAATTAACCCAATTAAGAAAATACCTTGTTGGGTGATAGTGATGCACACTTTTAATCCAACACTCAGGAGGCAGAAGCAGTCGGATCACTTGTGAGTTCAAAGCCAGCCTGGTATACATAGTGAATTCTCTGGTGCTCTGGGCTATATAGTGAAAAAAGAAGGAAAGAGAACCTGTACAGACATGCCCACAGACCACCTAATCTGGACAGTCCCTCACTGAGATACCTTTTCCAGATTTTGTCAAGTTGGAAATTAATATTAACCATCACACTGTGGTAGCAAAATATATCTTCAGACTTGCCATTGTCACCTGGATGTCAAAAGGATCTCCAGATGAGAACAACTGTTTTAATTTTCCTACATGTTTTCATATCTATTTATTTGCGTGCCTGTGCCCATCCACATGCCATGGTATATAGGTGGAAGTCAGAGGGCAGGTTGTGAGAGTCAGTTCTCTCCTTCCACTGTTTGATTTTCTGGGATCAAATTCAGGTTATCAAGTTTAGTAACAAGCCCCCTTACCCACTGAGCCATTTTGCCAGCTCCCAAAACACTGTATTTTGTCTTTTTTTTTTTTTTTTTTTTTTCAGAGCTGATGACCAGGGCCGTGTGCTTGCTAGGCAAGCGCTCTACCACTGAGCTAAATCCCCAACCCCACAAAATAGCTTAGAATGAGGGTTTCCTCTCTCTGGCCAGTATAAGAAGAGAGAAACTTGTGGTTACTTTGTTTTTCTATGCTGCCTGTATTCTCTCCTTTGGACTAAGAAAAGACTGTTTTTCACATTCATTTAGTAATTATACCTAATGTCTACTGACTTTGTTGTAGGCTTTTAGTTTTACACCATTTGTCAAAGCTGTTAGCACACACCTGTTTAACATTTCTCATTAAATAGGTCTGACTCAGTAATTGTTTTGCCAGAGGGAAAGCTTAGGCTCTTACATCATCTCATGTGATCCTCACAATTATTGTTACTCCCACTTTGCATATGAAGAAACCAGCCAGCCAACTCAAGAACACCTGTTTTTTCACTATGGTGATATATTTCCAAATTCATACTGAATTGGGCCTTGATGTGTCAGAAGCTTCAAAGTTCATCAGTTTTCATGCGTGTTTAATATATTCTTGTATTCACTTCATAACTGATGCTTGGTTTGTATTTCAGATTTTAAAGAATGTCGAGTCTTCCAGAAATGTTCAGCCACATTTCCTAGAATTTTTGCTCTCCCTTGGCTGGTCAGTAGATGTGGGCAGACACCCTGGTTGGACGGGACACGTGTCCACCAGTTGGTCAATTAATAGTTGTGATGATGGTGAAGGGTCTGAACAAGGTAAAGCTTCTAATAGCTGTTAACTGTTTCTTGTTTGGTCATTCTTGCTCCTCCTCCCCTTTCCTGATAACCTTTAATACCTTAAACAGATTATATCAAGGAAACGTTCTCCTTTCCTCAGGGCTAATCTTCATGGGGTCATATTCCAGTTTGTATATATTGTGTGGGAGGGTTGGGAGGGAGGGATGCATATGTGCTCACTCCACTGTATGAATTGCAGATGTAGAACTCAGTCAAGGGGCTTGGGGACAAGAGCCTTTACCTACAGAACCATCTTACCACTCCTAATATGTCTAATTTTATAGATATTTCCTATGTGTGTGAAAGATACAATGATAGGGTAAACCAATGCAAAGTTAACTACTTGATTATTACTGTGCTTCCTATAAAAATACTTTTAATATACCTAATAAATAATGATTTCTGGGGTTTTTTGTTTGTTTTGTTTTTTGAGACAGGGTTTCTCTGTGTAACAGTTCTGGCTGTCCTGGAACTCCCTCTGTAAACCAGGCTGATCTTGAACTCACAGAGGTCAGCCTGTGTTCTAGAGTGCTGGAAACAAGAATGTTTGATTTTTGAATGAATGAGCGTTTTGATAGACTTTGTAGTCTCAGGTTCTTATCCATCTCCACACAGCTTCTGAGACTGTGTACTAGGGTAACAAAGGGCAGTACAGACTGAAACTTGAGGCAGAGTCTAGCTCATGTGTTCTGGGCTCCTGAGGTTTGAGGTTAAGTAAATAGTCTTCAACATTCTTATCTCAAGATCATGCTATCTCAGAATTTCCCTTTAGCACCAGTGTGACCTGACCTCTAGTTTCTTCTAATTTTTACTCAAGCTGGAGGAAAATATTTTGGGATATACCATAATTTTAATTTCCATATGCCCATAAAACATATGCTTGATTCTGTGTATACCTTAAATTTCTGTAAGTAGATAAAGGATATGTACATTTTTCATGTTTATAAATATGTCACTGGGCATGGTGAGATTATTGTATGTATGGTGCTGGGAATTGAACTTATGGCCTCACATGCTAGAGAAACTCTACCACTGAGTAGATTTTTCTACACCACTTTCTAAGTAAGTCCTTCAAATGCTTATGATTTAAGAGATAGAAAACCTGAACAAAACTGGCTGAGATTTTTATTAATTTTAAAAAATTTACTGTAATTGTCCAGGTGTGGTAGCTTATGTCTTCAATTTCAATACTTGGGAGTAGAAACAAGTGAATCTCTTGACTTCAAGGCTAGCTTGGTCTGTATAGAGAACTACAGGCTAGCCAGGGCTACATAGTAAGACCTTGTCTTAAAAAAAGAAAAAAAAATGTATGTATATGTATGATACGTGTGTGCATGTGGGCGGTACTTGCACGCCACTATACACATATAGAGTACAGAAGACAGTTCTTTCACCTTCTCATGGGTTCTGAAGATTGAGCTCAGGCTTTTACTCACTAGCCCCAGCTTAAAACTCGAAGATCATTTATTTCTCCCATACACCAAGAAATTCCAAATTGGTTAAGTTTTTTGTCATTATCAGCAGCCATATTTTGTTTACAGTTTTCTTTTAGATCTGTTGTTAAGGTTATTTTAATAAAACTGTGTTTGTTTCTCTTAGTTTATTTCTTACCCCAGCTATCACACAAATAATTGAGACTGTATTATATTTGTTTATGTAGCTTTATATAGCACTATCTTGAGCAGTTTAAGTCTGTTCTTAACTCTCTGTGTTATTTGACTCATCTTTGCCAAATTCCCCAAGTTACTTGCTTTTTAGTTCTTTCTTTGCTCCAACTGAATCTTCTTCATCTCTCCTGCACTTCTGCCTGTGGCTGAGTCCCCTTCTTCCTCTTCTACACCCCCCACCCCCCGCTGGCAGGAAGTCCAGCCCTATTCTTTCCCTTGTTCAGCGATTGTAAGTTGCTTTATTAGCATACAAAGGGACCATTGGGGAACAGAGTGTATACAACAACTACTTAATTGAGACAGGAGATTCTCAGATCAAGGATTGCAACCAGATGTAGGGGATACAGAAATCAGTATTTGAATTACATAATCTTATGCCAACAATCTGTTCTGTGCATTTTTGCTTAATCCTTACTTGGCTTCTCTCATAGTAAAGAAAGGCAGTTTCAGACTTTACATGCATAAGCCACTGGAGAAAAGGGCTGGAGTCCCTTTTCTCCCAAAACCCTGATTCTGGTAGAGAAATTGTATTTAGAGTCAGTCCCACCTACACTGTAACTTCATGGCTGCCCCAGAGTAGGGGCAGTGGAGGAGATGCTGGAGCAGTAGCCATAGAGGATGCTGAGTGCCTGCCTAGAGTTTCAGCTGTGGCCCATATCTAGTTTTACAAGTAGAGTGCTACTAGAACTTAGCCACACTCCCATTTGTGTGTTGTATGACTACTCTGGTCCTACAGTGGCAAAAGTAGAGAGTTGTAGCAGAGACATATTACCTGCAGAGCATCAAATATTTACTGTCTGGTCCTTTGTGGAAAAAGTGTCAACCTCTGCTCTAAACTTCTTGCTTACCACATCTTTACCAGCAGTAAGCATCTCATAATATGTTAGGTGAAATGTTGTTTAATTTTAATTGTGATTAAAAATAAGCATGTTTTCATATATTTCCTTTCCTGAAATCTGTGTGCCAACCTCCTCTGAAGATCCTGGTCTTTTATGTCATATTGGTTATTGTATGTTCATTTTAACTGGGACTTAGACTACTTAGGGGTGTTTTGACTCATTCCTTCTGGCGTAGAGCAGATACATCCTACTAAGACTCCCTGTATGTTTTTACATCACTGATCATCAGAGATGGTAGAGCAGAGCGGGGCTGAGAGTGTAAGAGGGTCCAGGTCTGCTGTAGAGTGATTTCACAAACTAGGAAATTATGATACAAAATTATCATAAGGACACTAAGCCAACACTCGTGGTTTGTTCTTCTCACCTACCAAGTGGTTCTTGTTGGAACTGCCATCACTTTATAAAGTGGCTAGTTTTCATGAGCAGGAAGATGAATGCACCCAACTTTCTGAAGTCATTTGTAGTGATGTGTTGTTTCTTGTTCCTAGATGAACTACCTTCCTCTGAAGACGCTGGGGCTAGCATTTTCAATGGGCAGAAGAAGGTGCTGTATTATGCTGATGCCCTGACAGAAATAGCTTTTGTGGTTCCTTCTCCTGTGGAGTCCTTAAGTAAGAACGTGTTTTGTATAGTGCTGCTGTAGGATCTGTTTGTACATTAACCATTTGGTGTGTTGTTATGTATTAGAAGAGAGATTTTGAAGTCATCAGAGGCATTCTTCAGCTTCTCAGCAAAAGTGCTATAACTGTAAATTATATATATACAGGTGTGAGATCCTGTCATCACTTAACTTTCTGTACTGTGTTAGTTACTTTTCTGGTTGTATAACCTGATGGAAACAACAGAAATAAGAGCCAGACTAGTTTATTCTGAAACATAGTTTCAGAAGTTTCAGGCCATCATGATGGAAAAGACATGGTAGGGTGGTCTAGTCCATGGCAGTGAGAACTTGAACAGCTTCTTACATCATAGCAGACTAGAAAGCAGGACTAGGGCGAGAACCCACAGCCAGAGTATAACCTCAAAGGTCCCTTCCCAATGACCTGCTTCTCTAGTTGGAACTACCTAAAGGTACTACAGTCTCCTGAAATGGCACCAATAGCTGGAAAAGAAAGATGTACTTAAAATATGAGCCTATAAGGAATTTTTCTTTATTCAACTTTAATGCTCTGTCTCTATCCCCAGTGGCTTGAAGCCATCTCATAATACATAATGTTTCAGACCAACTCTTCAGTGTTTCCACAATCCTAAGTTTCCACAGTTCAAAAATGCCATGTCTCTTCTCAGACTCAAGGCTGCTCTCAACTTCCAAGTACCTGTTGAATAAAAAGAAAGTTATCCAACTGCTATAGCATGGCACAGAGTAAAGCATTCCTTTTCCAAAACCAGGGAGAAAGAAAATAGCCAAGAAAGATGGGACTGAAGCAAGGCTAATCTTCAGACGTCCTAATACTAAATCCTGTAACTTACGTGTCTAGCAGTCCGGGAACATTGTTATGTGATGTGAACTCATAACAGACTTGAACTCCTGTCCCTATGCCCTTGGCATTTGTAGTACACTGTCAAGTCCATCTTGGTCTGACTCCATTCCACCTACCGCTTTCCTTGACAAACCTCCCATGTGCCTGGCATCTTTGACATTTTGTAATCTCCATTGCAACTCCAGTTTCACCCTTAACACCTTCACACACAGCCTGCTCTGGGGCTTCTTGTAGGGTTCCCACCCCATGACACACTGCCTGCCTCACAAAGACTGGGCAAAGCCTAATGGCTTTGTAATTTTGTTGTTGTTACTATTTGAGACGAGGTTTCTCTGTGTAGCCCTGGCTATCCTGGAACGCCTCTGTAGACCAGGTTGGCCTTAAACTCACAGAGATCCACCTGCCTCTGCCTCCCAAGTGCCAACCAGCTAGACTCAACTTCTTCTATTATCATTTGTATTCCAGGGCTAGGAAGAAGGTTCTGGATTTAGAATGTTTGTTGCACTTCCAGATGATCTAGGTTTAATTCCCTATACCTATGTGGTAGCCGACAACTGTCTGTAGTTCCAGGGAATCCAATGCCCCCTTCTGACCTCCCTGAGCATCAAGCATATATGTGACACATATACATACACACACGCACACACACATATACAGACATATACACACACACATAGACACACACACAGACATACAAAATACTTGTTTACATAAAATAAAATAAATATTTTCCTGAGGTGGTTATTTGTTTTGTTTTTACTCCCATCAGATTTTTTTAATCTCCCACCAGATTGTTCTGTAATATCAGACAAGTTCTTGGTGATTTCCAGGTGTCTCAGTGTCTACTTAGGATGGTGCTTTTGACTGAGTATATAATATAAATAATTCAGAGAATAACAGATAGCTTTAAATTTGTAATTTTCTAGTCTTACTTCAGTTATCCTGTAGAGCAGGAGATGACAAACTATAGTACACAAGCCAAATTCAGCCAAGAATGAGCATTATGGCTTTTAAAAGATTTTAAATGTTTCCTTTATGTATATGGATATCTGTTTGCATGTATGAATATGCACTACACACATACCTTTATGTATATGGATATCTGTTTGCATGTATGAATATGCACTACACACATACCTTTATGTATATGGATGTCTGTTTGCATGTATGTATGTGCACTATACACATACCTTTGATGCTTATGAAGGCTAGCAGAGGGCAAAGGATTCCCTTGGAACTAGAGTTACAGGTGGTTACAAGCCACCATGTGGGTTCTTGGAACCAAACTCAGGTCTTCTGCAAGAGCAGCCATTGCTCTTAACTGTCTCTTAAGCTATCTCTCCAGCACCAACTGTTTTTTTTTTTTTCCAAGAATTACAAACAAAAGGCAAAGAAGAGTATGCTGCAAAAGACCTCTATGACCAGCAGATCCTATAATAAGGTCACCTACTCATTCATAGGATGTCTATCAGAACTCACTATGGAAACAGTGCTTTGCTTTAAGTTATTTGGGTAGTTAGACTAGTTAGCTTAGTTAAACTTCTGCTTCAGAGAAGTAGCAGATATAATTTTTTTTTCTTTACCTTGTAGCTGATTCATTGGAAAGTAACATCTCAGACCAAGATAGTGACTCAAATATGGATCTTATGCCGGGAATTCTGAAGCAGCCACCCCTGACACTTGAGCTGGTCCCTAATCACACAGACAGTCTTAATTCCTCACAGAGGGTAAGTTGTTTTATAGACTTGCCCAAAATTTTGTGGTAAAGTGGCAGTGTGAAAGTTTCTTATTTTTTAAGCGTAGGGAGTATAGCAAAGTACTGATTGATTAAGTGTTTTAAAATGAACTCGAATTTTCATTATTCTAATCTATAATAAATAGTTGGTTCTAAGACAGCATTTTCCTTGTTTTTGACATTCTGGTACCATGTCTGGTTCTGTTGTTGACTCCTGTTTAAGCCGAGGCTTTTCTTTGTCCTTAATATGCACCAAGCATACAGTAGGAGCTGTCTGTAGACTTGTGATCTCACATTACTCAGCTAAGAATTGAGCATATGGAGCTGGCAGCACTTTGGAGACTGCAAGGACTACAGCTCTCCCTTGTCTGTTGCTTTGCTTTCAACCATTTTGTGACCTATGTTCAACTCTGATCTAAAAATGTTAAAAGGAAAATTGCAGAAACAAGCAATTAGTAAGCTTAAAATAATGCAGCATTCTGGATAGTTTGGTAAAATCTCACAGGGTCTACCTCTTCAAACCTAGAATGTTAACCATCCTTTTGTTCAGTATCTGTATACCCATATATGCTGTCCCATGCCCACTTTAGTATTGGCTTGCTGTCATGGAATATAGTACTTCAATGCTTCAATGCTATTCAAGCAATTTGAACAGAAGCAATGCCTAGCAGTTTGTCATAGTGTTTCACTGTGTTTCATGTGGGCATTACATCACCTTAGATCACCACAGAAAGAGGAATGGACATAGCATGGTAAGGTTTCTTGAGGGAAAGAGAGACCAAGTTGACAAAAGTTTTTAATTGAAATATATTGTAATTGTTCTGTTTTATTATTGTTGTTGTAGAAACATTTATTTCAAGGGTGTTTTTGTTTTTCTTGTAGTTGTGCACTAGAAAAGAATACGTATAGGATTAGGTAGTAACTATAGTTTCAAAAACCCTCTTTTCAAAAAAGACACTTTGAGTGTACCTCCATGGATAAGGGGGTACTGTGTATGGCTAAATCCATTGACTATGGTATGTGATTTCCACTACATACAAGAGGTTTTTTGCTTTTATATTTCCTATCAGTGGATGTTATTTTGTTTTGTTTTTTTCAATTGTTTGAGACAGGGTTTTTCTGTGTAGCCCTGGCTGTCCTAGACTCTCTTTGTAGACCAGGCTGGCTTCGAACTCACAAAATCCACCTGCCTCCACCTCCCTGATTGCGGGGATTATAGGCGTGCACTACCACACTTGGCTGGCTCTTATTTCTTTATCTGTGTTTCTCCCTTAATCTTTATTGAAAAATGACCACGTAAGTGGTAACAAAAATACATGTTCAGGCTATAAGAAGATTGATTTAGAACAAATAATTTTTAAAAAAAGCAAAGTGTAAACCCGGTCAAAGTCCCTCTTGGGCTTATATAGGATTTTAGTTTGGTTCCTTCCACAGTGAAAATTATTGCTACCTCCTCTTTCCCTAGTGTTGGCGACTAAGCTTAGAGCCTCACACATGCTAGTCAGATGTTTTCTCACTGTGTTGCCCCAGCTAACTGGAACACATTGTGTAGCTCAGGCAGGCCTTGAGCTTGCTGTTCTCTTGCCTCAGCTGCATCACTAGGCATGGCTGTGAAGATTACTTTAGTATAGATATATGCTTAAGAAAGGTCTCCATGCCAAGCAGTGGTAGTGCACTCCTTTAATCCCAACACTCGGGAGGCAGAGGCAGGTGGATTTCTGGGGGTTCGAGGCCAGCCTGGGTCTACAAAGAGAGTTCTAGGACAGCCACGGCTACACAGAGAAACCCTGTATTAAAAAAAAAAAAGGTAATTCAATAATGAAAAATACTGAAGAACAAACTAATTGAAATCCTACAAATGAAAGACACAGTAGATGAATAGACGGTTCATGGAGAACCTCATGAGTAGAAGTGAATGACCAAATTGAGAGCATTTCAGAATTTGAAAACAAAATAGAGAAATTGGGACATGAACTCTACTTTCAAGATGTATGTGATACTATTAAAAGACTAGACCTAAGAATCATGGGCACAGGGAAAAGAGAATTTCACTGTAAAGACATAAAGACTTCCTAAATTCATTCTGAAGACTAAATTTACCATTTCAGTAAAATCATAACATTTGCCAAAATTAGGGAAAGAGATGCCATTCCAGATACAGGAAGCGTTTAGAAAAGAGCCTCCCGTCCCACAATATGATTGAATCACTAAATATACAGAACAAAGTATACATATTGGGCTATGGAGGTGGCTCAGTGGATAAAGTGATAACAAGAGGACAAGTGCATGTTAAAAACTAAGAATGGTCATTGTAGCCAGGCGGCGGTGGCGCACGCCTTTAATCCCAGCACTCGGGAGGCAGAGGCAGGCGGATCTCCATGAGTTTGAGGCCAGCCTGGTCTACAAAGCGAGTCCAGGACAGCCAAGGCAACACAAAGAAACCCTGTCTCGAAAAACAAAAACAAAACAACAACAACAAAGAATGGTCATTGTAGCACTACTTGAATGTATATTTAAAAAGTAAAAGATGCCAGTGGCCACTGAGGAAAATCAGGTATAGATTACTACTCGAACACTTCATCTGGAAGCTGGGATAACTTCCTGATGTTGCATTTTAGAGTAAGCTCCCCAGAATAAGAACTATTTTAGCAAATTTATTTAACATTTTCTTCCCAAGGTGACTCTGGTGACATAAACATGTCAGTAGGCGTCTTGATAAATGTCTAACCAGGTAGTTGGGAAAAAGAAATCTGCTTTTCTTTTCATGTAGCTCAGTCCAAGTTCCAGAATGAAGAAGCTGCCTCAAGGTCGCCCTGTGCCTCCCCTAGGACCTGAGACAAGAGTGTCTGTAGTCTGGGTGGAACGCTACGATGATATAGGTACTGTATGAGGAAAGAGAATGTCTCTGCGTAAAATGGTTAAGATGACAGGGACTAGCCAAAGTCTGAAAGGGATAAGTGCAGGGGCTTGACGTTCATAAGCCTGGGTTTGTGTCCCAGCCTCCACTCAGTTTCATGAGGCCTGTTAGCTGGGCATGCTTGTGACCCTTCTTTCCTAGTTGTGAGTATTGCATAGACTGACAGATACGAAGCTGGTAGCTGTTGTGTTGGTCTCCCAGCGAGTGTTCCCAACATGCCCAGGAGTTCTGGGCCACCTTTTCTTTTTTGTACAATTTTGGTGCAATAGCTTCCTTTTGTCCCTGAAAGTTCTGCCATGGATAAGTTTCTTAGGATTTCTGTGTCAGCAGTGTAAGAACCTCAGAAATACATGCTTAGCCTAGAACCCTGTCCAGCTCAGAGTTTATAAGAAAGTGTCAGCTGCTTCTGACCAAGCCTTCACAGCCCAGGGTCATTCTCTAAAAGCCCTCTCCTTTAGGTGAGCTCGGCCAAAGCATATTGTGAACGTCAGTTGCTTTTCTGTGGTTAGCACAGACTCTGGAGTTGTATGGATTTGACTGACTCGGGTGGTAGTAACTCAGTTGTTGTTTTCTTCCAGAAAACTTTCCCCTCTCAGATCTGATGACAGAGATCAGCACTGGTGTGGAGACTACTGCAAATAGTAGCACTTCTCTGAGGTATATTCCTTTACGTGTGTGAGTTTATCCACCTCTCTGTTTTTATCTGTTGGTTACAGCTTTATAAAAGAATTAGAATGAAACAGTGGTTGAAGGCAAAAAGTAAAGAATTGGGAACTGGAGAGATGGCTGAGTGATTAAGAATATGTATTCTTACAGAGCCTCCAGGGTTTGTTCCCAGCCCTCACATGGTGGCTCACAAACACCTGTAACTCCAGCTCCAGGAGATCCAACTCCTTCCTGTGACCTCTGAAGACACCAGGCACACACATGCACATACATACATGCAGGCGAAATACTTATTCAAATAAAAATGAGCAAAATAAAAATTATAACTGAAGAATGGAAGATAGGGCTAGCAAGGTGGCATACTTATGGCCCTTATTCCCACATTTGAGTATTTGTAGACTAGTCGCTACAGCTGTTAGCTGTTCCATTGGTCTCCCAGTCAGTGTCCCAGTCTTCCCAGAATCTCTGGAGAGGGGAAAACCAGTGTGGGCTATATAGTGAGACCCTTTTTTAAAAATTTACTTTATTATATGATTATTATAAAAAGTTGTACATATTTGGTATGTTAAATCTGCTAACTTTGGAGGTATATATACATGAAACCATCACCACATTGTATGCCATAAATATACCTTTCACCCCCCTCTTCCCCCAGAAACCTCTTGCCACCTATGATAGCTATCATTTCTTCTTCTCCTCCTCCTCTTCCTCTTCCTCTTCCTCCTGCTCCTCCTCTTCCTCCTCTTCCTCCTCCTTCTTCTTCATCACTACTTGCCCTGCCCTTTTAGCTTTTTTCCTTTTTTAAAGATTTATTTATTTATGTGTTTATTTATTTATATGTTTATTTATTTATTTATTTATTATGTATACAGTGCTCTGCCTGCATGTACACCTGCAGGCCAGAAGAGGGCATTAGGGCACATTATAGATACTTGTGAGCCACCATGTGGTTACTGCAAATTGGACTCAGGCCCTTTGGAAGAGAAGCCAGTGCTCTTAGCCTCTGAGCCTTCTCTCCAGACTCTTAGGTTTTTAATTATACAATACAGTATAGCTTTACTCAATACAGTAGACAATTGACTTACTTACTTTGCATATTTGAAATTTGGTATTCTTCCAATAAAAACCTTCCCATTTCTGTCTTTAAGTACCTTGTACTCTGACTTTATTTTATATTCTTCAAATAAATGCTACTATAAGAATGTGTATTCTTACACCTGACTTAATTCTATTAGCATACTGTTTTCCAGATTTATCCCAAGCCCTGTCTTTATGAGGGGGAAACAATACACACACACACTTAGAATTCTCACATTGGGCTTTCACTTTACTCTGGGCTCTGCCTTGACAGTGTAACAGCTACACTTCTACAGCTGCAACAAGGGGCTGAGCAAAAGTCTTGTAGTTGTCTGTCAAATGTTTAGCCCTCTGCGATACATGTGCCTGGCCTTTCAGCCCCACATCCATAGACGTGTCCGTCTTAGAATAGTTTTCAGACTCTCTTTGCTATTTAAAAAGCCCAGCCCCAGGAACAAGTGCCAGTGGTTGCAGGCTGCAGCAGCGTGGGTTCCCAGGAAGAGGATTCTGAACAGACTGTGCTCAAACACTGCTAACAACAGGTCCCCAGGCCCTAGTATGTGTTCCTACACCACATAGGAAAGGCTCTTGTGTGTCTGAACTAAAAACACTTATCTTCCCTAAGGTCTACAACTCTTGAAAAAGAAGTCCCAGTAATCTTCATCCACCCTTTAAACACTGGATTGTTCCGGATAAAAATTCAAGGAGCCACTGGAAAGTTTAACATGGTCATCCCTCTGGTTGATGGGATGATAGTCAGCCGGCGAGCACTTGGTAAGGGCTTTATGTGTGCTGGAGGCTGGGTCCTTGTTTTCTTCTTTTCCCTCTCATCTTTAAATTTTATTTTTATTCTTTGACAGTCTCATACATGTATTTAAGGAATTTTAGTCCTTTTCACCCCATAGTACCTTGCCTCCGTTCCTCTTCATCCTACTGAAGCCCTGCCAACCTTCTTTGATGGTGTGTGTGTGTGTGTGTGTGTGTGTGTGTGTGTGTGTGTGTGTGTGTGTGTGTATAAAAGTGAGAGAGAGAGAGACTGAATTTAAATAGGGCTCCTGCCTGGGCATGGCTTGGAGGTTATTGGAGTATGGGATACACCACTGCCTTGCCTTCCTTCTTTGAATGCTTTCACAAGCCACAAATAAGTAAAAGTAAGGAAATAGTCTTATTCCTTAATAGTCCCTGCACGTAGAAAATGCTGCTGCCCTTCTAAGAAGGGGTAGGGAGTGTGCTTGCCATGTTTAAGGTTTAATCTAGTGGTACAAATGGGCCTTCACTAACTGCCAGGATTAGAAGAGGACTACAGTCATTCTGGTGCAGTGGCCACGGGCTTGGGGAGATCAGGCTTTGACTTTGGTCCTGTGCTGATGTTTCTCAGAAGTTTTTTCTTGGTGCCATGTTATCCCTGAGGTGGGAAATTATGGGATGGCAGTGAAAGAGTTGGAGTATTCAGAAAATGGGTGTCCTGAATACAGTTAGCCTGACAGCTTACTGACGACGTTATTTTTTCCTGTTTTCAAGGCTTTCTGGTGAGGCAGACTGTAATAAACATTTGTAGAAGAAAGAGACTAGAGAGTGATTCCTATAGCCCACCACATGTCCGTCGGAAACAGAAGATCACTGACATTGTCAACAAATACCGGAATAAGCAGTTGGAGCCAGAGTTTTATACTGCCCTTTTCCAGGAAGTTGGACTGAAGAACTGCAGTTCCTAGAGCACAGTTTGTCAGTGAACTCCAGAGTGGGCGCTCACATCGAAGCAAGACCATCCTGTAAAAATCAAGGCCAGTCACTCCCAAGAGCTCACTGTTGACTCACCAGAAGAAACATGGTGTGAAGCTACTGGCTTGAAGACCGCCAGCTGTTTCGTGAATGGGCCCTGCACTGTCACACTCCTGCTGAAAATGACAACAAGCATTTTAGCCATAAACTTCCTTTTAAAAGTGACAATTTTAGTAAAATACAAGCCTTTTGAGGAGAAAGGCTTTTATGCATCAGTTAAACACATGCATTGGTAGTGTCAACAAGTTTGCAAGTTTAGAAGCTGAAGATAGTTTTATACCTCGCTTTTTAGGAAGGTGTATTCAAATTTAAAATCTGTCTCAGAATCTTCCAGAACTTTTCGGCTCATGTTGACACCAGGGAAGAGGAAAGGCTGCAGCGTTGTCCTCATGTGTACATCCATTTGTCACCCCTGTTACACTAACAGAGGTTGAAACATAAATGGGTTTTGCTCAGACATTAAAATATTTCCTATTTTCTCTTCATATTTAATCAAGTTGTCCCTCTCATTGCCATGGAGATCTGTCACATGGCCTCAGCTTCTTAGCAGACAGATGGGAAGTGGAGGCACAGCTGTATTCTCTGATGGGTATACTAGTCATGTTAGTGGGGTTAAAAACTGTGAGAGCAGCTGCACCTCCGTTCTCCATTACGTTCAGTTTAATGGTGTGATGATGGTTAGACATGGTTCCTCGATTACATACCAAGAAATGTGAACTCAAAGCAGGGGCTGAAAATTATTTGGTTTCATCATTTATTTCAGGACCAAGTAGCAAGCTGCAGTAGTTGATGAGAGGTTCTAGTCTGTGGTCCAGGAAGTAGTGTCCCACTGCCACTCCCTCAGCTCTCTTTTCGAGGGTCCCTGGCCCACAGTCCACAGAAGTCAGTGCCACATCCTTAGGTGGCTGCTGCTATTATGTTTTCTGGCCTAGCCAGCTGAAGGCATATTTCCCTGCCAGGGCTCTGTAATATTTGTCACCTCACTGCTGTTTTTCTGCCAGGGACAAAGCTTAGGAGGTGGCCAAAACCAAACTATTGTAAAAGAACTCCTGTTACAGTCTCAGTATATTCCTATTTTTATGTTCTTTCTCCTTCAGTAAGATTATTTGTCTTAGAAAACAAGTGGCATTCATAGTCCAAGGAAATAAGCAGAGTTGAACAGGAGTGTTCCCACTGGTCCTCTGTGTCATTACTCTGTAGATCAGCACTCCTGTTTGGTTTGAGATTTTGTTCCTTTCCAAGGATATTAGGGTCAGTATTGGACCTGCTCCCCTGTGCAGGTGCCTCCATTCTAGAAGTCTGTGTGCTGCCATCTCTGAGCAGGATCTGTGGCTGTAGCAGCCCTTGGTCCATAGTTTGCCACCACCACCCCTTTCCCCCTCAACTCAGGTACAGACCCATCTTGTCTTCCTTGTTCTTAATGTCCTTTCTACCCCCGCCCCCACCCCACAAGTCCAGTTTCCATTCAAGGCATATTGTGTTCTGTTTTTTATTTCTTTTTAAGTCAGGCAGTAGTCTGTTTCAAAGTAATGTCATAGGGTGGGGAATGGTATAGATTAGTGAGTTTCACCCTGAAGATCTTCTAGTAACTCAGCAAGAATAGGTAAAGTTGAACAACCCTTAAGATATTTCCAGATTGACTTCATGGGGAAAAGTGGATTCTTGCTCTCTCTGAGATGAACAAAGAATCTATACACACACACACACACGCACACACACACACACACACACACACACACACACACACGCAACTTATAACATTCCAGAGGCTACAAGTAACTGATAAAGATGTCCTTCCTCGGTGTGATTCTTCTGAAAAATGGTCATTTGCATATTGCTTAAATGATACCAGGAAAAATAACATGGATTATGTGTGTTGGGGTGGGCTTACTGGCCCTTCCCCTTCAATTGGCTTTAATTTTTGATATCTCTTTGTATTTCTGATGATTTTGGTAAGAGAACAACCATGGCAGATGCACTTTGAAATCTGGGGCACATGGTGGTTCCCCAGGGAAAGAGGGCTATACATCTGAGGGAGAGAGCCCTCCCTGGTGTGCACAGCCAACTGAACCTGGAATGCGCTGCCCTCTCTGGTACCCTCTGTTCAGCACCCCATCTACCCTACAAAGGAGTGGGTAAGAAGAGCCCAGGCCCTTTTCAGAGTGGTTTGGAGTCCTGCTCATCGAGCTCACCCTCCTGCCTGCACTAAGATCACTTTGAACAGAATCATGTCAGAGGAGAATCCGTTGCACCTAACGATAGTCTCAGTAGTTCACGTGATAGGTTTGCCAGCACAGGTTCAGAAACGGGGAAACTGGGACCAGTCTGAACTGTGGCTTAAAACTGTTCAATTGCTGTATTTAGATGCCCAGGCTCTCAAAGAAGAAAACATTTCCCACGAGTATTTAGGCTGGTGGCCTTTTCTGTTTACTTCTAAAGCTGGGGGTGGGGGGGGGTGGAGTTGGGTGGGGTGGTTCTACTTTGACTGGGAGCCCAGGAAACAGGCATTTTGGCTGCTTCAGTCCTCACAGCCACCTCTCCCTTTTTGTCTGGAGTTGCCTCTTAAGACCTTCCTGGCCTTTGTTTGGCCTCTTGTGAAGAATAATTACAGTGGTCAGGTAGCCCTCCCCAGCCATGCAGATGCATGTGCATGCATGTGCCATGCACATGTATACATGGGCAGCTCCCTCTTCTAGCTCCTCAACTTTAGGGTAGCTCCATCTCTGGACTCCCCTATAGAAATACCTATACTTTGCCTGGGCCTCTTGGGATCAGGCCCACAGGTAGGTAGTAGGACAGCCTGGAGGAACAGCTCCCCTGTCTGTGAGCCAGGGAAGAGTCAGGTTTTGCAGGCTGACTTCTACAGTGATGAGTTTCCTATAGTGTTTATTCCTATTGAAAAGTGGAACTTCCCACACAGAGTGAGCCTTGGGCAGAGCAGGTAGGTGTGACAATTCTCTTGGAGGTTATTCCTGGCAGCAATCGTCCCTTAGCATTTAAAGCCTGTTCAGGCCAGATCTGTGTTGAGAGTGACCATCAGCATCTGCTGGTCTGGTCCCAGCACTTCTGACAGCCCCTCTTCCTGAGGGAGCCACCTGGGCAGCAGAGTTGCTGGTCTCACTGCGGGTAGAGCCATAGGGTTTTCTCAGAATAGCCACTCTTGTTCTTCAGACATGTTTTTTAATGGTGAGGGAAAAGGTGTAATTTGGGATTCCACAGTGCCTTGCATACAGTAGGCGCCCAATACCTATTTGTTGAAGCAAATCAAGTTCCTTGTCTCCACAGTGACCAAGGCATCTTCCTCCTCTGAAGGGCTTGGCAGTTGTGGCTAAAAACTAAGTATCATTATTTGCTCGAAACCATATTTACAATTTGTATGAATTTCGGTATATTGCCAAGATGTGATCTTTTTCCTATTGTATTTTCTGTAAATATTTCTGCCACTGACTTGTAAAGTAAAGGAGATGTAAATATGAAGCTGTGCCTGTGTCCCTTGCTGCCTGTGTTGGATCTGCGTCAGCCTGGGAAGAAGGTACAGAGCTGTCCACAAGAAACCCACGGGATACTGAATGTAATACATGCAGTCAATTAAATTTCAAGGAGCTTCTTATCTCATAACTCAGTGTGTGCTTTGGTTACAGGCCATGGGACTGGCTCCTGCATGGGCGTTCAAGTCATACGCCTGAGGAGGGTCTGCTCGGTTTTAACTAATCTAGGTTTTCACTCTGGTTTTTTTTTGGTTTGGTTTGGTTTGGTTTGGTTTTGGGTTTCCTGAAATACTCAAAAGTCAACTAATTTTAAAAGTACATGCTGTTCTAGTGCTTGCAGGAGTATATAGCATTAAGGTACAAACACTGAAGCTGGGGGTTTCTATGTGTAGAGAAAACTGGCAGAGCAGGCATTTCTGAAGGGGGAAGGCACACATGTCACCCTGTTCCCTCACTGCCCTTTTGCACAGGTTGGCTGCAGAGACTATCGGGGAAGATGTTGGGGCCATGAGCCTGGGTGATGGCTTAGTGAGTCTTGGAAACATAAGTGAAAGCTGTTGAAATGCCTGCTGTCACCCAGAGCCACCCCTCCAATGTGGCACCAACCCCACAAGCTGCTCTTCTGCTGCATCCGAACTTCCTGGGACCCAAGAGCCACCACCTGCATTTTTCTTACACCAGCTCTGCTTGCCAGCCACAGGACCTCCAGCTGGGCCCCTTGGCCGAAGAAGCTGACTTCAGTGGTCCCATTTTGGTGTCTGGGAAGGTTTCATAGCCAAAAACATGTGTTCAAGTTTTCCTACCTCTGCAACTCAGCTTTGACACAACTCCTGACCCAGCACCTAGACTCCCCAGCCCAGCTGCTCTTTTCTGGCCTCTAGGCCTGCCTTGTGCACAGCCTGCTATGTGCTGCTCCTCGGTGCACATTTGAATACTGTTTGACCAGACCTTTTTTGTGGGTCCATCCCCTTGTGAAGCTGATACTCAGCTCTTCTCCCCCTACTCAGCCTGGCCTGGCTCCCTTTCCCCCGTGATTCAATCTCTAACACCTGACTTGATACATTAGCTTCCCACCCTAGACTGACTGACTTCAACCTGTGCTTTTCAGCTGTGAGATGCTGTGTTCTCCTAAGTCCAGCCTGCCTCCCCTCAGTCCTGACTCACCCTCGGGTTCAGCCTCAGTAACTAAGGATAAGCCTAGGAGCTGGCATGTTTAATCTACCTCCTGGCCCCATCACTCTTGAGAAGATAGTACGCTAGCCAGTCTATAACAGACTTCTCCTCACTCTCTGTGCCTACTTCCTGCCACAAGTTTTAGTAAATACTTGGATAGATGATTGACAGACCAGGTAAAAGGAGGATGGTATTTGAGTTGTCTTGTCCACTAACATAAGAGGGCAAGCTTTTAGAAGTCCCTCACTAAAACTCTCAATAAGGCTAAGTGGGGAAATGCCAAAATGAATTTGTTAGTTTTCCGTGGCCACACAGTGAGTGGCCCAAATGAATTTAGCCTATAATGTTCTAACAATATGTGGTCCCATTTGTTTGTATATGGAGGGGGGTTTGCACCCAAGGTATTTTCCTCATCAATCTCTACCTTAAATATTGAGGCAGGCACTCTTGCTAACGGAACCTGCTTCTTCAGCGATTCTTGCTAGCCAGCTTGGCTCTAGGGTTCCCTGCCTCTGCTGGGATTACAGGCAGGCCAACAAGCCCATCTGACTTTTCGTGCCTTCCAGAGACCCCGACTCTGGGCCTCATGCTTGTGAAGCAAGTGTTTTACACATTGTCCCTGAAATTTCCTTTTTTGAACTTCGGAGACTCCACATGGCCCAACTGCACAACAGCCAGATTTGGGACCTGTTGTGGGGTGGGCAGTGTGGCAATGCTGGACCTGTCTTTGCTGGGCAGCAACTGTTGCTGGAGCTACCTAGCCTCTTACCTTCCAGCAGAGCTCCCTCTTTTCCCTACAGTCCTCTGTCTATAGTCCTTGGTCTCAGGAGCTTGGCAGTATATGTGTGTATGTGCTACTGAGAGGCAGGACCTAGGGACCTAGCTGGTTCCTTGCCACACCGTAGCCTTGAGAGTGCAAGTATCTCACATGAGCTGAAGTTTGTCCCTGACTTTAGGATTACTCAGTTCTCTTTCATAAGAAGGTCAGAGGCTCACAATAGGTCAGCAGCTGCTGGGCCAGTCCAGCCCTGGCCATCCTTCTCAGAAGCCTGGGCCTCTCCAAGCCAGGCCCCCTCGGCTTACTTCCCTGCAGGCTCTCTCTGCCCAAGGACACTGTGACTTCCTTGTTACATCATACTCATTGTAAGTCACAATTGGGCTGAGAGCAGAGCCTGGCCAAGCTGCTAGGTTCTCGGGGCAGGCGGCAATCCAGGTGGCCCACCCGCACGGCCACAGGTGCACAATGAAGTACCCTCTGGTGCCACTGGTGAATGACCTCACCCTCTCGTTCCTGGTTTTCTGGCTCTGCTTGCCTGTGAGTTTGCTGCTGTTCTTGATGATCGTCTGGCTACACTTCTTACTTAGTCAAGGTGAGCTGGTCCAGGCTAAACTCTTTATTTTGGAGCTGGGCAGGGCCCTAAAGAGGATAAACAACTACAGAAGGGGTGGGGGTGGTGGGTGTTGCACAGCATTTTAAGTACAGCTTAACTCTAAGGGGGAAAAAAGTCTTCTTTCCTTTTTATTGTTTTCTTGTTGTCGTTGTTGTTTGTGTTTTGAGATAGTGTCCGACCACGTGGCCCTGGCTGTCTTGGACCTCACTATGTAGGGTCTCAAACTGAGAACCTCTTGCCTCTGCCTACTGAGTGCTTGGTTGTTAAAGTTGTGCACCATCATGATGGCCATTGGGGGTTTCTAGCTGGAGTCGCCCACTCCCACCCCCCAACCCCCTGAGTTTGAAGCAGTGGACTTGTGCTTGTCTGCAGCCACCTAGGGCCACTGCTAGTAGTGCATAGGCTGGCCTGCTGAATGAGTAAAAGGTGCCCCCTTGCTGTGCAAAAGGCCCTGAGCAGAGCCTCAGCCGGCCAGCTCTCAGCTTCACTCAGACCTTCCCTGCATGTTTTTGTAAACAACTTGCACAGCAGGACACAGCAGCCTTTGCTGTTTTGGGGGGCACTGCTCATATTCCACCCTGTTTTTTTTTTGTTGTTGTTTGTTTGTTGGTTGGTTGGTTTGTTGGCCAGACCAAACTCAGAGAAGAGCTGGCCTTCTCTGGGACACAGGGTCATGGAAACTTGGTGACAATGGTCCTGACCTCAGCACACTAGCAAGAGTAGCTAAAGCAGTGGTTCTCAACCTGTGGATCGTGACCCCTTCAGAGGTTTTTTTGTTTGTTTGTTTTGTTTTTTGTTTTTAAATGACTCTTTTACAGGAGTCACATATCAGATCTTTACATTATGATTCATTCCAGTAGCAAAATTACAGTTACAAAGTTGCAACAAAAATTTTATGGTGGGGTCCTCACAGGAAGAACTGTATTAAAGAGTTACAGCATTAGGAAGGTTGAGAACCTGTAAGCTAAAGGCCCAGACATAACTGGCCATGATAGAGGTAAGAGTAGGTCGGGTGGGATACAGCAAGAGGTACCCTGTCTCCATGAACATCCCCCTTAACCCAGAGACTTTTCTTTCTTTGCTTCTTGGCTCTGTGACCTTAGTCCGACTGGGCAACAGTGCCCAGCTTGCTGCCAGCTCTGGTCACAAGTTACTGAGGCAACAGGAACAGCACCCTGCACAACCTGTCCCATGATCCATCTTGTGTGTGGCTTGCTAATGGTTTCATTATGACGATTTCCTGGCGAGAGCCTCGGAGAGCCTCGCTCGGGTTTCTGAAAAACATGTTTTAAACTTATTCACTTCACTTTCAGGGTGAATTAGAGCCCTCCTTCATTGGGCCTGGTAGTTAGGGGATCCAAGTGCTTGTGCGCTGGCTGTGGAAGCTATCTCGGGCTGGGGGATGTATGTTGGTAGAACGCCTGGAGAGCACTCAGGAAGCCAGCACTGCAAAAAACCAGGCATTGCCGCACTCAGGGGGTAAAGACAGGGGATCAGGCCATCCACATGGAAGGGATCTGGAATATTGGGGAGACCCTCTCTCAAGACTCATATTTCTCTGGAATACGGCATCAGTCTTGTTCCTTGATAGTTATAGTAAAGGTAACCTCTTTTGACCATTTAAAGTATACTACATGTGTGACGCATACCTGTTGCTGTTAATTTGTAAGTATGGCCTAACGAATGTTTATTATTAGGCTAGTTATCATTATAACAGTATTTTCTAACCCACTAGCAATCCACGAAAATACAGTTACCTGATGTGTTTCAGAATATGCCTTTCCCTGGGGCAAGGCAAATATATTACCTCCTAAGCTAACCCTCCACTAACTCCCAGTCTCCGGCCCATGCCATCTGCTTCTAATCATTTCTGCCGAGCTAGCTCCCATCCGCGAGCCCAAACGCTTGCTAGTATTTGTCATCTGGGCCGAATCCTCCATCCATACCCACCATGTGCTTCTCCTCCACCTCACCCCTGGCGGCCTCCTCCTTCTTTCTCCCACCCATCTCTCCTTCCTTAGACTCTCTCTGCCCCAAGCCCATGGAACCTTCGCCCTCCGCCCCTTCCTGCTGTCCTGCCCAGGTGCATTTATTCAGCCAAGCAGGGAGGCAAGGCTCAGGACAGTAACAAGATCTGGTGAGCCAGCAGTTCGCATCAGAATACATGAGACCAGACACACATCACCGCCTCCAATCCTGAGGATAACGCCATGAAAGAATCCTTATTGTGGCCGGGGCAGTGGTGGCGCACGCCTTTAATCCCAGCACTCGGGAGGCAGAGGCAGGCAGATCGCTGTGGGTTTGAGGCCAGCCTGGTCTACAAAACAAGTCCAGGACTGCTAACCTAGGTAGGGGAAACCAAGGCTTGGAGAGGGGAAGCAACCTGCCCAGCCTCTGAACAGTTATTAGTCTTGGTGCCACATCTATTGACTGTATGGCTTTAGACCAAGGCTGCCCAAGCCTCAGTTTCCTCACCACAAGTGGAGGTAACCGTACCCCCTTCTCCCGCGACACACACACACACACACACACACACACACACACACACACACACACACACACATCTTTAGACTGAAGAAATGCTTTACTAGGCCTAGACCTCTTGGTGCAGAAAGCCAAGTACCTGTGCGCATGGAACATAGTAGGTGCTTGCAGGCTCAGCCAGTGCTGACTGAGTCAATGGTGGCTTTGTCACTGTGGAAGGGAGTGTAGGGCTGGCTTTGGGTGGCTTCTCTGGAGAAGACATTTCACCTCCACCTTTGAAATGAGCCCTCTGATCTTCAGGGAAGTCGGCAGCACCCTGGCAGCGCTGCCTTCTAGCTCTTAGTTTCCCCGCGTGTTCTGCCATGTTGGCCCAAGGTGGGCTGTAGTCTCAGGAAGTCCAGGCCTCGAGTTTTCTAGCATCTTGCTAAGAGATACAGATAAGACTTCACATGTGCCACTGAGTGGCTGGACCAGGTCTCCTGGGAAGGGAGTGACAGTTGAGTCATCCAGTCCTCTCCTGATAGACGTGGGTGCTTTCAGGAGTTCTTGCATTCACACATGTGTGTTCACCACCAAACAGCAGAAATCATAGCTATTTGGTAATGACTGACCTAGAAAATAAAGGGTGGACAGGCCAGTGACTCAGTGTCTCTCTTGGACAGCGCCCAATACTGGCAGATACATTAGCTACCATTCTCATGACTACGGAAAAAAAAAAAAAAAAAAAAAAAAACCTGACAAAAGCCATTGGAGGAAGGAAGGTTTCATTTTGGCTCATGGTTTAAGAAGAGACCATGATGGAGAGGGAGTGGCAGAGCCTGGGGTGCTAGGTCACATCACATTCTCTGTGTGGAAGCAGAGAAAAGGTAAGAGGATCAGGGCTGTAAAACCTCCAGGTGGTCCCCAGCTCCCCAACCTCCAGAGGCTCCACCTCCTGCAGTTTCTACAGCCTTCCAAAGCAGTCCCACTAGCTGGAGACCAGGAGCTCCCATGATCCTGTGCAGCCATTTCCCGTTCGGACTGCAGCAGTGGGGGCATCCATGCACCTCCTGGGTTCTTCTGTTTTTAGTAGGTGGATATGGCCACTCTTTGCAAGACAATCTTCTTTCTAGGTCCCTCCCTGTTCTCCATCCTAGGCTATGAAGTCTTAGAGCTGTGCCCACCCCACCCCCCAGCTTCTGGCTTCATAAAAGGCCACAGGGACCCCAGGTCTGGCAGGTGACTCCTTTGGAGCTGGGGAACATTACAGGCTGAGCCCACTGCAGAAGCTTTGTCTCTGGTCTCCACAGATTCAAAGGAAAATGATTCAGATTTATGCTTCAACTGGGAGCCCTGGAGCAAAGGAGCAGCTGAGTCAGGCTGTGAGGCGACACTCTGTGGCCAGGAGGACAGGCTCCACCGGTGAGCCTGCTGTACCAGGTAAGGCCTTTGCCAAAGGACCCAGGGCCTGCATAAAGCCCTAGCAACTGACCATTGGAGCAGGCTGCCTTGCTGAATGGACACCCTGTGTGCTGGCCTTGCTGAAAAAAACAGCTATCCTGCCATGCTCTTCATGGCTTCGGGGACTTGACCTGACTCGGGCAGTGAGGGTATGAAGAAAGGGCAGACACATGGACGTAGAAAGGCTGGAACTGGACTCTTGGAGAAACTTTATTATGTAGTGTTGAATAGGAAGGCAGGGTCTACAGTATACATCAGCTGGATGAGGAGGCAGGGGCCATGGTGCACAGCTGGATGAGGAGGCAGGGGCCGTGGTGCACAGCTGGATGAGGAGGCAGGCTCTATGATGCACAGCTGGAAGAGGAGGCAGGCTCTATGGTGCACAGCTGGATGAGGAGGCAGGGGCCATGGTGCACAGCTGAATGAGGAGGCAGGGGCCATGGTGCACAGCTGAGCGAGGAGGAAGTTTTAGCTAAGCTCCTAGGTGCATTTTCTGTAAGGGAGTAGTCTTCAGGCCACAGACATCTGGGGAAGGAATCTGTGGTGGACATTTTCTGCACAACAGAGGAAGACTTTGCCATCCTCTGAGCCTCACCCTCTGCGTGGGGTGGGGAGCACTCCTGTGGGTCTGTGGCATTGAAGTCCTTTCTATGCATGTGCCAATGTCAATACATCGGCACAAGTTCACTTGCTCCCTACACTGTCCCCTGGTGGACAGCTGCCTGCCTGGTTTGCCATAAGGAGTTTCCTTACAAGGCTCCACTTTTTCCCCTCTGATCTCAGGCCTTTGCACTGACTCTTCTCCCTGCCTAGATGCTTCCTCCCTCACACAGCTGGTAGATACACTTTCTTACCTCCCAAGCCTTGCTCAAATGTCACTGTGTCAGAGGGTTCCCCCAATATTGGATATTACAGTGCCCCCCTCCCAAGCCCCCTGACTCTGCACTAATGCTGGATCTAAACCCCCTAAGTCCTGCCTGCCACACACTGGGGGAGTTCCATGCACATTGGCAGAAGCCCTCCCATTCCAGTCTTCCTCCTGGGCTGGAATGTGCCAAGTGTCCCTTCCCCATGCTCACTGTGAAAGCTGTGTCAAGGATATTCTCACTTTCATGTACAGGTGGGAACTTGGAGTTGTCAGGGTGGTTAAGAAATTCACCCAGAAATCTGGGCATGGTGGTGCACACCTGTAATCCCAGCACTCAGGGAGCCAGAGGCAGGTGGATCTTTGAGTTTGAGGCCAGCCTAGTCTACAAAGTGAGTCCAGGAAAGCCAAGGCTGAAATACCAATGAAATATGCGATATGCACCACACAACAGATATTATATGGAGAAGTTTATTGTATAAGCATGGGGAGAGAAGGAAGGGGAGGAGGGGTACCCCAGAGAGAAGCAGAGAGACAGAGAGAGATAGGGAGACAGAGACAACAAGAGAGGAAGAGAGAGAGCAAGAAAGAGAAGGAAAGAGAGGAGAGAGTAAGAAGGTAAGAGAGAGAGAGAGAGAGGTGGGTAGGGCCATGCCTAATGGCAGGTAGTCAATGACATCACAGGTTGCTAGGCAAACTGGGGCAAAATCCTAACAAAGGCTACACAGAGAAACCGTGTCTTGAAAAACCAAACCAAACAAAAAAAGGAATTCACCCAATGGAGCAGAGCCTTGGCACTCATTCCAATTGGGCTAATGCCACTTCCAGCCAGAGGCCCCCAAATACATGTCGTCACTCTAATCTTCCTGTGAGCTCTGTCATCTGCCCATTTAAGCTCTCCATGTCTGGGATGGGTGGGATTCTCCATTCCCAATGCCACCCACAAAGCAAAGCCCAAGGGCCTCGTCCCCTCTTCTTTCCTCCCTCCCTCCCCACAACAGACAGTAGATGGATCAGCTGCTCCAGCCACTACCTCAGGGCTCAGCCTGCAGGCCCCTTCACATCCGGCCAGGCAGCAGGTCCTAGTGACTCTGTCTCCATCTCCGCTGTGCCCACATCTGCTCCTCTCTGCCCTCACAGCAGCTTTCCTGTGAAGTGTGGCCAAGCGTTATGTTCTCTACTCTGCCTGAGGGTTGGTGGGGGTGGGGGTTTAAGGGGTGGTGAGGATGGTTGCGGGGAGGGGACTGAGAAACAGGATCCCTGACTGAGCCCTCACCCTGTCTCAGGGTCCACAGTTAACCTTTCTAGGCCCTGGAAAAACTCATACGTAAGCATGTGCTCGAGTTGGCGCACAGGGCGGGCTTCGTGACTGTTGAAATCACACATGGCCGCACAGTCAGAAGCCTCTGTGTTTGATCTGGCTCTTGCCTACGGCTGTCTTTAAGGTTTTTTTGGTGTCTTGGTAGTGCCTTTGAGGCTCAAGCCTCCCAGGCAAGCACAGTACCACCGAGTCACATCCGGATCCAGAGGCCCCTGTCCTCTCCCAGCTCCCACCAAATTATCCTTTACTCCTATCTCAAGAACCACTTACTGGCTTGTTTATCTAGGCTTCATCTGGGCCCAAGTGGATGGCGGGAAGAGAGCACTAGCGACCAAGGAGCCTTCCTGGGACCTCAAATAGTCAGACCTGCTGGGCCTCTGGCCAGACTCTCCATTCTCAACTCCATCATCACAGAGGACCTGGAAATCTTCAGGGAGGAGCCAGGCCCAAGTGGCTTATGGGGGAAAGCTGGCTAGCTCAACTCACAGGAACTTCTGGGTACCTATTAAAGAAATGGGGGCGCTCTTGTGCCCTGACGGAGCTTCTGATGTCCATTCGTTCTCAGGGACTCTCTCTGGACTGTCCCGCCATTCTGTCTGCTGGCCAAGGCAAGCACTGAGACCTTTCAGTGTCACATAGCAAGCTCGGTCCTTGATTAGAGTGCAGTGGGAATGTGTACAGTGTGTCTGCTGTGGGCCACTCACTACGGAACCACGTAGGAGTATTAACTATGTGAGCCACGCCTTCCTCGGTGCTCCACGAAGGACTGTTGTTAATAAGAATTCTATGAGGTTATCTTGGTTATCTCCGAGTTACAGAGAGGGAGACTAAGGCATAGCAGTTGAGTAACTTTGCCAAGTCATGTTGGAGGAGCAGGGAGTCAAAACCAGCCCGAGTGACTCCTGAGCCAGGTATTGACCCACAGATGATGAGAGATTTTTAAATTTTTTTTTTCTTTTGCCCAGACTGTCCTGGAACTTGCTATGTAGACCAGGCTGGCCTTAAACTCACAGAGACCTGCCTGCCCCTGCCTCCAGAGTGCTAGGATTAAAAGAATGTGCCACTGTGCCTGGTTGCAATTTAAGGTCCTGGACCTTGAATAATTCCTAAAGTCTCCTGTAGCCTTTCTGGTTACCCCTAAGGCAACAGGAAGATGGGCTAGGGAAGGGGAGGCCTCCTCGGTACCACCTGATATCACCATGTCCCTCCCCCAACATCCCACTGGAAACCAAAAGACCGAAGATGTCCTCCAGAGAGGACAGAGCCTGATTTGCTCATCTGTGGTCCTTTGCTACTGTTCCTTCTGTCCCGTCAGAATGATCCGCCCACAGCTCCCATCAGAAGCCCCACCATGACCCAAACACTACCTGTGGCTCTCTGAGGTCCTGGCTGAGTCCCTTCATCTGGTGTAGCTGCCCTTTGGGGTCCGAGCCCAGCTGATGCTGCTGGGTGGGGCTTCTCTCCTACCAGTGGGATGTAATGGCCATGCCTGAACCTTATCCACACGCCTGCTGCTATGTGGAGATGGTCCAGAAGATGCAGGGCATGTTGTAGCGTGTGTGGTAATAGCCATGCAGTGCAGCCTGCAGAAGCTGCCAATTCTCCCCATGGCAGGTGGCACGAAGGGTGAGTGAGAAGGCTGTGCAGCCTTAGCCTCTGTGCATTCCTCCATCATACAGGCACAGACATGGACTCACGTGTGCATACACTCACATGCACACACACGATCTCATATGAATATACACTCACATGCACACACACAAACACACATCCTCATGTTCTCACATGCATATACACTCACATGCATACACACAATCTCATGAATATACATCCACATGCACACACACAATCTCATGAATATACACTCACATGCACACACACACTCATGTTCTCACATGTGTATACACACACACAGAAACATACATCCCCATGTTCTCACATGTATATACACTCACATGCACACACACACACACACACTCATGTTCTCACATGTGTATACACACACACAGAAACATACATCCTCATGTTCTCACATGTATTTACATGCACATGCACACACATAAAGCTCCGCCTGGGCTTTAGACTGTCTGCTGGGTCTGGCCTTTCTTTGGCAATGGCCCCACTCAGCATGCCTGGAGCTGGCCCCTGGCTTTGCCTGGAGTCTTCTATACAAACCCCAGTACAAGTGCTGTTCCACCCAGAGCAGTATAGTGGCGTCTCATCCTGGGGGTGACCCTCAGTTTTGTTACTAAGCTGTGCGACTTCTGACAAATGCCTTAACCTCTCTGAGTCACAATTGCCTGTCCTGAGAGTTGATATAAGACCTCAGGGAAAGCTACAGCAAGCACTTGAGCTGCCTCTGCATGTGAGGCAAAGTGTCCCTTGTTTCCAGGGACCGTGTGTGTGTGTGTGTGTGTGTGTGTGTGTGTGTGTGTGTGTGTGTGTGTAGAAATTTATAGGCTGCTTGCAGGACTATAAACCCCAGCAGCTGCTCAGAGCTCTGAGTGCTGCCCAGCTTCCCTGCAACCCTGGGTATGTAGCCCAGCCTGCCTCAACCTGTCTGGAAGTACGTGGGAAGGACCCCGAGGGAAAGTGGGAGCAGCCAGGCCCTCTGTACCTGCAAATGTGGTGAGAAGACACCTTAGACTGGTAGGAGAAGGTACGATTGTCTGGATCTTGGATGCAGTCTATGTCCCTGGTCACACCTCCAGTCAGATGCCAAGGGCAACTGGCAGCATAAAGTGGGGTGCTTCTCTAGGTCTCTCACACTGCCCTATGCTCCTTGTCACACTGGCAGTCATACCCTAATTTTCCATTCTGAACTTTGGGGTGCAGGCCAGGACTCCTGCTCCCAGCCCCTCCCCTCCAGTCTCCCCTGACCATTGCTTTGAGCCTCTTCATCTGCAGAACCAGCTCAGACCCCTCGAGGGAGCCATAACGCAGGCTCAGGGCCAGGGTGCTATCTCTGAGTGGCTGAGTGCCGGAGGTGTGAGGTGAGGGTGTGGCAGGCTGAGTCCACGGAAGGCTGTATATCAGAGTCTCTCCTGGGCTCCCCAACATCTGGCGGCTGCGACTTGGTTCCTTGGCTTGAGGCAATGCCATCAAACCTGTATTCATACAGTCGCCCTGGATGTCTACCCGCTGTCTCCCCTAGATTTACCCTGAACCGGAGTCTGCTCTGATGACTCATATTTGATTTCCTGTTTCCACATATGGTCACATTCTGAGATCCTGGGGGTTAGGACTTTAATGTCTGCATGGAGGGACACCCATGTGGGACTGACTCTGAGTGCAGGACTTGGCTGGCACTTTGCAGCTGGGAAAACAAACAACAACAAAAAACCCACCCAGTCAAGCCCTTGGAAACAAGGGACACTGTGCTTCATGTGGGCGGGCAGCGGGTTTTTCTGAGGACTTACACCAACACTCAGGACAGGCAACGTTTTCGTTTAAATGAGGATGCTGTGATTCAGAGGGGTTAAGGCATTTGCCAGAAGTCCCACAGCTCAGAAGTAAACGCTGAGGGTCACCCCCAGGATGAGACGCCACTATGCTGCACTGAGTGGAATAGCACTGTCCTGGGGTAATGGGGGGTGGAGGTGGCGGGGGGGGGGGGGGCGGTGGTAGCACAGAGGTATGGAGCAGTTTCTGAGCCCAGGACTTTTTCCCCAGGACCTCCTGGTGTGAGGGACCCAGGAGGAGCCCAGTAGGAAGAGGGTTGTTCAGATCTCAGGCAGCCTAGGGAGGTGTCGGCAGGCTGCCAGGTGCAGGGGCCCACAGGTCTGAGTCACCACTGTGACCCAGCCGGCCAGGCCGATACTCCAGTGACAGGGCTGTGGAGCTGAGGAATGTTGTTGGGGTGCAGAGGTGGAGCACGCTCCCACCTCCAGGCTTCATTCTGAAGACACACCACTCTCCAGGAAGCTGGGAGGCGGCACTTCCTGCCAGAGGCTCAAAGCCTCTTGTGCAGGCTGCGGGCTGCTTGCTCACTCTTGCTTTCTCCTGGCGGCTGGGTTTGCAGTTCTGGGTTAGTCATGTACCCAGGCCCTAGCTTACTCACCTGGCATTTGTTTCCAGGTCCATTCCCCATTCCCCAGTGGCTTGCTGATTCATCACTGCACTCGTTCCTGCCGACTCCCATCCCCCGACACAGCCCTTCTGGCTTTCATCCATAGATCTGTTTGCCCATCAGCCATCTATCTTCCGACTTAAAGGTCCTCCTGTTTATCCCTCTCATTCATCCATTTTCTTTTTTTTTTTTTAAAGGATGTGTGTGTGTGTGTGTGTCTGTGTGTGTGTGTCTGTGTGTGTGTTGTGTGTGTGTATACATACATATGGTCAGGTGCACAAGTTGGTCAGAAGAGGGCATTGGGTTCCCTGGGACTATAATTACACGTGGTTGTGGGCCAACCAATGTGGATGTTGGGAACTCCAGCCACAAGAGCAGAAATTCTCTTAACCAGTGTGCCATCTCTCCAGCCCCTCGTTCAGCCATTTTTTTAAAAATCCCACCCCTCACTGTCCCACTGTCCATCCATCATCCATCCGTCTGTCCACACGTCTATCCATCCACCCTATCTACCCACCATCCATCCTTTATTAAGCACCTCCTGTGTTCCTCACACAGCACGGCAGCAACTCTCATCACGTACCAGCTTCACATCTGCCCTCCTCACGGTGGGAGGAGCCTCGGCAGCAGTCCGACTCACGGTGGGAGGAGCCTCGGCAGCAGTCCGACCACAGTTCTTTTTTTTTTTTTTCCTCCTGAGGAAGGAGTGCTGGGAGAGTGGTTAGTTGTTCACCTGTCTGGTCTGACTGAGCCAGTGATGGCTGCCTGCAAAGTAGGGCTCCTGTGGTCCTTTTTTTCTGGGGTGCCTTCCATCTTATGTGTAGGACCATGCATAGTTCCAGGACCGGAGCTCCTCTGGGACCATAGTTTGAGTTTCTTCAACTCCATTTTTTTTCATTCCTTGTGTACTTGGTTCCCTGGCTACGGGGTGCCTGGGACCTCTCTTCGTAAAGGTAAATACGCCTTCGAGGATGTCATGGCAATCAGCTTTCCCAGAAGGGCAGGGATAGCCAGGACTCCTTGTGCTGAGGCTGTGGCGCTCTGGTCAGGCAGGATGGGCTCATGGTCCACAGCAGATGCAGAGTTAGCACACGGAGGCCACACATCTGTATCCCCTGGAGGACTTCCTTCCCACCCCTGCCCACACGCCCCTTGGCCTTCATTCTCATAGTGGTTAAGGGGCTGCCTCTACCAGGAAGCCTTCCTGCAGCTGTTCCCAGCCAGCAGGGCCAGGGAGTTAAGTCCCCAGATCCTCCTCCTCAGCCACCCGTCCCTTCGCAGCTGTTTCACTTTTGAGCCCAAACACAATTTCCCAGGAGGCCTCTGGCACCTCCCGCTCTGCCCCTCCTCGGTGCTTCTTCCTCTGTGTCCTCCATCCCACTGCCCGTTGTCCACCCTTGGTACCTTCTGCCTGCTTGTTTTCTGTACCTTGGCAAATGTTACCACCTTTATCTCACAAAGGAGGAAGTCACAGCTCCCAGAAGCTTATGGGAGGGAACTAAGCCAAGGCGAGCCCTGGGTCACCAACAGTCACTAGCTCTAGTGTCTCCTTTTGGTTTTATTTTGAAATTGGAATGGTTGTGGGGGATGAGAGTGATCATATCAATAGCATGTTTCATGTCTGGTGCATGTGTGTTTGGTTGGTTGGTGATTTAAAAAAAAAATTTTTTTTTTTGGTAAAAAATTTATGTGTGTGTGTGAGGGACATCTCTGGGATGAGCCAGAAATCTAGGACAAGGGAAACTGCCAGGAACCTATGAGGGTGACCCTAGCGAAAACTCCTAGCAACAGGAGAAACGGAACCTGAAATGGCCACTTCCTGTAACCAGACAAGACTTCCAAAGAAACAATGGGAGCACCAAGCCACCACCCACATAACCTTTGACCTAAAACTTGTCTTGCCCACAAGAGGTGCAAAGATAAAGATGGATCCAGAAATTGAGAGAATGGCCAACCAATGACAACGGCCCGACTTTGAGACCCACTTCATGAGAGAAAGTCCACCCCGGACACTGGTAATAATATTCTGCTATACTTGCACACAGGAGCCTAGCATAACTGTCCTCTGAGAGACTTCACCCAGCAGCTGATGGAAACAGATACAGAGACCCACAGCCAAACATTAGGTGGAGCTCAGGGAACCTTGTGGAAAAAGGGGGAGGAAGGGGTGAAGGAACCAGAGAGGCCATGGGCATAAGAAAACCTACAGAAACAACTAACCAGGACCTATAGGAGCTTACAGAGTCTGAATCACCAAAGAGCATGCATGCATGGGACGGACCTAGGCTCCCTACACATATGTAACAGACATGCAGCTTGGTCTTCATGTGGGTCCCCTAACAACTGGAGCTGTCTCTGACTCTGCTGCTTGCCTTTGGATCCCTTTCCCCTAACTGGGCTGCCTTGTGGAGCCTCAACCCGAGAAGATGTGCTTAGCTCTACTGCAACTTGACAGGACAAGGTGGGTTGATACCCATGGGAGGTCTCCCCTTCTCTGAGAAAGAGGGGGGAGTAGGGGGAGGGGAGGTGTGAGGGAGGGATTGGAAGAAGGGGAAGCTACAATTGGGATGTAAAGTAAATAAGTTAATTAACTAATGGGAAAAATAGAAAGAAAGCAGGCTGAGCAAGCCACGAGTGTAGACTTAATTTTTTTAACCAAAATATTTTATTAACAACTTATTGACCGAGCCTACGTCAATTATAACCAGATTAACAAAAACAGTAGGAAATGAAGATTAATTGACACAACAACAAAACCTTAAGGATATCAGTCCCGAGGAACAATTTTCCGATCGGGAGCCGCAGGATTTTTTTTACTGGAACCAGAGTTAATAAGACCTTAGAGTCTTAGCAGGAGCCGGAGCTCTGAAGTCTTCTCTCAAGCGGATTTTTCTAGGAGCGTCTTGAAGGGCAGCGACGAACAGTAAAATCTATCCCAAGTCTCCAATCCCCCCAGCCGCCAGTTCTGGGCTCGTTTATATAGCTCCTCCCTGTCTGTTCACAGGATCTTTTTCATCTGGTAGCAATTAAGCTCCTGCACGAGGTGATTGCTCTTCTAGTGAATTAACATCACCTGTTCTCTTACTAGACCGTTCGCTCCCACACTTGGGATCCTAAAGAATAATAGGTTTCTCTCCCTCATCTCCCCCTTTCTATTTAATAAAATAAGCTATATACAACAAACTAAGAATTACCCATTAAGTCAACACCCGAGGAGCAATCTCCAGTCTGGACTAACTCCGGCCTCCAGGTCTCTGTGTTGTTTGAGTTCCTGTCCTGATTTCCTTCAGTGATTAGCAGTGATATGGAAGTGTTAGCCAAATAAACTATTTCCTTCTCTCCCAAAAATTATGTGTACAGATACTTTGCCTGCATGTATGTCTGTGTACCATATGCATATAAAGTTCACAAAGCCAGAGAGTTTGAATCTCCTGGAACTGGAGTCACAGATGATTGTGAGCTGCCAGGTAGCTGCTGGGACTTGAAACCAGGTCCTCTGGAAAAGCAGGCAGTGTTCTTAACTGCTGAGGCATCTCTCCAGCCCAGGCTCATTGCTTCTTGAGCCAGTGTCTCTCACTCTACAGCTCAGGTTGACCTTGAACTCGGGATCCTCTTTGGCTACATTCTAACTTCTGGGATTTTTAAAACAAGTGTAAGTAACGTGCTTACTTCACGCCTGTTTTCTTTTGTGTGTGTGTGTCATTTCTATTTTGGCAAGTGGCCAAGTGTGTGCTCACACATACCTGCCTGTAGGCGGTCCTGGCTGAGTCAGCCCCACCTCAGTATGGGGGTGTCTTGGAAGGGTGTGTCACAGTGTCACAGGCCCTGCCACCTTCCTCCAACTCTCACCGTGATTCATTCAGTCCCAGAGGCAGCGTCCGGAGAGCTGTGTGCCTGTCCATGACAGAGCCTTCCCTTCTTGTCGCTGCCCAGATGGAGGGGCTGGCTCTGCTGCCCCTGGCCTCACCCTGTCCCCGGATCCCACGAGCCCGCATCGCCAGGCAGCCAGGGCGAGGGGCCCAACTGGGCTGCAGGTACTGGTGTCAAGGGTGATGGAGGGAGGATTGGATCATCTGTGTGCTG
This sequence comes from Acomys minous, assembly GCF_964271855.1. Taxonomy (NCBI): domain Eukaryota; kingdom Metazoa; phylum Chordata; class Mammalia; order Rodentia; family Muridae; genus Acomys; species Acomys minous. The sequence goes on along the minus strand of NC_140485.1, from coordinate 76,447,252 downwards.
GGGATGGGGTGGTGGGGACACAGGTGTCACTTCAGTTTTTGCAGCAGTCCCATGAGGCAAAAGCACCTTTAGGTTGGCCCTGATTCTTAATCATTCTAAGTGATACTGGGGACTCACTTGGGCAAGATCCATTCCTAGCCAGATAATTGCAGGTGTGAAAGGAGCCCTGCTGTGCTGACAGCTCCTGCCCAGATCATTTGCAGCCTGAACACCTGAAGGTGTTCCTTCCCCCAGAGAGAGATTCAGGAAATGGGGTTGGTACTCTCAGATGGGGCAACTCCGAGCTGTGGCAGGCATAATACTCGCGCACGGACCTTTGCGTCACATAGCACGTTCCCTGAGCGCCTGTCAGGGAAATGTGGGGGCTCTGTCCCATCAGAGGGAAATGGGCTCAACAGGGGAAACCTGTTTGCCTCTTCACTGTCTGTCTGTCTGTCTGATCTGTGTTGGCTTCCTGCCGTTGCTGTTTAGAGATGTGAACCAACAGTGGTTATCTTTGAGTTCAGCGTGTCGAGGCCAGCCTGGTCTACAGTGTGAGTCCACGACAGGCAAGGCTACACAGAGAAACCCTGTCTCAAAAAAAAAAAGATACAGACATCTTTGAGAGTCCGTCGTTTGTTCTGTGTATCTATAGATTCATTCCATCACTCTATTACTCTACCGCCATCCATTCATCCATTATCTATCACTCCATCTATCTATCCAGTCCGTCTGTCTGTCCATCCCTCTGTCTGCCTACCTATAATCTATCATCTATCACATCTCTGTCAACCTACCTGACAAGCAATCTATTAAGGTGGTTCTTCTTACCCTCCCCCTAATCTCCCGAGCGATTAATACTGCATCCGACTGTGAGAACCGCTTGGGCCATTGAATGTGCTCAGTGATGATGGTTGAGTGAACAAATGAATGATACTTTAAGAGTGTGAAATTTCATAGCATCTCCTTTGTTTACTCACAATAGCAAAGGAACAAAAGCAGTATGCTTGCTTCCAGAATGGTGGCTTTCCAAACTCCAGGGTTATGTAAGCATTGTTTTAAGTTTTATTTGTATTCTTTTGGAGGCATCGTCCTACTATGTAGCCCAAGCTTGCTTCAAATGTTCAGTCCTTCTGCCTCAGCCTCCCCAGTGCTGAGGTCACCAAGCCCAGCATTATTATATCTTTTTAAGTGTTAAAAACAAAGAATAAAACAAAACAAAAAACTAGTGCCAGGCACGGTGATGCATATCTGCAATCTCAGCGCTCAGGGAGGCAAAGGCAGGTAGATCTTTGTGAGTTTAAGGCCAGCCTGGTGGTCTACAAAGCAAGTCTGGGACAACCAAGGCTACACAGAGAAACCCTGTCTCGAAAAACAAAACCAAATCAAACCTAGTAAAGTGGCTGAGGAGATGGCTCAGTAGGTAAAGTGTTTGCTGTGTAAACACGAGGACCTCAGTTCAGATCCTGAGTAGAAGCCTGCAGTGTAGTGTGTGCCTCTCTAACCCAGAGCTAGGACGGGGCTGTGTGAAGCCAGGTGGATCTCCAGAGCTCACCAGTCAGCTAGGCTTTCTGGGAGCTGGGAGCTGCAGAGACCCTGTCTCAAGAACAGAAGGTGGAGGCAGACACTTGGTTAGAAGAAACACATTTCCTGTTAGCCACACAAAATTGCAAGCAAAGTTCCATTTCTTATGTGGCAATTAGCAAATATTTATATTACAGTTACTTACTTATTTGTATGCATGCATGTGGGTGCGCGTGCCAAAGCATGCATGTGTGTGAGGGTTGTCGGAGGACAATTCGCATGAGTTGGTTCTCTCCTCTCACCCTGTGAGACCTAGAGATGGATGGAACCCAGGTTGTCAGAGTTGGTGGCAAGTGTTTTTATTGGCTGAACCATCTCACTGGCCACAGCCATGTGGTTGACTTCGTTCTGGCATTCGCTCCCTGTGGTTGTCAATCAGTGACTGAGCCAAGATGTCACAGCAACTGCTGACTCTTGCCTAGATTTTATGGAAGGACCATGAGCACTTTGAAACCAGGGAAACACGAGCTGTTTCTGTAGAATAACGTGAGCCAGTGTGTCTGAAGGACAGGCAGCCAGTGCCCTGTGGTGGAGAGCCTCTGTAGTTTCACAGCAGGGGTGGCATATGTTGTGTGGCTGTGGCTGTGGCTGTGGCTGTGGCTGTGGCTGTGGCCTTGGCTTCATTTCCCAAAAGTAGGATGGACTTCAACCATCCAAGCCATCACTTTATCAGTTCATCTAGTTCTCTGTGGACCAGTCACGTACTGAGTGATTTTAACCTCTTTGGAGATCAGTGTTTATTGACTTGCACCAACTATCATGAGGAAGAGGTGTTTACTGTGGAAAAAAAAATTACAAGCAAAAATCCTCCCACCTCCAATCTACAAGGACCTGCCAAGAACAGTTTAATGCACATCCTATAGGATGCTATAATTTGTAAATATAATCAATATATATGTTAACTGTATATGTGATGGTTTATGTCAACTTGACATGATCTGGAATTACCAGGAGACAAATCGCCACTGCAGCTGTGAGGATTGCTTAGATAGCATTCCCTTGAGCAGACCTGTGAGAGGCTGTTTTGATCAGGGATGAGGATCTACCCTAAAGGAGTGAGGCACTATTCCCTGGACAACGTCGAAAAGAGGAAGCTGTCCTGTGTACTGTGTCCTGTGTCCTAATCCCAGCAGATGATTCTCTGTGAGTTCAAGGCCAGCCTGGTCTACAAAGTGAGTTCCAGGTCAGCCAGTGTTACATAGTGAGACCCTGTCTAGAAAGAAACAAAGAAACAAAGAATAAAGAGAAAAGAAGAAAGGAAAGAGGGAAGGAAGGAAGGAAGGAAGGAAGGAAGGAGGAGCTGAGCAGAAGTCACTCTGCTTCTTGGCCACAACAGGTACAATGTCACAAAGCTCCTGTCACCTTGGCATCCCACCAGAACGGACCTCATTCTCCAACTATGAGCCAAAGAAAAGACTTCCATCCCTAAGTTGCTTTCGTCAGAGGTTTTTATCACGGTGGCAGGGAGAGTGACTAAGGCGACATATATGTCTTTTCATGCTCTAACTGTGTGTATACACACACACACACACACACACACACACACACACACACACATGCATGCACTCTCTGTGTGTGGTGCAGTCTCTCAGTGAACAACCCTTTCCACTTAAGGACAACTGCCGGAGACAGATCAACGTCACCTCTGCACAGCTACCTGGCGTTTCCTTTTGCGCATTGTTCAGCGGCCTCCTCTGGTGGAACTTGGGGTCCTTTTCCTGGCTCTTGTTTTGGGGGGGGTGATGCTGTGAGCTGTAGGGCACTGCTCTCAGGCATGTATCTGTGGAGCTCTGTCCTTATGGCGAACTCCCAGGACAGGAGATCCCAAGATGTAGACTTTGAGAACACTGAATTATGTCATCCTCAGGGGTCTCCAGGGAAGCGGTGGCCCTTACCGTCCCTGGAGGCCATCAACTTGCCTCCTTATATTCTTGGCATCTTTGTTTTTAAACTTTTATTTTATTGGTAGGAGTGTGGGTGTTTTGTTTGTTGTTCGAAACAGAGTTTCTCTGTGTAGCCCTGGCTGTCCTGGAATCACTCTGTAGACCAGGCTGGTCTCGAACTCAGAGTGATCTGTCTACCTCTGGCTCCCAAGAGCTGGGATTAAAGGCCTGTGCTACCATCACCCGGTGCATATGTGTGTGTGTGTGTGTGTGTGTGTGTGTGTGTGTGTGTGTATGTGTGGTGTTTAATGCCACATGCTATTGGCCACAGCACATGTGGGTTAAGAAGACAACTTTGTGGAGTTTATTCCCACTTTTCACCTTTCTGTGGGTCCTGGGTATCAAACTCAGGCCTTCAGACTTACACAGCAAGCTTCTCTGCCTTCTGTGCCATCTCATTGGCCTTATTCTTGGTTTTTTGTTTGTTTATTTTGTTTTGGTTTGGGTTTTTTTGTTTTTGTTTTTGTTTTTTTGAGACAGGGTTTCTCTTGTAGTCTTGGCTGTCTGTCCTGGACTCACTTTTGTAGACCAGGCTGGCCTCAAACTCACACAGATCGCCTGCCTCCCCTACACTGCTGCCCCCCCCCCCCACCAGCCCCAGTGCTGGGATTAAAGGCATGTGCCACCAAGCTCAGCTTTTTTTTTTTTCTTTTTTCTAAAGACACAGTCTCAATATGTAGTCATGGCTGTCCTGGAACTCACTTTGTAGACCAGGCTAACCTTGAACTTACAGAGATCTATCTGCCTGTCTCTGCCTCCAGAATGCTTGGATTAAACACATGTGCCACCATCCTGGCTCATTGTTGACAGTATATTATTGTTCCTTTTAGTTTTTGTTAATTGAATCCCAATAAACTTCTTGTAATGTGTGTGTGTGTGTGTGTGTGTGTGTGTGTGTGTGTGTCTGTCTGTCTGTCTGTCTGTCTGTCTGTCTGCTTTTCTAGACAGAGTCTCGTGTAGTCCAGGCTGGCCTATAACTCAGAATGTAGGTGAACACAACCTTGTACACTCTGATCCTCCTGCCTCAGAGCGCTGGGATTACAGGTGTGCACACCACTCCACCCTTGATGAGGAGTTCGGGACAGCACACTCTAGGCAGGCCTCCTCCAACTGAGCTGCATCCCCAGCGCCATCATTTGCCTTTTGAGATCAGTGTTGACATGTTGAACAGCTTTTCCCCGGCTCCGTGTCTGGCGGGGTCTCCACGCTGGAGCCGAGAGGCAGGAGGACCCATTTTGATCCCAAAGCCGCCGTCAGATCCCCTCCGTCAATAGTAGCCGGGCAACGTGGCTGATGACACCCAGGGAGCTCCTGAGCCAAATCAGTCTTAACATCCTCAACTCATACTTCAGTCATGTGCAGCTCAAGTCTCTGCCACCGAGGTCAGTGACAACTGATCTTCAGATATGTCTGCAGATGCCAGATTTGAATGAATCACTCGCGCACTATGAAAATGACGAGGTCAGGCCTGCATTCAGAGGCCTCAGCGCATGCCAGCTGTGGGCCTCTGAGGGACGTTACTCAGCCTCTCCGAGTCTGATTTTTCATTGGCTCTAAGTGCCTGGGACCAGTAGTGCCTACATGGGCTCGCTGTGAGGATAATACGGCGTCCATGCTGGCCAGAGTGCCTGATGTACAGGACACTAACGACAAACCTCAGCTAGCAGTGCTCAAAGGGAGCGTGCTTGGAGGTCCGTTCCCATGGGAACAGCAGATCCAGGTCCCCTGGCTTCCTGTAGCGGTAGAAGTTTGACTCAGAGTTCTGAATCCACATCCTCCTTCCGCAAGCCCCCTCTTCTCCTACCCTGTCCTTTGGGTGCTCCAGTCGGTGCCGTTCTGAGAGTGGTTGTCGTCTACGTGACCGTCCCTTGGGAATCTCCACTGTGGCCCACAGAGCTAGCCAGAAGCCCCAAGGCCGTAGCCTGGTTCCTGGGGTGCTGGTATTCTGCTGCCCAGTACTGCCCTGAGATTTTCCTCTTGCCTGCAGTGCTCTTCTGCCAGGCATCCCTAACTGTACCAGTTCCTCTGCAGATGCTATGGAGTGTGAGGATGCCTTTGTATTGACTCAGCCCAGGTATGAGGATTCCCTTGGTTGGTTGTCATTCTGATGGGTGAAATACTTCACCAGTTTTAATGTGCCTTTTTCCTGATCATTGCCTGTTTTGTGTCCTCCCATGGTGAGCACCAACATGTTATTTCTTTTTCTTTCTTTCCTTTTTTTTTTTTTTTTCTGAGACAGGGTTTTTCTGTGTAGCCTTGGCTATCCTGGATTCACTTCGTAGACCAGGCTGGCCTCAAACTCATAGTGATCCGCCTGCCTCTGACTCCCGAGTGCTGGGATTAAAGGTGTGCGCCACCACACCCAGCTCCCGACAGGTCATTTCTAAAGTGAATAAAAGGTGTCAACTCTCCTAGCCTACTGATATTTTTTTATTGATTTCTGGAAACTCTTTCTATAATTAGATAAAATGCTGTCATTTGGTTTTATTTATTCTCTCTCTCTCTCTCTCTCTCTCTCTCTCTCTCTCTCTCTGTGTGTGTGTGTGTGTGTGTGTGTGTGTGTCTGTGCATGTGCGTGTGTACGTGCCCACCCGTGCATCTGGGTGTAGAGCTAGAGTTTCACTTGAGGTATCATCTTATATCGCTTTCTACCTTGTTTTTTTGATACAGGGTCTCTCACTAGATTAAGCTAACTGGTTTAGCTGGGCTGGCAGGCCAATGAGCCTCTGTGATCCTCCAGTCTCCAACCCTCCCCCAGCACCGAGATTACAGACCACACATTATTGCGCCTGGGTTTTGGCAGGTGCTGGGGCTCCAAAGTCAGGTCATCAAGTTGCACTTTACTCGCTGAGCCACCTCCCAGCTCTGACGGTCTGGCCTGTAAGCCCATGAGTAGCTGAGTGAAATAGTGAAAGATGAGACCCCTACAACGAAGGCCTTTGTGGCAAGGTAGGGGTTAGTAGCCAGTCCCAGGTGAAGCAGCTGGTGCTTTTCCCATGGTGATGTTGGTTTCTGCCTGCTTTGTAGAGCAGGTGTTTGAGAACCAAGCATGGGCCCTGTAAGACCGAAGAGCCACTAAACCACCTGCTAACGTTGGTCACCTACAAGCGTGCCACTGTCTGGAGAGGAAAACCTACAAATCATGGAGATTTTTTTTTTCTTAAAAGTGTGTGTGTGTGTGTGTGTGTGTGTGTGAAAGAGAGAGATGTTTGCATGTGCATGTGTTTCCTCTGTGTACTTGTGTGTCTAGGAGTAATCATGTCCTCCTGTGTGTGTTCGTGGCCTGTGTGAAGGCCATAGGTTAAAGTCAGGTGTCTTCCTCTATTGGGCTTTATGAGGAGCTAACCATTTGGCTAGCCTGTCTAGTCAGTGAGTCCTGGAACCTGTCTTTCTGTGTCCCCTGATCCAATGGTAAGGTTCCAGATGTATATACCATGCCTGGCTTTTACCTGGGTGCTGGGGCCTCGAACTCAGGTCCTCATGTTTGCACCCCAAGCATTTTGCCCTCAGGACCATCTCTAGTTCCTCTCGGAGATTTTTTGTCTTATTTTTTTTTTTTTTTGTTTTTGTTTTTGGAGACAGAGTCTCTCTGTGTTAGCCTTGGCTGTCCTGGACTCCCTTTGTAGACCAGGCAGGCCTCAAACTCACAGTGATCCGCCTGCCTCTGCCCCGCCTCCCAGTGCTGGGATTAAAGGTGTGCACCACCACGCCTGGCCCCCCCTCCTCTCAGAGATTTTAAACACCCTCCGTAACCTCCTCCCTCAAAGTCAGCTAAGATATATTGCAGCCCAGCAGCCATGCCCCCAGGGCCCCTTGGGTTGATTGGGCCACCAAGGTTTCACATCAGGGCAAAGGGAAGACTGAGGTGGGTTTTTGGGGCGGGATGGAGCCTGCCTAATGTGGTTAACGATGCATCTTCTTTCACCTGGTATGTCCGGACTATTTTAGCACATAACCAACATGAAATATTAACGGACAGACATTTTACATTCAAATGCGGCATCTTCTGAATATGTCACCTGGTTTTCTTTTTTTAGCAACATCCATTGTGATGCTGCCTTCGCATCTGGAGAGCCTCCATGTGCACAGAGAGCACAGAGTTACAGCTGGGGGGTGGGTTCCTGCTCCTAAGGTGTCCTGAACACACCTCGATGCCACGCTAGCTCCTTTTCTCCTTGTGGCAAGATACCCAACAGGGGCAATATATGAAAAGAAGGCTCCCTCTGGCCCACAGGGCCGTGTACAGGCGAGGCAGGCATTCTCCTCAGCCCAGCCAGCACCATCACAATTCAAAGAATGAGTACACTGCCTGAGTCACATTTTTTGTTTTTACTGTTTTGTCTTAAAAGGAAAACTACTGCCCTAGAGGGTTTTGGGGGAGCCGGGCAGGTGATAACGCGAACATTTGCAGCTTTTTATAACCGTTCTCTCCATCTCCCTGCCCTCTCCTTCTCCACATACCCCCAGCCTCACAGACAGCCGTGGAGTCATTTCTGATGTGCAGTTTGTGCACTGCATACTATGCACTGTGCAATAGCATGTGCCTCCGAAGGTATGCTATTCACGCAGTGGTTCTAGGCTGAGTTCTGACAGAGCGTGGGGCATGGGGCGTGGGGCGTGGGGAACTCATGTCTGTGCATATGCTCACAGATGGGTATGCACCCAAGGTTCCCTGCCACAGCGTGTGCACATGGCTGTGTCCTGAGATCACTCTTGGGTCTCTGCACTCAGAGGCCTGATTCCCGCCCCCTTCTTAAAACTTGAGTCACTCGTTAGGGTTGGAAATGGGAATACATAAAGGGTACACAGTGCCAGTGGCACACGCGTGTGGCATCTGGGAATGTGCATGAGGCAGGAAATGTGGGCTCCTGCCCCTCTTGGCAGAGTTGTTTGGTTGCTCAGCAGTAGACCGTGTGAGTCAACTATTGTTGCATAACACATGGTCCTGAACTGGGCACCAGTCATTTATAAAATCAGCAGCCCTTTGTTCTTATTCAAGTGTCTGAGTTTGGTTGAGGTGAGCTAATCTAATCTAGGCTTTCCAGGGCTTGCCCAAAAGCCAGAGGCATGTGGCACACCATCCAGCCACTCCTCCATGGTCATCTCTGGCTACTGCCATTGGCCTTTCTTTCTCTTCATCTCCAGCCTTTCCCCTCCTCTGATTCCCTGCTCTACAGAGCAAACCTTGGTGCTGGCCCAGCAGTGACAGCATATTGTACTCCCAGCATGCCCCACTGGGAGGGACCCGTCTCAATCCATCACACCCCAATTTATCATTGCATAACAGTAATTAGGAGACAAGAGGAGGCTCCTGAACAGAGCAGCAGCCCTGTGGCTGGTGTGACAGGGACAGCTGATAGGGTCAAGACAGGCACACACAGGCGAGTGGCAGTCCCTTTCCATCCAGGTGCTGTATCCAACCAATGAGAGAGGAGCCACACCTAGCAGGAAAGGTGCACAGGGGACTTGCTGAGTTCTTGACAACATAGTGGGCGGGGTCAGAATGCCTGGGCTGCCCTAGCTTGGCAGGAAACTTTGGACGGACTATTTTCTTGTTCTGCACCTCAGTGTTCTCATCTGCAAGATGGGATAGTAACAATAGGAAGTCATGAGGACTGAATGGATTAGCGCAGGTGAATGAGGAGGGTCCCCATCCACAGTGGCATGGTATTGTTCCCTAGGCAATGTTTGATACATTCTGGTTGTTTCAATGAATGGATGCTCTGGGCGTCCAGTTGGACAGAGGCCAGGTATCCTGTTAAACATCCCTAATGCAAGGGATGGCCCTCACTACAAACAAGTGACCCTCTAGGACCAGGGGAGGGGACCTCACTGTGGGGTTCAGGGCAGAGCCTTGCACAGGCCAGTGCCAGTTCTCTGGAGGCCCATGTTAGGGTCGGTTGCCACTATGGCCACATCACCTACATTTGTGACAAGAGCCTGTTCCTTATGTCAATGACCTCTAACATTTATGGTTAGGATAATGGTGTCACTGCTGTGACTATGTTAATGTACTACAAGGGCTGATTCCTGGCGTGCCAGGCTGAAACACCTGTCCTGCTCCAGCCTTAGTGGCTTGCTGGCAAGGAGCCCAGCCACACCTCCACCAGGTCCTGCCCACCAGGTTGTGCCACATTCTTGGTCCCTGGGTCATGTTGACCTTGGCCTCTGAGGAGTTTCTCCCTTCTCTTCTGGGTGGCTCTTAGCCTTTTGTGAGTTCCTGTAGCTCTACCCTGGTCTTCAGCAGAGGCCTTTGCCCCCATAAACTGCCAAGACTGCAGGGCAAAGACCTCTCTTCACCCTGCATTTTATAGAAACCAGACTGAGGGGCGAGAGACATATCTACCATCACACAAGGAATAAGTGAGGTTGGACAGCTGCCAAAGATTTCTAGGGTACCACTGCCCCATCCTGGGGCCATTGGAGAAAACATAGAAAACTCAGAGAAGAATTTTTTTTTCCTGAGGCAGGGTTTCTCTGTGTAGCCTTGGCTGTCCTAGACTCACTTTGTAGACCAGGCTGGCTTCGAACTCACAGCAACCCACCTGCCTCTGCCTCCTTGCATGCTGGGATTAAAGGCATGCACCCTCATGACCAGCATAGAAGGACATCTTTGCTGTGTGGCAGCCAATCCTCTCAGGCCCACTCATCAATGCCCAGGGCCCCTAAACCACCTAGTGCTGCTCTTAAGATCCAGGGAGCTAGCTCAGTAGATAAAGTACTCGCCACACAGGGAGACAGTAAGTTCCCCCAGCCACATTAACCTGCATCTGGAATGCAGAGCATTCTTGAAGGCAGAGCCAGGGGCTCTGGGGCTCAGTGACCAACCAACCAACCAAGCAGAATCCATGAGGCAGAATGAATGACCTTGCTTCAAGCAATAAGGTGGAAGCTGGGTATAGTGGTGCACATCTTTAATCCCAGAACTCGGGAGGCAGAGGCAGGTGGATCTCTGGGTTCAGATATATATACAGGGAAATCGTGTCTCAAAACTCCCAGATAATAATAATAATAATAATAATAATAATAATAATAATAATAATAATAATAATGCTTAATGATAAGGTGGAAATGAGCTGAGGCAGAACTCCATATCACAATCTGCCCGTGACCATGTACACATATACTTACATACACTACACATATGTGCCCACATACTACACATCAAGAGCTTCTGAGCCTGAAACCTTGCTGATTGGGTGAGTCTCTGTGGGCCTCCCCTCATCTGTCTGGGACTATTTTCTTGTCTGTAAATCGGGGAATACTATGTCCCCTGCATGGGCTAATACATCAGCTTGAAATCTGGCTCTGCTTTTAAGCATGTGCAGGTGCTTGGTAGTGTTTCAAATGGGAATGGCAGCTGGAGGCGGCAGTGCTTTGCATGCCTGTGCGCACCATGCAGCCAAAAGACACCAGCATCAAGCCAAGCCTTGCTGTGGGGCTCCAGGCAAATCCAGTGACTGTGCTAAACATGCCTCTTCTTTCGAAAAGAGGCCACACAGCATGATGTGATCTTGGGGACAGCAGGTGTGTGGTTCCTTCCTCAGCTTTCACTTACCCTCTCTGACCTCCCCAGAAAATTCACCACGAGATGGCTGCTTAGCTAGCAAAAGGTGGCTAGGAGGCTGGCCCTTGTTTGGGCTTAGTTGCTTTAGTTTTCAAAGTGTCAGGAAAGCACACAGATGCTTCTAGAGGCAGCTAACTGCAGAGCTGTGTACAGCAGGGGGTGCAAACAGACTCCCCGGGAGGCACTGGCTCTGGCCATCTGGAAAAGCGCAGACAGAGCACTGCAGCCAATTTTTATAATTAACAGAAAATTGGTCCCCAGTTAGGATGTTTCTGCTGGGAGAAGATGTCCAGTCCTCATCTCTTCCTCCAGACCCTGACACTCTCACACTGCCACACTTTGGGGGTGAACCGTTGACAGCTCCAGTCGGAGCTCAGTGACGAAGATGCACAGCCAGGGTTCTGGGATACCTACAGCTAGGACAAGCCACGTGTTAAAAAGAGCGTGGAGGTCTTTATGTACAAAAGGTTGAAATTCCAAGATGGTGGGGCTGGAGGTGTGTCTTTGTTAGTGCTCATCCAGGCTGCACAGGGCTTGGGGTTTGGTCCTCAGCACCGGAAAACTGGATTTGGTAGTTCGCACCTGTAATCACAAGGCTCCAGAAATTCAAGGTCATTCTGTGCCAAGGTACATAGTGAGTTTGAAGCCAACCTGGCCTACACAAGATGCTGTGTAAAAAAAAAAAATCCCAGTATAGTATAGTGTCAGCCGAACATGAAGCCAGGAATGGAGACTTCCTGTGCACACTCTCCTTCTTGGATGGGAGTGCATACATGGAGCTGACCTTGGGTCCCAGACCACTCCTCCATAATTTAGGAAGACTTTGCTGGGAGGATGCTCAGATGGGGCAGGGAAAAATAAATAAATAAAAAAGGAGCTAAGAGATCCCACAAGAAAGGATGCCAGGCAGGTAACAGGAGCAAAGTCAACACAAGGGCCACTTGACGAGAAGTGTCATTATCTCCCGGCTCTTGGACTGAGCCATTCTTCTTCCAGAAGTCTCCCCTCTGGTTTCCTCTGCACAAAGATGCAGAGCCTGTGGCTGTAGCCATTATACTGACAGATGCGAACAGCAGCCATCACAGGAACTCGCTGACCCCTCCCACATGAGGATCTGTGGAGCCTCACTAAGCATTGACATACCCTTCAGAGCCTGCAGCCAGTTAGCAGCGCTTGCTAGCGATGCTCCCCTGGCCGCCAGGACTCCTGTGAGCCTAGTAGTGAAGCTGAGCCCTAAGGCTCGACTGAGGGGTAAAACTGAGTCACACTGTGTGAAGATTAGGGCATCTGTCCCAGGCTGGAAGAAGCTGAGGAGATGTCCCTCACCCCTGTGTCAGGATCTGCAGGGCTAATTTGGAGAAGGGGCCAGTGGCAAAATTTCCTGCCTTACCAAATTCTGCACAAATGATTGTGGTGACTGCCAGCTGGCTCGTGATGAGAAAGAAGTTCCCAGGTCTTTTCATATAAAACTTGTAATCCTCCTGCCTTAGTCTTCCGAGGACTGGCATGATATGTGTGTGCCACTAGTTCGGAAAGATCTGGAGAGGCAACCAGCACCAGCCCTGGGCCCTGGGTTGGCCACGGTGTGAGCTTACTGGAGGTGCAACTCATAGTGCATTTATACTGTGTAGGTCAACAGGGTCACGGATGTGGACAGAGTTTTGCAACCATCATCAAAAATCACCATAGAGCCTTTTATCACCCCAACAGAGACACTGTCTTCCCCTGTAGTCAGTCACAGGTATGTGACCAGTGGTGTGACAGGTATGACTGTGCTGTTCTAGCTGCCACATAATGTCCACTTGAAAAAGTGGCCCAGCGGGAGCTGCACAGCATCTGACATGAAGACCTTCCTTCTCTAGGCTGCCATTTTATTTTATTTTATTTTATTTTATTTATTTATTTTTGAGACAGGGTTTCTCTGTGTAGCCTTGGCTGTCCTGGACTCCCTTTGTAGACCAGGCTGGCCTTGAACTCACAGTGAGCCACCTGCCTCTGCCTCCCGAGTGCTGGGATTAAAGGTGTGCACCACCGCCTGGCATCCAGAATGTTTCTTAATCTCTAAGTAATATTGGGAATCATTGTCTTTGCTAACCATCATCCAACATTTGTCCAGCCTGTCTGTGTTCATTTTGTCACTGCCCCTCCTCCTCCTCCTGTGTGTGTGTGTGTGTGTGTGTGTGTGTGTGTGTGTGTGTGAATGTGTGTGTTCTGTGCTGGAGACTGAACCTAGAGCCTTGCACTCTACAACTGGACCACATCCAGAGCCAACCTTCCTTCTACTTTTACCCTTTGCCATTTTATATTATGTGCCAATGTGTTTGTTTGCATTTGTGTTTGCACATGTGTGCATGTAGAAGCCAGACATTGACACACTGGGTGTCTGCCTTCATTGCTCTATACCTCATACAAAGAGTGGGGATCTTTCAACCTGAACCCAGAACTGTAGTTAGGCAGCTTGCCCTTGGGGGATCCACTGTCTCTGCATTTATACTGTGTAGGTACTGGCCAGGGTTACAGGCACACTGCAAATGTGGGTGATAGGGGTCAGAACCCTGTCCTTGCGTTGTGTGGCCAGCCCTCCCCTGTCTTTGTAAAGCAGCATCTTCATGATTTTCCTTCCTTCCTTCTTTCCTTCCTTCCTTTCTCTCTCTCTCTCTCTCCCTCTCTCTCTCTCTCTCTCTCTCTCTCTCTCTCTCTCGTTTTTGGTTTCTCAAGACAGGGTTTCTCTGTGTTTCTCCTGGAACTTACTCTGTAGACCAGGCTGGCTTGCAGCTCAGAGAACCCCCACTTCTGCCTCCAAGTGCTGGGATTAAAGGTATATACCACCACCACCCAGGGATTTTTTTATTCAGCATTTACATTTTTAAAAATTATATATTATTTGTACAGTGTTCTGCCTGCTTGCCAGAAGAGGGCACCAGATCTCATTATAGATGGTTATGAGCCACCATATGTGGCTTCTGGGAATTGAACTCAGGACCTTTGGAAGAACAGCCAGTGCTCTCAACCTCTGAGCCATCTCTCCAGACCTTGTTTTTATTCTATTTTATTTTTTTTGGTTTTTCAAGACAGGGTTTCTCTGTGCAGTTTTGGCTGTCCTGGCTTTGCTTTGTAGACCAGGCTGGCCTCGAACTCACAGCGATCAACCTGCCTCTGCCTCCTGAGTGCTGGGATCAAAGGCATGTGCCACCACTGCTCATCTTTTGTTTCTCTAATTTGGACAGTTCAAAGCTTGGAGGAGCTTATTGTTTTTGTTAGAGGAATCCAGAGTGGTGAAGTGATCTTGTCTGGTATCAATACTAAGCTCAAACAGCTATAGAAATTTCTAGATATACTCATTTCTCATTTGAGGAACCTGGGGGTATTATTCCTCCTCCCTGATACAACCAGTTATAGGTCCAACAGCTGGTGGTGTCAGGGTTCCTGTGTTTGGGGCACTATTAGCACCAAGGTCCCCAAAGCCTCTGGCCCTGACAGGAGCATAGAAACCTCATCCTAAGCTCTTTGGTAAACCTGGGCTGTCATTTGCTGGGACCATGGGACTGACTCTGTCTCATTCTGGAGTTGTATGTCTGCATGAAGTGGAAATTCACTCCATGGTGTGTGGAAGGAAAGGAGGGTCAAGGGTGGGATGCAGGAGTCCCCACACTGCGCAGTCTGGATCATGAGAGTCTGGGACTCGGAGCCCCAGCTCCATCTCTCATGGCTGCAGAGGCCAGTCTCCTGGGAGATTCTAGGCCTTATCAAGTCGGCAGCTGGGACAAGGACTGTTGGCCTTGCTAAGGGAGCACTCTGGCTCTTTAGGTGTCCTTGGCATCAGCAGCATTGCTCGTGACCCAGGTTTGGAAAAGGTCCAAGGGTCCTGGTCAGTTTGCTGAGAGCCAGTGTCTGGTATCTGAGTGGCACTAGCTTCAGGACAGACCCATGCCTGGCACAGCAAGAACCGAACCCGGCCTGACCCTTCCCCTCCCCCCCTTTTCACTTGTACAGCCCTGACCCCTCTACAGGCCCCACACATCTGCAGCAGTGTCCTCTGAGGCCACGCCCTGCCGGCTGCTCCCACTCCCGGCTGTCCTGGGCAGAGAGCTTGTCCATGGATGGCTTCTGGATAGAGGTGGAACGGACCCAACAGCAGAACGGAGTGAAAGAGGAGGACCGTGGTCTGGGTAGAAGCCAGCTCCCGGAAGGTAAGGCGAGCTGGGCCTGAAGGTGGGTGTTAGGGCCTTGCCCCAGGGAGGACAGTGTGTCAGGGCCCAAACGTGGGGGAAAGCATCGAGGATTTCCTAGTTGCTTGAACTGTTTGCAGCAGTCACTCCATTGCTCTCCCTGCCATCTGTTTTCTATGCCATTGTTAAGAAGGATTATCCGAAAAGGCCAATTAGTTTCTCACCCATCTGATGAAATAACTCAGGAAATATCTACTGAGTGTCTTTTGCCTGCCAGGCAGTGTGTAGACACTGGGATGCAACGGAGAATACCAGACAGCCTATGAGGACCTGCCATTGCAGCAGATTCTTTTTTCTTTTTCTTTTTTTTTTAAAGATTTATTTATTATGTATACAGTGTTCTGCCTGCAGGCCAGGAGAGGGCACCAGATCTCACACAGATGGTTGTGAGCCACCATGTGGTTACCGAGAATTGAACTCAGGACCTTTGGAAGAGCAGCCAGTGCTCTTAACCTCTGAGCCATCTCTCCAGCCACTCCCTCTCTCCCTCTCTCTTTTTTTTTTTTTCCTAGACAGGGTTTCTCTGTGTGGTAGACCTGGCTGTCCTAGACTCACTTTGTACACAAGGCTGGCTTCGAACTCACAGTGCCGGGGTTAAGGGCGTGTGTGCACCACCATGCCCGGATCCGCTCTAGCAGATCCTAAGCATTCCATTCAATACTCTTAACTCCCTATCTCTCTCAGGGTGACAGCAGCCATGTGTCCCTGTAACGGCACCATAAGGCCCTGACCACATGAGCATAGAGCAGCACCAAACCATTGTTAACATATCACACTGTTCTGGGGGTGTGTGTGTATGTGTGTGTGTGTGTGTGTGTGTGTGTGTGTGTGTGTGTGTGTGTATGACAGGGCTCAGCTGGATCTCCTTCAGTGACAAGCTCAGGGCCATCTGGATCAGTCATCAAAGGGCGTCTTACCTTTGTGTCTGGCAAGTGAGTGTGACCTCCCACACAGGTGGCCTGGGTCTAGACCACCTCCATGTGGCCTGTGTGTGAGGCCCAGGCCTCCTCACAACATGGCATCTGGGTTTAAGGAGTGAATCCTGAGAAAAAGCTACAGTGGGTGTTCCTGGCCAGCCTTGGAAGACAGCCACCATTGTTTTTTGTGCACCCTACCATCCTGTGTGCACCCACATTCCAGGGGAGGGGAATCAGACCCCATATCTTGGTGAGATGACACTTCCCTTGGCCCACAAGTCTTTCCAGGACTGGCCTGGGGCCTATCACTGCCTCATCTTCCAGTCTGTCACTCCACCACGCTCTCTCTCAAGGTCTCCTTGCAGTTTCTGACCGTGAAAGCATACTCCCTCCCTTTGTCCTCGCCGCCTCCTCTTTCTAGAACAGTCTTTGTCTGGGCACCTTACAAGATGATCTGTGCTTGGCCAGCTGCTGGGCTTGGAACGTGCCTCCTCACATCCCTCTATACCACAGTCTGACAGCGATCCCTAGCTTCCTGCCCCACGTGACTCACCGCTGTAGAACCCCCGTGCCTTCACAGCCCCATGACACCTGCTCACACACTGCCACACTCCACTTTCCACGAGGCCAGGGCATCAGCAGCCTTTCCCACGTCGGCCTGTGTGCTGGTATCTGGAGCAACTGGGCATGTTCCCTGTTTAGCAAGTGAGGGAGTGACAAGAGCGTGACAGGGGCCTGCCCACATGGAAACTCTCTGGCCTATGCTTCAGTTTTACTGGCCCTGGTTGGCCCAATGGGCCATTTGAGACTTTCAGGTCTCTAGAGGGCTGAAGGGGTGAAAATCCCTGGTGAGGCCAGAGGTGGGTATAGGAGACAGGCTTGCGTGCCTTACACTACATCTAAAACCAAACCTAGGGGTTGGAGTCTGAGTGCTGAAGGCTGGAGCCTTTTCAGACAACAAAAGCAACACAGGGCTCGTGTAGACCCAGGACAGACAGAACCAAGTGCGTGCGCGGTTCGTTATTATTGTATTTTAGTTCATGTAGGAACGACGGGTTTCGTTGTGCCGTTTGCGTACATGTAGATCGTTGTACTTTGCTCGTAGCACCCGACAGCTGATGCTGTCTCCTGTCCCTGCTCCTGCCGGTCCTTTCTGGGAGTCACTTTCCTCTTAGCTTCTGATGGTGAGCACTTCGCTTACAGGGATATCCGTCCTTCACAATGGCTTTTCACTGTTTACTGCTCGTGTTTGGCGGGTGGGCCTAAAAGAGGGGAGCCGCCAAAACAAGGCAGACTAAAGTCTCACGCACTAGCCAACACTGTCGGAAGAGTCACCTGGGGCTGGAGAGACGGCTCAGTGGTTAAGCGCACTGCCTGCTCTTCCAAAGGACCCGGGTTCGATTCCCAGCACCCACATGGCAGCTCACGGCTATAGCTCCAAGATCTGACACCCTCACACACAAATTAAAATTAAATAAAGATATTTAAAGAAGAAGAAGAAGAAGAAGAAGAAGAAGAAGAAGAAGAAGAAGAAGAAGAAGAAGAAGAAGAAGGAGTCACTTGACTAAAGTGTACAATCCCAAGGACAAGCTACATGTTGGCAACAATATGTGTTTCCATAGAGGGATATAAACAGATAATAGCAGCCAGTTGTAATGAACAGTCTGAAGTGAGCTCACTCCTGTCCACTACACCTGGGAAGGGCGGGAAAGCACATTCCAAGAACAACTCTGTGCTTTGAAGAAACTGAGGTCACAAGGCTCTTGTTATCTTGCAGTTTTCTTTTCTTTTCTTATAATATATATTATTAATTTATTCCTATTACATCTCAATGGTTGTCCCATTCCTTGTATTACACTCCCATTCCTCCTTCCCTCCCGCTTTCCCCTTACTCCCCTCCCCTATGACTGTGACTGAGGGAGCCCTCCTCCCCCTGTATATGCTCATAGGGTATCAAGTCTCTTCTTGGTAGTCTGCTGTCCTTCCTCTGAGTGCCACCAGGTCTCCCCATCCAGGGGACATGGTCAAATATGGGGCACCAGAGTTTGTGTGAAAGTCAGACCCCACTCTTACAAGCACTCAGAATTCTCCTCCCATAATTCCATTCGTGGACTGCAAGCAGCCAGGAGGCTTTGCTGCGTCTGCCTGCCTTTGAGTCAGGACTCGGAAAGGTTTAAGTCCCCCCCTACCACCCCTCACCGCCCTGGGTTTTTTTTTTCTTTCTTTTCTTCTCTCTCTTTCTTTCAGATGCTGGCCAGAGCCTAGACATGCTTCCTCTAGTACTTTGTGCTTTCCGTCCTTTGTCCAAAGTTCCCTACCCGCCTCCAAGGTTGACCTCCATGCCAGCTTAACCCAAACACTGTGGCCTTTTCTCTCTTTTCTCCCTCCTGCCTCTGGGCAACTGCTGAGGTTTAAAGCTTGCCTGTCCTGGGGTTTTTTCTTTGAGCTCTAATAAAATTGTCCTCAAGCTTAAAAAACAAAATAAAACAAAACAAAAAAGTGTGGTTGGTGACTAAGGGGAAATATTTAGTAAGGATAATTAGATCTAAATAAACATTATACAGGTCTATTAGTTGCCTTTCTTAGTGCTATGCTAGAGTATATGGCAGAAAATGATAGTATTTAAATATTTATTTATTTCATGTGTATGGGCACTTTACCTACATGTCTATCTGTGCAACACATGCATGTGGTAACTACAGAGGCCCGAAGAGAATGTCAGCTCCTCTGGAATTGGAGTTACAGACCACATGGGTGCTGAAAATCGAAGTAGGGTCCTCTGGAAGAGCAGCCAGTACTCTTAACCACTGAGCCATCTCCCCCGGCCCTTGATTGGCTGTTTTTGAAGCCACCTACTCCTTCTTGACTATCTCGTTGGACCCATGAGGTACAGCTATGTGTCCCTGCCAGCCCTCTCGCAGTTCTGTACAGCTTTCCCGGTGAGCACTTGGCTGTTTCCCCCACAACAAAGCCAGTGTCTCCCCAGGGTGGTCTGAAGAACACTGAGTCAGGGTAACCGGGGACAGTGTGGTCCAGGTGCAGCATCCCAGTCCCTGGCCTGAGCAAAGCCCCTGTAGCTGAGATCAGAAGCTGTTGGTTCAGCCCGGTTTTGCTAGAGGATCCTGGCATTGAACCCAACAAAGGCACTATTCCAATATAAAGAACAGAGGCTCCGTGCTGCACATGGCTGGACCTCTATGACCCTGTGGCTAGTGTTTTTGCCAGAACTGGGAGTGGAAGTGATTTTGTGGCTCTATTTCAGAGGCGGAGTGTATGAGGCCCTCCCTGGCTTGCTGTCTCTAAGAGCTCATTTATACATGTTTAAATCTGGATGCTAGGCAATGCTACAGCCCCTACAGTTCTCATCTGGGGAGAATTAGGTGCTTACGGGCCTCAATGGGAGCACTGCATGCTCATGTCTGCATGAACATGTGATTCTATGTGAGGCTTCTATTAGTTAGCATGGCTAAGCCACATATGGAGTTCTATGTTTTTATCTGATGTCCCCCTCTCTGCTCTGTCCAAAGGGGACACGGAGTCCCAGTGGCTACAGGACACAGGCCTGTCAGGACTTGTTGGTGGCCTGGGATTGGATGGTGATCACCAGGGAGTCCTGTCTACACTGACTCAGACCCAGGTGGCTGCCGTATGCCGCCGGCTAGACACCTATGCCCGCTCAGCCCGAAAACGACAGAAGATACGCATCAGAGACGTCAGGGATATCTTTGGGGTTTTCACTTCAAGGGTGAGTGAGGGCCGTTAGGTGCTGGCTTTCGGGGCTTTCTGACATCACTTCAGCTCTTGGGTGGCTCTCTGCATGCCCTTGTGTCATGTCCCCATGCTGAGTGGGGGCGTTTGTGTGCCAAACATGCCAGTGCATATGTACTTGTTGCCACCATGTCCTTGCGTGCGTCTGAAAGCTTAGGTTCTGGCAAAGTCACTACCGATACGAACAATGCTTTTCGTTGTCACTTGTGTGTTCTTCTGTCACTGAAGCCTGACAGGCTGTGGGCCTGTTCTTTCTGGGGTCCGTAGGAAGGACGCAACCCTGTGGTTGAAATGATGGGCATCGAAGCCAGCCAATCAGGCCCCCGCCCCGTGTTCCTCCCCACCTACCCTAGAGGATCTTGGTAGCGTCTCTGGTTTTCAGTTGTTCTACCCGTGGACGGTTCTTACCTTTCAGGGTCTGTGTGCTGCCTTCCCACAGGACTAATTGGG
This sequence comes from Acomys minous, assembly GCF_964271855.1. Taxonomy (NCBI): domain Eukaryota; kingdom Metazoa; phylum Chordata; class Mammalia; order Rodentia; family Muridae; genus Acomys; species Acomys minous. Next base: position 76,426,815 of record NC_140485.1, on the reverse strand, counting down.
TGCTGTCTGTAATTTGTACAGGAAGTGGCTTCAGAGAATGGGGCCTTGGGAATAAAATGGACCCAGATCAACTCTGAGGATTTCGCGGCTCCTGTAGGTAAGCGGCCTTCATTTTTCAGGGTCCTGGGAATCCAGGCTGCCGAAGCCTCTCTGTGAAGCAGGAAAAATGCTCCCTTCCATCTTCGGCTGCTTCCTCTCCCTCCTCACACAGGGGTCGTAGGAAGAAACCCCAAGGGGACAAGTTGTGCCCTTAAATGGGCCACTGCCATCAGGCCATGGGGCTCGGTCCAGAAAAGCTGTAGCTAGGTGATCACTTTCGTGAGCCTTAGCTTTTGCTGGCCCATTGCCCAGGGAGTTCGTACCAATTCATGATGGGCCTCAACTAGAGCATCACTTCCTGGACGGTGGGCCTGAGTCCTTAGCCTAAGAACTTGCTTCCTAGTCAAACCTGTCTTTTGTCTTAAAGGACCCACGGGTGCTAGGGGACCACAGGAGACGCCGGGGATGGAGGAGCTCTTCAGCATGGACTCGGCCTACTCTGAACAAGCTGCAGTGCGTCTACAGAGGGCCGGGCCATCCCCGGGGGGCACCTGTGCCTGGAGCAGGGGCTTGTTGCCGGTGAGGGTGCTGCCCTGAGGTCCTTGGGCTCCGCTCCACCCTTCAGCTCCTCACACTTGCCAGGCTGCCAGGCACCCAGAGGGGAAGTTGTTGAATCACTTGATTCCTCCTGCAGCTGTTAGCTGGACGGCCGCTGGGTGTCAGGGACCAGGCACGGGGCACTGGGAAGCTCTCTCAAGTGCTCCCATGAGCCTCTTCTTCACCTTTCGTCTTTAGAGGATATTCCCTCATGCACCAGCGGATACCCCCTCCCTGCTGTTTTTCTGGTTATTTTGTTTGTTTTTAGAGGCAGGGTCCCACTATGTGGTTCTGGCTTCCCCCGGAACTTGCTCTGTAGACCAGTCTAGCCTTGGACTCACAGAGTTCATCCTGTTTCTGCCTCCCAAGTGCTGGGATTAAAGGCGTGCGCCACCACCGCCTCTGCTTTTCTAGTTATTTTTAAAAATGAATCTTGGTGTCTGTTGGGTAAGGGAGACCTAGCTTTTTTGGCTTTAGTGTTTCATTTCCCTAATTGCTGAGTTATCTCAGTAAATTGTCATCAATCGTTTATATTTAAGTATTTAAGACTGAAATGTAGGCCAGCAAAACGGCTCAGTGGATAGAAGCCCTTGCTGCCAAGCCTGACGACCTGAGTTCAGTGTCTGGGTCCCACATGGTAGAACGACAGACTAGCCCACTTCAAGTTGTCTTCTGACTACCACATGTGTGCTGTGGCACACACACACACACACACACACACACACACACACACACACACTTAAAGGCAGGGTCTTAGCAGGGCAGGCATATCTCTGAGTTTGAGGCCAGACTTGTGAATTCCAGGATGGCCAGAGCTATACAGAGAAAACTTGTCTGGAAAGAAAGAAAGAAAGAAAGAAAGAAAGAAAGATAGTTCTTAACACATATCCATGGCTGTCCTGTACCGTCCAAGTAGACAACGCTGGACCAAACTCAGAGTTTGGCATGCCTCTGCCTCTTGAGTGTTGGGATTAAAGGGCAAGCCAGCATTTGAATCTATAAAGTAGGATCCCATGGCCTATGTGATATGTTAGCCATAATTATAAAACACAGCCATGGAATATAATTTGCCTCAATAAATAAAGTGAAAAGTGTTTGACAGATGTGGTGGTGCACACCTTGAATCCCAGCACAAGGAGGCAGAGGCATGGAGATCTCTGTGAGTTAAAAACTAGCCTGGTCTACATAAGTAAGATCCTTTCCCAATACATACATACATACATACATTACATTACATTACATGCATAGATGCATACATACACATATACATACACACATATTAAGGAAGACACCTGAGTCAACTTCGGGCCTCCACAAGCAGGGGCATACATGTGTGCACCCACATGCATGCATACCACACATGCACACATACAAAAAGAAACAAATACAACATCTTCCATCTCTTGTGGTTGCTCTAATGGGACACTGCAGGGTGATCTGATCAAGTTTGTGAGGAACTACCAGAACATGTGTCCTTCCTGGCCCCCACAATGCTGAAAGCTGCTTGCAGAGCCCCAAAGTGGCCTGTAGGTGGAGCACTGGGCAACCTTCATTTTTTTTTCCCCCAGTCTTGTCGTGTCTGCCCCGCCCCCCCCCCCCCCCCCATAGGCAGGAAGAGGAGCTGACTGTGCAGACCAGGGGTTGAGACAGAAGCAGAAGCGTAGGTGAGATGAACAAAAGACAAGAATAGAAGCAGGATAAGAGGCCTATGGGTGGTCCCTCTAGTCTAGGCCCTCTTGGTGGATTTATGGTGGCTCTGCTACCATTGAGCCTGACACAGTGCTGCCCACAGACTCCTGTTACATTCACAAGGGCTATCTGAGGTGGATACTGTTGACATTTCCAGGCAGAGATTAGGGTTCAGACGTTACCATCTGGCAAGAGGCAGAGCTCAGACTTGAGTCCAGTGTGGTCCCCAGCTGGGGTCTTACCCACTCTGTGCTTCTCTCACCCAAGTGCCTAGGGATGGGCGAGCCTCACCGCATCACCTCCCGACAGGCTGTCTCTAATGGGCGAGCCTCACCGCATCACCTCCCGACAGGCTGTCTCTAATGGGCGAGCCTCACCGCATCACCTCCCGACAGGCTGTCTCTGATCCCTTCCCTAGAGGTTCAGGATCCTCAAAGGCCGTCTGGGTGTGACCAGGATAGGAGACTTGTCCTCGAGGGACATGAAGAAAATCCCTCCGTTGGCCCTGATAGAGCTGACGGCTCTCTACGACATTCTGGGCCTGGACCTGAAGAGGAGCAAAGCTGGGAAGTGGAAAGGCCCAGGTTAGCATGTGTGCCACAGGCCTGGCTGCCCCTCCAAGCTTGCTGCCTTCCGCACCCCTCCTATACCCACTATCTGCCCTATGAACTGGGGCTGCCTACCCTGCTGCTAAGAAGCTTCTGTGTTTCTGATACCTGTAGGGTTTTTTTTGTTTGTTTTTATTGTTATTTCTGCAACTGAAAACAATTTCTAGCCAGTGGCTTGGTGTACCTGTGATGCCAGCTTTTGGGAGTCTGAGGCAGGAGGATCATGAGTTTGTGCATAGCTTGGGCTACAGTGCAAGATTCTGTTTGAAGAAGCCAACCAACCAACCAACCAACCAAGCAAAACCCAATTCGTGTTCATTTTATTCCATTCCTATTTGAGTAAATACGGTAAAATACAAAATGGCAGCTACAATGCAGATATATGCAGGGTCCACTTTTAGTGTGTTCTCCTCTCTCTCCTCTCTCTCTCTCTCTCTCTCTCTCTCTCTCTCTCTGTGTGTGTGTGTGCGTGTGTGTGTATGTGTGTGTGCATGTGTGTAATTTAGATGCCATACATGAAAAATATCACAGGGTGCGCCTCCTTTTGAGTCTGGCTTATTTCACTTAACAGGGTGATCTCTGTCAATCTTCCTGTACATGACATTTCATTCTTCTCTCTGTCTGAATAAGATGCCATTGCATGCAGGTACCATAATCTCTTCATCATACATCACTGATGGGCATCTAGGCTGGTTCCACATCTTGGCTATTGTGAGTGGTGTAGCAGTAACATGGCTGTGGAAGTGTCTGTGTTGCATGTGTTTAGCTCCCTGTGAGGTGTCTTATTGTAATCCTATAGTTTCTCTTTAGGGTTTGTTTTTATTTTAGGTGTATGGATGACTTGCTTGCAGGTATGTCTGTGCACCATGTGTGCGCAGTGCCCTGCAGCGGTCAGAAGAGGGCCTCAGATCCTTTGGAACTGGAGTTTTTAGCAACCATGTGACTGCTGGGAACCTTACTTGGGTCCTCTGCAAGAGCAACAAGTGCTCTTAACTGCTGAGCAATCTCTCTAGCTGTGAGGTTTTTTTTTTAAATGAATCACCATAAGTTTTCCACAGTGACTTCACCAGCAATGTACTGTACAGGACTTTATTTTTCCCAATATGCTTGTTATCATTTATTAGGGTTTTTTTTTTTGACAATTTAATTATTTATTATTTATACAATATTCTGGCTGCATGTGTGCCTGCATGCCAGAAGAGGGCACCAGATCTCATTACAGATGGTTATGAGCTACCATGTGGTTGCTGGAAATTGAACTCAGGACCTTTGGAAGAACAGCCAGTGCTCTTAACCTCTGAGCCATCTCTCTAGCCCCATTTATTAGTTTTGATGACAGCTGTTCTGAATGGGAGTATGGAATCTCATTACAGTTTTGATTTGCATAGGGGGTTGAACTCCACCCCCTAATATTTATTGGTTATTTGTATTTTTTTCAGAGTTGTGTATTCAGTGTGTAACCCTATGATTAACTGCACAGTTTGGATCTTTGGCATTCAGTATTTAGAGTTCATATCTTGGATATTGATCTGCTGATTTATATGTATAGTTTGGCCACAATTTTCTCTTGCTTTGTAGACTATCTGGCAACTGTTCCCTCCTCTGTGTAGAAGGTTTTTATTTCTTTAATTTCATTCAGTCACGTCTGCCAATTCTTGGGGTTATGATTTTGCTCTTGGGATCCTTTCCAGAAAGTTCTTGCCTGTGTCATTATCTTGCTGTATTTCCCCCTAGCCGTTCCAGAGGTTCAGGTCTTACATTAAGGCCTTTGATGCATTTCAAGTTTATTGGAGAAGGGAGGGTGGATAATGGCTCTAATTGTATTCTTCTAGATGTGAGAAATCCAGCTTCCCAGACACTGTTGAGGAGAATTCTTTCCTCCACTTTTGTCAAAAGTTAGGTGGTCATAGCTGTACAGCTTTATTCCTGGCGTTCTATTTTACCAGTCTCTGTGTATTTTTCCGTCTGGTGTTGTTTTGTCACTGTGGCTCTGAAGCATAGTGTAGCTCAGGTGTTGCGAAGGTTGCCCTTTCTGCTTAGGATTTGATGGGGCCATTCCCAGTCTTTTGTGTTTCCATGTGAATTTTAGGATTGCTTTCCCAGTTCTGTGGAGAATGTCATTGGAGTGTTGATAATCTGTAATATAGCTGTTTTTCCAATACTGACTCTACCAATCCATGAACGTGGGAGGCTTTTCTGTCCTCTAATGTCTTCCTCTACTTCTGTCTTCAGTGGTTTAAAGGAAATAATAGTTTTTAGCCGTTACACTATTTTTCTCCCCATGACCACAGTGCAATATATTTAACCATTTCCCTAGAGGGAAACTAGAGCACATGTATTATGTCCATTTTTTTCCTGGTACAAAACATAGCTACAATTGCTATATCTAATAGTTTCATGCAACAAAGTTAAAAAAAAATTTTTTTTTGAGACAGAATCTCACCAAATGGGCACAGGCTGGCTTTCAGCTCTCTATCCTCGCCTCTGTCGGGCTCCGGAGAGCTAGGATTACACGCGTGAGCTATTGTTCCCAGTTCTTACTAAGTTCTGGACACAGGTTACCCTTTAGTGTGTATGTGCTCACCTCACTGTCTCACTGCTGGCATCATGCACTGTTGTTTTTGTTGTGGGTTCTTCAGAGGCAAGGGGATGGCGGATCAGAAAGGCGGAGTGAAGGGTCTAGCAGAGAGGAGAAGGCCAGGAAGAAAGAAAGGAAGAGAAGACAGTGAAAGGGTTTTTCTGAGAACAACCATAAAGCAGGGTGGCTGAGCATGCCCGGTCTTGGCCCATGCCTACAGAGCTAGGCAGCTCCGCTCTGGTCTGTTGGTGCACAGTAGGGCAGCAGGACAGTTTCCTTTTAGCTCTTCTTATCCCGGGGAGAGGGCTGTGCTGTGGCAGGCCACATGTCACCATTGCTGAGGCCAGATGCCTCGGTTCCACCTGTCCCCAGAGCTCGGTTCTCTAGAAGAGTGAGTCTGGTTCGAGTCCTGAGTTGTGCCCTCTGCTCTTCTGACCTCCTGTAGACTCGGGCCTTTTTGGTGTGCCCCTTCACAGCCTTCTGGAAGCTGACCACAGAGTCCTCCCTAATGCCCAGGTCCCACTGCTCCTGCAAGCCGTAAGTTATTGCCAGCTTGTGTTTGTTTAGCCCTCGGAGGGCTGGCCCTGAGGACCACCTGGGAGATGCTTGCCACAGGGGGAGGAGCCTGGGCTTTAGAGAAAGGGACCTGGATTCAGATTCTGCCTCTGGTACCTGCTAGCTAAGAGACCTGGGCTTCTAGATCCTTCCTTTTGATGCCTGTGAACTGGAGTTCTAACAACAGACTCCTTTCATTGCGAATTAAGTGAGACAATGTCTCCGAAGCTCTTGGCACAGTACTTGGCTCACGGAGTGGTCCAGGAAACCCAGAAGGGCTGGGCTCAGCATGTGTCCAACACGTGGGAGACCCCGATTCCATGCCCAGGATTAAGAAAGCAGCAACAAGAGCTCTTGCTATTTAAAGGAACCCTTCTAGCACCCCCCTTACCCCCGTTCCCCGTTTCCATGAGACAAGGCTCACCCTGCTCGGACCCACTTGTTTTTTCTTCCTTTAATAGTTGCTGTCCTGTCTGGAGAAAAGAGGGCTAGACACAGAAGGCATCCTCAGAGTTCCGGGATCCCAGGCTAGGGTCAAGGTAATGGCTGGCTTTCCCCACCTCTAAAGGCTGCCTCACCTCTCAGGCCCGTGCTGTGCTGCGTTTGGATGAGAGAAAGAATCGGGTCCTGGCTGGTCTGTGACCTGCCTTTGGTATGGTTGTGGGATTCCAGGATGCAGAAAGGTGGCCCAATAGAGCCGTGGACTCTGGGGTCACTCTGTCAACACCTCTCGAGTGGAGCCCTGCACTAGAGTGGCTCAGGATGTCATCCAATCCTCATAGCAAAGGTGTCAGGGAAGTACTACAGTAGTCCCCACCTTGCAAGAGGACACTGAAGTCCAGAGTGAGCGGCTAACAATTTCTTCTCGTGAGGAGCTACGGGCAACTTCTCTTGGTGGTCCTCCTTTCCCTAGGGGCTGGAGCAGAAGCTGGAGCGAGACTTCTATGCTGGCCTCGTTAGCTGGGACAAGGTTCATCCCAATGACGCATCTGATTTGCTCAAGAGGTTCCTCCGGAAGCTGCCAGCACCTCTCCTTACAGCCGAGTACCTCCCAGCTTTTGCAGCAGTGGCCAGTGCGTGTGGCAGTCCTGTACAGACATGTGCAGGGGGAGGGCAGGAGGTTGGGAGCCCCCTTGGCCTTGGTGGGGAAGGTGGAGATGGGTAGGGGGCGGGCAGACTGGATACCTGACCAGACATGTGTCTTCTGGGGTCTAAAGTGGGGGCTGGAAGTTTGTTTGCATGGATGTGAGTATGTACATGTATGCACAGGAGTGTGTGAGGTGGGCATTGATGCGTGTGTCTATCGAGAGACATACATTTGTATATGTGTGCATAGAGTGACAGGCAAAAGGGAGCTGGGGCTTTGGCAACTGAACTTGTCATCAGTCCTGACACGGACGAGGGGCCAGGTAGCTTTAGTTCTTTTTCTTACAGTGTTTATTACAAGTTAAGAATGTTGGGTGGGTGGAGCACATGCCATGATGTACACATGGAGGTCAGAGGGCAACTTTCAGGAGTCTATTTTCTCCTTTCATCATATGGTGCCTCGACATCTGTCTTAAGTTGCTGTGGACACCTGTGCATTCACAAGATGTCAGACCCTCCTAGGTTACACATCCACATAGAATCCTGATTGAGGCTTCTGTACAGCCTTCCTAAAGAAGCCCAGGAAAGCTTTGTGTGCTTGCCCTCCCTCCCTCCCTCCCTCTCTCCCTCCCTCCCTCTCCTTCCTTCTCTCTGTCTGTCTCTCTGTCTCTGTCTCTGTCTCTCTCTCCCTCCCTCCCCAACCCCCCCCACACCCCTCTGACCCCTGGCAATGTTAATAGAGGGCTCACCACACAAGCATAGAAAGACTGGAGTTTATGTCCCCAGCTAAAAGCCAGATGGCGCCACATGCCTCTGCAATCCTAGTACAGGTGAATCAGAGGCAACAGGATTACTGGGACGCACTTGTCAGTCCACCTAGCCAATCAGTGAGCGAGTGTCTCAAAAAATAAGGTAGAGAACACTTGAGGAAGACACCTACCTGGTGTCCACCTCTGACCTCCACACACACTCCATGTTCCGGCCACCGGAACGCCAACATTCCCTGCAGCAGGCTCCCAGTGTCTGTCTTGCCTTTGTGTCTCGAAGCCTCCTTGTAAAACCCCAACACACTTTCAAAAGGTCCTGGCTCCTTCCCAGGCCCTGCCCACCTCCTCCTAGGCCCTCCGCCCTATAGTAAGACACCCATGGACGGTGCTCTTCCCCCCTCAGCTTGTCTGTAATGTCCACCCCTCTTCCACCTGGAGCCTCTGACCCCAGGTGTGGGCCAAGCTTTTCCTTTCCCACCCTCTGCTTGCAAAGGGCATCAGGAACTTTCTATCCTGGATGAACTAACTGTGTCCCCTCCCAGGGATGACTTTCTGGCCCCTGGCATTCCTGAACCTGGAGTTATAGTTCAGCTCAGTGTCTGTCTGTCTGGACATGTATACAGACACACGTACGCATATGTGGGTGCGCCTGCCTTGAGCATGTGTGCTTGCTTTTTACTAACAAAGTGAGGTGAGCATCTTGACCAGCACTGGGTGGACTTCTGTCTGAGCATGCTACCCAAGAAGTAGTGGCGAGCCTTGTGAGGAAGGGGCTGGGCTTCTCAGCCCCAAATTCCCCCCAGGAAGAGGCTAGAGCAATGAGGAAGCATCCCTGAGCTTGTTTCTCCCTCTCTCTCCCTCCTCTGCAGACATCCCTGACCTGAAACAGCGCCTCCAGGCTCTCCACCTGCTCATCCTCCTCCTCCCGGAACCCAACCGCAACACCTTGAAGGTAAACGTGGCTTTTCAGCCCTCAGCCTCACTGCTGGCCCTGAAGTTGCTCCTCCTTCTGTTTATGCCTTCACCACACAGCCATACCAGGTGTGAGTGTGGTAACCACCTGCCCACACAATCTTCGTCTGAGAACCTTCCCCCAAAGAGAGCAGGTGAGCTCTCAGGGAACACCTGATCCACTTAGTGCTGGAATCTTCCAGGGCCAGGGCTGATAAGCCTGGTGATCAGGAAAGAGATGCGCTAGTTCAGATAGCTCTTCCCCGAGGACCTCTCAAAGGCTTTGTATGCCAAAGTCCTGTGCATCTCAGGGAGGGGCTGGAGCAGCCAGCGAATCTCAAACTCAGCTGCTCACTGTCCTTTCCAGCCGTGGGAGGTGTGGTGTGGTCTTGGTGGTCTAAGGAGAGCCAGTTTGGGAAATGGTCTCCTCAGGGCCCTTGACTGTGTGATCTGGGAGTGGGTACTGAGGTTTGGGGCTGGAGTTGGAGTCGGGAGCTGCCTTGGCTTGGTGGCTGCTCCCCACCTCCTGGCTGTCTTTGGGTTTGACTGATGAGGCTGTAAGAGGCCTGGGATCTTCATCTTGGGCTTTTTCTACTCCCTGTTAGTCACCAAGAATGATGAAATGTTCTGTTTGTTTGGTTTGGGTGCTACAGGAGCTAGCACAGGAAACCACAGGGTAGAGGATGTGGGTCCTGTAGGTGCTCAGTGTAGTTCCTTCCTCCCTCCCTCCCTCCCTTCCTTCCTCTCTCCCTTCCTTCCTCCCTCCCTCCCTTCCTTCCTCTCTCCCTTCCTCCCTTCCTCCCTTTCTTCTCTCCTCCCTCCTTCCCTTCCTTCCTTCTTCCTTCCTCCCTCCCTCCCTCATTTCCTCCCTTCCTTCTTTCCCTTCTTTTTATTACTCAGGCTTTTCATCTTCCTTCCTTTCTAACTACGTATTGTCTTTTCCTTCCCCCTCCCTATACTTCCTTTCCTTCCCTTTCTTCTTTCGCATCTGTGCATTGTCTTTTCATCTACACGTCTCTTCATCCATCCATCCACCCCTCTCTCCCCTTCATCTTTACTCTGTGGCCCTTGGCACATTTTCTAAGGTAGGTTCTTTGTAAAGTGGGTCCAACAGTAAACCTTCCTATGTGGCATGGCTGTGACCTACCATCAGTGAGCTGGCAAACACGCGTAGGAGGCCAGCTGCTGGGCCAGGGGCACGAGGTATCAATGGGCGGTGGCTAAGACCCCACCCCTTCCTGCCCAGACTCCGATAAAGAAGGGCTGTTGTGCAGGCTCTGTGTCCCTCCCTAGGCACTCCTGGAATTCCTCAGGAAAGTGGCAGCCCAGGAGCAGCACAACAAGATGACCTTGTGGAATGTTTCCACGGTGATGGCCCCCAATCTTTTCCTGGCCCGAGGGCGGCCTCCCAAGCTCCCCAAGGGTGAGAAGCAGCTGGTGGAAGCTGCGGCTGAAGTAGTGTGCATGATGGTGCAGTACCAGGACCTGCTCTGGACGGTGAGTGATGGCCATGACAGCAAGGCCAGGGCAGGCCGTCCATCACAACTGCCACCGCTCTGTGCTCCCCTGGTGCCACTGTCCACTCCCTGCTACCTAGCATGGACACCATGTTTCCCGCCACCAGTTGGAGGTCTTCCTGTGCAGAGGCCAGCATTTTCCTTCACTTGCCTTCAAGTCTAAGAAGTCTACATTTTCTTTCCCTACAACCATGCTTTGCTCCCCTTTGAGCCAACTTTCATCCTTCTGGTCCCCGCCCCCCCCCCATCACCCCTAGTTTATTAGATGGTCGCTGAGATACCAGCAAGAATGTTCCAGCTTTGAGGCTCAGGCGCCTAAGTCCTGCCCAAGAGAGGCTCAAGCCAGACACCAGAGATAGCTCTGTCACCACCATGAATGTTGTCCTGAAAACAAGCAAGGCAGCAGGGGCACTTCACAGAGGGGCACCGGGTCCTAGTCTGCTGATGGTGGAGGTGGGGCAAGAGCCCTGAGTTGATCCTTCTGACACCCAGCGTTCCCATCACACAGTTGGCACCATCCGCAGGGGCCGCTCAGGTCACTTGCTCACTTTATCGGTCTGCTATCCATTTGCCCATTTGCCCAAACATCTTTCACCCACATATTCAACTACCTGTTCATCCACTCATCGGTCACCTGCCTACACATTTGTCCAAACGTTTCCCACTTATCCGCCACTCGCCCATGGACCCACAGATCTAACTATCTACCCATCTCCTTCCCCTCATCCATTTCATGTAGGAGTCCATTTTTCCCTCCCGGCCCCAAACTCTTAGAATAAAGACTCATGAGACTCAAAATATATACTTACAAATACCTAGGCCATGTAGCTGGGCTATTCTCTGACCAGCTCATAACTTATTATGACCCATTTACTGATCTACATTTTGCCACGTGGTCTGCTCAGGTACCATGCACCTGCCCTTCTCACATCTTCCCCGTCATGCAGCTGGCTCTATCCCAGAATCCTTTCTCTCTCCGGATATCCCACCTCCTATTTCCTGCCGAGGCTACAGGCCATCAGATTTAAAAACAAAAAACCAACCAACCAACCAACCAAACAAACAAACAAAAGCCCAGATGCTGTATCCATACAATACACAAGATATTCTCTCAACGATTTTACCTGTCTACCCATCGCCCACCTGGTCAGTCATCAACCCGTTACCCACCCACTCCTCTACGTGTTCACCCAACCATCTACCTATCTGCCCATCCACCCATCCATTATGCATTCACCCATTTACTCATCCATCTAGTCATCCGTTGCCTACACAGCCATGTGCCCACCCACCCACCCACCCACCTACCCAACATCTATCATCAACCCGCAATCCACCCACTCAGATGCACATGCAAATACTCACCTACCTATCCATTTACCATCCTTTTACCTATATGCTCATCTATGTGTCATGTACCCATCCATCTATCTACCCCAGTCTCTCCACTAGCATGCCCATCCATCTACCCATCCTTCCACCGTATCCCTGCCTTCATCCACAGATTAGATTTATCCCTCTGGATCCCAGCAAATGCATCCTTCTCTCGAGTAGCCCCAGATCCTCTGTCCTGAGCCAGTGCCATTTTAAATGCATCTGGAGCGGGGGAAGGCGCCCAGGGATGAGGGCCAGAGAGGTGGCTCAGTGGTTAAGAGCCCGTCGTGCTCTTCCGAAGGATCTGAGTGTGGTTTCCAGGCCCCACACAGCAGCACACAACAGTCTATAACTCCAGTTCTAGCGATTCTGGGGCCCCTCCTCTGCCCTCCGTGGGCGCCAGGCACACACCCAATGCAAGCAAGCAAACTATTCGAACGTACTGGGCCTGCGCCCAGGGTTTCTGCTGGAGCCCTTCCTCTTTCCCCACAGGCAGAGCTTGGTGCCCTCTGCCTGTCACTTCAGGCTCAAGTCACAGCCAGTTCTGCTGGAAGTCCCCTCCTCACCCCTCCCCTCCCTGCCCCTCCCCTCCCTGCCCCTCTTCTCCCTGGCCCTCCCCTCCCTGGCCCTCCCCTCCCTGGCCCTCCCCTCCTCACCCCTCCCCTCCCTGCCCCTCCCCTCCCCGCCCCTCCCCTCCCTGCCCCTCTTCTGCCTGGCCCTCCCCTCCCTCCCCTCCCCCTCCCTCCCCCTCCCCTCTCCTCCTCTTCCCTCCCTGCCCCTCCAGACTCCCATAATTCCCCCTTTTCTGCACTCAACCTTCTGGAGTTAGAGTGCTACTAAAATAGTGAATTACAATTAAAAAAAATATTTGTTTGGGGGGTTTTGGGGTTTATACATTTTTTGTTGTTTTTGTTTGTTTGTTGAGACAGAGTTTCTCTCTATAGCTTTGGCTGGTCTGGGCTCTCTTTGTAGACCAGGCTGGCCTCAAACTCACAGCTATTCACCTGCCCCTGCCTCCCCCAAGGGCTGGGATTACAGGCGTGCACCACCACACCTGGCTGAATTACGTTTTTAGAAAGATTTATTTTTATTTTATCTGTATGAGTGTTTAGCCTGCATGTATGTGGGCGCACCACATATGCTCCTGGTTCTTGCAAAGGTCAAAAGACAGCCTCAAATCTCCCAGAAGTGGACTTACAGGTGATTGTGGGTGCTGGGACCGAACCAGGCTGCTTGGAAGAGCAGCCAGTGCTCTTAACTGATGAACCACCTCTCTGGCTGCTACAGTTTTTCCTGTTATAGGAAGTTTTGTTTTATTTTTAAGAGATTTCTTAAATACTAGTTTTTTGTTTGTTTGTTTGTTTTGTTTTGTTTGTTTGTTTGTTTTGCTTTTCTAAGTTTCAGCAGAGATGTATACAGCAAGATGGGAGAAATCTCCATCGCCTTCCCACGTGGGTCCCTATGATTAGGTTGCTATATCTCATAGTCTGTCACACCTTGGAAAGATAGTCCCTGGATCCCGAAGTCTGCTAGATTCTCATTGGACAGTGGATGGCCTGCAGGTCTCCAGGAAGTGCGCAGGCAGCCACTGATTGGGCTTTTCAGAGCAAGAGGCCAGTCCAGATGTGTTTGAGAAACATTGCTTCTTGGTGCGCCAGTGAACAGCTTCCCTCAAGCGCGTCTCTGTCCATTCGGGAGTCCAATCCATCACCCCCACCCCTCCCCGCCGCCCCACTCCACCCTCTAGCGCCTCTGACCATTCGGAGCCCAAGCTCCGGCCCCCTCGCCGCCCCGGGTCCTCTTCGGGGCTAAACATCCATCCCATCAAACTAATGCTCTGGCAGCCACTTAAAGGAGTCAGTCTCCAGGCCCTCTGTGGGCGGAGCCACGGTGGCTGAAATGGGGCCTTGCGTCGCAGCATTTAGCTGAGATAGAGATTCTTTTCTGGACAGGTCGCCTCTTTCTTGGTAGCGCAAGTCCGAAAACTGAATGACAGTAATGGCCGTCGTTCCCAGCTCTGTGATGGGGGCCTCAAGACCTGGCTGCGGAGGACGCACGTAGACAGAGACAAGGCTGGGGACGGGCTTGAGGCGGTGAGTACCCCTCACACCAGGCGAACGAAGAAGGGTGGAGAAAAAGGGACTGGCTGCAGGGAGTCTATCCTGATATCCCGTCATCTATGCCACCAAGCTGCCAGACATAACCGCCTGTGGCCGCCAGGGGGAGCCCGAGCGGCATCGCAGAGATGGAGGAGGTGGTGCTGCAGAAACCAGAGGCAGGGTTGAGAGATGGTGGTGGTGGTGGGGTTCTGAAAGCCAGTGACTTGGCCCTAATTTTAGAAGGTCCTTTGTGTGCCTGGCATAGGGTTTGGAAAGCGGATGAGGCAGCTTTGTGGGATAGGGATGTGGAAGAATCAAAGAGCCTTTCCGGAACACACAGCACAGAGCAGAGGAGGTCCTCAACACAGCCCCTTTGGAAAGTCGTGTGTGTGTGTGTGTGTGTGTGTGTGTGTGTGTGTGTGTGTGTGTGTGTGTGTGTGTGATGAGCAGAAGATATGGGTCTGAGTGTGCATGTGCACATCTGACATACCTCGTATGTACTCCTGTGTGCATGGATGCATGTTCATGTGTTTGCACACCTGCATGAATGCCTGAGGTTGTGTGCTGCACATGTGATGTGCATTAGAATGCTGGTCTAAGTATACACGTGCGGGTGAATTCCAGAGATAGAAGCCTTTCATTCTTCACCTCTATCGTCTTCATCTCCAGGCTCCCAAAGTGGCAAAGATCCAGGTGACCTGGCCTAGCATGGACCCTCTGCAGGTGCCTTTGAATCCCAGCACCACAGTAACCCACATCCTGCAGCTGTTCATGGAGCGCCTCAACCCTGGCTCACAGTCTGAAGAGGGCACCAAGGATGCAAATAGTATTCTGTCAGAGTAAGCACCATCTCCCTAGAGGACAAGCCTCTGCTTCCCCCTTGCAGGGTGGGAGGGGACAGGGCGGGGGCGGGCTCAGTCCCTCAGCTGAGACCATGAGGAGGTACACAGGCCTTCATCTGCCCCCTCTTCCTGTAGTGGCCACAGTGGGCTCTCCATCCTTTTTTAGAGTTTGGCTCCAAATAATAATGAAAAGGGACACCATTCATAGTGATTTTAATATATGTTTAATAAACGTCCACTATAGGTGGGACACCATGTGGAATGCTGAAATGATAGTGAAAAGATTCCATAGAGACAGCTCTGTGGTCAGGAGCACTGCCTGCCCGACTCAGGTAGCTCACAACCACTTCTAACGCCAGCTCCAGGGTGTGCAGCAACCCTGGCCTCCACAGACATCCCCACACGTGTGCACACACATCACCCTCCCCTCGTAATTAAAAATAAACAGCCAGCAGTGTTGCACATGATTTTAATTCCAGCACTCAGGAGACAGAAGCAGGCAGATCTCTATGAGTTTCAGGCCAGCCTGGTCTATAGAGCAAATTCCAGGACAGTCAGGGCCATTGTACAGAGAACCCCATCTTAAAATTTAAAAAAGAAAGGAAGAAAAAAAACTATATCTATATGTATATCTGTATCTTTATCTATATCTGTATATCTATAATTAACAGAGGTTCTTACCTTATAGGCCCATACCACAAGGCAGAGACAGACATAAATCAAATAGCCAAATCAAGTTAAAAACTGTATTAGCTCCCAGCACTCAGGAGGCAGAGGCAGGCAGATCACTGTGAGTTTGAGGCCAGCCTGGTCTACAAAGCGAGTCCAGGACAGCCAAGACAACGTAGAGAAACCCTGCCTCAAAAAACCAAAAAGAAAAAAAAACTGTATTAGCTTTTATAAGAAATACATGGAGCAGCATGAATGTGTAAAGAGATGCCAACTATAGTCTGAGGAGTGAGCAAGGCTTCTGGGCACAGGACAATTGCATGTGCAAAGGTTCTAAGGAAGCAAGAAACCGTTGTGACCAAATGCATCAGTGGGTCTGATATGTGGGTGTCATTGCCCTGGCAGCTTCCTTCACGGGGTTGGCAGGAAGCCCTTCAGAGTGTCAGCCCTTGCAAAGTGTCCTGACTCATTCCTTCTGATACGGATGAGAAAATGAAGGCCCACAGAAGGGACAGGGCATGTCCAATGCCACAGAGCAGAACAGGGGCAGATTCTGGAGCTGGATTCAGGATGCCCGTAATTACCATCGGATAATTATATACTTGTGTCATCATAATGCCCCCATCATCATCATACAGTGTCGATAATCTCCCTGGATGCAGGCTCTGCCCCTCACAGCAGGGTCTTCTTCCCATTCATCAGCCCATCTCACCCTTTCGAAGCCCACTGCTGGTGCTTAGTAGAAAGTGACCTGGTGGCAGAGTACCTGGGCCTGATTTTTCCTAAGTACTGTCTCCCTGCCCTGGGTGCTGGCTTCCTTCATCGGCTCTGGTTCTCTCAGTGAAGAGTCCATATGCCCTTCCTACTGGGACCACAAATCCTTGAAGATGCCCCTCCGCCGCCCCCCCCATCCCCCCCACCTCCCACCCCCGTCCAGGCCTGGGGTGGTCTCGCCTTCTCTAGCAGAGCCCAGCAGGGTTTTTTCCCTCCTTTGTCTTACAGCAACACGAAGAAGGCCAACTTCCTTGTTTATGAGGTTGGAGGGAATATTGGTAAGTCGCCCACCCCCCCACCCCCCCCGCGGGAGGTGAATCCACAGACAGGGCTGCTAGGAGAGGTGAGCAAGAGCCTTCCCAGCATGCCTCTGTCAACCCTGCATGGGCAGCTCAACACAGGGCTGGCTCCTGGTTGGAAGAAGGTTGACTGACGTTTGGTGTAAAAGCTGTCCGGTACTAACACAGATATCACAAGGGCACCCGAGGGAGGGGGAAATCTCAGCCCTGAATGTGCACAGATGCCTTAAGGAATGCTGCAGGCCCACAAGCATCTGTCTCCAAGGGTCCCTGCTTTGTGAGAACCAAGGACAAGCAATGATCCTAAAACTTGAGGGGGCCATCAAAATCGCCTCCATGGACGTGATGACAAACGGCTGTGTCTTGTGAACTCTTGTTCTTAATACATTTTCCTCCATGTGGCTGAAGCGGCTAGTCCCAGGGCCAGACTACGCTCTGAGCCACAGACTGTATGAAAAAGACAGCTTGGTGTTGAGGGGAGGGATTTCAGGAGCTTGCCAGATCCGCCAGGGGGCGCTGCAACTCACGCTGCACGGCTGTGTAGGTGCTAGAAGCTGTGGGCCTTTGGCACCTCTCGTGAATGCCTGCAGAACAGGGGTTAAATTTCCCAGCAATGTATCTTCCACCAGCAGACGTCACCTCAGAGAACAGGGTAACTGTGAGCCACAGCTAGGCTCCCATAGCCAGAGGGTGGTGCAGTGCCTGGTGAGAGGCTCTGGGAAAGATAACAGCATCTTTCCCAGCTGCCCTCTCAACCTCTGGGATCCCTTCTTCCCACAGGTGAACGTCGCCTGGACCCAGATGCCTACCTCTTAGATTTGTACCGTGCCAACCCCCACGGCGAGTGGGTCATTAGACAGAGCCCCACCTAAGCCTGGAATCTTAAGAAACAACCTGGAACACCCAGCCCAGGAGCAGGGCTGTTCACACAGAAGGGCTAGGTCTTCCTCCAAAGGCCTCCTGTCAGCAAATACCTCTTCCAGTGCCAGACAGCACAGAGCCAGGCCCGCCCCTCACCATCCTCAAGATGCACACAGAGCCCCAGAGGAGCCACCCGGGCACCTGCATCTCCACAGGGGATTTTCCACAATCTCCGGACACAAGGAGAATAAAAACCGTGGCACCTCTCTCAGGAGCAGGTGGGAGTTTCTGGAAAAGACTGCTTTGAAGGCAGCCCCACAGCATGGAGTGGAAAAATCACTGTGACGGCGGACAACCACCTGTCTTCTCTGAGATCCTATGGATGCCATGGACAGCTCTAGGAGAGATGGACGGATGACAAACTTCCCCTTTGCACCCTTGTGTCTTAAATGTTGTTTTACAGAGCCTTGCCGTTTTTTAAAAATAGCATATTTAAGTTGCTTAAACGTTAAACATGTGACTAGCTCGATGCACTTTCATTTCGCTTTCCCCAGCTTGGCTCACGGTGGGTGTCATCTTTCTGCCAGATGACTAGTGCTGGGAGGCGAAACACTTTGCTTTGCTTCCTGTGGGCTCCTGGGTCCACCTACACCATGAACCTGCCCCGTCCAGCAGGGCCAGGAGGAGTGCTCAGAGTAGGGAGTGCTGGGAGGGGGGTGGGGAACTCTCAGAGTAGGGAGGGCTGGGAGGGGGGGCACTCAGAGTAGGGAGGGCTAGGGAGTGGGGGGAGTGCTCAGAGTAGGGAGGGCTGGGGTGTGGGGGGAGTGCTCAGCGTAGGGAGGGCTGGGGGGTGGGGAGTGCTCAGCGTAGGGAGGGCTGGGGGAGGAGAAAGGACAGCAATGAGTCTCTGGAGCTTCAAACACCTGTAACTTATGACCCCAGCTCTGCTCCTTCTCTCTCCTGCCCAGGTCTGTCTTCTCCTCAGGTGAAGTGAAGCCTCATTCATCCAATACTGAGTGTGTGTTGAGTGTCTAATTTATACCAAGAGTTTTACAGACTCCATCTCCACACAATACCCCGGTGTTTGCATTTCAGCTCTTCACAGTAGACTCTCAGACAAAGATCCAAGAGCAAGTTGTGCTTCAAGGAGTCTGGAGAGTGAGCACATGAGGAAGAAGGGGAGGCCGTCCTCAGCAGGCGCATTATCAAATAAGTTGCCTCAGTGGGCGAATAGAACTTAATTCTGCTGAGGGGCCCTGAGAAAGGATGTAGATGCTGTCCATCTGAGTCACCCCATCCCAAGGGGTAAAGAACAAGGGTGGTGAGTGAATGGGGGACCCTGGGGGAAGGATTCAAGTCCAGACACTGGTCCCCAGGCTCTCCTGACTATGATGGGCACTGCTCCCTTGCACTCCCAGGCTGCCTGAAGGCACAGGTGCAGTTCAAAACGGTTGCTGCACCCGGACTCTGTGAATGCTGCATGGATGGAAATCGGTCGGCACTGATAACGTTTGTGTGGCACACTGATGGTGGTGGTGATAACGGGATGACGGTGACAGCCGATAGTATAGTGATGATGGTGACAATGATGGTGATAAGGGTGGTTGTGTGGTGCCAATAGTGGTGATCACAATAGGATAGGGGTGGCGATGACGGTGGCTAATAGGGTGGTGGCAGTGGTGACTGGTGATAATGGTGGTGCTAGTGATGACTGTGATGGTGGTAATGGTGGCCATGATGGTGACGGTGGTGCCTCAGCAGATCTAAATACCCTTTTAATGTATTGGGGTGTTTTGCCTGCATGTATGTCTGTGCACCACATGCATGCCTGGTGACCACAGAGACCAGAAGAAGCAGACGATTGTGAGCTGCCGTGTGGGTGCTTGGAAAAAGCTAGGGTTCTTTGAAAGAGCAGATAGTGTTCTTACCCACTGAGCCATCTCTTCAGCCCCAGATTTAATTATCGTACTGGGGTTTTTTTCCTTTCTTTCTTTCTTTCTTTCTTTCTTTCTTTCTTTCTTTCTTTCTTTCTTTCTTTCTTTCTTTCTTTCTTTCATGATCTTAGAAGCAGGCAGGCTTCCAAACCAGAATGGACCTAAAGACCTCAGGGATTGAATGTGGTCAGACATTACGGATAGAAAACAGACACGGCATAAAGGCAGCTTAACTGCTTTCAGCCTGGCCTCCGCCTTCCCCAGTCAGGTGGCCGTGTGTGTCCGAGGGACACTTAGCTGCTGTGGTGGTCTGAGACCCTGCTGCTGCGTACCACACACTCCCGAGCTAGGCCCTTGTGGAATAGTGCTGCAAACTGTCGTAAGAGGACTTGCATGCAGCCGAAAACACTTCTTCAGGCCAAAGTTATGTAACAGTGGTGCAATTGGTGATGGCGATGGTGAGAGTGTAATTGGTGACAATGATAGTGGCAGTGGAGGTGGTGCTGTTGGCGACAACAGCGAGATGATGTGGCAGCCACCCATGACAATAGTGGTGAGGATGGTGAGGACGGTTGGTAATGCTGGTGGTGGTGGCTGCAGTTGGTGGTGGTGATAAGGGTGGTGATGATGGTGGTGACTGGTGAGGATGGTGCTGGTAGTAACTGATTATGATGACGATGACAATGGCGACGACGATGACAATGGCGATCATCTCAATGCCGTGGAAAGCTTTCCACTGGAAACCTAAAGGGATCTCGAGCACTTAAAGCAGTGTCCCGATCCCACCCGTTCTCTCTCTGGCCTCCAGGCTGCCGGTGTCCCTGACTCTACCTCTCCACAGTCACCTGCCAGATACATGCACCTCCTTCTCCAGGAAACCCGTTCATCCCTGCTTCCGAGCTTTCGCCATTTCAGTTACCTCAGACTCCTTCCCCTCAGCCAGTCTGCTCCACCTCCAGGTCTCAGGTCAAAGGCCCCTCCCTCCAAGATGCCTTTCCTCCTGGAGTGTTCCCTGTGCGGTCTCTCTCTCTCTCTCTCTCTCTCTCTCTCTCTCTCTCTCTCTCTCTCTCTCTCTCTCCCTCTCTCTCTCTTTCTCTCTCCCTCTCTCTCTCCCTCTCTCTCTCTCTCTCCATCCCTCTCTCTCTTTCTCTCTCCCTCTCTCTCTCCCTCTCTCTCTCTCTCTCTCTCTCTCACACACACACACACACACACACTCATGCACACACACACACTCCCTTCATTAATTTTCTTCTTGGCATTCACCACTGCCTGAAATAATCTTGTTGAATGAGTTTTCACTCTGTCTCCCTGGCTGGGGAGCAGCCCCTCAGAGGCAGAGACCAGGCAGGGGTTTTCTCACCTTTGTGGACTTGACAGCATTATAAATGCATAATAAAAGCTGGTCAGCTAGATGAATGAATGTGTTCACTCTTTGTCCTCTGTACCTTTGCGATGAGGGAAACTCTTGGGAAGTGTCTACAGCATCCTTTCCAGTTGCTGTTAACGGTGAGCCGGGCAGCCTGCAGCGGTGACCACAACTGTCCCCACATGGGTCTTAGCACCTGCTCTGGTGTCATTGCACACCTCATTCACTTACTCACCCAGCTAGGATGACCAACATTTCTGTAGTTAGAAAGTTTGTTAACCCTGGCAGGAGGCAGGCACGTGCCTGCGGGAGCCCCCGGGTTGGCTGTGTGCTAACACGGCAGGCAGCAAGCCCTGGCAGTGGGGGAGGCGCCCCATTTAATCACACGTCAGCTGCCCCATTCATCTTCAGTGCCTATCTGAGAACTCATCATTTTCCTCCCAGTGGTACCCTCATGATTGATGATCCCACAGTCGCCCCTCTGCCAGCTTAGCACAGCTCACAGTGGGGGCCTCGCTTCTCCAGGCTCTGCAGCCTGGGCTGGGGTCTCTTACAGGGTGTTGTTAGGAACCGAACCACATCCTCCCCAAATCCATATTTTGACTCTCTGACCGCCCCCCCCATGTGACTGTACTTGTATATGAAAGCCTTTAAGGTGGGTTGATTAAAGTTCCAAGAGGCCATGGTTTGGGGTACTAGTCAACAGTACCGATGTCCTGGTGGGAAAAGAGGCATCATGGGAGTTCTCTCCCTGCCTGGAACATACAGGGAAGGCCAGAGAAGAGGCAGACAGCCTCAAGGCCGAAAGATAGTCCCCACTAGGAAGCACACTGCCTCATGTCTAAAGTCTAGAAGTAGGAGACAGCGTGCTCTCTGCAAGGGACTGGCACCCATTTGCTAAGGTTCCCACAGCAGGACATCCCCACCCCCACACTTTTGAAAGAATGAATGATGGGTTTTAGCCAGATATCCTCCGATGGAGAGGGCAAAGGGTGGAGGTGATGCCAAGCAGAAGACGGCACCTGCTTTCCTGGGAGCAGGGCTCCACGAGTTTGGGCACGGCTTTGGATTCCGCTCCACCTGGGCAGGCTGCAGATAGCCTGTGCCCTTCGAGGCTCCGAAGGTCGCTTTCAAGTTGCAGAGAGAACAGTGAGGATGGAGTGAGGTGACCAGGTGACCACAGAGCCTCAGAAGCCCCAGTGAGTGCCCTCTGGGTGCCCAGCACCCCGCCAAAGGGCAGGGAAGGACCCAGCCCACTCGGAGCTCAAGACAGGACAGGCAGACATCAAGCCAGAAACGAAAGACATCACATTGCGAGAAAATCAAATGGGTGGAGAGGAGAGAGGAAGCCAGAGGCATACAAAGCTTAGAGTGGTTCAGATCTGGGCCCTCCAAAGCAAGCCTGCCATCTGCAGTCTGGTGGAGGAAGAAATGTTTAACATACGGCATTACACAAATTGCTGTGTGATTACCATTGGCAAACCGTGTGTGTGTGTGTGTGTGTGTGTGTGTGTGTGTGTGTGTGTGTCCCGTACTGTGTGGGGTGGAACAGATCTGGAGTTTCCCGAAGTGTACGGAGAGAGGGGAGTTTCAGGGTAGGGGAGAGATGTGGCACTTAAGCACAGTTTAAAGTAAGACTTGCTCTGGGTAAACAAGCAAGCAGCAGGTGGAAGGAGCCTCCTCCATGCCCCACAAGCAAGGGGGAGAAGTGTGCTTGGAGCTGAAGTCCTTTCCTGACACAGACATGGCAGTCTGAGGTATCCCAAGTGGTGATAGAGCAATGAGCTGCCTGAGGAGGTACAGGTGATGCATCCCAGAAGGGTTTGAAAGAAGGAAACCACCACCTTGAAACTCTGAGCTTACTCAAGGGCTGCCTCAGCTTCCCATAAATGCAGACCTCGCACGCGCGCGCGCGCGTGTGTGTTTGTGTGTGTAGGGGGATCACACATTCTCAGTGGCTTTGGTTGACGCCTCTGCTCTCTGAGATCCCTTCTATTCTGAAAATATGAAAACGGTGCCAGCGCTGGCTCTGGCGTCTGGGGCAGTGGATTAGGATGCAGTTCCGCAAGATGCCGCTGGGGGCAGAGCAGCGCGGGCTCTGGCTGTTCCGGGCCTGGCAGGTGCTTCCAGGTCCCTGGCTTTGGGCAAATGACACTCAAGGTCCAGGTGCCTCGTTCTTTCTTGTCCTTCATCCTTGGAGATTACAAGAATGGGTGCAAAGAAAGCTTTTAGGCATCTTTAAGAGACTTCGTTCACACACGAGAGACAGTGGAGATGATCTGTCTGGGTTTTCAGGCCTGGAAGGGAAAAGAGTGTGTGTGTGTGTGTGTGTGTGTGTGTGTGTGTGTGTGTGTGTGTGTGTGTGTGTGTGTGTGTGATGTGTTGGCGTGTTGGGTTGACAGATTCCCTAGAACCAACTCTGAGTGGTAGAGAGGAAGATGACACTGTGCTGTCCCAGCCCCCACTCTGGGCTGCCAGAGGAACCCTCTATGCATTACTCCTCCCCCGCAGCCCCAACCCAGCCACTTTGTATTCTGGGGGAAGGGGGGAATGGGAGCCACTAGCCTTTGTCCATGAACACTGGCAGGAGGCCCAGAGAGGGGCTCCCCAATAGGGAATCCGCAGCTGTCTGTCTTTAAGGTAAAATTACCGTAATTACCCCAATTATCAAATCCATCAAGCGCTTCGGACTGAGGCGACCAAGAGAGAACAATCGACCCTGATGGATCTGAGGGGAGGTGGGAGTGAGTCACAGGGTGGGTGGGTGGGTAGCAAGCATGGGCTGCAAGGGTTGGGATGGTGGAACACACGAGCCCCCACTTTCCTCTTTTGTCAAGATTTTTCTTCTGTATGAAAAAATATGCCCATGTGTGTATGTATGTGCATGCACGCGCGCGCACACACACACATGCACACTTTTTAAAAAAAAAATCCTGTCAGAAAGCAGTGTCCAAAAGTCTCCTTAATATTTGGCCATCAGTAGTAGCCCTTTTAAATTATTAACAAAGAGTTTGCTCGTATGGTACAAAAGTTGTAATATTCAACATCAATACTGTATTTTATTAGTCAATTGCTTTCTACTTTATTGAGTCTTCATTTAAATGCATAATGCTTTGTTAGCTGAAGCTTTTGTTTCTGAGTGTTAAAAAACTTTAATATTGACTTATATTGTATTTTATAAAACTTGTAGCATAGTTTATTATAAATGCAATGTACCGAATAATTTATTGTCTGTATTGGAGAGCTTACAAGCTGAGTTAATGCGGTGCCATTGTGCGGTACCTTCAGAGGAGAGCGCTGGGGCGTGTGCCTGCAGTCCTCAGCACTCGGGAGGCTGAGGCAAGAGGAGGATGAGTTCCAGCCAGTCCGGGCTACTAGTTGACCTAATGACAACCTGTCTCAGAAGACAAAAAATATAAACAACAAAACCTGCAGAATGTCCCAAGACACTCAAACTGGCTTACTCCTGAGAGGAGATGTAGGTAAACATGTTGAGCAAACTTAGTATTAGAGGCCTCAGCAAGATGGCTCAGTGGGTAAAGTAGGCACTGGTCATGCAAGCCCAGTCACCTAAAATTAAGCCCTGGGACTTATATAAAGGTGGAAAGAAGGAACTAATTCCACAAAGTTGTTCTCTGCTTGTGTGCAATTGCATATGTGCATAAGCATGTAAACACACAATGTTTAATTATTTAAGATTTTAAATGTAAGCTTAGCATTAAACAGGCATATAGATTAGTTATTTAGACTCATTCTTCCTGTAATGTCCTACAGCAATATGTTGTTCATCTGATTTTAGTGTTTCATAAATATGCATTAGGTGACCAGTTTCTAAAAATTACTTCTTTAAATCTGGTGTGGTGGTGCACAACTTTTTGTTTGTTTGTTTGTTTTTTGAGACAGGGTTTCTCTGTGTAGCCTTGGCTGTCCTAGGTTCACTTTGTAAACCAGGCTGGCCTCGAATTCACAGAGATCTGCCTGCCTCTGCCTCCCAAGGGCTGGGATTAAAGGCGTGCGCCACCATGCCCAGCTGTTGTGCACATCTTTAGAGACAAGGGCAGGTGGATTTCTGTGAGTATGAGGCCAGCCCGGTCTAAGTAGTGAATTCCAGGATACATAGTAGAATCCTGTCTCAAAAAATATTTATTTTTATGTGTATCGGTACTTTGCCGTGTATATCTGTGTATCATGTGTTTGCCTGGTGTCCCTAAAGGCCAGAAGAGAGCGTTGGCTCCCCTAAAATGTAGCTACAGACAATGTGAGCTGCCATGTAGATGTTGGAAATTGAACCTGGGCCCTCTGCAAGAGCGGCCAGTGCTCTTAACTGCTGAGCCATGTTTCTAGCTCGCCGTGTCTAGCTTTTAATAAAGAATGACTGTGGCCATAGGCCAGGTGAGTGATATCACAAACTCAAAGTCCCTATGTAGAGAGCCCTTCCCCAGATCAACCATGTGTCCCATGAAGAGGCAGCCAAAACAGTCAACAAGGAGCCCCTCCCTAACAGTCCCCAGGACCAGCTGATTCAAGAGATCAATCACTGGTGCTTACAGCTCTTGGTTGCCTTCTTATGAGTAAGGCACACAGGAAGCCTTTTCTTTTTTCAAAATCCTAGCAAGCCATGCTCCCCAAGGTGGCAATGTTTGGGTAATAAAGTGAAATCCAGCTAACAGACTAAGGGCACTGGGAAAATCAGATGAGGCCCCTTCAGTCACTCCCACTGTCCCTTCCATGCATTCTGCAGTTGACCTCTATTCAAAAATTGTTTTCCAGAACTCCTAGTGGGACCCACCTAGTGTGGAAGACCCTGCCGTGGCCCAGGATCACGCTCCTGAGAGCACAGCCTTGACTAGCGTCTAGAGAGATTCTAACATCCAGGATTGGGGGGCTACTTCACCTGTTGTGGGTGAGCCCTCAGAATCCAGTGAAGAGCCTGGTTTCACTGGCTTACAAGTCATTTGCTGGGTTTTGGCACTCCTCTACGGTTAGACTTCAGCCGCATCTCAGAAAGACATACCATAAGGCCAGTGTTTACGTCCTTGAGAGGTCAGCTGACATCATACCTTAACTTTAAGAAGCTGACCAGCCAGCCAGGCCCTCTGTGCCCCCCTCCCCCTTGAAGGAGTGATGTCAACAGGACTTGAGAACTGCCCTTGACTGAAGGGACTGAGACCAGAGGGAAGGCAAGTCTGGGTGGACACGGACAGCACAGACCCAAAGCCCCACCTAAAAAAGTTGGCCTTATCTACAACTCTAAGGTAGCCCCTTTGGACAAAGATAAAACACCTCACAGCTGAGGCCAAATGATCCCCTAACTCCATCAGGACCCCTAAGTTTATATATTCCTCTTCCTGTTGCCAGGTGGGCTCCGATTATGGCCCCCCTCAGGTCACCGGGATCCTCTGCTGAGACCTGGGGCCTCTAAGGGCCCAAAGTCAGGGGCGTCACATCATCTCCTTCACAAGGGCAGACTTGCACTTCATCCTGGAGGAAGGGGTCTCCTGCACATACTGAGAGTGCATTTGTTCTGAATTAACTTCCAGCCTAGATGGCATCCAGACTACCCTTCCTGGCTTGGGAGAATGTAAGACTCAACTCCGTAGCCATGGCATTTGAGAACCCCCTAATGAACCTCAGAGTCTAGACTGATCATCCGACCAGAGGGGCAAGACTTTAAAATGATCTACTGTTTACCCTCCCTACATAATCTGCTGGCTAAAGAACCGAAAAACAGGTCTTTGGGGGTGTTGACCCGCCCTCTTCTCAGGTGTCAAATCTCCAAATAAAATGCAGTTAAAGATTTAATTGCTGGGGCTGGAGAGATGGCTCAGTGGTAAAGAGCACTGTCTGCTCTTCCAAAGGACCTGAGTTCAATTCCCAGCAACCACATGGTGGCTCACAACCATCTATACCCTCTAAAGCCTTCTTCCGGTGGACAGGTGTACATGCAGATAGGGTACTCATATACATAAAATAAATAAATAAATTCTTTTTTTAAAAAAAGATTTGATTGCTGGATTTTCACCTAAGTGCAGGCAATAGGTCCTCGAGTCTGAAGGGTGCCTGAGATTGGGGTGTCGTGGGCCTTTAGGGCTGGGAAAGCCCAGTACTTCTTGATGGACCTTCAGAGCCTTGGGCCACGTTGCTGGGTACTGCTGGGTCTTAGGTCCTGGTGTGTAGAGCCTCTGAGGAGAGACGAAGTGTATTCAACAGGTAGACTTGCCCTAACACTATGGCTGTGGACTCAACAGGAAGGGTCTTCCTGGCTCTAGGGGACAGAGGGCCAAGACCAGGTGCTGGCAGGCGTGGTTCCTCCAGAGGCTTCCTGGGTCACAAATCAGTCTGGGGAAACTACTCAGTAATCAAAGGGAAGAGTGGATGTAATTAAAGAACAGTATTCATGTAAAAACAATCCTTCTGAAAAGGAGCAAGGCGAAGGCAAGAGAAAGCAGGCAGGAAGTAGACACTGGTTCTGTGCTTGTGGTGTAGAAGAGTCCAGATGAAGGGCCTGTGAGGAGAGGGCTCAGCCTAGAAAGGTGCCTGCTGCACTTGATGACCAGAGTTCAATCCCCAAAGAGAGCCTGACTCTACAAAGCTGTCCTCTGACTGCTATACAAGCAGTGGCACGCGTGCTCATGCAAATACACTACACATGCACACAGTAATAATAAAGACAATAAACTTTTAAGTCAAAGTAAGCCTGTTAGACAGAGAGCACACCTATTTGGGCCTGCAATGTAGTTCAGTGTTTCCGGTGCTTGCCTGGTGTGCCCAAGGCCCTGTGTAAATGTTCAGGTGCCAAATATAACTGGACTTTCTTGGACCACCAGCTCCTAATAATGACACAGAGACCTTTTATAAAGTATGAAAGCTTGGCCTTATCTTAGGCTTGTTCCCCCAACTAGCTCTTAAATTAACCCCTTTATATTAATTTATGTTTTTCCACGTATCTCAGAACCACGTTTTACCTCAGTATCATATGTCTGACTTCCTTCACATCTATCTCCTGCGCCTCGGATTTTCTTTTCCCAGAGTTCTTATCTCTGCCTGGAAGTCCCACCTATCCTCTCCTGCCTAGCTATTGGCTGTTCAGCTCTTTATTAAACCAATCAGAAGGTGCCTTAGGCAGGTGAGGAAGGCCAGAAACACATCCTCACACAGTGAACAAAAAGATGATCTTAACAGCCCTGAGTCTGACCTCTAGCTCTGCAGAAAAGAAAGGAAAGGAGGGAAAGAGGAAGGGAGGAAGGAAAGGGAGCAGGAAGAAAAGGAAAGAGGGAGGGAAACAGAGACAGCAGCCCGTGGGAGCAAAGGGTCTGGGGAGTGATTTGGGAGAACGGAAAGAACTGAGTACCAGGGTGCTCTGCGGGGTTAAGGAAAGGGTCTTAGCTAGACCAGAGACGACTGTACAGATCATGATAACATTTGTCCAAACTCCTGGAACTGTCTTGTGAAAATAAGAGCATTTACTGTTCAGGAGGGACGTCTGCATAAAACATAGCTCTAAGATGACCTCAAAGGGTTAAGGATAAGGTTCAAGTTCAGCTGCTGTTAGGAATAAATGAGTTAATAATGCCCGCCAAGCCTGTTAGCTCGGAGCCTGGTGTGAGAGTGTGCAAGCAAATGGTAACCATGGTAACGTGGAAACAAGACTTTTGCTCAGTAAGTGGGGCAAGGAGGGGAAGGAACAGAGAGGGAGCTGCTGCGGGCCTAGAGGGAAGGCCGACCTGTGAACCTGGCTCCTGAGGTTGTGAAACTCTCCTGGGCCAGAGCAAATTCCCTCACCTCCCACTGGCATCTTCTGGCCAGGAGCAGATGCTCATAGCGTGGACCCTGTAGTCCTTTGGCCCCTAGTGGCCCAGGACAGCAGAGGATGGCAGTTATAGCTCCCTCTACCATGTGCACCATATCTCCCTCAAATCTGAACCAAGTATGGAAGACTGGGGTGTGGGGGATGGAAGGACCCAGAAGGTTCGGGAGTCCCACAAGGAGACCATCAAGGCTGGCAGATCTGGGCCCAGGGGGCCCTGCACAAACTGTTGCACCAACCAAGGACAATGCATGCAGTAAACCTAGACCTCCTCTTCAGATCTAGCCAATGGACAGCTCATTCTCCACAGCTGTGGTGAGAGCAGGGACTGCCTCTGACATGACTCTGGTGCCACCACCACCCATTTGATCACTTCCCCTTGGTGGGGAGGCCCAGCAGGCACACAGAGGAAGGGGAGGCAGGCTATATACCCTATGAGACCTGAGAGGCTGTGGTCACACGGTGGGGGAGGAGGTCCCCTTCTGTCAGAGATCTAAGGGAGAGGAATAGGGCAGGAGGAGGGAGAGAGGGTGGAAAAGGGAGGGCACAAGCAATGGGATAACAATTGGGATGCAATCCGAATAAATGACAATAAATTAAAATTAAAAAGAAAGTGGAAAAATAAAATTATTTACCATTTATTTTGGCCAAATATTGGAAAAAGAGACTCTTAAGTCGGTTTCTTAGGTTTACAAAACTCATAGAAAGAAAGAAAGAAAGAAAGAAAGAAAGAAAGAAACAGAAGTTAGGATAGAAACATCTGTAGGCTCAGTGGTCTCTCCCCTACGAGGATGAATGTCCAGGCTCCTGGGTGAGCTGCTCACCAACAGCCCAGAGCTTTCTGGAGGGAGCGCCATTGCTAGGCTCACTCCACCTCCCTGGGGCTCACCCATTTGCCCCAAGTCCCCCAGACAGGCTGCGCCCAGTTCTCCAGTCCCGGGATCTGACAGTCCTTGGTCTTCTCAGAATGTCAAGGCCCTGGCAGCTTCAGGAGGACCCGTCTTCTCCAGGATGACCTGCCCCTCACCCAGCCCCTGCTCCTCCTTGGGCCTGGAGGCTTGTTGCTGGAATGGGGCGAGCTAGGCGCACCGGCCTCCCTCGAGCCCCAGGAGATGGCCTCATTCTGCCCATCTTGTTTCCAGCCCAGGCCAGCCCTTCACCAGCCTGTCACCAGCCTGTCACCAGCCCAGCCTCCTCACAGCATCCCTTCCAGTTGAGGTTTGTTTTGAATTCACAGCTCATTTGCACATCAAAGCAGACAGGGTCATCAGCCCCTAAGGGCTCAGACAGCCCCTCCTCACCCTGCAGCCTGGTACCCTAAGCTGGAGGCAGGGGCTCCCCTTTGGATGCTCTGCATAAAGCAAGGCATTGGGACCTCCCTCCCAGTTCTTCATCCAACAATGGAGCCAGAGGTTGGCTGGTGGGGGAGGCTGTGGTCCAACCACTGGCATCATCTCCTCCTCTGGAGCCTGAGCAGGACAAGGACAGTTAATTCCTCTGGTGTTATCTGCTGGGCACAGGCGCTGGTTGCATAGCAACCCAGATTGCTCTCTGTCTCCAGTGCTTAAAAAAAAAATCAGTATTTTTTTTTCCAAGTCTCCATCAATGAATGAGCTGGAGATGGGCCTGGGGCAGCCCAGCCGCCTTGCCCTCAGACAGCCATTTTGCAGGAAGCAACCTCCCCACCCCCAACACACTGATAACCCTCCATGAGGTCCTCACTCTTAAAGTCTTCACTCCCCACCTCCCCCATGCCAGGCTCGGGGTGGGAAAGGCCCTTCTGTCTGCTGGTGGAGTGATGGGCAGAAGTGTTCAGGGAGCCGGGACGCCTGAGGTCAGGGTGGCAGGGCACCAACTGGGGAGTCTCAGTCGGCCATGGGAACAGAAGATAGTTCCTCACTCCTTAAGAAATAGTTTCGGGCTGTTGGTGTAGCTTAGCGGGTGGTGTGCTTGCCCAGCATGCACAGGGCACTGGGTTTGATTCCCCAGCACTGCACTAGGTGCTTGTAACTGAAACACTTGGGAGGTGGGAGCAGTTAGCAGAGCAAGTCCAATCTAGGTTATAGAGCTAGTGTGAGGCTGATATGGGCTACAGGAGACCCTAGCATTTAAAAATTAATATATTTGGTTTTGGTTTTTTGAGACAGGGCAATAACAACAACAACAACTATTATTATTATTATTGAGTTATTATTATTATTATTATTATTATTATTATTATTATTATTATTATTTACTTTGGGTGCCTGGCTGTAAATCCTCCTCTTTCCTGGAGATACTTGAGGCTCTGAGAGTTGATTTGGGAAGAAGGAAGGTAGGCTATCCTTCCCCTCAGGTCTTTCTAGTACTCACATAAATTTATATATTTAAAATATATTTATATTTATGTATTAAATATACTATGCATTTATATTATATATTATGTTATATTACTAATCATTAAATTATTAAATTATAAGTATATATAAATACAACATAGGCTCACCTGATGCTAATCTCTGGCCTGTCTCTTACTCAAGGACTCTTGATCATGGCTACAGCACACCTGTCACAAGGGCATACTCTTGTTTATGAGCTGGTCTTGGGAACAAGTGTTGCATTAACCCCTCCAGTGGTTCAGCCCAGCCTGAATTCTAAGACATACAGTCAACTTCCAGTGTGTGTGTGGTAAGTGGCCTCTGCCTGTGCTGTGCTTATGGACTACGGGACATGTGCGGTGAGAGGGCACCTTGGCAGCATCCCTCATCCTCACTCTAGCCCCTATCTGGTGAACATAGCCTCCTCCTCCTCCTCCTCCTCCTCCTCCTCTTCTTCCTCCTCCTCTTCTTTTGTCCTGAAACTCGTTCTGTAGGCCAGGCTGGCCTTGAACTCAGAGATCTGCTTGTCTCTGCCTCCTAAGTGCTGGGACTAAGGGTACACATCACCATGCCCAGTGTAAATTTACTTCTGAGCTTGACAGATGGGTCTTCTTCCCTGATGCTCTCTCTCTCAGCCAGCAGCACACACCTCCTATCATCTTGATTCATAACATCTCAGCCTTCCTTATCTGGTCCCTAACCGCTTTATTGCCTCTTCCTCCACCACAAGGCCTGGGACCCTGTGCACTGTAGCAGGTCATCCAGTGTCGCACCATTCCTGTGCTGGCTCTGATTGGCACTTCCCTATGTCAAACATCTTACTGAGCCCTTTATGGACACCACATCCTTTGTTCTTTTTTTTTTTTTTTTTTTTTTTTTAAGAAAAATTGGCAAAGCCAGTCAATTTTACTCCCAACCACATTTTCTTGAGAGGGACTAATCTATTCCCTATTTACATCTCAGAGGAATCCTGAGGTTTGAACTTGCTAGAAATTTTACATTCTCCAAATGATAAACAATTCTGTTGCCATTACCATTAGAGTAAGCGGTGAGCTGGTGCCCATGTGCATCATAGGTTCAGAATTTCCCAGAAGGCAGAACCTAGGAATGTTGGAGCCTCTACAGCAAGTAAAGCAACTGCTGTGTGTGAGTAATAAGTTCTCCGGGGCGGGAAGAATTTAAGCCTGAACTACATAAAACTGTCTTTGTGCCAGAGATCCATAAGAAGAGATATGAAGATAAGTACCCATTTCTCCTTAGCCTTCCCCCCTCTCACCAATTATGTGGTTTAGATTCTTCGTGGATGTGTTATTGTTGGCTCTACAAATCTACTATGAGGAAGATAGTAGATAAAGGGGTCTAGAGAGAGCAGTGCAAATAGTTGAAGTGGTGTTATAAAAAAAATCTAAATATGACTCACAAAGAGAGGACAAATACCCAACTGCCTGCTTTACCCTGAGTAAAGGATTATGGGTTTTCTCTTTCCCTATATATTTAACACATAAGAAAATTGAAGCTCAAATTAACACTATGTACTACTGTTGGGTGTCAGATACTGTTTTTTTTTTTAAGCTTTATTGTCTTGGAAACAGTGAAACTCAAGAGACACTGTGCTATTCTCTGAAGTTACACAGCTACTGTATCTCTGGCAGAGTGTGTCTTCTGTGGAAGTGCTTTGTTCTTGTCCACTTTGTTTTGGTTGTTTGAGACAGCTGTCACTATACAGCCCAAGATGGCTTTGCCTCACCACGTAGCCACGGTGTCCTTGAGTGTGTAAGCTTCCTCTCTCAGCCTCAGGCACTGTGTCCTTCAAACCTGGCCTGGATCCTATCATCCCGTTTTACAGACAAGTGGACTGAGACACAAGCCACATTCTGTGGCTGTGCTATTGTTTAGATTGTCCTGAGGAAAGACGAATCAGAGCTATCTCCAAGCCTGGCAGAGATGAGCCTTCTGAAAGAGCAGGAAGCAGTGTGTGTGTGTGCAGCGTCTCTGGCACAGCCCAGGGCTCCCCAGGGGAGGGGCCTTCCCAGCTCAGGTTCTGCCACCCTTTAGCACTGCAAATTAGCATCGTAATTGCCTTTCCAACTATTCATAGCTGTGAAAGAAAATGGCCTGTCTCTCCTCCTTCTCACCCCTGCTTAGAGGGCCGCATGCTGCTCCCTCCGCGGGACCTCACTTTCCTCTCATGAAGAACTTCACGTTTCTGAAGCTCAGTTGTTCCTCTCCCAAGTGAAGGCGATCCCAAGCGCGAGGCTTATTTGGATGCATGAGGAAACCTCACACATTTCCTAGCACACTGTGGGCGATGGGTTGTGGTTCTGTCTGGAGACCCATGGAGGGCAAGGAGATGCTGGCTAGTGGCCAGCCAGGATTGGTACTTTGGCTTTTCTATTTCTAGTGTGGCAATTTACTATTCCCTAGTGGACACGACTTATTCGTAACCATGTACCAGACTGGAAATTAATGACTAAGTTTCTGGGCTAAATAGGCTCAACTTTCTCTCATCACAATGTGAAGATCCAGCTGCAGCTGCTGCATCACCCAGTTGGGCTCTTAGGCTTGAGATGGGATACAGTGCCTAAGGAGCCTGGTCTTGAAGTCCAGCTGCCTGGATTCCGATCCAGTTTTAAGCCTCCATCCTCCATGCCCAGTATGGCCTTTGGCCAGCTGCTTAACCTCTGTATTTCAGGAAAGAGAGGGGGAGGGTGACAGCAGTGCTGCTCCTACAAGGCTGCTGTGGAGCATACATGGGGCAGCACATGGGCTAATCTGTTCATTTCAATGCGAGATGGGGGGTGGGGGTGGGGGGTAGGGGGTGGGGCAGAGCTTCTGCAGTGATCATGGGCAAAAAGCCCTTGGCTGTTCATTGTGGCTCAGGCCAGGGACAGCCTCGGCTTCTTGTCCTTATTCAGTTTTTACTTGAATCTAAAGTCAGCCTGGGAGTCCCAGGCTGCCCCATTTACAGATGGGAAACCGGAGGCTCAGAAAGGCCAATGACTTTCCCGAAGACACAAAACTGTAAAGAGAGGTGACTGATGATGTCACGTTCCTGTAATTCCAGCACTTGGGAGACTGGGCCAGGTGGTCAAGGCCAGCTGGGCTATACAGTTAAACTCTATCACAATGAACAGCACCACACATGCACACGCATGCATGCATGCACTCTCTCTCTCTCTGTCTCTGTCTCTCTCTGTCTCCCTCTCTCTCTCTCTCTCTCTCTCTCTCTCTCTCTCTCTCTCTCTCTCTCTCTCTCTCACACACACACACACACACACACAGAGAGGCAATTGTCTCTTAGAGAAGTTCATAGCCAAGAATGCCCTTGGACATCTTAATTTCTTCTCACTTGCAGAGGTTCTCAACCTGTAGGGCATGGCCCCCTGTTAGGAGGTTAAAATGACCCTTTCCCAGGGGTCGCCTAAGACCATCAGAAAGCACAGATATTTACACTATGATTCATAACAGTAGCAAAATTACAGGTATGAATTAGCCACAAAAATAATTTTATGGTAGGGGGTCACCACAATTTTATGGAAGGGGGTTGCAGTGTTAGGGAGCAGAGATCTGGTTCCTAATGCTGGGTGCCCACTGCCAGGCCTTCAGCAGGCTCTGCACTGTCTCCCTTTCCTGGCGCAGGGCTCATTTTGCTGTGCACACTGGTACCTTGACTTCCCCTCCATTCACAAGGCACCAGTGCTAATGGTGCCCAGCCAGGGCCCCTGGCAGAGGCTGCATGAAAATGTCCTCACTGCACCTGGGCTGAGCCTTTTGGACTTGGAAATTGGGTCCTTTTGGCTTTCTTTTGACACAAGGCTGCCAGGCTAGGATTTTTACCCCAGCACTACCCAGTGGAAGGCTGCTGTCAAGGCTTTAAATATGCAAAGGCCCTGTCACCAACTGTCATCAACTGGGGAGCTGAGGGGGGCTGGGAGAAGGATAGAAAGGTGGGGTTGCGGGGCTGGGGAGTTGAGGGGTTAGCGGGTGTTTTCAGGGGAGGGAGAGGGAGGGGAAAGAGGGAGACAGAAGGGAAGGGGAAAGGAAAAGGAAGAGAGACCCTTCCTCATAATGATTTGAAGGAGG
The DNA here is from genome assembly GCF_964271855.1 of Acomys minous. Lineage (NCBI taxonomy): Eukaryota > Metazoa > Chordata > Mammalia > Rodentia > Muridae > Acomys > Acomys minous. The sequence continues at coordinate 76,391,963 of NC_140485.1, read as the reverse complement.
AAGAAATAGAGAAAGAAGATGGCACCACAGGGAACAGAGTTTGGGGTTGACGGCCTGGCCAGGGAGGCCGCCCAGAAGAGGGATGTTTAAGCTGAGACCTGAAGTGGGGGTGGGGTAAGGGGTCAGGGTTCATGCTTTCCAGGTTAGGAGACAGGAACAGAGGGACAGAGGGAGGACGGTGACCGTGCCCAGGACTTTATGGTTTCTTTATAGACGTAGTGGACTTCAAAGTTAGCCTAAAATCTGGCAGGGTCTGAGACATACCCTGTGTTCGGAAGGCTCCGTGCCCCAGGCTAGACCTTACTTCCATTTCTTTGGGGGCACTCTCATGCTCCAAGGGGGTCTGGAGAGGGGTCTTGGTGGTCAGGGAATTGAAGCTCCTGTTTTCTGTCTTTAGAGCAAACTGTGACTTTTATTTATTTTTTGGTTTTGGTATTTTTTTTTCCGAGACAGGGTTTCTCTGTGTAGCCTTGGCTGTCCTAGACTCGCATTGTAGACCAGGCTGGCCTCGAGCTCACAGGGATCCACCTGCCTCTGCCTCCTGAGTGCTGGGATTAAAGGCGTGCGCCACCACCGCCCGGCCAAACCACCCGATAATCCTCAGTAGTTTCAGGCTACCCTAGATGCTGCCTGCTACTCGGTTTCTGTTTTTGTCTGCCATCTCATGCCCAGGCCCTTTTCCCTGCAGAAAAGAAAGGTTGATATTCTCTAGGACCCAAAGACAGGAGCTGCCCAGCTCCTCAGGCAGCTTCATTTTGTATGGACACCCACGTAACCCACCTCCCGCCCCTGTACCTGCAGGATCCAGGCAGGCCTCAGGGCCCACAGCTAGGGACTAAGTGGGGTCCTTCAGGAAAGGTCATGACTTGACACAGAATATCCTGTCACCTAATCCAAGGAAGAGCTTGAGTGGAGAGGGACGGCCATGAGGAGAGGGGTTCAGTTACTTCTGTGGTCTAGAAAGAGCCTTTGGGCACTTTGATGGGGGGTGGTGGTAAGGATGACATCCAGGGGACAAGGGACAGAGGACAGGGAGAAGAGACTGCTGTGGGCCAGGCCTAACCACGGTCACAGCACTGACCATTCACAACGGTACAGGATTGCGTGGCTGGTTCCTAGTCTGTCTCCCCTCCCTCAGGCTGTCCCCACTCTCCGGCCTCCCCCACATCCCCAGGCTGTGAGCATCTTGAGGGCAAGGCTTTGTGGTGTTCTCTGCAGTTTCCTTGGGGTCTGGAGGAAGGACAGGAGGCAGCGAGGGTGAGTGAGTCGGTTTCGGCACTTTGCTCACTACATACAGGAAAGAGTGGCCATTTGGAAATCCACTAAATAATATCTAGACTCAAGGGGAAGAGCGAGGTAGAGGTCAGAAGAGTGGATTCTAGCGGTTGCTGGTGCTTGTTACGTCTTCCCTCTCAGGACCGAGCTGCCTGCTGCAAATGGCTTTACTGGTCTTCACATCATCAGCTGTGATGTAGGGGTTGCTGGATGCTGAGGCCCAGAGAGGTAGAGCAATTGCCTAAAGCCACACAGCTACCAAGCACCAGGAGTCTCTGATCCACAGATGTTAGCCCCACAGCTGTCCCATGAAGGGATGCTGGGATGCTTGGTGGAGCAGGTCTCAGGAGTGCTTGTCCCATCGCAAGAGTCTGTAGCTAAGATGGCTCCTTCCTTCCCAAGGAGGCATAGGTGCTGAGTGGCAGCAGTAGAATACACAGAGAGGCTAGCACAGTTAATCCACCCTGGATTTTATAGTAGGAGCATCACTTTTTTTTTTTGATACAGGGTCTCATGTGGCCCAGGCTGGCCTTGAACTAGATATGTAGCTAAGGATGCCCCTTTACCTCTGCTCCTCCAGTGCTGCAGTTATAGGCATCTGACACCACAGTGGGTTTATATGGTCCTGGGAATCGAACCCCGGGGCTTCAAGCATGCTAGGCAAGCACTCTACCAACTGAGCCACATTCCCCAGTCAACCGTCGCTACTTCACGCGCCTTTAGCATCTCATCTTTGCAGCAGAGCAGAGCGATGAGTTTCACCCGGTTATCATTAGCTCCATTTGCCAGCAGAGACCGTGAGGTTAGGTTAAGCAAGTTTCCTAAGGCCACACAGCTGTTACCGGGACAGCTGGTACCCAAACCCGAACAGACTGGGTCCACAGACCATCTTCCGTTTCTCCTGCCTTTGCTCCTTCCTACACCAGGAGGCCAGGGTGGCCAGGGTAGTCCAGGCTGGGCTGTTTCATGTGCCAAGTGGCAGCTGCCAGGTGCAGCTAGAGTAGGGTTGACCTGTGGCCATCTACCTCTACCTCTGCAGGGCGAGGGGGGACAGCTTCTCAGAGCATCAGCAGTCCAGCCTGGGCTGAAGCAAGATAGCAATCTGCATCCTCCATCTCCTGTCACTGGGCATCCTGTCCTCAATCACACACATATTTATTTCTCCTAATCGCTCTTCCTCACTGCGATAAAGTCATTTTTATAGCGCCAGCCACGTGCATCTCATGCGAATTAAGCCCGCTGGAATGTCAACTTGTATTGGAGAATCGGATTGATAAAAGGAGACACATTTCAATGGTCCCTCCCTTTTAACTGCTTGCTCACCAGGACGTTTCTGTAGCCATCTCTTTTGGGTGTGTACAGCCTGCACACACACTTTAAGAACTCTGGGACGCCAGGAAGACTGCCTGGAGCCTGTCGGAAGGGTCTGGGTCTCATTTTGACACATGATAAGCACTGGCATTGTCCCCAGCAAGTGACCATCACCCCGGTCTCTGGGAAGGCAGAAGGATGCACTTTCATGAAGAAGGGCTCTTAGACACTTGGTCCGGATCAAGGCTGTCACCTCATGCCCCACAGAGAGCAATAGCCAAGCAAACCTGACCGGCTTTGATGCCTTCAGCCCTCCCTCTGAGGGAAGATGGAGGGAGACTGTGGGTGTCTTTGCTAGAAGCTCTCTCATCCTTGGCTCCTTCACCCCTGAGGGTCAGTGCCAGGGCCAACAGGGAAGCACAAGGCATGTTTGGTGTACAAAAGGATGGACAGAGTGAGCAAGGCTAGAAACCAACACCAGATCTTGATCTCTCTGGCCAGTCTAGCTGCAGGCCGATCGAGTCGGGAGCTGCAGGGATGCGGGTCTCAGGAATTGTCTCCCATGCTACTGTGGCTCTTTAGTTTATCACCCATGCTGAGGTGGGCTTGACAGCGATGCCATGGATGTCTTTGAGACGTCCATGCTCCTATAGGTAAATCCCTCACACTCCCGTAGTTAACCCCAATAAAGTCATTGCTTCATTAAGCTAGATTTAGTGTGATAATTTATTTACACTGTTGTTGGTGTCCTCTCTCCAGGAAAAGTCCCACAACACTCCACCTCCAGAGTGCTGGGATTACAGGTGTGCGCTGTCTGTCCTGGCTCTGGGTGTATGTTTGTGGTGTCCGCACCTGTGCGTGCTGTCGGGTTTGTGTTAAGTTCTGAAGCCAGAGCTCCTGGTTCTGAATCACACCGCTGCCGCTGGGAAGCCTCGGGGTTTTTGTGTGTGGAATGGGCAATGCTGAGAGAAGAAAAAGGTGCAGCACTGCACCTGCACAGCTCAGCGCTGCATCTCAGAGGCGACAATTACTTCGCTGTTTATCACTCCAGTGCCTTCAGCTACAGGACGGTCCCAGGTATCCAGCGCCTTGCTTACTCCTCCGACAGTCACCTGAAGGCATTCCCTCACCCTTGACGACGGATCCCCGTGGCTTCCTCACAGCTCCCTTGTTGTGTCAATTCATTTGCTTTCACGTTTCCTAGCATGTTCTTCTCAGTGTTGCTCACATACCAAACACTTGTTTCTCTTCCAGGCTCATCCCTTTCTTCGCCTCCTTCATGAAATCCCCAAGTGATCTGGACAGAGGACTGTGATTGGATGGGTCTTCCAAGAAGTCCAGGAGAGGATCCTCCCTGTCATTCACAGACTCGTGAGAAGTAACAAGATGCTTTGTTTTAAACCCTAAGTGTGATTTTAAAAATTAAAGATAAAGTGTGTGTGTGTGTGTGTGTGTGTGTGTGTGTGTGTGTGTTTGCATATATGTATGTGAATACAGGTGCCCACAGAGATTGGAATAGGGTATCAGATCCCATCCAATCTGGAATCTGAACTCTGTTTCTCTGCAAGGCTATTATATTCTCTTAATTTCTGAGCCATCTCTCAAGCCCCAAATAGCAACAATTAGCAGAAGTTCCCTGAACCAGCGCCCAGTGGCCTCAGTTTACCTTCACCTTGCCTTGCTATGGTGGGGAGTTCGCACTCCTCCCCCAACTGCCAGCAAAGCCAGTGGCTCACTATCTCCAAGACAGATGATGGTTGAAAGAAGAGAGAAACCTCCCCCAAATCTCCAGCTAAAAACCTTACTAAGGGCCATGAAATGGCATTTTCTGGAAATGACACAGCCACTGCAATCATGACCTCCCAACAGCTGTGGGTGCCTGCCCCGGGTCTGCACAAGAATGGGCCTGGCAGCAGCAAAGCCGGGGTGGAAGGGGGTTTAGGAGGCCCTTGCCCACATTGATGAACTACTCACATATCTGGGGAGAGGAAGAGTCACTGTGTGATCCCTTCCTGAAGGTGCAATGGGGAGTACCAATCCAATGCTCGCAAAGATGGCCCTACTACAAAACCAAGCTGAAAGCAAGGGACTGGTAGAGAGAAATAAAAACAGATTGGTGTGGGGGGGGGGAGATAAGAGAGAGTACAAGTAGAGAGTAACCAGAATGCATTATGTAAATGTGTGAAATTGTCAAAGAAACTATAATAGTATATTTTTACATTTTAAAGTGATATTGATTGATTGATTGATTGATTGACTGGTTGGTTGCTTCCTTCCTTCCATCATTCATTCACTTTACATCATGGTCAGAGCTCCCTCCCTCCTCTCCTCCTGATGTCCATCCTCCCTCCCTACTTCCCTATCCCCCTGCCCCTACTTCTCAGAGAAGGGGAGCCCCAGCTCCCCCCCCAACGGCATATCAGGACTGAGTGCAACCTCAACCTCTTCCCCTGTTGCCAGGAGAGGTAGCCTCACCAGGGGAAGCAGTCAAAAAGCAGGCAACACGGTCCATGTAGAGCCAGCGCCCATTCATCTTACTAGGGGACCCATATGAGGACAGAGCTGTCCATCAGTTACACCTGTGTAGGGGCCTAGGTCCAATCCATATACGGTAGGGGCCCTTGGTTGGAGCTTCAGCCTCCACAGGCCCCTGGGCCCTGGTTAGTGGGCTCTGTTGGCCTTCTTATGGAGCTCCTGTCCCTTCTGAGTCTTTCTATCCTTCTAAATGCAAAACAAGAGTGAGGCCAACCAAGGGAATCCCCTGCATCGTGAGCTGTCCATGGTCCTGAGTCTTGACTCTAGGGAAACTCAGAGGCGTCTCTGCTGGCCTCTCTTGGCCTAGGGGCCACCATTCTCAGCCCTGAGACTTTGTGCCTATGCTGGCATGTGAGAGGACTCGCCTTCCCGTGGGGATCAAGGGCTTGATAACACCTGCTGAAGCTGAAGTAGAACGCTTTTACTTCCATCCTCCTCCTTTTCCCTTCCACCCTCCCTCTCAGGAACCACCTGACCACTCTAATAAAAATCCAGCTTTATGTAAATACCCTGTTCTCCGAGTAATAAATGCCATTAGCTGAGCCAGTCTGAGCAACCGCAGGCTTTTAAACATCCATTTGAAGATCTCTGAAAGCTCTCTCGAGGCTCTTGCCTGTAATTCACTAAGGGGGAGTTGGTAATAACTGTGTTAAATGGCCAGGCCCGGCAATTCACAGGAGGTGTGTCTGTTTGCATGTTGTGTTGGTGGAGGGGCCTTCCGGGGAGAAGATGCGTCCTTCCATGCTGATCAGTTACTTATTTTTAAGAGTCCCCCCCCAGGGGCTCACAGTCCTTTGATGAGCCACTAATGAAAGAGCAGATCTGACAATTAATTTCCCCGGAGTTATTATTTGTTGTTTTGGCAACAATTCTATGAAAAGCCTTAATAGTCACCTGGCTTCCCAGTGGTTGAGGAGAGCTATGGGTTGGGGGAGGAAAAGGGATTGTAACAGTTTGTTCAGCAGTTATGGACCAAACACCAAGTGTGCACCAATATTGTCCTATGTATACATCCTGCCTTTGGGGGATCCCCAGAATAGTGGGAGGCAGGGTGGAAAGAAGGGGGCTGTAGCTTAGCACTGTGAGATCTACTGTGCTGTGGAAAGTGTGCGGAGCTATGGAGCCAGGGGTGGCAAACTATACAGGCTGAAGGGGCCACAGAAGGCTTCTAGGACGCGGAGTTCTTGTGACCTACATAAAAGGAATGTTCTAGAAAGTAGGACACACATTTTCAAAGACGTTGAAGTAAAGATCATCCAAAACACCCCTGGTGAGGTGTTGGGTTGATGTGAATTCTCGTTTTCATGTAGTCATTTTGGGAAAGCATCTGGAGATTGTCTAATAAAGTTGGAGGTGTGCAAGCCCCGGGACCAGAAGTTGTGCTTCTTCCTAGGGGCAGAGAGCACATTGGGAGACATGTACATAGTAGGAGACACACGTGAAATGGCCGAACTCCCTGACACAGGTAGAATGACACATTGTGACGTCATCACACACAGAGCATGGCAGAGCAGTGGGAACAAGTAGAGAAGATGGCACGTCAATGTGACAGGTCTTCCTTACAGCAACGTCAACAAACACGAATGTCACAAGTTCAACAATACCCAGTAAAGCAAGTAAGGCTAAAACATTATTCAGAGGGCTGAGGCTGTAGCTCAGTGGTTAGAGAATTTCCCTAGCATGTGCAAGGCCCTGCATCCAACTTCGGTGCTGCGAAACAACTCACTAACTAAACAAGTAAATGAAACGCTGTTTGGGACTGCGTACAATGGCAGCAGACCCTAGTAGGAAGTGAGGGAATTTGTGACTGCAGAAACCAGAATGTGACTTTTTTTTTCTGGAGACAAAAAGGGGACATAGGGGAGGAGGATCACATGACACGTCCAGGGAAGGTTCTAGTCATTGATCTGAGTTACAGTAATGATAATGTTTAGCATTACTGGGTAAACTATGTGTAATTAAATTCTTGAATTTATCTGCATTCGTGAAATATTTCTTTAAAATAGCCTTTTAATTTATATATTATGTATACAGTTCTCTGCCTGCATGTAACACCTACAGTCCAGAAGCAGGCACAAGATCCCATTGTAGATGGTTGTAAGCCATCATGTGGTGCTGGCTCAGGACCTCTGGAAGATCAGTCAGTGCTCTTAACCTCTGAGCCACCTCTCCAGGCCAATGCAATATTTCTTAAGTAAACAATAAGGGCTGGAGAGATGGCCCCTTGTTTACAAGCACTGATTGCTCTTCAAAACCTAAGTTCAGTTGCCAACATTCACACATGGTGGCTCATAACCGTCTCTAACTTAAGTTCTAGGGGATCCAGCATCTTCTTCTGGCTTCTGCAGTCACCAGACATGAAAAGGTGGTGCACAGACATGCATGTATGCAAAGTATCTACACATATAGAATGACAAAAATATTTAAAGTAGATAATAAAGAAGAAAGCCTCTGTCTCTGGGTTCTCTGCACTGCACATAACCATAAAAAGCCCTGAACCATGATGGGAGCTTAGAGAACCTTCTGGAAGCAGCATTGTGTGTGCATATGTGTGCATATGTAAGAAAGAGAGAGAATTCATGTGAAAGTGTGAGTGTGTGTGTGTGTGTGTGTGTGTGTGTGTGTGTGTGGTGTTTGCAAATCTGAGACCTGAAGTCTTATATTCTTCATAAACCATCTCCACGAGATATACGTGGCTTAGTCTCCAGAGAGCCCCTGACAGGCCCGAGAGTTTCACAAACTGAGAAAGGAGCCAAGTGATGCTCAGTGGGCCCCCAAGGATCTATGGCTTTCTACCTGCAAGTTTCTGGGATGGCTTAAGCCCTAAATGTGCAATAGGTTCATGGAAACTAACTGCAGGACCCTGTTATGGGCCCCACACACACAGGGTCTAAGGGGGTGCACCAGAGCACTAGTTACTTTCCATCACTGTGACACAGTGCCTGACAGAAACAATTGAAGAGAAGGGGGGTTTGTTTTTGCTTATGATTTCAGAGGTTCAGTCCGTTTGGAGGGAAAACATGGTGGAGCATCCCAATTCACGTCATGACTGGCCAAGAAGAAGAGAAAGGGAACAGTGGCAGTCTCCTTCCCTCATTTTGTTCTGTCTATGTCATCGGTCTACGGGATGGTGCCACTCATATTCAGGGTAGCTTTTCAGGTAATCTAAAGACACTCTAGTGTCAAATGGATAGGTGTGCCTTACCAATCTCCTAGGTGATTCTTTTTTTTTTTTTAAGATTTATTTATTTATTATATGCACAGTGTTTTTTGCCTTCTTGTATACCTGCATGTCAGAAGAGGGCACCAGATCTCATTATAGATGTTGGTGAGCCACCATGTCGTTGCTGGGAATTGAACTTGGGACCTTTGGAAGAGCAGCCACTGCTCTTGACCTCTAAGCCATCTCTCCAGCCCTCCTGAGTGATTCTTAATCTGAGCATGCTAACCGTGGTAACTAACTATCACAGTCAGGATGGGCATTGTCATGAAGCTCTGTTTCTGGATGACTTTGACACCAAATGGTCAAGGTTGGGGAAGAGCATGAATGTCCCAAGCAAAGTAGGTGGAACTCAGAGGAACTAAGTGGTTACTTGAATCCAGGCCTTATGCTCTTTGATCGTTAATAAACTATATACAGTTTATTTATAAGTGCTATGTGCTCTTATGGAACAAGTGATGCAGTCTGGGCATAAAGATAGAAGGCAGTATCATGCCCCATTCCCTTCTTGCCTTGTCTTACAAAGGAAAAAAATTAGGACTAGAGGCATGGCTCAGAGATTAAAAGAGCTTGTTACACAGTCGTGAGGACCAAAATTTATATCCCAGAACACACACAAGCCAGGCATCCCACAAACTGTATCAGTATATAGTCTTCATGACAAGCCCCCCACATACAAACATATGCCAAGGCTTGCTTTTCTTTTAAAAAGGTGGTATCACATTGTCTCAGTTATGGCTAATTGTTGTGATGAAACACCATGACCAAAACGGCTTGGAGAGGAAAGGGTTTATTTTTGCTCACAGTTTATCATCAAAGGCAGTGAAGGCAGGAACTGACCCAGGCCAGAGGTATGGAGGCAGCAGCTAATACACAGGCCATGGCTGAATGCTTCTTGGTGGCTTGCTCATCAAGGATTCCTCAGCCTGCTTTCTTATAGATCCCAGGACCACCAGCTCAGGGATGGCACCACCCACAATGGGCTGGACACTCCTCCATCAATCACCAATTAAGAAAATGCCTTACAAGCTTGCCTGCAGTCTGATCTTATGGAAACTCTCCTCCCAGACGACTTTAGCTTGGGTCAAGTTGACATAAAACTAGCCAGTACACACAATATACTAATTTCTAAGAAAATTTTATATTCTCATGTTCGCACTTACAGTGGACATCATTTATGATCAGCTTCTCTGTAGTAATTGCTTTTTTCCCCAATAGCTGCGGAATATTCCTCAGTTGGGATGTAGAAAAATGCACTCAACCAGTTCCTGTTTAGATAATTTCCAGTTTTTCACCAGCACAAACAATGTCCAATAGATGTCCATTGCTTATACCTGCACATCCTGAGGACTTTCTGTCTGCAGAAAAGGTACCCAAAGCTGACCTGCTAAGTGAAAGAATTCTCATTTTGATTTTAACAAAGTCTGACACGTAACTCTCTCAAAGATTGCAGTCATTCACACTTTCACCGTAGACACAGGAGAGCCTTATTTATCTACAGCCTTTCAACACTGGGTGTTATCCGTTCTTGGGGTGTTCCCCCACACCTGCCCACCCACTTTATATAATCTCTTCATCAAGCAAAGAATTTAAAAAAATGCAGAAACAAACATCTCAAAAAAAAACCCTAAAACTATTATTGTTTTAAAAACTCACTCCCAGCCACTCTGATGTTGGTTATCTTCTCCTGCATCTATTTATTGTTGTATTTTCGTCTCCAGGAATGCTATTACTTTTTTTGTCTTTCTGTCACATGGTTTCTCTTTACATTACTGGTTTGTAGGAGATTATTTTTTGCATGTTTAGAGCATGAACCCAAGGCTGAGAATATAGCTCAGTGGGCAGAGTGCTTGCCTAGTGGGTATGAAGCCCTGGGTCCAATCCTCAGTAACACACACACACACACACACACACGCGCGCGCGCGCGTGCGCAAACCAAACAAACAAAAACAGAATATTATTGTCAATACCTGTGGTCCCAACACCTGGGAGGTAGATGCAGGGAGATTAGAAGTGTGAGATCACCTTCAGGTGTCTATTGAGTTCCAGGATAGCCTGGGCTACCTGAGACTCTGTCTCAAAACAAACAACCACTCTCATTAATATGTTGTCTATTGCACTATCATTCCTTTATATTGACAGGGCTGTGGGCAATGAGTTTCCTGGAGACACCAGAATGCACGTGTCAAAGCCAGAGAGAGCCATGCTACTAAAGTCCCCTGTGTAGGGTTACATCTAAACCCATGCCTTAGCTCAGACCCTTAAGGTGTAGACTGGAATTTTTTTTAAAGCAGATTCTTCCAGAGCATCATCTAAAGGCTTCATTTATCAGAACCACTAGGTGCTTCATTGAAACTCAGGCTTGAGCCAGGTGAGGTGGCACACAACTTTAATCCCAGCACTTGGATACTCACTTGCTGTGAGTTTGAGGCCAGCCATGTCTACAAAGTGAATCCAGGACAGCCAAGGCTACACAGAGAAACCCTTCTTGAAAATCAAAACCAAACAAACAAAAAGAAAGAAAGAAAAAAAGAAATTCAGGCTTGAGGGCTGGGGAAGTAGCTCAGCAGTAAAATACATGATAAGCAACCTGAGGATCTGAGTTTGGGTCCTTAGCACCATGCCATGTTGTGCATAGCAGTGCATGTCTATAGCTCCGGGGCTGGGGGAGGGAGAGGGGAGCAGAGTTTGCTAGCCAAACAGCCTAGTTGAAGACTAGACATTGATTAGGTTGGCTTACAGGGTGCAGTCCTGGCATTTCAACATTGGCTGTCTCATACCTGAGAGGCTAAAATTCTAGTAATGATTCAGCCCAGGAAGCTGGATGTCTCATAGCCTCAACCTGGCCTTAAAGGAAAGCCGGATTTCCAGAGAGCTGTGGGCCTTCAGTCTGTGTTGGGATCCCAAAGACATAGTTTCTAACATTGGCGAAGGAACGTTTTGGTGGTTTGAATAGGCATGACCCACAGACTCATGTGTTTGAATGCTTGGCCCATAGGGAGTGTCACTAGTAGGAGGTGTGGGCTTATTGCAGTAGGTGTGGTCTTATTGGAGGAAGTGTGTCACTGTAGGAGCAGGCTTTGAGGTCTCCTATGCTCAAGCTATGCCCAGTGTGGCACACAGTCTCCTTCTGCTGCCTGCAGATCAAGATGTAGAAGTCCCAGCTCCTTCTCCAGCACCGTGTCTGCCTGCATGCCGCCATGCTTTCTGCCATGATGAGGATGGACCAACCCTCTCAAACCGTAAGCCAGCCCCCATTAAATGTTTCCCTTATGAGAGTTGCCATGGTCACGATGTCTTTTCACAGCAACGAAACCGTAACAATGACAGAATGAACTTGACAGTAAGAGCTAGGGCGAGTGGGCAAAACTGAAGTTTCCTTCTTCTGTGTGGTCCAGACTTCAGGTGGGTCTTCTAACTTCAAATAATCTAATTAAGAAAATCCCTCACCAGAGTGCCCAGCAGCTTGGATTTTAGTTGATTCCAGATGCAGCCAAGTTGTCAACCAAGATTGGCCATCACATTACCCAGTGTTTACCTCTTGTACACACACACACACACACACACACACACACACACACACACAAAGACAACACACATAGACACACACCACACATATCACACACACATAAAGACACACACATAGACACACACCACACACATCACACACATAGACACACACATAGACACACATCACATGAACACACACACACACACAAAGACAACACACATAGACACACACCACACATATCACACACACATAAAGACACACACATAGACACACACCACACATATCACACACATAGACACACACATAGGCACACATCACATGAACACACACACACCACATACACACACTCACTACACACATCACATACACACATACACACTCACATAAACACACACACGTAGACACACACCACACACATCACATAAACACACACACACACGCACACACACACACACATAAAGACAACACACATAGATACACACCACACATATCACACACACACATAAAGACACACACATAGACACACACCACACACATCACACACATCATGCACACATAGACACACACCACACACATCACATAAAGACACACACACACACACACGCACGCACACACATCCTATGGCCAAACTACTGAGTCTGAGTCTGAAAGTGGACTCAAAGAGTCTGCACTTGAAGTGAGATCGTGGGGGCTTTTCTGGTACTCACTAACACTAGAGAATTATGACCCTACTCACGGTCTTCGGGTAGGAACAAAAGGCAATGACCGAGAAGACAGATTCAAAAGCGACATGGCGACTCCCACCCCCGCCTCCATCACCCCCCCCACACCCTCCCCACTCCCACTTCATCTCTATCGCTCCCATCCCTGCCCTTCCTATCACCCATCCCCACCTCCACCTTTATCCCCCTACGCCCCCAGCTCTATCGCTCCCATGCCCATTCCCACCCCCAGCACCTCCATCCTTGGTCCTCAACCTCTCTTACTCCCACCCCTCCCTCTACCACCACCAGCGGCCGCCGCCAGAGAAGACCTCCAAAGGCTGAAGCATCAGAACAGAGCTGTCACCGGGGACCTTTTGGCCTGATACCTTCTTTAAGCCATACTCAAGTTTTTGTAGCAGTAGGAGTGAATCTAATATATCACTTTTCTTGCCAGTATAAAGGTGTAAATGTCAACTTCCTATCCTCTTTTTGGTGAAGATTTGACAAAGCACTTAGCACAGCACCCATTTTAATCAACAAAGAAGCCGGAAAGATCACAGGGCGGCAAATGTGCTATATCCTATCTGAGCTTTGGGTAGATCTGAAGATTGCACTTTTAATTAAAATTGGCATTTCTGAAGCTTGGATTGTAGCTAGCCGTTTTGCTGGGGAATTGCAGGCTGTGGGGCGAACAGTCTGAGAGGGAGGCTTACGAGGGTAACAAGAAGGCATGTGTATGCACAGGGATGCTTGTTTAAATAACGAAGTGGGGAAAAGATAATGTAAAAATGCTTTTCTATTTAGTTAGATGTCCACGGAGACTCCTGTAATTGCGGTTGAGCTGTCTGAAGTCCTGACGGCTGGGTGAGAGGCTCTCTTGATCGAATCTACCCCTCCCAGAGGCAAATGCCTGGCCTGTGGTCTCCAGTGGCCTGGCATCTTTCATAGGCTCATTTCTGGCCCAGGAGAGGCACAGCAGCAGGCGCTACACTGTCGTTAAAGCTAATAGTCCTCTCCTCAAACAGCAATGCCTGTTCCTCTGATTTGGTTTTACCTGTTTGAGACAGTCTTACTTTAGCTCAGGCTAACCTTACTATATCTGCTGCTCCAGAGCACTGGGAGGGCAGGCATGTGCCAGCACACCTGGAGGTTGCTCTGAAAACTGAAAGGGTGTCAGTCCCAACTCACTGATCTTCCAGCGAACCACAACTCACTGATCTTCTGGTGAACCTCAGGGTTGATTCTGTTAGGGGGAAGACTTTTGTGAACTTGAATTGTAGATGAGTAAATTCTTAATGAATGGAAGACAGTGTCAAGTAGGAGCATATAAAATAATCTCTGTCTTTGAAATGATGGGGGCTGAACACAAGGCCTTTTGCTGGGCAGGCTCTCTACCACTGAGGCACATCCCCAGCATGGGAAATTATAACTCTTTCTGAGCTTACTCTCCTCAACCATGAAATGGGAGTGCTAACAGGACCATGGCCAGAAGGCTGCTGTAGGGGCTGAAGAGGTGGCTCATCAATTAAGAGCACTAGCTGCTCTTCTAGAGGACCTACGTTTGATTTCAGCACCCACATGGCAACTCACAAGCATCCATAACTCGAGTTCCAGGAGATCTGATGCTCTCTTCCGACCTCCCAGGGAACCATACCGACCGACCGACCGACAGACAGACATTACACACACACATACACGCAGGCGAAAGACATACATACATAAAATAAAACAAATAAATATAAAAGAGGTTTTGTGAAGAGATTGTTTTTGGGGCTAACTGTGTCATCGTATGTAATGCACTTGGTACAGTACTTGACACACATTCTCGCCTAGGTGTGAGTTCTGGTTAGTGCTGCTATGGGCTATGAGAGGCAGAGCAGGGCCCTCCTGCATGTTTCCCCACCTCCATGAGTGATAACTGGGGTTGTTCTTTCCGGGAAGCAGCTTGGTGATGCTATGCCATCTATTTTAAGAGAACCAAGTTCCCCTGCCCCACCCTGACCTCCCACCACGGACCCACAAACACTCCCAGAGCCTGGTGGGTTTCGTTCCGCTATGTGAGCTTCCACATTCGTTGTCCCAGGCAGAAAGCCAGCTCAGGGAGGGGTCTGTGGCACGATGAAGAAATTTCCGAGTCCCAGCTCATGAGCTCATTGACTCCTCTCCCTCCCCAGGGGCCAACCCCAGCAGCTGGAGAAGCCAGTCATTAGCTCTCTTTATTATCTGCATTTTCTGCCTCGCTGGTTCATCTGAGGAAGCAAATGTCTGGCACTAGACCTAGTCTTATTGGCTTCTGCATCCTGGGAGGAGCTGGGATCTCGTTGCCCATCTAGAAGGTTTCCAGACACGTGAGATGGGTAGCTAGTGGGTCCGTAGCCAGGCTGGGTTCTGGGGACTAGTTTCCATCCAATCATGACTTGTGATCCCATAACCTCCTAATAGTGTCCTTTAGAGAAACAGCCCTGTCTTCTCTGGCCACACACTCATATGTTCACTCTTTGAGTTTTAAACAAAAGTGTCTATTCACTACTGCTCTACAAAGCCAGAAGACATGGCTCAAATTTTGCTTGTATAGTGATGAACTGCTTAGCCATGAGAAACTTGAGACTCTGGCCTCAAACTCCCCATGTCTGAGATGGGTAAGGCTGGAAAAGCCCTGGCTTTGATGCCTAACATTGGAGGAAAAGTGAATATAACAAAACTTCCTGTTGTTTTATATTTTTAAGATTTATATTTATTTTATGTATCTGGGTGTTTTGTGCGCAGGTGTGTCTGTGCACTGTGTGCATGTGTCTCTGGGCCACCGTGTGAGTGTAGCACCCAAGGAGGCTGGAAGAAGATACTGGAGTCCTCTGGTAGAGTAGTCAGTGCTCTTCACTATTTACTCTCTCCAGCAGAAGCATAGAGATGTTTTCTAAGTGATGGAATGCCGTGAAGTTCTGGGGAAGGTTGATGGGGCACTCCTCACTTTCCAGACCTTGAACAGATAGAGCCCAGAAATCTCGATCCTATGCTCAGAATAGTGGGGTAGGTGTTATTGGCATCCTTATTTTGTGGGTGAGAAAACTGAGGCACACCTTAATCGACTTGTTCAAAGTCACATGTCTTTTTTCTCAACTGACCTTTGGTCCCCGCCGAGGAAAACATGCACTGTATGTCTTATGGTATTGTCTATAGGCAGGAGAATTGCTGGGCTTTCCTGGCCTCCAACTTAGCTCTAGGTTAAGGAAAGACTCATCCTCATAGGAATAAGGTAGAGAGTTGTAGGGCAGGACACCTGATGTCCTCCTCTGGCCTCTGTGCCAAGCGTGAACACCTGCACTGCCCTCTTCCCCATGTACTTACAAACCAGACATGTAAGTGCACACACAAAAATAAAATTAAATAATTTTTAAAAAATCCCCTCTGCACTCTCTGCTCACACAGTTCTGCCAGCCCTTTCCCCTCTCACCTTTGAACCACTGTGACACCCATGGAGACACACAAACTCTTCTCCTGAGGAGAGCCTGTGCCCCAGGCAAGAACGGAGCTACTGGCAGGGTGGGCCAGGGTGGGGTGAAAGAGGGCTCATTAGTGAGCATTGTGGGAGTATCCCTTCTTCCTTCCAAAGTTATACCTCCCTCTTAACTCCTGTGGCTCAGCACTGAATGTCTCCCAGGAGTCAGTGTATGTGAACTATCAGCCATGATCTCTCATTTTACCCCCAGGAGTTAGGATATGGCAACTCTCGCTTGTCAAAGCTGCCTAGCTTCCTCCTACCCACCCTCCCCTGGCCCAGTGTTAGGGGTGGAACACAGGCTCAGGCGATCAGATGGAGCGAAGCTTCCACGGGACAAGGCCTTTTCCACCTTCCAAATTAAAACAGTAACGTCTACCGATTTCTAGTCTGACTCTGCAGCCTTGGAGAGAAGGGACATTTCCCCAGGACCCTGGCAGGTTTGCAGCCAGCTGGGGCTTGATCTCACCACAGTCTCATTTATTCTCTTTGCCTTGGAATAAGCCACATGTATCTGGAATGTCCCTGAGATAAGCAAGATGGGTCCGCTGGCATGGATTTAAGCCTTCCTTGATCCTTGGGAATCCACTGCAGTTTGACAATGGACCTTGGAGGCAGTCTCTCAGCATCAACCCTTTCTCCTAACGGAGCCATACCATTCACTGCATGACTCCAGCTCAGGAAAACCCCAGAGCTTCATAAGCCAAGAAATAGAAGTCATTATTCTGTATTAACAAACAGGTTTGAGTTGGTGGGTTTAAGGAGAGAATTCTGTATGAGTATTTGAAAAGAGGGATGGGGAGATGGTGTAAAAGCACTTGCTGGGCAAAGCACAGGGACCAGAGTTTGAATCCCAGCAGCCGTTTGACAAGCTGGTCCACGTACGCTTGCCACTCTAGCCCTGAGGGAGACCAGGCAGATGGAATGCAACAGCTAGCTGGCTGCCAGCCTAGTTGAGTGTGGTATGTGAGTGTGGTGGTTTGAATGTAAGTGGGCCCTATAGGCTCATAGGGAGTGGTGCTGTAAGGAGGTGTGGCCTTGTTGGAGGAAGTGTGTCACTGTGGAAGTGGGCTTTGAGGTCTGTGTATATGCTCAAGTCTGGCCAGAGTAACACAGTCTCCTTCTGCTGCCTGCAGATCAGCATGTAGAACTCTCAGCTGCTTTTTCAGTGCCATGTCTGCCTGCACATGCTGCCATGATGATTAGGGGCTAAACCTCTGAAACTGTAAGCCAGCCCCAATGAAATGTTGTCCTTTATAAGAGTTGCCTTGTCATGGTGTCTTTTCACAGCAATGAAACCCTAAGATAGTTAGTTTCAGGTGCAGTGAGAGACCCTGCCTCAAAAGGAATAGGTGGGGACTGATACAGAAAATTGCCTGAAACCTTGTTCTGGCCTCTGATGCACACACTCATGGACATCACACACACACACACACACACACACACACACACACACACACACACACTCATGGATACTCAACACACACTCGTGTACACACTCACAGACATTACACACACACACACACACACACACACACACACACACACACACACACACACTGACTCACTGACTCATGGGCATCCAACCCACAAAGACATAAACACAAACATACAAATTAACAATATCATATAGTCAAAATGCATAATAGGCAGGCAGTGGGGTAAAGGGGAGGCTAAGCAGGAAACTACTTCCTCCAAATGTCACAGGAACTGCCACCATTTGAGGTCCTGCCCAGGTGAGGTGCTAAATATTCCTCATACCTATTTTTCTGTTTACGAGAGCTTTGACAGTATCTACTTCACTAGGTTAGTGATGGGCTAAATGAATGGAAGAATACAGACAACAAATGCTTTATCCTGGGGCAAGGCAGAGTAAGCACTTGCTTTTTGTCCTTGCTTTCTGCATACTCATTAAGGCATCCTTTCCTTTTTCTCAGCTAAAACTTTGTAACAAAAGCGAGCACCCAGAGGTGTTCCTGCCTTTCATCTTCACAGTTACAGGCTTGCCCAAATGTTTTCCTAGCCACCACTTTAGCCTTGGGAACACCAACTCCTTGGCCCTGAGTTAAGCAGGCTCCACACTGTGTCCTATAGCTATGATCTTAACATTCACACTTTCCCTCCATGGGGGAAGGCTGTTCTGGAAATAACGTGTTCTCCTTGCCCACTGTAGCAAATAAATCTTTCTCTCCTCTTTTTTTTTCTGCTTCTCTTTTATTTCTTAGAGAGCTATTTTTGACTTTTCATTCAAGGTGTGGGTCTGTGGTATTCAGTTTATACCCTCTTTGGCCGTTACTATGGTATCTAAGTGCCCCCAACTCCTTTAAATCTCTTGTCTTAGTTGCGCTGTCTTCTTCAACCACTGGGAAAGCAGAAAGCGGAGACTCACAAACGTCTCACTGCCATCTGAGCTTTGGAGAAGCTCTTCCTCCGCTTCCCTCACCACACCCTCCCCTTTTTCACCTCCTGTGCCCCTTCTCTTTTTCTTCTTCCCTCTGGCTTTTCCTCCAGTCATCCTCAGAAAAGCCTTGCAGAGTGCTGTCCTCGCTTCTGACCTACACGCCTCTCCTTCAGCTTGGGGAGAAAACAGTTTACAATGGAAAAGCTGAGTGTTGAATGCCAGAACCTTCTGAAAGCCCGAGTTCTCTGCCTTTGAGGTGGCCAGAGCAGCCACAGTGTCCTAACAGACAATGGCCCGGATCAGAGATGCCAGCTGGTCACTGCCCCCCCCCTCCCCCCTCCCCCCTCCCCCCCCCCCACACTGACTTCGGAGCTCCAGTGTTCAGACAATGGCTTATCTAGGTGCCTCAGGGAATGCTGTGGGTTCAGTGACCGTACCATAGGGACCAGAAATGTGGAACCTAAGCAGGATACAGAGGCCGGAGATAAGGCCAAGAACAGGGTCCCTTTGGCACTCAGGTGCTGTTCATCAGGCACCAACAGCCCCACAGCCCTGGCGATGACAGGCAGGAGTGATAAGGAGCCATGTGATCAGCAGCCTTAGAGGACAGACTGTCACTGGCTCCCAGAGATAAGGGAACAAAGAGCAGCCCCCCTACCTAGGGAAATAAGAGCAACAGAAATTAAACTGGTCTTTGACCCCGTATAGCTGCCAGGACCCCATTCTCCCTGAGGTCCCCCAGAGCTGCCTCCAGCCACTCACCCTGGGGCCCTTTGACCAATTATGCAGCCAAATCTTCTGGCCTCTATTCTTAGGGATTCATTATGTTATCTCTAAAGCACAGGTGTGAGTGAGTGACGGCAGACAAGACTTTCCTCCCTACATCTCTGCCCCACAGAGTCTGCCCAGGGAAGAGTGTGGTGAACAGGATAAACCAAGGTGTCTATGAGGTTATGGACTAAGCCTCCACAGCCTCTCCAGGAGCAGGAGCAGGCAGAAGGGTGCCCAGAGCGGGGCTGCATGCAACCAACATCCAATGCGCCCCCCTTCTCTCTCTCTCTCTCTCTCTCTCTCTCTCTCTCTCTCTCTCTCTCTCTCTCTCTCCTCTCTCTTTTTTCTCTCTCTCCTCTCTCCTCTCTCTCTTCTCTCTCTCTTCTCCCCTCTCTCCTCTCTCTCTCTCCTCTCTCTCTCTTCTCTCTTTCCTCTCTCTCTCTTCTCTCTCCTCTCTCTCTCTCCTCTCTCTCCTCTCTCTCCTCTCTCTCTTCTCTCTCTCCTCTTCCCTCTCTCCTCTCTCTCTTCTCTCTCTCTTCTCTCTCCTCTCTCTCTTCTCTCTCTCCTCTCTCTCTTCTCTCTCTCCTCTCTCTCCTCTCTCTCTCTCTCTCCTTTATTTCTTCTCCTCCTCCCCACTCTAGGGTCTCACACTGGAAGTCCTGGAACTTAACTATGCATCCAAGGCTGACCTCAAACTTGCAGCAACCCTCTCACCTCAGCAGCCTCCGAGTGCTTCAGGCTGTGTTTCCAGGTACCCAAGGTTGGAACCCAGGTTCCTGTGTGTGCTAGGCGAGGGCCCCATACTGGGTAGCGTTCGTTAAACGTGACACAAGCTAGAGTAGTTTAAACTGAGAAAAAACGCTCCTACCAGACTGGCTTGTGGGCAAGCCTGTGGTGTGTTTTATTTATTGATGGAGGATGAGAGAGTGATGGGCACCCTTGGGCTTGGTGATCCTGGGTACTATAAGAAAGCATGCTGAGTAAGCCTTGAGGAACAAGCCAGGAAGCAGCACTCCTCCATGGCCTCTGCATCAGCTCCTGCCTCCAGGTTCCTTCCCTGCTTGAGTTCCTGCCTTGACTCCTTTCAATTGTGACGTGGAAGTGTAGGCAAAATAAAGCCCTTCCCAAGTTGTTTACAGTGATGATGTTTTGTCCCAGCAATAGAAACTCTAACTAGAACACACCCTGACATGGAGTTACACCTCCGCCTCTTGCAGCCTGCGTTTCCTGGATTCTTCCCTTCAGCACCTTTTCTATTGCCCACGGGCAAAGCTTCTGACCCCACACTAGAGCCCTACTTTTGAGATGGGTTCTGTTGCCCCTGGTGCCTTCCCTGGATGGATGCCCAACCCCTCCTTTCTGTAGCTCCAAGAGTCATAAAGTTCTAGTCTTTTCCTTGACTCAAGCTTGATGAATGGTCCAGAGGTCTGGAGGGTGTGGGTTAAAACTGAAGGGGAAAAAAAAACACCCAGGAAGAGATGGGAGAGGTGATCTGAGAGGCAGAAAAAGCAACAGGGGTTGGTATACCCTGGAAGTCAGAGAGGAAAGAATTCGGTCCTAAGCAGAAGCGACCATGAAGTAGAGGGAATGAGGATGACATCACACATTGTAGGAGGATGGAATGGCAGTTACGTTACAGTGGGCTGGGGCGGGGAGCTGCCACGAGTGTGGACCATTCTTTGAAGGAACAGGCTATGAACAAAGAGGAGGCAGCACAGTGTGGGAGGCAGAGGGAGGGCCATTCCAGCAGTACGTGAATGGTGCGGGACAGACCCTCCAGCCAGGGTCCTGGCATCTCTCCCAGGCCATGCCGAGCAGAATCTGCCTGCAAAGGCTTACTGTCAGTCCCAGCAGAAAACACTAATGCAGTGAGTGCCAAGTGAGGCCTGGAGGCACAAATATTTGCTCGGCTTCTGCCCTTCTTCTTCAAACAGGGCCTCGCTTTGGGGATGGAGGTTGCTACTATTGTCAGGAAGTAAGAAATCATCCATCGATGGTGGAAACAACTGCTCTTGGGGCCACTAATGAATCCCCCAGACTCCTGAGCTACAGGAATCCATTAGCTCGGTAAAGCAGCTAAATAATATCAGGCTCTTTTATGAGACATCTGTTCAAACAAAGCCACCCTTTCCCTCGCATCAGACTCTGGCCACTCCCTGGGCCTACTCTGCTTCTGTGGGGTGAATTAGTGAGCCAGGACTGTGGGTTACCACCACTCTCTTCCCTAAGCCAGAAGACAGCATGCCACGGAAGAGGGTGTGTTGTCATGACCTTGATTATGGCTGCATGTTCTGTGGAGGCTAGGATCAGGGTAGGTTCCTTTTTGTCAGTATGCAGGAGTCTGTGCATGCTCCCATGGACTTAGTCTCTCTCTCTCTCTCTCTCTCTCTCTCTCTCTCTCTCTGTGTGTGTGTGTGTGTGTGTGTGTGTGTGTGTGTGAGTGCGTGAGTGTGTGCATGTGTGTACATGCAGCATTGTCCTACTATGTAAATGTATTGTTGTAACAAGACCCCAGACGCTACTAGGCTCCCAGACCTTAGCACAACTGACTCCATGATGAAAGTGCCATTCAGGCTGTAAAACTCAGCACGTAGACAGCACCATTTGCCAAAATGAAAACAAAGACCTAATAAGTTCTGGAAAAGCCTCTAAATGTAGCTCCCAGCCTTCCTCGGGGTGATGTTTTAAGTATTACGCCCCCCCCACCACCACCACCAAATGTTCTGGCTTGGCATACTTAGGTTAGCAAGAACAGGGTGAGAGGGCAAGCCTAGGACAGTCCATCCAGGGCTGGGGTGGCACCCAGGGGTAGCAGATGGAACAAACCCTCCTATAGGGAAGAGCAAAGGGGGCATCAGTGGCCACCGAGTCCAGGGCAGAGTCAGGAAGCCTTAGTATGCAATGCGGTTTGACTAGCAGCGTTCTCATCCTTCCAGTCACAGGGACTCTTGCTTACATCCCCGGGAGGCCACCAAAGGTGCCATTTGGTGGGACTAGGGCAGGGTTGTGCTACTTACATGTCTCTCCTTTGTTTGTTTGTTTGGGTTGGGGTGTTTGTGTGTGTATCTGTGTGTGTGTGTGTGTGTGTGTGTGTGTGTGTGTGTGTGTGTGTGTTTCCTGGACTCTCCAGGTCTATGCAGTCACACAGCGCCCAGGAATTCAGGTCTGGGAACAGCCCTCAGCCCATGATGGGAGGAAAAACCTGCCCTGCACTGCATCCCTCTGGCAGTCTGACTTGTAGCTCTATTTTATTCCGTGCTGTCTCCCAAGGTCCCCAGAAGGACTGAGCTCCAGTGGTCCAAGCAAGGGGGAGAAAAGGCACAGTGGCCGCACTTACCCAGTGGCTCTCTTCCCTTCCTCACTTTCGCTCCTACTAGTGATTTCAGAGTCACCTGAAACAAAATGCCAGCCCTTGCGTCATTGCCTCAAGATTAACTTCTCAGAGCTATGATCCCAAGACAGGTGAAAAGGTGAACGTACAAGGCCCCTTAGCCTGGAGGTGCAGGGAGTTCTGGGTGGAGTCGTCAGAGGAAAGAAGGTTGTGAGAGGGAGCGCCACTCTTTCCCACCCTGATGTCTGAGACCCCTTCCCACTGTGGAAGGAGACAAGTGAGGACTCAGTAGCAAATGTCCTTTCAGTGTATCTGCTGTGTGCGTGCGTGCGTGTGTGTGTGTGTGTGTGTGTGTGTGTGTGTGTGTGTGTGTGTGTACAAGAAAACACAAAACAAAACTAAGCAAACAAACAAAACAAAACCAGGGTCTTACGTAACCCAGGCTAGTCTAAAACGCATTATGTAGCCAAGGCTGGTCTTGAACTCCTGGGCTTTTTACCTCTACCTCTTGAGTGCTGCCGTTCCAGATAAATGCCGCCACACCTGGCCTTCTTTGATCTATGAGGTGCCTGATCCATTTAATCTATCTATTGAAGTCTCCATTTCCAAAGCATTGTCCTGAAGGCCACAGGCTATGTCTCCACCCCCACCCCCACCCCCACCCCCCTAGCAGTCAGCATTTCCTCCCACAGTCACCATCCTGCTAGGGCCACCCAGGAAGACCCAAGACTGGCGAGCAGCAGCAGCAGCAGACAGTGGCACACTCTGCTCAGACCTCAGGCAGCTGCAGCACTGGCGGCTCCATCTGGGCACGATCCCTCTGCTCAGGCTGGGCGGGAAGCAGGGTGGACACCATCAGATGGTACTGCTCTCTGATAAACCCTGCCTGCCTCCCTCGGGCAGCCCCGCCATCTGCCTTAGCAGTTTCCTGCAGGAATGTATGGCATAAAAAAAAAAAAGATCCCTCTTTGATGGCCCCAGCTGCCTGAAGGTCAACCCCTGTGGTTAGAGGTCACACTTTAGCTCAGGGTCGGCTCTGGGTAGTTTGTCTCACTACACGCAGCAGCGCGGTTCGCCATTCCAGTCTGCCCATCCCCCCTCCCTCCTCCATCCCCCACCCCCACCCCCCGCCCCCGCCTTGCCCTGGGGACTCATCCACGCATAGATGGAGTCAAGGAGCCTCAGACAGGCTGTCTCAGGCACCACAGTGACAAAGATTCTGAAGCGGTCTGGGAGGTAAGGTGATGGAATGGCTCCGTGGTGTCCTCGGGCAGGCTGTCGAGGCCTCCCTCAAAATTCCCACCCCCTTTAGCTGATCTCAAGCCTTGGCAGACAATTCCAGAGCCCATTGACCAATGCCCCATCCCAGATGCCCAGTTCACACTTCTCAGCCTAAGGCTTCCTCTGCTCCTAAGAGCTGACCTGGGCCATTCATAAGACACCCGGAAGTGCTAGCGAGTACTTTGAGTAAGAGCTAAGGAGGGTGAGAGGCAAGCCAGTGGACACTGCAGGAGAGAATACTTTAGGTGTGGGGTACAGCTAGTCCCAATTCCTGGAGCAAGCGAGAATGTGAGAAGCAGGAATACGCAGGCTGGACGGGATGGAGAAGGCCAAAGACACCAGAGGAGATGGGGGCTTGGGCAGGACCTTCAGGTCCTCCGAAAGTCTCTGGCCATTGTTGTGATGAGAGGGGACACCACAGGACAGGCGGGGTCAGACTTATGTAGAGCCACCTGGCTTCGGCGTGAGGTGGAAGCTGTGGCAGGCCAAGGGGCAGCCTAGAGTGGAGTCTTTGGGAAGAAATCAGCGGAGAGTTAGTGACACGAAGTGGACGGTGGGAGAGTGAGAGACCTAACTCCCTGATTGCAGGACCTTGAGCCAGATCACAAACCCCATTGTGAGGACCAAAGGATGGGAAGGCCTCCGCCATGAATGGCAGAGTGAGAGTAGCCCCCTGCAGGCTCGGAGGTGTCACTACAGGCCTCCAGCTGTCCTCCTGTGGACCTCTTGTTGGTTCTTCTTCCCTGGGGTCACTCCAGATGTTAAGGGACTGTGGTCTCCTCTCTTGAGAGTGTCAAAACAAATAGGTTTTTCAGAGTTCCGTTGTCTGCAGGCAACTAAACCCCAGACAGCGAAAACCACGGGTAAGGAGGGCCTGTTGTCATTGCGGGTCCACCTTTTCACAGAGGACAGTAGATGGTGACCATCCAGAGACGCCTGGTGTCCTTCCCAGAGTCACATAGCCGAAGTGTAGAAAAACCAGACCGAAGGAGGGATTCAAAACTTTGGGTTCAGAGTGCTTCTTTCCTCAGACTGAGTGCGGTGCCCCCCCCCCCCCCGCCCTCTAGAAATCCCCATGGTGGGTGGAGCTCTCTGAGAAGGTAAGGGAAGCAACACTTAGTGAGAGTTTCGTTGACTTTCCCCCAAGTGAACAGATGTGGCCTCCATGCTGCCCAGGTCCCTCCCAGCCTGGGCATGGATTCAGAGTGGATGGTGGTGGCAGGCTGAGCAGGGACCCTTGCTCGCTAGCTCTTGGATTCAACGGCCCAGGCCAGGAGGGAGCTCTCCAGCACGCTCCTCCCTTCCAGGCCACAGCAGGAGTCCAAATAGGCAATTAATTACTGCCGGCTGGCCGCTGGCTCCCCTTCTTCTATGCTCAACCGAGTGTGTAATGGAAATAGGACCAGAACAGACTCCCCTGCCCCAGAGGGAGCCTAGCATGCCAGCAGAGGTCCAGCTTTGGGGTGGGGGTGGGGGGCAGAAAGGGGCATGGAGACAGGAGAATGAGTTCATTAAAACAATGAGCTCTCTTCGATCCTCACTTTCCCCATCTCCCGGCAGCAAAATGACAGTCTTTTTAGGGCTCTGCCCCAAAGTGACTCCTTCCCAGGAGCTGATAATAACCTCAGATCATATTAATAGCAGTCATTAGGCATGATCTTCTGTAAGCACTGTCTCTTTAAATCCTCAGATCAACCCTTTGATGTTGTCATGTGAAACCTATTACACTGACAAGAAATGCTGGACCAGAGAGGTGGACCAGTGTGTAGGGTACAATATTATTACACAGTGATAACAGAACAGGCTCTGGGACCAGGGAGACCCGCTTGAGCTACCCGCTGTTTGTGACAAGCATATCTGCCTTGTATGGTTGCTGGTTGTATGGTACACTGATTGACTTCAGGTAACAAATAGTGACTGTCTTGAGGGTAGTGCTGCTGTAGCCTTGTTCTAAGTAACAGTAGAGGACTGAATGTGTCAGGTGCTCCCGACATGGGAGATGGCCACCACAAGTCACTTAAGAGATGTCCTTCACACAATTTCAGGCCGACAGGACTCTCTCCCCAGCCAGCAATCTTGGTCGCCCTTTGCATCCCTCCGCAGCCAGCAAGTTTGGTTGGGTGTCATTTTCTGTTCTGTGTATTAAGACCATAAGAGGGCAAGAGAGACAGCTCAGCAGGTGAAAGTGTCTCCTAGGCAGGCATGTTGACCTAGCTCACTCCTGGAGTCCACATAGTGGAAGGAGAGAGCCAATGGGCACCTGACCACCGTTGTCCTCCGACCTTCACATGCACAGCAGGAAACACACACGCCTGTGCACATGCACAGCAGGGAACACACAAGCCTGTGCACATGCACAGCAGGGAACACACAAGCCTGTGCACATGCACAGCAGGGAACACACAAGCCTGTGCACATGCACAGCAGGGAACACACAAGCCTGTGCACATGCACAGCAGGGAACACACAAGCCTGTGCACATGCACAGCAGGGAACACACAAGCCTGTGCACATGCACAGCAGGGAACACACAAGCCTGTGCACATGCACAGCAGGGAATACACAAGCCTGTGCACATGCACAGCAGGGAATACACACGCCTGTGCACATGCATGGGAGCCCACGCTAGAGCAAAGGGATACAATGGATTTTTGTTCGTTTGTTTATTCCTCAGCAACCCATTTAAATCCTGATAATACATTTGCTTTCATAAAATGTAGACCTCGGGAGGTCTAGGTATGAGGGTCAGGAGTACAAGAGCAGCTCCACAGGACTGTCAAAACCAGAACGGAAGGAAAGGGGAAAAATGTTTTGTGATGAATTTACATGTTCCCAGGCTCCCACAGGTGGACTGGGATTGCTGGAGGGGCAGGGAGTCTGGGGCAGGGGGGAGCGGTTTGCTGCTTGGACAGAGGCCATCTTTTTTATGAGCCTTTCCTCCTATTCCACTGACTGATTTCCCCCCATCCCCATATTAAACCCTAAATTTCTAGTATCCTAAAAAAATTAAATTAAAATAATCTTAGGCCCACCACCTTAAAAGTCTTCCAGCCTAGCTGAACCATGACGGCCTTTGAATGGGGCAGTTGAATCCCCTGGACGTTTAGATGGGCAGCTTGGCATATAAAAGTGAAGGCTCAGCGAAGAGAAGACGACAGAGAACTCCGTCACATCAGTGTGGCATAGAAGGCACAGCAATGAGAGGAGGCCATGGCTTCCCTTCCCTCAGTCACAGCTCGCTAGGGCTGCTGAGTCTGCTCCATGTTCCAAGGAAGGAAGGAGAGTAAACTCAGTTTTACAGCCCAGCTTCAAGCACAGGGACCAGTGCAGGGCAGAGCATTAGAGAAAGGAGAAGGAGACATGGGGGAGAGGAGGAAGAAAATAATCTATTTTGGGGGCTACCGAGTGCAAAGCTTACAAGAGGAAAAGAAAGAAAAAAAATACAGAGCACTGTTTATTCTTGGTGCCTTAAAGACGTTGAATAATTTCTACATTTTTGAAAAGTTTTGTTTTGAAAGATTTATTGTCAGGTACGGTGGCACATGCCTTTAATCCCAGCACTGTGGGAGGCAGAGGCAGGCAGATCTCTGTGAGTTCAAGGCCAGCCTGGTCTACAAAGCAAGTCCAGGACAGCTAGAGCTACACAGAGAAACCCTTTCTTGAAAAACTAACTAACTAACTAACTAAATAAATAAATAAATAAAAGATAAATAAATAATAGTAATAATAAAAGATTTATTATTTTTCTTTTGTGTGTATGGATGTTTTGCCTATGTGTGTGCTGTATGCATGCCTGGTGCCCACAGAGACCAGAAAAGGACACTGGATCTCCTGGAACTCAAATTATAGACACTTCAGTGCTGAGAACAAAACCCAAGTCTTCTGCAAAAACAGAAAGTGCTCTAACCTCTGAGCCATCCCTCCAGCCCCACCCCACCCTAGTGTCTGCATTCTTAATTAAAATACTCTAACAACAATTTCTAAAAAGTAAAATGCAAAAAGGGTGGAGAATTCTCTGTGTTTTGCATAAAAAAATAAATGAATGAAAGAACCAGCAGAATATTAGTTCTATCAGCTTCCTGTCACTTAGCATAAGGCTCCATGCCTCCATGAGGGTCCACAGCAGCTAATGGCTACAGGTGAAGGGAAATTTTCTTCAGTGGTGTAGCCAACGGTTAAGTTGCTCTCACCCTGGCCCTGTAAGCAATCATAATGAAACTCTTCGCATTACAAAACAAAACAAAATTTAAAAAGATATCAGCGTCAAGCTGGCACAAATTAGTAGGCAGGGGACAAGAGAGGGTGACAAGAGGGAAGTGTGTAGCTCAAACATATGCATCTCACTATTATGTATAATTAATATATGCCAATGAGAGCATAAACCCCCACAAAGATGGTTCAACTGATAAAGGCATTGTAGACCAGGCTGGCCTTAAACTCACAGGGATCCACCTGCCTCTGCTTCCCGAGTGCTGGGATTAAAGACGTGTGCTGCCACCACCCGGCTGATCTTTGATGAGGAGACAGAAGTAATTCCCACAGCTTGTCCTCTGACCTCCACACTTGGGCATGGCATGTGTGCACCCATGCACATACGTATATACACATACAACAACATTTTAGAAAATTGGTTTAATCTAGAAAAAGAAAAAAGCAAAACACTTGTAAACAAACAAACAAGCAAACGGAGGAGGGGATATATGAGACATCTGCCTGTGTGGCTCAAACTGTGTTCACAGGCAGATGTCACCTCCCCAGAAAAAAGCCACAAGCAGTTGGAATCGGGCACGCAGGAAACAGGAGCCTGCAGAACACTTTTCATCACATCCATTTCATACCGTGAACAGGTAGACACGTGCGTTTATTTCTGAGTCATATGAAATAAGTGACTTTAGAAAAGGAGGAAAGATAGGAACTTTCTGCTCTGGAAAAAGACCAAATCTCAGGCTGTGTCTCCTGCCTGCTGGCTGGGGACGCTGAGCGAATGCCTCCCTCTGGCTCCTCTCCTCAAGGACTCAAGCTAATTATGGGCTTCGTGTGTGGGGTCGGGGGGAGAGCTGGTCTCCTCACCTATTGATCTTAGACCAGAAGCATTAGACGGATTCCCAGGAGGAGCCTTGGGCTTTTCAAAGTCATTTCCCTAAACTACACATCTCTGTTGTGTGGGTGTAGCCTGTGGTCCCTGCATGTGCTTTGATGGTGGCTTGAGGGGCAGAGCTTGGGGTAGCTGATAGAGATGAAGACATCAAGAAGAGCCTCCATGGGGAGGACAGAGAGCATCATGGGAAGCAGGGTGAGGGGGAGACGTGGGAAAACCTGAACACACCCACACCGGAGGCTGAGTGGCAAAAAACCCCAACAACTCTGTTTCTGCTTTTGTTGTATCCTACCCATGCCCACCTGGGGAAGCAATGGCAGATCTGTTATCTTGTCTGTCAAGAGACTCCCAGCAGCCCTACAAGGGTCATGCTCTGACATGGTGTGACACTGTGAGTGCTCATGTACAGTACATCAGGCACTGGGGTGACTTTTTCCCGGCTGTCTTAGCAAGGCATCTTTAAACTCAATGCTGACTGCTCCTGAACCTCCCATCTCAAAAGTGGCTTCCCTGTGGGTGGGGCTGTCGCCTTGCCTTAAGGAGTCTGGCTAGCTGGAGGCAAGCATCTAACTCTGGTGCAAGAGACTTGTGGTCTAAGAGAAACAGAGAAGGGCCCTGGTCCCAGCTCCCCTGAAGCCATGATGCCTCTGCATTTCCTACAGTGCCCTGAAAACTTGGGGACGGGGGAGCGGGGTCCCTCCAGGAATGCTCCTTTGGCCTAGAGTTAGTGACTGAAGTTGAGATTGCAGTGAGGACTCAGCACACTGAATGGGAAGAATTCTTGACCCTTGATAAGGTCCTAGGATAATCATCAGGAAGAGAAAAAAAAATCATCAGGAAGAGAACAGACCAGACCCATATGCAACCCCCAGAGTCAGTCTATGGCTGGAAAAGGGCAAGCTCTATTTCTTTTTTTTTTAATATTTATTTATTATTATGTATACAATGCTCTACCTGCATGTACACCTGCACCAGAAGAGGGCATCAGATCACATTATAGATGATTGTGAGCCACCAAGTGGTTGCCGGGAATTGAACTCAGGACCTCAGGAAGAGCAACCACTGAGCCATCTCTACAGTCCCCACAAGTCCCATTTCTACAGAGCACTGTGAGGTAGGTGGTCCATCAAGACACCCTGGACAAGGATAGGGGGTCCAGAAAAAGAGGGGGGGCGGGAATCCCATTGTGGGTGAGAAGGAAAAGGCAAGTTGTGCTGAAGTACTGAGCTAGGTGACTGAGGGCTCATTCCCAGCTAATGTGTTTCCAATGACGGCTCAGCGTCCTCCTCTAGCCCTTGCCTGGCTGACAGCACAGTGGTTTCTCCACAGGTCTGTGGAGAGCCTCCACTTTGATAGGCTTCACACTGAGCACCTGGATTCAGGTCCACGCCCTCCCCCCAACACATATGTGCAACATTCCAGGGAAGCACAGAGGGTGGCAAAAATACTTAGGAGTGGAATGCATACTTGAACTTTGAAGAACCAAAGAGAGCTTGCGTGCAAAGTGAAGGGGGTGGCCTCTAGGTAGATACCTAAGACTGATCAGTGACCGTGTGCACTATGTATGCATGCTCGCATTGCATGCGAACACCTTAGATGTGTGCTTCCTTTAATCCTCTTGGCCACACTGGGTAGAATGAGTCTCCTGGCCACGTGTGCTCTGCTCTAGGGGTGGGGGTCAAGTTTGCTCTTGAAGTGAGGCTGGTTCGATGATGATGACCAAGCGTGGCTTTGAGTGGCAGCCTGCAGCGATTGGGATACAAGCCTGAATGTGATACAGCCCTCCTCTGGTGGGGTGGGGGGGTCAGTGAGGGAGGGGTTGGGAGGGTTAGGGGTTGGGGTTGGGGTGGGGGGCTGGGGGTGGGGCCCATTACTAAAGAGAAAGAGCTCGGGGACTCAGACCCGCTTCCTCTGTCCGTCTGGAGTGAGGAGCATGCTGGGATTTTCAAGCAATCCTTGAGCTGTCTTTAAATGAGCCCTAATGACTGCTGATTGCTCCTTTGTCTCTGGGTTGGCTGTCAGAGCCGTTTCCATCTGCAGCAGCGGGGTGGGGGGTAGGGGTGGGGGGTGGGGGGCTTAGGGGTTGGGGGATGGGGGTTGGGGGTGGGGGGTGGGGTCTGTGCCGACCCCTGAGCACACTATTTCCTATTTTAAGATGCACACACATGTGGTAGGAGAGCTGGCAGTTCTTCTTCCCCCCCCACCCCCTGCCCTGCGCCAGCTCTGAGAAATCCAGGAGGCACAGGATGGGTGTGGGGATGTGTGGGGACCACTCCATGGATGGTACACTTCTCTTCCAGCTGGGCAGGATCAGTTTCCTGTGGGCCTGATGGAAAATGGATTCCTAGATCTGATAGGCAGCAGGGCCCATGTGAAATTTCCTCCACCAACTCAGACAACAGACGATTACCAAACACTTACTCTAAGGCAGGCATGAGCTGATACTACACCCAAACCCAAAGTCTTGTGAGGTAACTGATAACTAGCACTCACTGAGACTTCACTCTGGGCCAGGGGGTGAATCCCTTCCCTCCCTAGGATGAGAGCTCATCACTAGTTCCTCAAGCACTATGAAGCCAAATGAAGCATGCCCTGGGGCGAGCATGAGTGGTTCTTTCTCTCTGATCCCATCCTGCCAGTCATTTATGCTGAAAGTGAACAACAAATGGGAACTAGGAAGGCAGCAGGGACCCAGGGGTTGAGGAGGCGAGACAAAGGGTCCCAACGGGGAAATAAATGACTCATGGGTGACTATAAGAGGTCTACTCAGAGAGCTTGCATCCTGTGCAGGGTGAAGGGTCCAGACAAGCAAGTTGGCCTCTCAATACTCACCACAGAGATTCTTGGGCTGGAAATCCCTACTGGAACACAACATAGAGCCTCTCCTTGAGATTCCCTGGATGCTGAGGGCAGGCGACTCCCTACACCCTCCTGGATGCTGAGGGCAGGCAACTCCCTACATCCTCCTGTCAGGGCAGCAGGTGGCTCCCTGGGAAGAGTACCAGCCTGAGATCCTGAGTTCAGATCTCAGCTGGGCGTGGCATCTCACACCTGTGACCCTGTGCTGGGAGCAGAGACAGGTGGATTCCAGGGCAGGCAACCTAACTGGGACAGTGAGCTCTAGGTTCATTGAGAGACCTTGTGATGGCTGTTCTTCGTTGTCGGCATGACTACATCTGAAATAAACTAGAATCCGGAAGTGGAGGGATCCACACCCGTGAGGGATCATTTGGGCTTAGTTTGAAGTGGGCGAATCCTCTTTTAGTTCGGACCTTCGAGGCAGGAAGACACACCTTTAGTCAGGGCCACACCCTCTGCTGGAAGCCTATATCAGGACATGGAAGGGGGAAGCTTTTGCTCTTAGTCTGCTTGCTCTGCCCTTGCTAGCGAGTCTATTTCTTCACTGACATTAGAGCAGCGGTTCTCAACCTGTGGACCGCGATCCCTTTTGGGGGCTGTATTTCAGAGGCTCTGGATATCATTTATTTACGCTGCAATTCACAGAGGCCGCGGCATTACAGTTATGAGTTAGCACATTTTATGGTTGAGGCTCACCACAACACGGGGAACTCTATTGAAGGGCCCCAGCATCAGGAAGGTTGACAACCACTGCACTGGAGCCTACTACGTCAGAACTCCAGCATGTACTGGAGACCGGCTAAGACATCCAGCTTTGTGGACTAAGAAACTTCTGGATTCTTTGAACCTTTTGTTCATAACTTGTCATTGTTAGATGAATTGAATGGTAGCCTATGATTCTAATAAGTCATATATATGTGTATATGTATATATGTGTATATATATATGTGTGTGTATTTATGTATATGTGTGTATGTATATATGTATGTGTGTGTGTGTGTGTGTGTGTGTGTGTGTGTGTGTATACACTCCAAACAGTAACAACGACTGCATCCTTTCCCCACTGCTAGGAACAGTGCAGGATGACCATCCCATTTTAACAGAAGGGAAGAAAACTGTAGCCAAGAGTCTAGGGGTCACTCGGCCAGGAGAAGGCCACCAGCAGCAGGGTTGACTGCAGAGTTTTACTGTCAACCAACATGACCCTAGAGTTGTCCCTGGACCCCGCGGTCATGAGGGCAGCTAGGTGCCCTTTGCTACCGACAGTTGCTAGAATAACTTCAGCCCTTGGCTGTAAACAGCAAGCCCCCTCCCCCTCTTTCAGCCCGAGTCCTCCCCACGGCCCCACTCAGAGCTCAGAGCTATTAACCAGGTCACGCTGGCTTGTCCCAGTCTGATAGTTCCCTTAATTGCCTTTTTATAGCACGTCGTACAACTGTTCATTACGCTGTCATATTTCCCCTCGAAGGCAGCAGTGGGGGAGACGGATGGAGGGTGGAGGCCCGTCCAGGTGGCAGGGCAGTGGGGGGCAGCAGTGTGAGGAGCTTATTTTCTACTTGGTCAGACTGAATTAAACCCGTGCTTCTCACACTCAAGTACCACACAGACCAGTTGTAAGGTGTGTGTGCGTGTGTGTGTGTGTGTGTGTGTGTGTGTGTTGTGTGTCGGAGGGGGCAGGGAAATCCACATTATCTTTATTATAACATTATTAGAATAGGCACAAATGGAAAGCTGGGTGCAGACGTCTTATCCTTTCAGCAGCATACAACTGGAAATGCAAATACAAATACACTATAATACTTCAATGTAGAGCTATGAAATCAGAAAATTCAAAATAACACAATTAATGCAATGTGATGGATGGGGGTGCTGCCAAAATTAAATTGCACTCACCCGGTGACTACGGCTCCCTATGCTTCGGTGTTTAGCCCCCTTCTGTTTCTTTTATCATAAGACCCACGGCAATTCAAGCAGGGTTGGGTCACCCAAGAGATTTAGAATCTGCTGGTAGATGTTTTAGATATAAAATAGTACAATAGCAAATTAGGCAGTTCTCAGA